>NC_138768.1:337246147-337846147 GCF_965119305.1 Pelophylax lessonae
AAATAGCATTTTCAGGAACAGCAAAGGCTGCCTCTGTACTTCTATCAGTAATGGGCTCTTTTAGATCTTTGTCTATTTTTTAAAGAGGAAGTAAAGCTTCCTCTGTAACTTCTACCTATAGGTTAGCCTATGATAAGGCTTACCTATAGGTACTGTAAATATCTCCTAAACTTGCACCGTTTTGGAGATATTTACATTACATGCAGCCAGTGACATCGCTGGCACATGCGGTCTGAAGGAACGGCCGCACATGCAGTTCCTTCAGAGCCCTGTGCTGTGAACGGGGACTCCAGCGCGCATTCGCGGAGTGACATTATCGCGGCTCCGGCCAATCAGATGGCCCGAGGACGCAAACCCAGAAGTAAGACGGCTTCACATGTCGGCCGTGTTACCGGTGAGCGGGCGTCGATGGGGGGGCTTCGTTCTAAGGTAAGTATTTCATAATGAGCTAGTATGCGATGCAAATTAGCTCATTATGCCTTTGTCTTTCAGGTTTTTTTTTTTTTTTTTTCTACGTTTACAACCTCTTTAACTACTTCTGGACCGGAAGGATTTGCCCCCTTAATGACCAGGCCATTTTTTGTGATTCGGCACTGTGTTACTTTAATGGACAATTGCGCAATTGTGCGACGCTGTACCCAAATAAAATAGATTTTTTTTTTCCCCATAAATAGAGCTTTCTTTTGGTGGTATTTGATCACCTCTGCGATTTTTATTTTGTGCGATATAAAAAAAAAAAGAGCGACAATTTCTTAGAAAAAAAAACAATATTTTTCACTTTCTGTTATATGACATTCCCAAAAAAAAAAAAAAAATCTAAATTTTTTTAACATTTTAGGCCAATTTGTTTTCTGCTATATATTTTTGGTAAAAAATCGCAATTAGCGTATTTTGATTGGTTTGCGCAAAAGTTATCGTGTCTACTAACTACGGGAAAGATTTATGTAATTTTTATTGTGTTTTATTTTTTTACTAGTAATGGCGGCGATCTGCAACTTTTTGCGGGACTGCGACATTGCGGCGGACAGATCGGACCCCTAACTGACATTTTTGACACTTTTGGGGGTACCAGTGACATTACTACAGTAATCAGTGCTATAAATATGCACTGTTACTGTAATAATGACACAGGCAGAGAAGGGGTCAACCCTATGGGTGATCAATGGGTTAAATGTGAGCCTCATGCACCTGACCTGTATGCTTTGGCCAATCACAGCACAATGTACTGTGAGAGCAATTATTGGTCAATCATTAAGTCCACGCCCCAACTATATAAGGCTGCTGCTGACACGGCAGCCATGTATAGTGTGTGAAAATGGAGATTAGGCAGGTAGTTATTAGATAGTGAGTTGAGTCAGTTTAGTACAGTCAGTGTAGTGTACAGGCATACCCCACTTTTATAATGTATGGATATGTTGTAGTCCTGGGTCCCCTGTCAGTGCTCCCCAAGTTTTGGTATTATGGTTCGGGAGCAGTGCCATGTCAAGCTGACCAATATTTCCCATAGACAAAATGAGCACAGAAAGCTGAAAAGGCAGGAAGAGGGTGGAAGTGCCCTGTATTTAAGTGGTTAAGGGGACCCCTGTGACAGAATTAAAAAAAAATGTCATGGGGTTCCCCCCAAAATCTATTCCATTCCCTTTGGGTCTGGTATAGATTTTAAGGGGAACTTCACACCAAAAAAAAAAAAAAAATACGGAGCGGGGTCCCTCCAAAAATCCATACCAGGCCCTTTGGATCTGGTATAGATTTGAACCTCCCTGGCGGTATTCCCGAGTGTGGCTCGGGGTTAATATATAGTGCCAAAAGCGGTAACCCCGAGCCATACTCGGCATTACCCCACAATCAAACTTACCTTCCACTGCGATCCCCCGCTGTCCTCCCCCGCCGTCCTCCAGCCATCCTCTTGCTGTCCTCCCGCTGTGTGATCTGGCCGATGCCGGTGACGCAGGGGGGTGGAACCGGCAGGAGATTCAAAAAATAAATAAAAATAAATGACATGATACAGTGTAATCTGTTAGGATTACAACTTTGCATCAAGTCATTTCACCACAGGTTTTCACCTAGTGACTTTTCCAGTGCTCTGCTTGTTCTTTGTGCCTGGAAAATTGAGAACGACCATGGCGTCCAAAAAGCATTCTTTTAGCTCAAAAGCGCTTTTAGACGAACTGGAAAACAGCAAGAATGAATCGGAATTGTTTAAAGAACTGAGCGATAGCGATTTGTGGGAAAATTCCTCATCAGGTACTGAAAGTGACGACAGCGACGATTCTGCGACTGAGCTCAGCGATGTGAGAACTTGGTGCTCTATTGACTGCAGTACAGATCAAGCAGAGCCCCCAAGATTCCCATTTACTGGAGCACCTGGTATGAAAGTTGACGTTGACCATGACAACCCCTTGGCATACCTACAATTATTTTTGACGGATGAGGTTATTGAAAAAATAGTTACTGAGACAACCGGTACAAAGAGCAACAATTGGCTACTCTGCATCAGAAGTTTTCAAGATGCAGAAAGTGGGAACCAGTGACCAAAGAGGACATTTGGGAATTTCTGGACCTAATAATTCTTCAGGGAGTGGTTGGGAAACCACTGCAGAAGTGGTATTGGACAACCAATACATTACTTGCCACTGCATTCTTTGGCACGGTCATGTCAGAATACCGATTTTCCCTCATAATGAAATATCTGCACTTTGAAAATAATGAAGAATTTGATGAAACTACTCATCCTGCTCCAAAACTAAAAAAAATTTGGGAAGTATATTAGCATTTTCTATGTTTGCACTTTACTATTGTTTTTATATGAGGTGTGTTCAGTAATTTATAAGTTTGGATCACTACTATAGTATATTAGAATTTTTTCTATTTCAAGTATTTTATTGAATAATGCAAGTGAGTAACAACGTTTGACATACAGAATAATGCAAGGTAATGCAAACAAAGCTTGGTAACAGAGCATGACCAATAACTGTAACTACAGCAAATCGTGAGGGTTAGTAGATAAGGGGCGGTAAAATGGGTGGTCACGAGATAGTAGTGACTGGCATCGCCAACCCACCGGCACCCCATATAGGGAGCACACTGTGCCTAGGTGGGGAGGCAAAACCAACCAATTGTTAAACTAAAAGGGAACAGTACCCAAGTCTACCGTACCGTGTGGGAAGAGGCAGGGGGATGAGAGGAACCTCACGGGTATCTACCAAACAGGAAAAACATGGGCTACAGTCAGCCAGAATGAGGGAACAAGTCGAACGAGTAACCTGTAAACTGTAGTTAAAATGACAAGGTAGAACAAACTTATATTAGAATTTTTTATGTTTGCACTTTACTATTGTTTTTATATAAGGTGTGTTCAGTAATATATAAGTTTGGATCACTACTATATTAGCATTTTTTTATGTTTGCACTTTACTATTTTTACGTTTGCACTTTACTATTGTTTGTTCAGTAATTTATAGGTTGGATCACTACTATGGTATATTAGCATTTTTTATGTTTGCACTTTACTATTGTTTGTTCAGTAATTTATAGGTTGGATCACTACTATAGTATATTAGCATTTTTTATGTTTGCACTTTACTATTTTTACGTTTGCACTTTACTATTGTTTGTTCAGTAATTTATAGGTTGGATCACTACTATAGTATATTAGCATTTTTTACATTTGCACTTTACTATTGTTTTAATATGGGGTTTGTGCAATAGGACCACATATAGATATTTTTACATACATTTTTCAGTTTATCACTTATATGATTTATTTCACTTGAGGACTGCACATATTATATAGGCAGCGTCACCTATACTTCTTCTTCATATTTTTGATATTTCATGTTCGTGTCCCATAGACTTTAATAGTCTATGCTCCCTAGAACTTTTTCCCTGTTTGAGATGTTCTGGTGCAAACCGAACAGAGGGATGTTTGGCCTATCCCTAGTCAATATAACCAACCAGGTGCTGTAAACTATGGTGCAAAACAAATCCTACTCATGTCAGCTTTCATGGAGGATGACTCATGTTTTAACTAATGTACACATGGTAATTAATTCCTACACAGTCTTTTAGGGCCTTCTTATTGTTCTTGTGTAGTGCATAGACTGTTTTCCTGCTATGATAAATACACGATGTGGGCTTTGATCAGTAACACAATACACATATTTTGCTAGCTAACATACTAGGTTACAGTTAAGAAACCTCAGCATAGAGCTTTCAGGTTGTGAGTCATCCTAAATACTGGAATTGTGGAAGGGAAGACCAGAGCTGTCCTCTGGGATATGACAGAGCAGAATTACAGTAGTTCAGTATACAGAGCAGTGAGCACAGAGACTGGCATGCTGCTGCTCTACATAATTTTATGTCTGAAATTACAGGAAGTCATCTGTGCTTTGTCAGGGGACGTGACACTCCATGAGCACGAAGAACAACTTGTTTTGAATGTGATCAGAAACATTATATAATAAGAGCTGGTACATCTGTTGTTTTCTTGTGGTTACATAGAAAACATGGAAAACGGGGCTTTAGAATGAGAAAACCTGCATAAGGGGGCTTCAGAATGCAATTGTTTTCTTTTCATTTGACCTCATTTTAAGATGCGGCTTGATGTGATTAAACCCCAAAAATGCAATGGACACTATATTGTTAAAAGTATTGGGACACCTGCCATAACACGCACATGGCAACCCAATCTTAGTCTGGAGGGTTCAATATTGGGTTGGCCCACCCTTTGCAGCTATAACAGCTTCAACTCTTCTGGGAAGGCTGTCCAAGATTTAGGAGTGTCTATGGGAATGTATGACCATTCTTCTAGAAGTGCATTTTTGGGGTTAGGCACTGGTGTTGGACGAGAAGCCCCGGCTTGCATTCTCCACTCTAATTAATCCCAAAGGTGTTCTATCAGGTTGAGGGTGCAGCCCAGTTAAGTTCCTCCACCCCAAACTCACTCATCCATGTCTTTATGGACCTTGCTTTGTGCACTGATCCAAATCATTTGGTGGAGGGGAGATTATGATATGGGTTTTTTTTTCAGGGGTTGGGCTTGGCCCCTTAGTTCCAGTGAAGGAAACTGTTAGGGCGTCAGCATACCCAGACATTTTGGATAATTTCATGCTCCCAACTTTGTGGGAACAGTTTGGGGATGGTCCATTCCTGTTCCAACATGACTGCACACCAGTGCACAAAGAAAGGTCCATAAAGACATGGATGAGTGATTTTTGAGTGGAGGAACTTGACTGGCCTGCGTAGAGTCCTGACCACAACCCCATAGAACACCTTTGGGATGAATTAGAGCAGATACTGCTGAGCCAGGCCTTCTCATCCAACATCAGTGCCTGACCTCACAAATGCACTTCTGGAAGAATGGTCAAACATTCTCATAGGCACACTCCTAAACCTTGTGGACAGCCTTCCCAGAAGAGTTGAAGCTGTTATAGCTGCAAAGGGTGGGGCAACTCAATAATAAACCCTACGGACTAAGACTGGGAGGGTATCAGGACAATATCCCCCCGGACATTATTATCCCCCAGGCAATATCCCCCCGGGACAATATCCCCCCGGAAAACATCCCCCTGGACATAATCCCCCTGGGACAACATCCTCCCGGATAATATCCCCCCCCCCCCCGGACAACAAAAAGCCGTTTTGATCTGAGGTAATGCACTAGGCCAGTGCGCCCAGGGCCGGTGCTTCCACTAGGCAAACTAGGCAGCCGCCTAGGGCGCGTTGCCACCTAAGGGCGCAGCCAGGAGTCGGCACTCTCTCTCCATGATGAATGATTATTGTGAGCTGAGGGGTGAGGTGACGGTAGGGGAGGAAGAAGGGACAGAGAAAGATGCCAGGTGTCTTGGGCAGTGGCGGAACTATCAGGCCCTGGCTTTCCACCACTGTTGGAGGGGCCCCAAGAGGCAGGAATAGAGCCCACCAGAGTGCTGCCTGCATGATGATCCTCTTCAGCTGGAGCTGAACGGCCTTAACCCCAGGCAGGAAGTGACTCTCTGTACTGAGCTGGTGGGCAGCTTTTCATTTCCCTGGGTTGGGATTAAGCAGGGAGCGGAGGAGAGCTGAACCATAGCCGGAACTCGGCACTGGAGGGCGGAACCTTTACTGGGGCAGATGCGACGAGGCACCGGAATGGTGTGGGGAGGTTGGTGATGAAGGACATGCGGAGCTCTCTGACTGCTGCTTTTCCCTCCACCAAGAGCCGGTTGGAGCTGTGGTGAGCACTGTGGTCCAGGAGAGGAGCGTCCTGGGAGAAGGAATCAGCAGGATGACTGTGGGGGCCACTCTCTTCATACCGCCCAGTTAGTGTCCCCAGAACAGGGGATCGGGGTCCCTGGGTGTTACATGGAGCATCACTAGTATGAAAGTGGATCGGGGTCACCAGGTGTGCCATGGGGAATCAAAGTCACCAGGTGTGACATGGAGGATAGGGGTCACCAGGTGTAACAGGAGTTTGGGGTCACCAGGTGTGCCATGAGGAATTGGGGTCCCTGGGTGTGCCATGGGGGATTGGGGTCCCCAAGTGTGACACGGAGGAACATCAGGGTCCCCAGGTGTGACATGGATGAACATCAGGGTCCCCAACTCTGACATGGAAAAACATCAGGGTCTGACATAGAGGAACATTGGGGTAACTGAGTATGACAGCATGACATGGAGGAACATGGGGGTTCCTGGGTGTGACATGGAGGAACATCAGGGTCAGTGGGTATGACAGCATGACATGGAAGAATATTGGTCTCCAAGGGTGTGACATGGAAAAACATCAAAGTCCCTGGGTGTGACACGGAGGGACATTAGGGTCCCCGAGTGTGACATGGAGGAATATGGGGGGTCACTGGGTATGAAAGCATAACATGAAGGAACCATCGGATCAGGGTCACTGGGTATGACATAGGAGTTTTTAACCCCTTCCCTTTTTTTGGGGGGGGGGGCGCAAGTAGCTGGTCTTGCCTAGGGCGTAAAATAGTCTAGCACCGGCCCTGAGTGCGCCCTCTGTTTTTTCTTGTTCCCAGACTATCCGGAAATCCCCAGTCTTGGGAGGGCAGCAAGGCAAGCACTGACTAGCATTTAAGCCCTAAGAGCCTCTGTGCGTGAGTCCCACCTTCATGCACAGGAGAGTGAAGTGTTGGTTTGAAGATTGACAAGTTGGTGCATGCAGGATGACCCCTAGTCTTTAGAATCAGTACTCTTGCCAGCGAACCCATACATGCACCTCTGATGTGTGTGGATGAAACTTATCCTGAACATGTTGACATTCACTATATTGTCAAAAGTATTGGAATGCCTTACTTTACACGCACATAAACTTTAATGGCCTCCCGGCCGTTTCTAGGACAATATCCCCCCAGACAATATCCCCCCGGACAATATCCCCCAGACAATATCCCCCGGGACAATATCCCCCCGGAAAACATCCCCCTGTACATAGGGTTAGGGTCAGGGTTAGAGGGTTAGGGTTAGAGGGGGGATATTGTCTAGGGGGATATTGTCCAGGGAGGATATTGTCCGGGGGGATGTTGTCCAGGGGGTATATTGTCCGGGGGGGATGTTGTCCAGGGGGGATATTGTCCGGGGGGATATTGTCTGGGGGATATTGTCCGGGGGGATATTGTCCTAGAATCGTCCGGGAGGCAATTAAAGTTTATGTGCGTGTAAAGTAAGGCATTCCAATACTTTTGACAATATAGTGGATGTCAACATGTTCAGGATAAGTTTCATCCACACACATCAGAGGTGCATGTATGGGTTCGCTGGCAAGAGTACTGATTCTGAAGACTAGGGGTCATCCTGCATGCACCAACTTGTCAATCTTCAAACCAACACTTCACTCTCCTGTGCTGGAAGGTGGGACTCACGCACAGAGGCTCTTAGGGCTTAAATGCTAGTCAGCGCTTGCCTTGCTGCCCTCCCAAGACTGGGGATGTCCGGATAGGCTGGGAACAAGAAAAAACAGAGGGCGCACTGGCCTAGTGCATTACCTCAGATCAAAACGGCTTTTTTAAAGTAATTTAAGATTAGTTATCGACTGATATAGTTTTTTTATTGCCGATACCGATATTTTGGTCATCGCATATCGGCGGATATCTGCCGATATTTTCAGACATTTAAAATTTTTTTTTTTTTTTTTTTACACAGGTACTTTTGAGGAGGGATCTGGGGGTCTAAAAGACCCCAAACCCCTCCTCTGCACTTAAGAGCATTCAAAACGTCAAGTTTGGCTTTTTTGAATGCTGTATTTTTTTTTAATCTGGTGCTGAGTACCCGGAAGTGAAGTGATTCTCAGCTGCATCGGTTGTCATTACAAGACAGCCGATTGTCGGCTGTGGATGCCGGTATTGGGGTGATGCCTCTAGCTGCAGGCATCACCCCAGGACATGCACTTTCCCTAAATATCGGCAATATCGGTAATCTCAGGGGCCGATTCCGATATATCGGGGAAAGTGCAGATCGGCCCTCGATATATCGGCTTTACTGATAATCGGTCGATCCCTAGTCAAGATGTATACTCACAAACGAAGATAAAAAAAGGCATATCAACAATATTGTTGCAGCATCTGGGTTGTCGCATTACAACAATTAAGTTCTTTGTAGTGACTGGCTGTTAGCTCAATTCTCGTCAGGAGGCAATCACGATGATATACAGCCTTTCAGTTGCTAACCCCCCAATAGATAGTGAATTCACTCTCGTCCGGCCGGGAGTTATGACGACACACTGGCTAACGCGTTTCAAGGACCTGCCTTTTCCTAAGAGCCTCTGAGGAAGAGTTACTGTTACTTACTGTTACTTTAAATAGTTAGTTTGGTTCAAGTGGCCTAAAATGAAGTGGAGTTCCACCCAAAAGTGAAACTTCCACTCATCTGCTCCCCCCCCCCTTCTGGTGCAACATTTGGTCCATTTCAGGGGGGAGGGGGGAACGGGTACCTGTTTTTGACAGGTACCCTTCCCCACTTCTGTGATACATCGCCGCGGCGCCATCCCTTGGAAGTTCTGTCCCCTTTCTCCTTCCCCTGCTTCAGAGCCAATCAGAATGTTCAGTGCGCATCGCGCATGCGCAGTAGGGAACCGGGTGTGAAGCCGAAAAGGCTTCATTGCTGGTTTCCCTTAGAGTAAATGGCGGCGGCAGCAGATCCGAAAATCGGCTGGGGTTCTGATATTGAAGGCTCCCTGGACAGGTAAGTGTCCATATATTAAAAGTCAGCAGCTACAGTATTTGTAGCTGCTGACTTTCATTTTTTTTTCCACAGCTTGAACACCTCTTTAACTATTTCCATTACTATGAAATGTGGCTGCTGGGAGCTTTGTATAACATTTAGGGTTGATTTACTAAAACTGGAGAGTGCAAAATCTGCATAGAAACCAATCCGCTTCCAGTTGTATTGTCAAAGCTTACTTGAAAAAACTGAAGTTAGAAGCTGGTTGGCTACCATATACAGCTAAACCAGATTTTGAACTTTCCAGTTTTAGTAAATCAACTCCTGTGTGTGGTATCAGCTAATACAGTACTGTATATGTCACTGTGTTCCAGCATCCAGTTGAGCAGGGATCAGTTGACTTTTGAGCAGTATGTCCCCACTTGACAAAAGTCGATCATTTGATTGATTTCTGTTGAAGGGTTATGTTTGAAAATTGTCCTCAATCAGTGGCTGCAGCCAATCAACTGCAGCCCCTGATCGGTGTA
Source organism: Pelophylax lessonae (assembly GCF_965119305.1). Classification (NCBI taxonomy): domain Eukaryota; kingdom Metazoa; phylum Chordata; class Amphibia; order Anura; family Ranidae; genus Pelophylax; species Pelophylax lessonae. The sequence continues at coordinate 337,255,828 of NC_138768.1, forward strand.
TTCTGCCATCTCCAGGTGCCACTGTTAGATTACAATGTTGCGGCAGGGAAGATTCCTCCAGCAATCTCATTCCATTCATTCCATTAGCTGAAAAAAATAAAAAACAGTGTATGGCAAGCTTAACAGCTTCAGTTTGTCTCTGTGTGGCATGGGTTTAAATTTGCCAACATTCCAACTGATAGTATACAAAAATATGTTTAATTACCTTGATGAGTTGTTACATACTGTACTCTTATTCTAATGTGCATTAGCATGAATCATTTATTTTTGTACCTGTTTGTAATCCTGGCAAAGTCAAAGCTGATGATTACATAAAAATCTCTAATGTGAAGCTGACTAAATACTCGTTCAAATCACAGAGACGACATTAAGGCTTACACTGGTTACAATGTATTAAGGATAGAGCTAATGGAGAAATGCCCTTCTAAATGAATACCAGTGAGAGGTAAATGTAATTTGTGCAAGGCCATAACTGAAAAACTCATTTATTGTGTTTTAGAGTGTGACATTTGCTATGGAAAGGCTCCTGTTTACTGTTTTTCATGAATAATTTGTGAACAACCTACACATTTATTGAAGCTGAACTCCAAACTAATAGTTAAATGATTATATGTGAATTGTTTTACCTGCAAAAGTAAAACTTTGTGATCTAGGTACCCCTGCCAGATTGATACATTAGATTTCAGCACTAAAGGATTTTAGGGCAAAGAATGATACCCCACCCTTAGCCCCCTGTCATTATACTTACCTGTAAACTTGAAGGGTAACTCCACATGTTATTAAAAAGTACCTTTCCTTTTCAATTTGCAGCTCTGTAATTTTCTGAAAATGCAATGCAATATGGCTACTTGGAGGTGTTCTGTACACAGAATGTGTACTGAACACACCCCAGAAACATCATGACTAGGGTAGTTCAGATCCCACGTGTTTAATTATATTACCTGGATCAGTACCAACACCACCCCCTTTTACCTTTAAATGAAAACACTAACTCAGCATTGGGTTTAAATGGTTGGTTTGGCCTTTTATTATACAAAATCCTAAATAACAGAAAAACATAGAACAGTCAAACCAATCCAGATCAAGGAATGGTTGCAGTTCCCTAAAGATTCCATCTCCTACAACTTTGGAGTCTGAGGTACCAATAAGTTCGGTTCTGTCCCCAGCCACCAAAACTTCGAGGACTATCTTAACTGACCACAGACCCCTACCACCTTATACTACCCGATCGGTCTAGACTGAACCAGACCAACCATAGGACCCCATACCTCAGATGGGTCCCACCATTTTATCGTTGGACACCATGTTTTGGACCCTCGTCAAGGACCCCAACTGCCAACGTTCAACTCCTTAGCAGAACAACAGAAAACGGCATCACCAGGGCGGGCGGGAGGGACGTTTCTCCTATGATCTGCAGTCTACAAGTAAAGGCCCTTCACTCTCCCCCTCCAACTACTCTCACCTGCTCTTCCCCATCACCTCGTCTGCTCGGCCAATAAGGTAAGAGTCCTGACCTCTCATATCCCAACAGCTCATTTAACACCCTACTGCCTGGTTTTCCTTCCATCCTGTCATGTATGGCCTATGCTTATCATTTCCTTCAAGCTCCGGCCATGTCTTGACTAGGGTAGTTCAGATCCCACCTGTTTAACCATACTAACTGAATCAGTACCCAACACCACCCCCTTTAAATGAAAACACTAACTCAGCATTGGGATTAAATGGTCGGTCGGCCTTTTATTAAACAAAACCATAAATAACAGAAAAACATAGAACAGTCAAACCAATCCAGATCAAAGAATGGTTGCAGATCGTTGACGACACTATCTCCCACAACTTTGTAGTCTGTGGTACCACTAAGTTAGGTTCTGTCCTTAGCCTCCAAAACACCACCTCGAGGACTATCCTAACTTACCACAGACCCCTACCAACTTACACTACCACGTCGGTCTAGACTGAACCATACCAACCATAGAACTCCATACCCGAGATGGGTCCCACCATTTTATCGTTCAACACCATTTTTTGGACCCTCGTCAAGGACCCCAACCGCCACAGCGGCACAAGTGTGAAACCATACACTTGTGCCCACCGCCACACCTGGAAAATCCTCTGGATACCATCCTGTAATCCCAAGGCCCACAGGTCAATACCCACTGCATTGAGATGCACTCCATCCCCTCTCAGGTACAACCATGTGTCCGTCTCCAGCTCCATATGCCTAACTACTAATTCCCCATTCCTAGCAATGAATCTGCCCGCTTCCTTGTTCACCAGTATCCGGGCTTCCCAGATAAAGAATATAATTTTCAACTTCTCCACCGACCTGACCCCTCGCTATGCAGTGCGGGCCACCATATCTGACCATACTTTGATCATGTCAGGGAAGGAAGACCTAAGTCGCAGGAAGTCCAGTTTCACATCACTAATCAGTTCCCTCATGAAACGTAAGTCGTTCCCACCAGCATGTAAGACCAAAACATCCGGCGGTCTGTCCAGCCGGGCAAATTGGTAAACCTCAGGTAAGATCCTCTGCCAGAGTATCCCTGGCACCTCAATCCATCTAACAATGCCCTCCTCTCTTGAAACTTTCAACTGCCATCAATTGGGCCTAACCTCCGCCCTCTTTGCCCCCCAGAACACATAAGAGTGCCCCAGAATCCAGATGAGACACCAGGGAAGATTTGTAAAGACGTAAAGATGACCATGCACCAACTGGAAGTTCCGGCAACAAACAACATAAATAATACAAAGAACGATAGGAAAAACAGACAGGAGGAAACACACCATCCATCACTGATAGACTACAGCAGGTGAGGCCGCACATATATTTTGTATCTCTTGGACTCCCACCTGCCTATTCATTTCACCATTCCCTATTAGGACCCAACTGTGATGCCTCGTTGGCTGCCCCTATGTGGAAAAAAAGGGAGGAACAATCTCCAGCAACCAACCCCTGCCTCCAATAGACACTTACCGAAAACTGCAAGGGATTGAAACTTGCACAGAAGTGAACCATCTGAGTGGATGAACAAGGAACCCTCCTCTCTGGGCCACACATTCAGAAATTGTTCCATTGCTAAGACTCACCAAAGCTGAATGCTTAGGCCCCTACACAAGTCAACCTGAACTCCTTTGCCTCTCTGGTCAGTCTTGGATCCAGAGCTTTACCTTACGAGGCAGAACACATAGCATCCCCCACCAACATTCCCCCCAGAACTCTCCTGGATGGGCTAACCAGCTCGCTAATCCGGAAAGCACCAAAAAAAAAAAAAAGGCCACCAAAAAAGCAGCCCGAAACAAATTCACCTCAAAAGGTGAATGAACAAACCATAGGCAAATGGTCCAGTACTGAACTCAGTACTGAAAAGGAAACTGGTCGCCTAGAATCACAACTGCGCCTTCCCCTCCGGTAACCCTTAAGTGCCTGACACAACACAAAAGACTTGGTGAAATCTGTGATACCCGTCAACTTAAATAAAAACACAAATCCCGACAATTTTCGATCCACCATGGACACCAAGGTACCCTGCGTAAAATTATAGCAAACTATATATAACACCAAAGATGACAGATCCACCCCAAAATCTTCCCAACTCCTCTAATAAAGAGAACCATTCCTTCAATGCTTTGGAATAGGACACCATGTAGTCACGCTAAGCAAGTCCTGTATCAGTCCAGCAGGGACTCCAATGCAATCCTTCATAGATGCCGAGGACAATGTACCCCATGTTACTCTGCCTCCGGTGCCAACACGCGAAACTTGTCCCACTGAAAACAAGACAAAACGTCTGCAAATTTGTTGGTAGTTCCCAGGATGTGAACAGCATAAATAAACTTATTCAATCACAAACAATTCAAAACCAAGTAACGCAAGAGCCTAACCACCAGTGGGGAAGAAGCTGAGATGTTATTTATTGCTAAAACCATGCCCATATTGTCACAATTGAATCACACTTCTTTTTTCTTAAAAGCCCCACAAAGTTCCACTGCCAAGAGAATGGCAAATAGCTTGAGTAACACCAGGTTCCTCAAAATTCCAGCAGCGTGCCACTCCTCAGGCCATGGCTCAGCACTCCAGCGCCCCTGAAAATAAGCCCATATCCCGCTGAACCTGTCGCAATTGGGGACAGGACCAGATCCGCATTGCAGACCGGACCCTCCAGCCATAAAGAATGGTTGTTAAAAGATTCAAGAAAAATATCCCAAATACGCAGGTCGGCCCTGAGCCCCATGGAAAGCTGCACATAATGGCTCAGGGCCTTGATGCCAGATATAGCTGCAAACAATCCTGCCCATGGGAATAATTCTGCAAGCAAAATTTAGCTTACCTAGCAGGGATTGTAGCTCCCACAACTTAATCCTCCGTCGTCCGCATGCTTGTCCCACTTCCGTTCACAGAGCCAAAAATGTATCCATAGGCAATCTGCATTCCATGGCCACTGAATCGATGGTTATTCTGAGAAAAAAACCGTGAGCGGGCCTTCTGTCTTGTCCGGTGCAAAAGGAATGCCGAAACATTCTGCAAGATGTTGCAATGTCCCCAGCAGGATCTCACAAATTCTTGATTCTGGCGGTCCAATGCACAAAAAATCATCCAGATAGTGGATGACTGAGTTCACCCCTGAGACCCCCCTAACTGTCCACTCAAGTAATGAACTAAACGTTTCAAACCGGACACACTAGATAGAGCAACCCATCGGTAAGCAATGATCTACAATGTAAGAACCTTGCCAACAGCATCTTAGCAAATGAGGATGGACAGGGAGCAGCCGGAATGCAGATTCAACATCAGATTTAGCCATGAGCGAGCCCTGGCCGTATCTACGTACCCAGGAAACAGCTGCATCGAATGATGTATAGGTAACTGCACATTCCAGCGGATTGATACCATCATTCACTGAGCCTTCTTTCGGATACGAGAAATTATGAACCATCTGAAATTTTCCTGGCTCCTTCTTCGGGAACTACGCCCAATGGGGAAACTACAAGCTGTAAAAGAGGCGAAAGGAAATGGGCTACTCGTGCGACCCAAGGTCACTGCCAGACAACCAAATATGTGGCCTCAGTTTTCTCTGTTGCAGCAAAGCTATGTTGTTTATCCACCAATTTTTCCCAGCCTGTTGACTTGACAATTAAAGTGGAACTCCGCTCAAAAGGGGAAGTTCCACTTTAAGTTCTCCTCCCCTCTTCCCCTGCCACATTTGGCATGTCATTTTTTTTGTGGGGGAGCAGGTATCTAGTTTTGACAGGTACCCGATCCCATTTCTGCTTGGATCATCTAGGCAATCTGAGTGGAAGTTCTGCCCCTCCCCTTCTTCGCCACAGTTTTCTGGGACATATCACAGGTCCCAGAAGACTATAGGATCATTCACAAAGTGCAGCACAGCTCGTATATGAGCAGTGGGCAGCTGGCTGTGAAGGTAAAAGCAGAATAGCTGGCTGCCCACAGTTCAACCAGCACCGGGAAGCCGAAGGCTAATGAAGCACTAACTCGGGGGAGGATGGCACTGGATCCCTGGACAGGTACGAAAGTATCAATTTATTCAAAGTCAACAGCTACAGGATTTGTAGCTGCTGACTTTTTTTTCCCCAGAATGAGCCTCCTCTATAAGAAGCAACAGTCCTTTGATTAGTGCTGCCTGTGAACATACAATGTTAAACTAACAGCACATACAGTGTTAGACTAACAGCGCTCTGCAAAGCAGTAGCGGCCAATATAGCTTTGCACTGCTGCCCATACATAATTTGGTTTTACTAGGGATGTGGCCATCCTAAGAGTCATTTACTACCAGGTATTTAAGGGTTATTTAAGAAGCAATAACACATTTTATGAAATAAAACTCCAGCCAAGCTGTTTGTTATATCTTTGGATAGAATGAGGAAGAGTTAGCACCTCTTATCGGGTAATCCTCACCATTGTTGTCTTTTTTGAGATGGAAAGTGATGAAAGATTTTCCAAATGGGAATCCAAACAGTAAAAAATTCCTGACAGAGGTTTCCACTCTACAGGTAAGGCAACTAAGGCAATAGTTTTGGGGTTCAAAATCACTAAACCCTATAAAAACTTCTTTAACATCTTATTCTCGTTTTACTACTTGAAAAAAAAGGTTTTATACTTTAACTGACAACAACAGAGCTAATATGCTTCATTTGAGCTGTTCCAGACAATATATAGTGCAAAAAATACAGCATGTGGGTCTCAAATTCCAGGTGTCACATTTTCTTGAGGCTTTGTGAAAATGGTTCTTGACACTAACATTTTATTCTAGCTGCCAGAAGCAGATTCTGGTTTTATAAATCTCAGATTTTGGACAATAAATATCTCTTGCCTGTGGGCACATTAACAATCAAGGTCCAAACGATGTGAAATATTATTGTGGTTCGTCATACAGTACATCCTGGGTTAATAATCAATATGCAGACATGCATTGTCAATTTTCAGCATTAATTTCCTGAATAAACCCGGTGTAGATAAGTCATTCCATTGTGCTGACTACCTTCCCTGTCAAATACAATAAAACATGATCTTGGGTGTAATAAGTGCAGTGAACCACGTGTGTCACATTGAGTTTATTAACCCAACAAGAAGATCTTTGGCTATCTACAGCAGTAAAATCAATCTGCAATAAGAAGTTAGCAAAGGAAAATGGTAAGCAGATAAAAAGCATCGGAGTAGGTGGCATAAATATCTATGTAATCACAGATATACGCCAAAATACTAATTTTCCCTTGTCTTTCTCTTTCTTTCGCTTCCAGCATGAAAGACTAAAGGACACCCTTAGTGCTTCTCAGTCACCCCCCCATGTTGTAAATATGCCTAGCCTTGTATAGTTCTATTAGGCACTTCCTACACACTTAGGCCCCTTTCACACTTGTGCGACTTGTCATGCGATTTGGGACTGCAAAATCGCATGACAAATCGTTCTCCATTATTTCCAATGAGTACCATTAATATCTGTGTGACATGAAGTCGCACCGACTTCAAAGTAGTCCCTGCACTACTTTGGCACGATTTTGAAGCGTTTTAAGGCCAAAGACATTCAAGCCCAGTCAAACTCGCGTCAAAATCGCAGCAGCAAAATCGCGGTAAAATTGCGCGACTTTGAAGTCGCACAAGTGTGAAAGGGGCCTTAACTGTAACACCAAGTCTGAAGACAAAGGTCACATCTTAGGCCTGCATTGTTATAGTAGTATAGACATAAATGTGTATAATATTACATTTTTATTTGAAAAATGTAATTATTGAATATTGAAATATATTCAACAGGCGTTTTATCACTACATAGAGCTATACATGTTCGGCCTTGCCCAGATGGCATTTACATTCCCTGCACCAGTCATGCAGTTAAATAGAAAAAGACCAGTTGGTGAAAGCCAACCAACCCAGCAGCCGGAATTAGAATAACCCACTTAAACATGTACAGAAATGTCCAGATTGTTGCTATGGTGAAGACTGGATAGAGTACAGCTAGTACCCATTGCCAGCCTCTTAGCTACCTCAGAGCACATCACATATGTCTGTAATGTTTTGAATGTAAAAAAGAAACTACACTTACCACCATTTAATATGTGTACCCATTTTAAAGCCAAATTCCAGGCACATAAACCTTTGTTTACTTATACACTATATGTGTGCAGCCTATTGCATTAGGGTGTGCACCCCAAAGCTCAAACACACATGCGTGCATATATACACTTTATTGTCAAAAGTATTGGGACGCCTGCCTTTGCACACACATGAACTTTAATGGCGTCCCAGTCTTAGTCCGTAGCTTTCAGTATTGGGTTGGCCCACCCTTTGCAGCTGGGAAAGATGTCCACAAGGTTTAGGAGTGTGTCTATGGGAATGATTGACCATTCTTCCAGAAGTGCATTTGTGAGGTCAGGCACTGATGTTGGACAAGAAGGCCTGGCTCGCAGTCTCCGCCATAATTCATCCCACAGGTGTTCTATCAGGTTGAGGTCTGGACTTTGTGCAGGCCAGTCAAGTTCCTCCACCCCAAACTCGCTCATCCGTGTTTTTATGGACCTTGCTTTGTGCACTGGTGCGCAGTCATGTTGGAATAGAAAGGGGCCATCCTCAAACTGTTCCCACAAAGTTGGGAGCATGAAATTGTTCAAAATGTCTTGGTATGCTGACGCCTTAAGACTAAGAGTTCCCTTTACTGAAACTAAGGGGCCAAGCCCAACCCCTGAAAAACAACTCCACACCATAATACCCCCTCCAACAATTGATTTGGAGGGATGGCCCAATACTTTTGGCAATATAGTGTGCATGAACACACTCAGAATGTACTAGATGCCTTTTCAAATCAAGTTATTATGTTGTAGCTTGTTGTAACTATTGATCAGTGACATCATCACTATGCTGTACATAGCTGCTGCAGAAAGCAAAACTGTGGGAGGGACCTAGCATGCTCCACTCCCTACAGACTGCCTGCAGAAAACTAGAGAAGGGGCGGAGACAAGACCAGTCACCTTGCACAAGGAGAGAGCACAGCAGTGACCAGTCTTTGTTACAGGACGCTCAGCTCAGCTCAGCTTACAGGGGTTTCACAATGGATTACTACACAGATCTAGAAGACATTCACAAAGCATGAAGATTCAGGATAAATATGGCTCTTGCATACAGACACTGATTATCCCTGAGTTCAGCTTGAGGTTCTCTGATTGTGATGCCTTAAAGTGGTTCTAATAGCATTCTATCCATTAAGATAAAAAAACCTTCAGTGCGCAGCAGCCCCCCTAATACTTACTTGAGCCCCACCTCGCTCCAGCGTTATTGCATGAGAGACTTGGCTGTCCGGGACTCTCCCTCCTCATTGGCTGAGACACAGCAGCGGGTGCTATTGGCTCCCACTGCTGTCAATCAAAGGCAATGAGCCAATGAGGAAAGAGAGAGGGCAGGGCTGCTTGCTGTGACGGCAGGAGGGAGGGGCCAGGAGCCCCGACGAGGGACCCAAGAAGAGGAGGATCTGGGCTGCTCTGTGCAAATCCACTGCACAAAGCATGAAGATTCAGGATAAATATGGCTCTTGCATACAGATACTGATTATCCCTGAGTTCAGCTTGAGGTTCTCTGACTGTGATGCCTTAAAGTGCTTGTAATATCAGAAGGTTTTTCATCTTAATGCATTCTATTCATTAGGATAAGAAAATCTTCTGTGTGCAGCAGCCCCCTAATACTTACCTGAGCCCCACCTCGATCCAGCGTTATTACACGAGAGACTTGGCTGTGGGAGGTAATGTTAGAGGTAATGATGGGAGTTGGCAGAGCACTCGCTGCCATACACACACAGTGGACCACCCACCTATTCTCTCCGCGGCTCACACAATTGCTGCAGACAGTTGCCATGTTGGGACAGGAGGTGGAAACTGGAGGAGGAAGTCAGCTGACCAGCTGACTGCCAACAGCGTAACTCTATGTTGGAAGAAGCATCACTGGAGGCACGACTGACACTATGGGGACAACGCTCAATTCTGTCTGAAAACTAGCTCAGCTCATGTACTTTTTTGAGTGACGTGTTTTGCTGCAACTGACCTGATGCTCAGATGTGAACAAGGGCTATTGAAAACAATAGGTTTTTGCTTGTCTACCGTCTTTAAACTACAAGATTCAAAATGCTCAAGTGTGAATGGGGCCTTAGGCTGCTTACTTTTCCAGGGCACCATTCTGCCTTCTACCATTTTTGTCAAAAAAAGTCACTCCTGTGTACTGCAAGTGTGAAACTCATAAGGTGTATTAAACCCTAAAAACAGAAAGTAGGCGGTCTGCTCTGCTGATTGCCAATGGCAAACCCTTACTTTTATATATGTAGCACCCTCCTAGCTAGGTAGGTGCTAGGTAAAGCATTTATTGCTCCTGCTGCTCATCAGGGGAGCCTGATCTATTAGGTTTCCTGTCACATGTTTCCAGGTGTGATTCACTGGGTCTGAGGGAGTGTCCCCACTGCATCCAATGAGGGAGCTTGTTGGACAGTGGAGAAAACCTAGCCAGTGACACATCATGTTTATGGCAGTCCCAGTGGGAGGGCATTCTGCAACGCATCCTGGGATTGGCCATAAATACTTACATGTGACATGTGTGTGAGACATGTGACAGGGCATCTTTGGCGGGAAGCAGAGTCCCAGGAAGAGGTAGACGGCTGGTATCTCCTCCTGCAGGTGTGAGGAAGGTGGTTCAGGCAGTCGGCCTAGTGAACCAGGTGTGGAGCTGAGCTGCAGAGGATCCCGAGTGCTGACAGTGGAGCTGCTGGCAGAGTCTTTTGGGAAAAACAGTGTCCGTGAGTACCAGGGGACTTGCCAAAGGGTCTGGCCCAGGAAGGAGGACCACTCCAGTGAAGTCAGAGGATCAAGGAGCTAGCTTACACAGAGAGTGTTACAGTAAAGGGGGTGCCATGTAAAAAGCCCTGAAAAATAGGAACAAAAAGGGGGTGCCAGGAAGGACCCTGAAGTGTGTTCTGCAGTACAGTACAGCATATTATCTAAAGGGGTTCATTTATCACTACTTCATCACTATTGGCAAGGTAAAGTAGCGGCCTTGCCGCATTCAAGTGCAGTTAAACGTCCCAGCAAATTGTGCATAGTGTATTCAAGTTGGAGTATCCCACTCATTCCCTTCTCCTATCCAAGTTCTCAATAAAACAACAAAAAAAAACAAACCCCTAGACTGTTTTATGACTGAGCCAAGCACTTTAAAGTCGCTAAACTATTGTACTGTTGCTATGAGTAACCCAGGGGAACCCATCACCAGCAGCTCCCAAGGGAGTAGTGCTACATTTACATTATATACAGTGCCTTGCGAAAGAATTCGGCCCCCTTGAACTTTGCGACCTTTTGCCACATTTCAGGCTTCAAACATAAAGATATAAAACTGTAATTTTTTGTGAAGAATCAACAACAAGTGGGACACAATCATGAAGCGGAACGAAATTTATTGGATATTTCAAACTTTTTTTAACAAATAAAAGACTGAAAAATTGGGCATGCAAAATTATTCAGCCCACTTAAATTAATACTTTGAAGCGCTACCTTTTGCTGCGATTACAGCTGTAAGTTGCTTGGGGTATGTCTCTATCAGTTTTGCACATCGAGAGACTGAAATTTTTGCCCATTCCTCCTTGCAAAACAGCTCAAGCTCAGTGAGGTTGGATGGAGAGCGTTTGTGAACAGCAGTTTTCAGTTCTTTCCACAGATTCTCGATTGGATTCAGGTCTGGACTTTGATTTGGCCATTCTAACACCTGGATATGTTTATTTGTGAACCATTCCATTGTAGATTTTGCTTTATGTTTTGGATCATTGTCTTGTTGGAAGACAAATCTCCGTCCCAGTCTCAGGTCTTTTGCAGACTCCATCAGGTTTTCTTCCAGAATGGTCCTGTATTTGGCTCCATTCATCTTCCCATCAATTTTAACCATCTTCCCTGTCCCTGCTGAAGAAAAGCAGGCCCAAACCATGATGCTGCCACCACCATGTTTGACAGTGGGGATGGGGTGTTCAGGGTGATGAGCTGTGTTGCTTTTACTCCAAACATAACGTTTTGCATTGTTGCCAAAAAGTTTGATTTTGGTTTCATCTGACCAGAGCACCTTCTTCCACATGTTTGGTGTGTCTCCCAGGTGGCTTGTGGCAAACTTTAAACAACACTTTTTATGGATATCTTTAAGAAATGGCTTTCTTCTTGCCACTCTTCCATAAAGGCCAGATTTGTGCAGTATACGACTGATTGTTGTCCTATAGACAGAGTCTCCCACCTCAGCTGTAGATCTCCGCAGTTCATCCAGAGTGATCATGGGCCTCTTGGCTGCATCTCTGATCAGTCTTCTCCTTGTATGAGCTGAAAGGTTAGAGGGACGGCCAGGTCTTCATAGATTTGCAGTGGTCTGATACTCCTTCTATTTCAATATTATCGCTTGCACAGTGCTCCTAGGGATGTTTAAAGCTTGGGAAATCTTTTTGTATCCAAATCCGGCTTTAAACTTCTCCACAACAGTATCTCGGACCTGCCTGGTGTGTTCCTTGTTCTTCATGATGCTCTCTGAGCTTTAAACGGACCTCTGAGACTATCACAGTGCAGGTGCATTTATACGGAGACTTGATTACACACAGGTGGATTCTATTTATCACCATTAGTCATTTAGGTCAACATTGGATCATTCAGAGATCCTCACTGAACTTCTGGAGAGAGTTTGCTGCACTGAAAGTAAAGGGGCTGAATAATTTTGCACTTCCAATTTTTCAGTTTTTTATTTGTTAAAAAGTTTGAAATATCCAATAAATTTTGTTCCACTTCATGATTGTGTCCCACTTGTTGTTGATTCTTCACAAAAAATTAGTTTTATATCTTTATGATTGAAGCCTGAAATGTGGCAAAAGGTCGCAAAGTTCAAGAGGGCCGAATACTTTCGCAAGGCACTGTATATAAAACATTTTATATATGTATATATATATATATATATATATATATATATATATATATATATATATATATATTTATATTTATATATAGCACTGCCCCCTAGAGGACTGCTGGATATAACACTTTCTGGATTCCCCTGGGTTACCTGTAGCAACTGCTTGCAGAAACTTATCACTTGACTGAGTCCTTGGCTCAGTCAATAATCAGTCCAGGGGATGTTGTTTTGTAGTTTTATTTGGATAGGAGAAGGGATGAGTGGGGTACTCCAATTAATAACTATTCACAGTGTTGAGGACAACTGACTTTAGGATGCGGCAAGCTCACTGCTTCACTCTGCCACTGAAGTGAAGATATTTTAAGTGTTCCTGCTTGCAATTCTCTTCAGGGTTCTAAACTCGGCACCCCCTTTCTCTCTCACTGTGTGTGTGCTGACCCCCGTCCACTGACTCTATCCTCTGGAGTGGTTCCCTTCCTGGGCAGACCCTCGGGCAAGTTCCTCTGTACTCACGGACACTGTTTTTCCAGAGTCACCGTTGCCTCCAACTCCACCAGTCAGCTTTTCCTGGGCCTCTGGATTCAGCCACAGACTCTGGTTCACCAGGCCAACTGCCTGTGACCACCATCCACAGCTACAGAAGAGGAGACAGCCGTCACCCTCCTTCCGGGACCTGGCTTCCAACCCAAAAACCCCCTGCCTCATGTGCTCCTGGTTTTTATACCCTATCCCATGATGCACCACTCTCTGTGCCAAACCAATGGGATGGTATCAAAGCCTGTGTGTCATTGGCTGGGTTTCCTCCTCTGTACAATGTACCTCTCCATTGGATACAGTGGGGACACTCCCTCAGCCCATATTAATCAATATGGAACACATGGAACAGGCCTAACTAGTAGATCTAGCTCCCTGATAAGCAGAGAGCTCAAATACTTTATCTACTGCTTTCCTGTTAAGCAGAGAAAGCCAAAAACTATACCTGCTATCTAGCACCTGACTAGGAGGGTGATATATATATATATATATATATATATATATATATATATTATACTGTATTTACTTGCACTAGATGGCACCATATATGTGATCTGATGACAAAGTACTTTAAAAATAATATAGGTGACCATTGTGTCTGGTAGGAAAAGACAGGTTAGTTCAGGAACTAAGATGGTTGTTTCATTGCCATCTGGGGTGGATATTGAACTTCACATCAGCTACACAAACAAGTCAACCATCACATAAGTCTGGTAAAACAGGAAGAACATAAAAGGCAGACAGGGTTGGCAGAGTGTGTGTTGGGGTTAACTCTAGGAATGTGAAAATAGGATGCTCATAACTCCAGGCCTCCCTAGAGAGCCATGTGCCCTGCAGGATATGCAAAATTCTCTTTATCTATGCACACTGCCCCAGTTCAAGTGCAATTAGAAAAGCGTTTCCTGGTTGACCTGGATTGTGCAGAAAAGCTGCATTCTTCCTGCTGCTCTATTAACGTGTTATTCCATAAGCCCTGAGGTATAAGAAATATGCAAATTTGAATTCACAAATGTATTTGTGAACTAACGGGCATATATTGGAGGCCATGCCTTCAATGGGGCATCCCCTTTAAGACTAGGCAAAAAATGTCCTTGTACAAAGTCACCTGTCAAAGTATTTTTAATGTAGAATTCATTTATTTTCCATCATAGCATAAAAAGCCTTATCGCTTAGGGAAAGAGAAAGAAAACAGATCTTAATATAGACCTTACTAATAATGTTTCCAGATCTGTTTCCTTTGTCGTACAATTCTATTTTATACTGGGATTTTACATTAAGAAGGAAATGTATACATAGTTGTAAGTGCTTCCCTCTACCAATTTAGATACTCTGTTCTACCTGGATTCCTTTCCCATACATTATGAACCTACTCTGTAGCGCTGAGCTGGCCATACTAAAATTTGGCCGTTTAAGTAGGGTTTTCCAATTTTAATCAGTGTGTGGCCATCTCCACTCAAAGAAACATGTTAGAAAATTTTCCTCGATTATCGGTTACGGCTGCAGCCGCTGATCAAGGTACTCTGAGAGAGGCAGGTGCCGCTGCCAGAATACAATGTCCAGGCAAGGGGGATTTTTTTCATCCACCTCTTCATTGCAGACCTCTTAGCTAGATCTTTCTAGTGTCTGAGTCAATAACCTGGAACAAGTATGCAACAAGTGAAGTCAGAAGAGCATCAAAACTCCTGATGTCCAGAACTCCAGAAAACATTAAAGCCTAAAGCCCCGTACACATGTACTGATCGTCGGCCGAACGATCGGCCGTCTTTTGTCCAGGGCTGTCGTGTCTGTTGAAAACTGCAAAAGACTGCACACGAATTTTGTCGGCCAACAACAGCCGACTGCAGAAGTGATGTCATGTGATGGTTAACTTTCCTTGTCTTTTTTCTTTTCTTAAACATGCCCAGTCTTGCAAATCTGCTGTCTGTCGGCCGAAATCTGTACTGACTGACGCACAATCAGCCATTCTGGTGACGGGCAACAAAAATTTTAATGCCTGCACGACAGATTCTGTTCGGCCGAAAATGCGCTGTCGGCTGTCGGAAGCATCATACTAACAAGCCTACAATCGGCCGATCGGTCGTCGGCCGAATATTTACAGCCGACAATCAGTACGTGTGTACGGGGCTTAAGGGTTAGCGTGACACTCATTAAACTAGTATTTTTTAGGACAATAGAAATGGCAATTCTTCCATTTATTGGGAAAAAGACAATTGTGTATTAAAACCTACTAGCTCTTTTTGACTAGTTACAGTTACTTGTTCTGATTTGGCCCACGTTGATGGTAATACAGTTAACCTGGGGAACATTTTAAACTTTTAAATGTTGCACCTCACAGGGTTTCATTTCATTTTGGTACTGTGGTCTGAGGATCCCTAGTTTTTTTTATATATATGCCATAATCATCAAAATTTAAAGAAAGAAAAGCTTGAAATGTATCACTCTGTGTGTAACACAGCTATATAAAATATATGAGTTTCACTTTTTAAATTTAATTACTGAAATAAATTAACTTTTTCATGATATTCTAATTTTATGAGATGCATCTATGTATATATATGTTGTAAGCTGGGGAACAGGTAGCAGGTGCAAAGCTCCCTGGGATGAGCAGTTTTTCAGGCACAGATACCAAATCCAGTGTGCTAGTGACAAACAGTGCTGTGTTTATTGGTGCTATATACAAGTCTTTATACAGGTGCTGTACAGTGCTTTAAGGAGAACAAACAGAAATAATAATAATAAACAAAAGCCTAGCCGTGTCCTGGCACTTACTACACAAAATGCAGTCCCTCACTAACTCAGACTGAGCAAGCCTACAGCTTGCCAGCTTCCAAAAACACACACTGACAGTGTTACCAACCTTCTGCTCTCCTAGACAAATGTTGTCTAAATTCCCAGGCTGAGAGAGCACTGCTGTTTGTCTCAGGTGAGATTAAATTGGCCTGGTGAAGAGGACGAAGATCCGAACTGGATCATGGCTCAGAGATCCCTAAAGGTATAGGAGAGATGCCTGGGTGATGTATAAACCCCGAACAGGACTTTTCCTGGCTCTCTCTGGGACACTCTGCTACATATCCCCCCCCCCCCCTTGTTTCAACCCCAGGGTTGGAACACCTGTGGCCAAACAGGAGTGAACACGGGACAGAGCATCTACATTCCCCATCTCAACACCTGGCCTGTGTTTTACAGTGAAGGAGTAATCTTGTAGAGCCAAAAACCACCGGTTCACCCGTCTATTAGTCTCCTTCTTTTGGGCCATCCATTTCAGAGAAGCATGGTCAGTTATCAAATCAAATTGGCGCCCTAATAGATAGTACCTTGGTGTGTCCAAGGCCCACTTTATGGCTAAACATTCCTTTTCAATGACTGCATACTTTCTCTCGTGTTCATTAAGCTTTCTGCTCAGGTACACCACAGGGTGTTCTTCCCCATTGTATACCTGTGACAATACGGCCCCAATACCTACATCAGACGCATCCGTCTGAACCAAGAAATCCTTGGAGAAATCAGGGGAGTACAACACTGGCTGTGCACAAAGAGCCTTCTTTAAGACTTGGAAAGACTCCTCTGCTATTGGGGACCATTTCACCATTACTGATTCTTTCCCTTTCGTAAGGTCGGTCAGTGGGGCAGCTAGAGTTGCAAAATTCGGGATAAACCTCCTATAGTACCCTGCAATTCCAAGGAAGGCTCTGACCTGCTTCTTGTTTGCAGGACGTGGCCATTCTTGGATGGCTTCTACTTTGTTTAACTGAGGTTTAATGACTCCACGACCAATAGTGTAGCCCAAATACCTGGCTTCCTCTAAACCAATGGCACATTTTTTTGGGTTTGCTGTAAAACCTTCCTTAAAGAGGGAATCTAGAACAGCCTGTACCCGGGGCAAGTGAGACTCCCAGTCAGAGCTATGTACCACTATATCGTCCAGATAGGCCGCTGCATACTGTCGGTGAGGTCTTAGGGTCCTGTCCATGGCCCTCTGAAATGTCGCAGGGGCATTTTGCAACCCAAAAGGCATTTTTTTATACTGAAATGAACCCTCTGGGGTAACAAACGCAGTCTTTTCTTTGGCGCTACCAGTCAGGGGTATTTGCCAATATCCTTTGGTCAAGTCTAAAGTAGTTAGATAGCGGGCTTTGCCAAGTCTGTCTATAAGTTCGTCCACTCTGGGCATTGGGTACGTGTCACTGCATTGAGTTTTCTGAAGTCGTTACAGAACCTCCAAGTACCATCCGGTTTTGGGACTAAAACAATGGGGCTTGACCAGTCACTATTGGATTCCTCAATGACATCTAGCTCAAGCATCCTTTTTACTTCGTCACTAATGTCCCTTCTCCTAGCTTCGGGAATTCGGTATGGTTTTAGCTTGACACGGACCCCAGGTTCAGTAACAATATCATGCTGAACCGTGGAAGTCGTACCAGGTAACTCTGAAAACTTCTCTCTATTCCTTATCAGGAACTCTCTAGCTTCTTGTTGTTGGGAATAAGACAGGGTGTCTGGAATCGTGACCTCAGGGACCAGAGGGGACTCAGTACCCCTAGATGTTACAGGGACGGACCTCGCAGTTAAGGCCAGCCTATCCTTCCATGGCTTTAACAGATTAATATGGTAAATCTGCTCTGGCTTCCTTTTTCCTGGTTGATGCACTTTATAATTGACCTCCCCAACTCTTTCCAATACTTCAAAGGGACCCTGCCACTTAGCTAGGAACTTGCTCTCGACAGTGGGAACTAACACGGAGTGGGGCTCCCCTGTTGTATATTCTCTGTTGGGCTGCCTGGGCCTGCAGTAAGTGTTCCTTGACCATAGGCATGATTGCTGCAATCCTGTCCTGCATTTGAGCGATGTGCTCAATTACACTTTTGTGGGGTGTCTGCTCCCTCTGCCAGGTTTCCTTGGCTATGTCTAAGAGTCCCCGAGGGTGTCTCCCATAAAGCAATTCAAAAGGAGAGTATCCTGTAGAGGACTGGGGTACTTCCCTGATGGCGAACATCAAGTACGGAATCAAGAAGTCCCAGTTTTTTCCATCCTTGTCCACAACCTTTTTTAACATACTCTTTAATGTTTTATTGAAGCGTTCTACAAGGCCATCAGTTTGAGGGTGGTATACAGAGGTTCTCAACTGGGTCACCTTAAATAACTTGCACAACTCTTTAGTTATTCGTGACATAAATGGAGTGCCCTGGTCCGTATGGACCTCCTTAGGGATCCCAACGTGACTGAACACCATGAACAACTCTTTAGCAATGTTCTTAGCGGATGCAGTGCGTAAGGGAACTGCCTCGGGGTATCGGGTAGCATAATCCATGATTACAAGAATGTGTTGATGAACCCGGGCAGACTTGGGGAGTGGACCTACAAGGTCCATGGCGATCCTCTCAAAGGGCACTTCAATCATGGGTAAGGGCACTAAAGGACTTCGGAAGTGGGGTAGTTGGGCTGACATCTGACACACAGGACAGGATTGACAATAATTGTCAATATCTTTCTGTATCCCAGGCCAGTAAAACCTGCGTAACACCCTTTCAGTGTTTTTTTCAACCCCTAAATGACCTCCCAGTAAGTGTCCATGAGCCAATTCCAGCACCACTCGTCTGTAAGGCTTAGGGACCACCAATTGTTCAACAATTTCCTCGTTCTTTTTATATACGCGATACAATAAATCTTCATTGCTGCTGAAAAAAGGAAAACAGGGCCTGTCCCCTGGTTCAACAGGTACATCATTAAACATTGCTACATTCTCCCAGGCCCTGGCAAGGGTAGGGTCTTTTTTCTGCTCGGTACCAAAGTTTTCCTTGTGCACATTAAGATCAGCAAACTCCAATGTAGCCTCAGGGTTAGCAGAAGTTTGTCCACTTGGACTGGCTGTGGGGACTTCCTCAGGCTCCTCCAGTTCTCCTGCCATAACAGAGAAAGGAAGATCCGGGGAAACTTGAGGGGAATCCCTTAAACCCACATTGTCAGTGATGGCCAGGGGTTCTGGCTCCACCACTGAGTCAGTTACTGTGACCGAGTCGGGACGATCCCACAGTTCCCAAAACTTAGGGAAGTCTCTACCAATGATGGCCTCGTGCACTAAGTGGGGTACAAGTCCAACCAGATGGGTCACCGCACCTAAGTCAGTTTCAAAGCTAACAGTAGCTATAGGATACTTACGAATATCACCATGTACACAGATCACAGCAACTTTTTTAGCATTTAAATTCACATTTTCAACCATTTCTGCTTTAACCAAAGTCACTAGACTTCCCGAGTCCAGCAAGGCTGCAATAGGCTTATTATTAAGAGTAATTTGGCACATGTGTTTTCCTAGGCTTGGCGCTGCAACACATGAAACAGCAGCAAACATAGACTGCCTTCTAAGAGACATGTCACACTGCATGGGTTCATCTGTCAATGGACAGTTTGCTGCAACATGTCCCAGTTCCTGACAACGGAAACACCGGATGTTACCCCAGTTAGGTTTGCTGACAGGCAGTGGCTTCCCTTGTTTGGGACGCCAAACTTCAGCTCTGGCACCAAAAATCCTCCCCCCTGTCTCCTTGCCATGCTGACCACCCACTTCCCCTGGAACAGTCTTACCGGTTGCCTGGGGAGACCGTGGCTTTGGGTGGAAAGTCCGTGCGGCTGTAGGGGTGGTGACCAGGTTTTCTGCAGCATAGACCTCTCAACGAGCTCCACAAGGTTGTCCGCCGACTTGGGGTCTCCTTGACTCACTGTCATGGTCTTACCTTCTTGCTGTTCTCCTTCGTTTGACATGTGCTGGCGGCCATCTTGGTTTCTGGGTTTCTTGTAGCCTCCCACCCTGCGGTTCCTTCTTCCCACTGGGAGGAGCTGGATGCCTAGCTCATATATATAGGAGGTCTGTGGCTTCAGTTCCTTGCTTGGTCCTCCTGTGTTCACATGCTTCTAAGACTTCTGCTGCTTCTGGTTCCTGATCCTGGCTTCGTCTGACTACCCTGCTGGTTCCTGATCCTGGCTTCGTCTGACTACCCTGCTGGTTCCTGATCCTGGCTTCGTCTGACTACCCTGCTGGTTCCTGATCCCGGCTTCGTCTGACTACCCTCCTGGTTCCTGACCTCTGGCTTCGCAAGAACTCTGCCTCGGTTTCGCCTTCCGTTTGGACTTTTGCTTTACAGCTTGATTTTCAATAAAGCCTTCTTATTTTCACTTATCTGTTGTTGTATGTCTGGTTCATGGTTCCGTGACATTAGGACCAAGCCATGAATTCTGACGGTACAGGGCCATCCTCGCTACCCACGCTGGTTGCCAGACTTGATCAGCAGGATCACCTGTTGGGTCGGTTCGCCGTGGCGTTGCAAACCCTGCTGGAACGCACGGCTCATTTCGCTCCCGTTGCCGATGGGTCGGTTGTCGCTCCTGGGCCCGCTCCTACTGCCGCTCCGGTTGTTGCGCCAGAGTCTACCCCGACACCTGTTGTTGCGCCTGCGGTGTTTCGGGGTATGACCGGTTCTGCCCCCCTTCCACAGCGCTTTGGGGGAGAGCCAACTCAGTGCCGAGGTTTCCTTAACCAGGTGGGCATTTATTTCGAGTTGCTGCCACATGCCTTTCCTACTGAGAGATCAAAGGTGGGCTTCTTAATTTCGCTGCTCTCGGACAAGGCCTTGGCCTGGGCCAGCCCTTTATGGGAGAACAACAATCCGGTGGTTGCCGAGTTTTCCGGTTTTGTTGCTTCTCTTCGGAGGGTATTCGATGTGCCGGCTCGTGCTGCCTCTGCTGCGAAGCTCCTTATGTCCATCAGACAGGGTTCACGATCCGTAGCTGAATACGCCATTGAGTTTCGTACCCTGGCAGCAGAGGTGGGCTGGAATAATGAGGCTCTGGTCGCTGCTTTCTCTCATGGTCTCTCGGATGCCTTGAAGGATGAGGTTGCAGCTAAGGACCTACCAGTGGAGCTCGAGTCTCTTATTTCTTGATTTTGATTGACACCAGACTCAGGGAGAGACCTTCCTTTAAGGAGAGTTTGCGGAGACCTCCTAACAGATTGGCGCCTACCTTTGCTGTCCCACCCGTGCCTCCCTCTCCTCCCACGCCTCCTGGGGATGACTTGGCTGGGGGTGAACCCATGCAGCTGGGCTTTGCTCGCCTGTCCGAGGGGGAGAGGGTACTCCGAAGACGCGAGGGTCGATGCATGTACTGTGGTCTCGGTGGGCATTTTCGGTTGGCATGTCCGAACCGTCCGGGAAACGCTCGCACCTGAGATCCTGTCGGGGGCAGATCTTGGGTGGAGTCTCCTCGTCCCCGGTTTCCCGTGTTGACAAACCACTGATCACTGTTGTCCTCTCCTGGGTCGGGGGCTCAGTGATTACCCAGGCATTGGTGGACTCTGGTGCTGGTGGTTTGTTCATTGATAGTGTGTTCGCTGCCGCCAATTCCATTCCTCTGCAGGCCCGAGGTTCTCCACTGGCTCTTGAGGCGATAGACGGCAGACCCCTTCTGCCGCCACACGTGACTCATGAGACCCTTCCAGTGGGGATAGCCATTGGTGCCGTTCACAGAGAGTCGGTCTGCTTCCAGGTTATTTCGTCTCCACACTACTTGGTACCACGTGGTCTTGGGGTACCCCTGGCTCCAGAAGCATAATCCGACTTTCGATTGGAGATCGGCCGAGATCCTCTCGTGGTCACCGCAGTGTGGGGCTAGTTGCATCCATGGGCCTGTCAAGTTGCTGTGTACTTCCTCGGACTCTCTGTTGCCTCCTGAATACGAGGAGTACCGGGATGTATTCGATAAGGTGCGCGCGGTTGCCCTACCTCCGCACCGCCCATACGATTGTGCCATCGAGTTACAACCTGGTGCCGTTCCTCCTCGTGGCAAGGTCTATCCACTGTCGGTAGCGGAGAATGAGGCCATGGAGGAGTACGTGAAGGAGGCGCTTTCACGCGGACACATTCGCAAATCCTCGTCCCCGGCAGGGGCTGGATTTTTCTTTGTGAAAAAGAAGGGCGGTGAGTTGAGGCCTTGCATCGATTACAGGGGTCTCAATCGCATCACGATCAAGAACGCTTACCCGATACCCTTGATTTCCGAGCTGTTCGATCGCCTTAAAGGGGCCACGGTCTTTACCAAACTCGACCTGAGGGCGGCATATAACCTCGTAAGGATCAAGGCGGGCGATGAGTGGAAGACCGCGTTTAACACCAGGACCGGTCATTATGAATCCTTGGTTATGCCCTTTGGGTTGTGCAATGCGCCCGCAGTCTTTCAGGAATTCATTAACGATGTTTTCCGTGACCTGTTGCAGCAGTGTGTGGTGGTCTATTTGGATGACATCTTGGTATATTCTGAATCCATGGAGACCCACATTCTAGATGTCAGACGAGTGTTGCAACGGTTACGAGAGAACAAGCTGTTCGGTAAGCTTGAGAAATGCGAATTTCACCGATCCCAGGTAACCTTCTTAGGTTACATCATTTCCGCTGAGGGGTTCTCCATGGATCCTGAGAAGGTTTCGGCTGTCTTACAGTGGCCCCAGCCCAGTGGTCTTCGCTCCCTGCAGCGCTTTTTGGGCTTCGCCAATTATTATCGGAAGTTCATCAGGGACTTTTCCATGCTAGCCAAGCCTCTCACGGATCTGACCAGGAAGGGCAGTAATTCACAGGTCTGGCCGCTCGAGGCCATCCGAGCTTTTGAGGCTCTAAAGTCCGCCTTTGTGTCGGCTCCGATTCTGTCGCATCCCAACCCTGGGTTGCCCTTTGTCCTCGAGGTGGACGCGTCTGAGACGGGAGTAGGCGCCCTTCTGTCTCAGCGTAGAACACCAGAGGGTCCTCTGCTTCCTTGTGGGTTTTACTCCCGGAAACTGTCTTCCGCGGAGTGCAACTATCAGATTGGTGACAGGGAGTTATTGGCCATCGTGCAGGCCCTTAAAGAATGGAGACACTTGCTCGAGGGTTCGGTGGTTCCGGTCCTCATCCTGACGGACCACAAGAATCTGACCTACCTTTCTGAGGCCAAGAGATTGACACCACGTCAGGCCAGATGGGCTCTGTTCTTGTCACGTTTTAATTACGTGGTCTCCTACCTACCCGGTTCCAAGAACATCAGGGCGGATGCCTTATCACGGCAGTACTCCGACCTGTCCAGGGAGGAGTCGATTCCGACTTCGGTCATACCTCCGAATCAGATCCTGGCCGCCATTCGCACCAGCCTTACCTCTCCCCTGGGTGAGCAGATTTTGGCGGCTCAATCTGGTGCTCCCTCTGAGAGACCCAACGGCAGATGTTTTGTGCCTGAGGAGTTGCGCACTCGGTTGTTGCGAACCTACCATAACTCCAAGACCGCGGGGCATCCTGGAAAGAATCAGCTGTCCTGGGCTGTTTCACGTCTGTTCTGGTGGCCTTCCCTACGTTCCGACATCGCCGCATATGTAGCGGCATGCTCCGTTTGTGCCCAGAGTAAGTCCCCTCGGCACCTTCCGTTGGGCCTTCTGCAACCCATAGCCACCGGGGAGCGCCCATGGTCACACCTGGGGATGGATTTCATTGTGGACCTCCCTGCATCCCGAGGCCATACGGTCATTCTCATGATTGTGGATCGATTTTCCAAAATGTGCCACTGTGTTCCTCTCAAGAAGTTACCCTCTGCACAGGAGTTGGCCACGATTTTTGCCAGGGAGGTCTTCCGGTTGCACGGTTTGCCCAAGGAGATTGTGTCGGATCGGGGGAGTCAGTTTGTGTCCAGGTTCTGGCGCGCCTTTTGCTCCCAGTTGGGGATTCATCTCTCCTTCTCCTCGGCCTACCACCCTCAGTCCAATGGGGCCGCAGAACGATCCAATCAGGCCTTGGAACAATTCCTTCGTTGCTATGTCTCCGATCACCAAGACAATTGGGTTGACCTCCTGCCTTGGGCTGAGTTTGCCAGGAACACGGCGGTGAACTCTTCCTCTGGGACGTCTCCCTTCATGGCCAATTATGGGTTCCAACCTGCCGTGTTACCGGAGGTATTCTCTCCCCAGGATATTCCGGCTGTGGAGGATCACCTTTCCGTCCTACGTGCTTCTTGGGTACAGATCCAGAAGTCCCTTGAGGTTTCTGCGCAGCGCCAGAGACTCCAGGCTGATCGCAGACGAGCGCCTGCTCCTTCCTACCAGGCCGGAGACCGTGTATGGTTGTCCACCCGCAACCTCAACCTTCGAGTGCCCACTCCCAAGCTGGCGCCTCGCTTTGTTGGTCCCTTCCGAGTGCTTCGCAGGGTAAACCCGGTAGCCTATGCCCTTGCGCTTCCTCCTGGCATGCGGATCTCCAACGTGTTTCATGTCTCCCTGTTGAAGCCACTGGTGTGTAATCGTTTCACTTCCTCGGTTCCTCGGCCCCGTCCGGTCCAAGTGGGCAATCGTGAGGAGTATGAGGTGAGCAATATCCTGGACTCACGCCTGGTCCGCGGTCGGGTGCAGTTTTTGGTTCATTGGCGTGGTTATGGTCCAGAGGAGCGTTCCTGGGTTCCCTCCGCAGATGTCCATGCTCCTGCCTTGCTCCGAGCCTTCCACGCACGCTTCCCTCAGAAACCGTTCTTTACTCCGTGGAGGAGGGGCCCTTGAGGGGGAGGTACTGTCATGGTCTTACCTTCTTGCTGTTCTCCTTCGTTTGACATGTGCTGGCGGCCATCTTGGTTTCTGGGTTTCTTGTAGCCTCCCACCCTGCGGCTCCTCCTTCCCACTGGGAGGAGCTGGATGCCTAGCTCATATATATAGGAGGTCTGTGGCTTCAGTTCCTTGCTTGGTCCTCCTGTGTTCACATGCTTCTAAGACTGCTGCTGCTTCTGGTTCCTGATCCTGGCTTCGTCTGACTACCCTGCTGGTTCCTGATCCTGGCTTCGTCTGACTACCCTGCTGGTTCCTGATCCTGGCTTCGTCTGACTACCCTGCTGGTTCCTGATCCCGGCTTCGTCTGACTACCCTCCTGGTTCCTGACCTCTGGCTTCGCAAGGACTCTGCCTCGGTTTCGCCTTCCGTTTGGACTTTTGCTTTACAGCTTGATTTTCAATAAAGCCTTCTTATTTTCACTTATCTGTTGTTGTACGTCTGGTTCATGGTTCCGTGACACTCACCCACTTCTGCAAAGGAGTTGGTAATGACCTCAGGAACTGATCCATGACTACACGCTCCACTATTTGTGGCCCAGACAAGGACTCTGGCTGTAGCCATTTTCGCGCCAGGTGGATTAGGTCAAACATCTGTGATCTTGGGGGCCTCTCATCTCGGAAGGACCAGCTGTTGACCCGCTGGGCTCGAACGGCCAAGTTGACACCGAGACGCGCCAGGATTTCCTGCTTGACCTTTTCATACTCTCCTGCATCCATGGACTCCAAATCGTAATAGGCCTTCTGCGATTCCCCAGTAAGTAAGGGAGCGATCAATCCTGCCCACTGGGTTTTGGGCCAGCCTTCCCTCTCAGTGGTTCTCTCAAATGTAACCAGAAAGGCCTCTGGGTCATCATCAGCAGTCATCTTGGACAGGAAGCGACCAACATGGATGGCTGAGGAGCGGTCTCTAACTGGTTCTGTTTTCACAGCCGACTCCTGTGCAAGTGTCTGCACCACCTCAGCCAGCACCTTTCTGTCTGCTTCTGCAGCACTTGTCAGTTTTTCAAACATCAACTGGGTTTGATTTTGTACAGCACCAATCTGTTGCTGAATCAAAGAGTTTGTTTGCTGTTGTGCAGTGTTTGCTTGCTTCGTTTGTTCTTGTACAACACCAATCTGTTGTTTAAACAAAGCGTTCGCTTGCTGCTGTGCAGCGTTTGCTTGCTACGTTTGTTCTTGTACAGCACCAATCTGTTGTTGAATCAAAGAGTTTGCTTGCTGCTGTGCAGCGTTCGCTTGCTGCTGTGCAGCGTTGGATAACACCAACTGTTTGAGGAATTCCTCCATGTTTAGTCACTCCAGGTACTGGCCCTTTAAGTAGTAACTTACTACTACTGCCTGCATCCTCCACCATATGTAAGCTGGGGAACAGGTAGCAGGTGCAAAGCTCTCTGGGATGAGCAGTTTTTCAGGCACAGATACCAAATCCAGTGTGCTAGTGACAAACAGTGCGGTGTTTATTGGTGCTATATACAAGTCTTTATACAGGTGCTGTACAGTGCTTTAAGGAGAACAAACAGAAATAATAATAATAAACAAAAGCCTAGCCGTGTCCCGGCACTTACTACACAAAATGCAGTCCCTCACTAACTCAGACTGAGCAAGCCTACAGCTTGCCAGCTTCCAAAGACACACACTGACAGTGTTACCAACCTTCTGCTCTCCTAGACAAACGTTGTCTAAATTCCCAGGCTGAGAGAGCACTGCTGTTTGTCTCAGGTGAGATTAAATTGGCCTGGTGAAGAGGACGAAGATCCGAACTGGATCATGGCTCAGAGATCCCTAAAGGTATAGGAGAGATGCCTGGGTGATGTATAAACCCCGAACAGGACTTTTCCTGGCTCTCTCTGGGACACTCTGCTACAATGTATATACAGTAGCTCACAAAAATGAGTACACCTCTCACATTTTTGTAAATATTTTATTATATCTTTTCATGTGACAACACTGAAGAAATGACACTTTGCTACAATGAAAAGTAGTGAGTGTACAGCTTGTATAACAGTGTAAATTTGCTGTCCCCTCAAAATACCTCAACACACAGCCAATAATGTCTAAACCGCTGGCAACAAAAGTGAGTACACCCCATAAGTGAAAATGTCCAAATTGGGCCCAATTAGCCATTTTTCCTCCCCGGTGTCATGTGACTTGTTAGCGTCTGACACCTCATGGCAAAGAAGACTCTGAGGATCTGAAAAAAAAAAAGAATTGTTGCTCTACATAAAGGTGACCTAGGCTATAAGAAGATTGCCAAGACCCTGAAACTGAGCTGCAGCACAGTTGCGTAGACCAGTGTTTTTCAACTCCGGTCCTCAGGGCACACTAACAGGCCAGATTTTAAGTATTACCTTGGGGAGATGCAGACTAGAATACTGCAATCACCTACTTTACATTGTAGCAAAGTGTCTTTACTTCAGTGTTGTCACATGAAAAGATAAAAAAAGAATAAAATATTTACAAAAATGGGAGGGGTGTACTCACTTCTGTGAGATACTGTATGTATATACTGTACATCTATCTCAATCAGCTGTCTTGTTATCACAAAATGATGTAAAACATATATATCCCCCCAATAGACAGTGCTATGAATGTGTCAGTTAAACTTGTGCCCCACCTTGCTGGAAAAAAAAAACATGTGCTACACAAACTGCTCTCCAAAAAAATGCATAGCATGCATAAAATGTTTTAGGCTCCTTTCACACGGCCGCTCCGTGTGAAAGGTCCGCTGTGGGACTTTTTTTTTTTTTTCTCCACGGAGCGGATGACATTTCTGTCATCCGCTCCGTGTGCCCCCATATCATCCCATCCGTTTGCGGATGATATGCGGACCTAATGTAAGTATATGGCACTGCGGATGTCAGCGGATGACACCGCTGACATCCGATTTTCCTTCCTTTCCGTTTTTTACACGAAAGGAAAAATGGGGTTCTGTTCCATTCGTAAAAATGGAACAGAACTGACAAGAGGAAAATCGGGTGTCAGCGGATGGTATTCCGCTGACACCCGCAGTGCCATTCACTTACATTATGTCCGCAAATCATCCGCAAACGGATTGGATGATTTGCGGACACACGGAGCGGCCGTGTGAAAGGACCCTAACAAACATTTGATAAATTTGTTTCCAGGACATTTCAGAAATAGTTTGTTTTACATTTTATGCAAACAAAGCATTGTTGTGGAACACAGCTTATATATTTTCACACTGATGTTACATATATTTGCACACTGCCTATTGGGGGATTTATATCTTTCTTTGGTTTATGGTAGGGTTGCACCGATACTTGTGCAAATGCTTCCATGCCTGAAACCAAAACCTTTGTGGTGCGATTTGAGCCCATACTAAATGAATAGGCTCAAATCGCACTGCAAAGAATCGCATGCGATTTGAACAGGAATGCGGTGCAATTCCTGTCCGAATGGCATGCGGTTTCCCACACCGCTCATGCTTGTCATATTGACTTCAGTCTGGGTTCACAAAGGGGCAGTGCGGGAAACCACTTGCGATTCTAACAGGAATTGCACCGCATTCCTTTTGCAATTCTTTGAATTAATTTTGTATAGGGCTGAAATCGCAATTGGTAGTCGGTATTGGTGAGTGCTTGACCAAAAGTAGTCGTACTCCCTAGTAAAAAAAGGTGGTTGCAGGAAAGAAATTCACTCTGTCTATGGCCGGCTTTAGGCATAGAACTCGGAAAACGCAGGTCCCGGTAACAAAGTGGAACTATATTAGAGAGGCACACAGACGTTTTTTAGGTTAATAAAGATAATAGCAGTAGTCTTTTGGCATCTGATGTTAAGCAGGAAAGTTACTTTTAAACGTTTAAATTGGAGTGCAAGGATGTCTCTACTTTCGGCAAAGTAACACGTGAGCCAATTTTCCAGATGATAAAACCAACCACAGTTAGTTCTAACCAAAACCAATAATTATTAGGCGTGTGTACTTTGCCCTCTTGTGTGGTAGGTCTCCCATTACTCATAGGCTCCAAATCCAGTAGTTCAGCAAAAGGATTGTTAATTCTTGGAAGAAAAGCAGTACTGTTTCTTATCCCTCTATGCTGGCTCATTGTCTACTTTTTGTATTCGTATAGTTAAACAAACTGTTCACATATAATTATGCTATGGCCATGCAAAGTAAAAGTGCCCATAAAATTTCTTTAATTGCCTTTCAGTCCAGTTAGCAACAGCCTACTGTCTGTCTTTAAATGCAAAGCGAGTCTTTGGGGAATGATAATCAGACAGGTTAAAATACCTTAAAGAGAAACTGAATTCTGGAAGCTGTTTCCAAAAAACCAAGATTTAGAAGGTTTGCAGGCCCCGTGCACGGAGGCACGCAGCACACGCAAGCAACGTCATTACGTGTTGTGCCGCGCACCTCCACGCACTGGGCCTGCAAACCCTCTGAGCCCTGACTTCTTCTAGTTCTACCCAGTTAGGGCAAAAGCCGCTGCCTCCCTCGCCTTTCGGCCTCGGCAAACAGCGCGCTACGCAGAAGGGCGGGACTGGACCAGAGGACACATCATCAGCCAGCCACAGCAGGGCCAGAATGCATGCCAGCCAGCCACCCACCTACCGTGACCCATCCACAGCAGGGCCAGGGTGCCAGCTAGCCAGCCACTTACTGTGACCCACCCACAGCAGGGCAAGGGTGCCAGTCAGCCACCCATGGTCACCCACCCAAAGCAGGGCCAGGGTGCCAGCCAGCCACGGTGACCCACCCACAGCAGGGCCAGGATGGCGTGCCAGCCAGCCACCCATGGTGACCCACCCACAGCAAGGCCACGGTTCCAGCCAGACAATCACCCACAGTGACCCACCGACAGCAGGGCCAGAGTGCCAGCCAGCCAGCCACGGTGACTCACCCACAGCAGGGCCAGAGTGCCAGCCAACCACCCACGGTCACCCACCTACAGCAGGGCCAGGGTGCGAGCCAGCCACCCACAGTCACCCACCTACAGCAGGGCCAGGGTGCGAGCCAGCCACCCACGGTGACCTACCCACAGCAGGATCAAGGTGCCATGCCAGCCAGCCACCCATGGTGACCCACCCACAGCATGGCCAGGGTGCCAGCCAGCCACCCATGGTCACCCACCCACAGCAGGGCCAGGGTGCCGGCCAGCCAGCCAGCCACAGTGACCCACCCAAAGCAGGGCCAGAGTGCCAGCCAGCCACAGTTACCCACCCACAGCAGGGTCAGGGTACCAGCCAGCCACCCATGGTGACCCACCCACAGCAGGGCCAGGGTGCCAGCCAGCCAGCCACCCACAGTGACCCACCCACAGCAGGGAGCCAGGCTAGCCACCCACTCACAGCAAGGTGCACTGTCTGTGCCAGCCAGCCACCCACCCAAAGCAGGGTGCACTGTCTGTGCCAGCCACACACCCACCCACAGCAGAGAGCCAGGCCAGCCACCCACAACAGTGTGCAATGTCCATGCCAGCCACCCACCCACAGCAGGGAGCCAGCCAGAAACAAAAGGGTGCCAGTCAGCCACCCACAAGAGCCAGCCAGCTACCCACAGATGCCAGCCACAGAAGACGTGGGAGCCAGCCAGCCACAGAGGATGCAGGAGCCAGCCACAGAGGATGTGGGAGCCAGCCAGCCACAGAGGATGTGGGAGCCAGCCAGCCACAGAGAATGCGAGAGCCAGCCACAGCTAAAGTACGCATAGTTAGGTAAGAGGAGTGCTACCCAGTGTCATTTTTTTTTCTACTTTGTGAGAGGTTGGTGCAGGGGTCAGAGTCATGGCACAAGGAGTTGGTCCTGTGAGGACCAGAGTGAATGGAGGTGTTCTTAGTACACTCTGTTAGAAAGAGGCCCCCTCCAGGTCCCATTAGATTCTTTTGTAGTCTCTAATGGGTCCCGGAAGGGTCTCTCTCTAACAGAAACTCTATAATGGACACTGTTATAGAGAGACCCCCCTTCAGGTCCCATTAGATTATTTTGTAGTCTCTAATAGGGCCTGGAGGGGAAACTTTCACAAAAGACAGTCCAATGGACACAGAGAGGGCCTCTGTTAGAAAAAGACCCCCCTCCAGGTCTCTTTAGGTTGGGGGGGTTCCAGATATAGGATCCACCCCAGGTGCCAAATGCTCTAGGTACGCCCTCTAGGTACTGCTGGACATTTGCTGAACCCAGCGGTAAATCCGTGAACCTCAAACTTACAGAAGTACCTGAACCCAACTGAAGTTAATGGGAGCCAAATCTTTAATCTTTTTTAGCCATTTTTTAAGGCCAATTTACAGATTTTGAGTAAAAAGGTCATGGGTAGCTGGGCACTGCCATAGGGACTTTTACCAATGCAAAAACAAAATCTTTAGCCAGGGAGTGGGTCTTTAACCCCTTCGCACCTAAGGGGTTAAACAAATCTTAATGCCTAAGCATAATTTTGCAACTTTGCATTAACATGCATTAGTAAAACTGTACATATCATCACAACTACTTTGTGCATCCAGGTAGATAATACCTTTTTTTTTTTAGGACAAAATGGTCTTTCATTTGGTGGTAAATCGTAATGGATATCTCCTGATTTTTTTTATTATCAAAGAAAAATCTGCCTCAAAAATATTTTTTTTTTATTTAGCTGTATATTTCTCGCTACTACCATAACCTTCCACAACTCAAAATAAATTATCCTGCTCCTGATGATCACAGCGCTAACATTTGTTAGCTATTGTTTGTACCCATAGCACAGCCCAAAAACAATAGTGCGCATTTTGCTTTTTTTTAATCTTACCTAAAACACACTGACACTAACTGACACTGATACTAATTTAAAAAAAAGAGGCCTGTCCAAAAAAATACTGACCCTGACGTTTGACCCTGACTTTGACTTTGGATGCTGACCTTGACCCAAACACTATCCCTGGCATTGACCTAGATGAAACCTAGATCTAGGTATTTTTTATTTTTTTGTTATTTTATTTTTTTACCCAGTGGATATGAGGGTCTGCAAGGTCTCTCTCTTTAAAATCAGGGGGCCCCCAGATATCTGGCCATCCCTTTTACATAAATGAGCTAGAGGTACTTATACTCAGGGCTTTTTTTTCTCAGAGTCAACCTTCGTTTCTGCCCCCTACCCACCTCCGAGCACTGTTCCTTGTTTCCACCCACTACCTACCTTCCAGTACCGCTCCTTTTAGAGAATATAGAACCAAGTATCATTTTGCGCTACTAAGTGATATGCACCGAATTTGTTAATGACAAATAACAAGAAAGCTGCTGAGAGCAACAATAGACTCCAACCCAGCAACAGTAGCCCCCCCCCTGAAAAACAATAGATCCCTCTATGCAACATTAGACTTCCCCCTCAGCAACAATGCCCCTCGCAAAACAAAATACCACATCAGCAACAATAGACCCCCAGCAGCAACAACAGATCTCCTAGCAGCCAGCATCAATAGACCCTCCGGCAGCCAGCAACAATAGACCTCTCCCTCAACAGTAGATCCCTCCCAGAAACAATTGCCCATCCACCAGCAACAACAGACCTACCCAGCAACAATAGACCCCCACGCAAAAAGAGATCTCCACCAGTGATAATAGATTCCCCCAACAGCCAGCATCAATAGACTCTCCAGCACAGACCAGTACTCCTTTCTATTACATAAATTCATTGCTGGAGGTGGCTGAACTGCATATACTCAATGTTACTCATTCACAAATAAATAGTGAATAAAAACACCCACATCTAAGAAAAAGTCCTTCATTGTATTCAAATCATGTCCTCCAATGTACAGCAAATCCAATATTAATCACGTCATCCAAAGACATAGATCCAACATCAATCGCAATGAAAAACGATCTGTGCCATGACGATCTTCCCCCATGGCTACTCCTGTCACAAATGACAGTTCCCCAGCCAGCTGCTGAATGTCAACAAATCAAGCCCAGGTGATGTCACTGAATAAATCTAGCTGAACAAAAAAAAAAAAAAATAATAATCTAACAGTGTATGGCCAGCTTTACTAACCTGACAAAAGTTTGCAGATCTGGGCATATGCTTGCTGTCAGTTAGTGACTTTAACTGTTTAGAACCCAGAGATGGCCAGTTAAGTGTACTTTTCAGAAGCAGGGCAAGAAAGACGTTCTTCAAATGAAATCATTTTGTAGAAAGCAGTTTGAATATTGCTACTGTTTAATTATTACAGAGTTGATGTTTTTAAACAAGCATAACTGAAACACTAAATTTAGTCACACTGATTGGACTGATTGGTGCACTCTAATTCTAAATATAGAATCTTGTGCTAAAATGAAAGGGGATTTTTCTATTTTTAAACAGATAATGTTAGCCTTTGTTTGTGTGGAGTCCTATGCATTTGCGTGCTGGAAAATGAAGAGCCTGTAATTCTGCATTCATCATTGAAGTTTACACTGGTTCCAAAAAAACACATTTACAGACATCAATGGAAAGTCATGCCAATCTTCCTTATAACATGCCCTGCAGCTCAGTATTAAATAGAACATATTTCACCCGGAGGTGTCCTATAAAAGGAAGTTCTTTACAATGAAGATCTATTTACACATAGGCTTAAAATGGTACAGCCTTTTTCTTTCTCATCAGTAGCACAAGTCAGACTTGTTTAGCAAGGCAGAGTAATGGAAAAACACAGAAATCCAACAATAACTGGAGATAAACATAGTTAATTTTTTCCAAAGGGTTTATTTTTGGTCATAGCAAACAGGTAAATGATAGGGGCCCAGCAGCACTGCTTTGGACCTAATGGTACTTTACTAGCAACACACATTGAGGACCATTTTCTAAAAAAGATAAATAGGGACACCATTTAGCACATTATTTGGCCTCTTTTACATAAGGCATATCAAATCAATGCATACTGTATGCGAGGGCTATGTTTACCTGCATGGGGATGCACAGGTGTTCTCTGTGACGGGAGTCACTTTGGTTGGGGGGGCCGTGGAACCCTTGGAACCCAGCTTACCTTAGAGAGGTTGGGAAATCCCTGTCACAGCTTCCCAGGTCCCTCTTATGTGTAAGTCACCCTATGTCTATTAGGGGCTCAGGGTGACTGAGAAAATGATGGACAACTACCGTATTTATCGGCGTATAACACACACTTTTTCCTTCTAAAAATGGAGGGCAAAGCACCAGTGGAAGAGGAGGGGGCGGGCCGAACACCGGGCGGAGCAGAAGGAAGGACGAGCGGCTGCTGTCATAGGAAGTCCCGCCTCCTATGATAGACAGCACAGTGGCCCAATGCCGGGACGCGGGGCGTGTGACGTCTATCATAGGCGCCGAGACGTCATATGACAGTTGCGGCTCGTACTCGCTTCTCCTCGCATGGCCCGCCCCCCTCTGCCTCAGAGCTGCCCAGCTTTTTTTAAAAAAAGTAATGCAATGTTATGGCGCTGGCGAGGCTGCATTGGGGACACTTGCGCTGGCGAGGCTGCATTGGGGACACTTGCGCTGGCGAGGCTGCATTGGGGACACTTGCGCTGGCGAGGCTGCATTGGGGACACTTGCGCTGGCGAGGCTGCATTGGGGACACTTGTGCTGGCTAGGCTGCATTGGGGACACTTGCGCTGGCTAGGCTGCATTGGGAACACTTGCGCTGGCGAGGCTGCATTGGGGACACTTGCGCTGGTGAGGCTGCATTGGGGACACTTGCGCTGGCTAGGCTGCATTGGGGACACTTGCGCTGGCTAGGCTGCATTGGGGACACTTGCGCTGGCAAGGCTGCATTGGGGACACTTGCGCTGGCGAGGCTGCATTGGGGACACTTGCGCTGGCTAGGCTGCATTGGGGACACTTGCGCTGGCTAGGCTGCATTGTGGACACTTGCGCTGGCAAGGCTGCATTTATGGACACTGCGCTGATGAGGCTGCATTCATGGGCACAGGTAAGACTGCATTTGATTAAAAAAAAATGTTCTGAATTCAATGCTGTTTATTTAAAATTTTAAGCTTTTTTCCTAAAATTTCCCTCCTAAATGTGAGGTGCGTGTTATACGCCAGTGCGTGTTATACGCCGATAAATACGGTACTTAATGGACACTGAAAATATGGTTTGGATTGGTTCAAATGGGACAGTAATATTTATCCACAATATCCACAATAGCCAACAAATCTATGATACATTAATTCCACTGTATCAGAATGATGGAGCATTGTTTGAGCTTTACCTTATAGACTAGGAGGAAGGAGCCAGACAGTCTGCTACTGGGCTCTCCTGCTATTGTCTGTTTAATAAGGTGTTCTCTGTTTATACTTAGAATAATGTGTATTGTACTTGGGGTTCGATGCTCGCAAGTCTGACCTGGAAAGAGATCCCTGATTGTCCAGGTGGTCAGTTTAATTAACTTAATGTTTAGCTATGATAATTATATTCATGTGTGCAGTTTGTAATATTATCAGGAGGGTTCAATAAACACAGTTCCAGATTTGCAGCTAAAACAAGTTCTGCCCACTTCTTGGTTGCAATAAGCGGCTATAATATCTGATATCTATGTTCAAGACTGGAGAAAGCAGTATACTGATGGAAGCACACAAGCATAGTGTGGGTCAGTTCCGTCACATTCTGTACATCCCCTTTGATGTCAAATGCGATTCAGCGGCTGCATGGACACAGCCACTGTTTTAAATATGACATACAGTATCTCACAAAAGTGAGTACACCCCTCACATTTTTGTAAATATTTTATTATACTTTTTCATGTGACAGCACTGAAGAAATTACACTTTGCTACAATGTAAAGTAGTGAGTGTACAGCTTGTATAACAGTGTAAAGTTGCTGTCCCCTCAAAATAACTCTACGCACAGTCATTAATGTCTAAACTGCTGGCAACAAAAGTGAGTACACCCCTAAGTCAAAACGTCCAAATTGGGCCCAAAGTGTCAATATTTTGTGTGGCCACCATTAATTTCCAGCACTGCCTTAACCCTCTTGGGCATGGAGTTCACCAGAGCTTCACAGGTTGTCACTGGAGTCCTCATTCACTCCTCCATGACGACATCACAGAGCTGGTGGATGTTAGAGACATTGTGCTCCTCCCCCTTCCCTTTGAGGATGCCCCACAGATGCTCAATAGGGTTTAGTTCTGGAGACATGCTTGGCCAGTCCATCACCTTTACCCTCAGCTTCTTTAGCAAGGCAGTGGTCATTTTGGATGTGTGTTTGGGGTCGTTATCATGTTGGAAAACTGCCCTGCGGCCCAGTCCCAGAAGGGAGGGGATCATGCTCTGCTACAGTATGTCACAGTACATGTTGGCTTTCATGGTTCCCTCAATGAACTGTAGCTCCCCAGTGCCAGCAGCACTCATTTAGCCCCAGACCATGACACTTTCACCAACATGCTTGACTGTAGGCAAGACACACTTGTCTTTGTACTCCTCACCTGGTTGCCGCCACACACGCTTGACACCATCTGAACTAAATAAGTTTATCTTGGTCTAATCAGACCACAGTACATGGTTCCAGTAATCCATGTCCTTAGTCTGCTTGTCTTCAGCGAACTGTTTGCGGGCTTTCTCGGTCATCATCTTTAGAAGAGGTTTCCTTCTGGGATGACAGCCGTACAGACCAATTTGATGCAGTGTGCGGCGTATGGTCTGACAACCTCTGCAGCAATGCTGGTAGCACTCATATGTCTATTTCTCAAAGACAATCTCTGGATATGACCCTGAGCACGTGCACTCAACTTCTTTGGTCGACCATGGTGAGGCCTGTTTTGAGTGGAACCTGTCCTGTTAAACCGCTGTATGGTCATGGCCACCGAGCTGCAGCTCAGTTTCAGGGTCTTGGCAATCTTCTTAAAGCCTAGCAATCTTTATGTAGAGCAACAAATCTTTTTTTCAGATCCTCAGAGAGTTCTTTGCCATGAGGTGCCATGTCGAACTTTCAGTGACCAATATGAGAGAGTGAGAGAGATAACACCAAATTTAACACACTTGCTACCCATTCACACCCGAGACCTTGTAACACTAATGAGTCACATGACAACGGGGAGGGAAAATGGCTAATTGGGCCCAATTTGGACATTTTCATTTAGGGGTGTAATCACTTTTGTTTCCAGCGGTTTAGACAATAATGGCTGTGTGTTGAATTATTTTGAGGGGACAGAAAATGTACACTGTCATACAAGCTGTACACTCACTACATTACATTGTAGCAAAGTGTAATTTCTCCAGTGTTGTCACATGAAAAGATATAATAAAATATTTACAAAAATGTGAGGGTTGTACTCACTTTTGTGAGATACTGTATATGTGAGATTGGGTGTAGGTTCCCAAATTCACACTGTTTGCGTTCAGGGCTGGTCAGAACGTGGAAGAGCAGTGAGGTGTGCCAGAATACCTTGCCAGGGTGTCCCCTGGCAAAGCATATTTGCCTCTATATTAATGGGGACAAGGGCATCATCCAAACATCTATGGTTATGGGGCTGTACAGGGATAAGCTGGTCATAGATGGTTTAAATCTCGACCAGTTCGGCAGGAGCCAGCCAAGATTCGCACCATATATGGGCAGGCAGAATGTACTCAAGTTGATCGATTGATCAACTTATGTACAACCAGCCTGCCAGATTTCAAATGCGATTTTTGCAAGCAACCTTTATAGCCACTAGCAATAATTACTGTCTTCTCCTGGTGGGATGGCTTCCCTCCTTTGGGGGAACACAATGGCTCCTCAGGAGGGACTGTCTGTGTTGATGGGGAAATCGAGTGAATATCTTTCCTGCAACCATAAAGACATTTCCTCCATCTATGGCCGGCCTTACTTATCAGGATCTTTAACAAAGGAGAGCCTCCAGATACCACCCCAATGTGATCAGGTCTCTAACATGTGAAAATGCTATCGGGTTGCTATAGGTTATTCCATTTTGTACCTTATCTATTTTGATATTCATAAGTCTATGCAAATACATTTTACATATACAGCTATAATGTTTATACTGTATTGTAGGAGTAATAGGAAAAAGAATAGGAATCACACCAAAATTTGCAAAGACTGCATTAAACAACTCATCTCAGCAAAGTAAACAAAGTCTGTAAAAAATAATATGTACATTCATTCCTATATAATTTTTTCAGTGCTTGTGGCACAGCTATTGCTGGGTCAGTCAATGGGATCAAAGGGCTATCTGAAGTTGAGTAGTTGGTGGCCTGCTTACTGTTTGACCTCTACACCCTCTCCCATCTGTTGAGTGTGAGACAAATTTCATATGACCTCTCATCTCCTGGCACTACAGCTAAAGTGCCATGTTCAAAGTAAGTAAGTTAATGTATGTTATCATTTTACTAACCTCTTACCTATAATTCACGTATAAGAGGAGCAGAGGTTGTTATGGACACACAGGGGGAGATTTACTAAAACCAGCGAACACAGAATCTGGTGCAGCTTTGCATAGTAACCAAGCAGCTATTGTCAAAACTTACTTTAACAAGCTGAAGTCAGAAGCTGATTGGTTACTATGCACAGCTGCACCAGATTCTGTGTACACCAGTTTTAGTAAATGTAGCGGGTGCCCTGCATCTTCCACGGCCGTGCCAAGCTGACCGTGCTCTCACTGATGGGAGAAACACAGCCTGTCAGCTTCTGCATGGGAATTTCCCCCCTCCCTCTCTTATCACTGTGCAGGGAGGAGACACACACAGACAGAGCTGCTCACTCTGCTCTCTCCCCTGCTTATTGGCAGGAGGAGGTAACCAATGACACTCAAGGAGTACTGCAGCAATGCATCATGGGACCTGTAGTTCCCATTACAAAAAGACCCCATAGCTTTCTAAGGGGACAGAACTACACAGACATGCTGTCCTCAGGAAAGGACACTATCTTGTCTGCCTGGGGCTAGACACACCACCATGAGGAGGTAAAGAAGAGAGATGTGTCCAGAGAGGCTGCTGTGATCTCTGGAGTTGATTGCAGCCTACTGCGACATCCAGTGTCACCGCTGTTCCTGCCCACGAGGACAGGATCTGGACTGCCATATCAGAAGCCTCCCTGCATTATAACTGACGGCAGAGATGCAACGCAGATAGCTGAAACGACCGACCGAGCAGTTACATTGAGCCTATCACCAGAAGAGGGACGGACTTGCATCGCTCCAGAGTAACCGCCTGTTGCCCTCAGGATTTGGTGAGCAGGCAGAAGTCCTAATTTACCTTTGCCAGCGACTAGCACCTCACCTTTAAACACTGCATACAGACATCATAGTTACAGATTGCCAAGAGGACCTGTCGCGTGCCATAACATATTTAGGCTGGTTACTGGCCCTTTTTGTTACACTTTGAGGATCCTTTGCTTCTCTGAGCTCCAACTGGAAAGATAATCACAAGGCCTTATATTCAGAACACTACCCTTTTTCTCTTAAAGAGGTTGTAAACCCACCTCACAAACTTTTACCTATAGGTAAGCCTATATTAAGGCTTACCTATAGGTGCTATAAATATCTCCCAAACTTGCACCGTTTAGGAGATATTTAGAGTGCATACTGCCGATGACGTAATCGGTGCAGGCGCTCTGAAGGAACGGCCACCCGTGCCGTTCCTTCAGAGCTCAGTGCCGTGAACGGCGGCTCCCGGGCGCAGGCGCGGGAGTGATGTAATCGCGCCTCTGGCCAATCAGATGGCCGGAGGACGCGAACCCGGAAGCAGGACGGCCGGACATGTCGCCGTCCTGTCGCTGAGGTGGCGGCACGGCGGGGGCTTCGTTTTAAGGTAAGTACTACATAATGAGCTAGTATGCGATGCATACTAGCTCATTATGCCTTTCTCTTTACAGGGCTTTTTTTTTCTCGTTTTTTTTGGGGGACTTTACTTCCTCTTTAAGGGGGACATGTTACTCAGCTCAACCCTTCATTAGGATTAGAGTTACTGCAGTCCGGCTCTCCTTCCATTTTAGGCTCCGTTCACATATTGGCGTCTCAGATCGCGGACAGAATCGCCACGATTCTGCCCGCGATCCCGAATCATTACAAATCGCGAGGCGCTCCCGTAACTTGCAATGGCACCCAAAACGTGGCGCGATTGTGCCACGATTGTCGCCCGACAAATCGCGATAAAATCGCTCAAACAGAATTGTGGGGTGCTTGTCGCCCTAAAAAAGTACAAGAACTTCATTTGGGTGACAGGCGTCCCAGGATTCTGTTTGCACGATTTTACCATGATTGGGGTGCCATTGAAAGTCACAGGTATCACACAGCCGTCCCGCAGTTCGCAATGATTCGGGATCGAGACGCCAATATGTGAACAGAGCATTAGGCCTCATGCACGCTAGACGTTATCAAAATGGCAGCAGAAAGCTGTAGCTGTTTTTCAGCTTTTTTGCAGTAGCGTTTTTCAGTGGTTTTTTTTAGCTTTTTTTCAGCTGTAGCATTTTTTAGATTTTTTTAGCAAAACTATACTCCCACAAAAGCTTATGGCTCAAAAATATTGATAAATGCCATAAACGCCAAATAGCCAAGTTTTTCATCGTTTTTCAGTTGGATCGTTTTTCCAGCTGAAAAACTCCTCTCAAAACCCACTAGTTCTGGGGTTTTTTTCCAGCCAAATGACTAATGTCAATTTATTTTATTTAGTAATGTAATCCAATAGGATTACAATATATCAGTGTGTTTGTGTGTTTTACTTTTCAAATTTGCCACCGGTTCCACCCCCCCGTGAACATCACGTGGCGGAAGATCCGGCCACTGTATGCTGAAGGGACACATCGCGGGATCCCGGGGACAAGGTAAGTAACCCCTTCCAGAATCCAGCGATGCTCCCTGGCGTTACCCCGAGTGTGGCTTGAGGTTACCGCTAATGGCACTGAAATTTAACCCAGAGCCACACTCGGGAATACCGCTAAGGAGGTTAAAGCATGCACAAATAGGTCAGAACTAAGTCTATGAAAAACACTGTTTTTTTTTTTCTTTTCTTTTTTGTTGCTTTTCAGTATGTTCTTACCCTTTACCCTGAATTAACATATATACTCGCCCAGGGATTTCAGTGTTGTTCCACTGCAATCTACTGATTCTTTGCTGCACCTTAGGCCCTCTCCTGCAATCTTCCTCTCTGACGTCATTGGGAGTCAGCTTTCTGTTCCAGGTTCTTGCAGCCCTCCATCAGATGATGCCCCGCTGGTTCTGCCCTCCTCCAGCAGCTCTCTCTGTAAGCTGAAGCCTCCTTTGGATATACCAGGAGGCTGCTGGAGTGGGACAAACATTATGGGATTGCAAGCAGCATGGTCTGGACATAAAGAGAGACAAATAATCAGCTTATTAAATGAATAAATAACTTTATTTGGACAATAATTGACCACTGCCTTTATTATAAGACCACTGCCTGCTTTATAAGAAATAACTTTAAAGCACAACTGCTTTCATGTATATCAAACTGTAATGAATTAAATGCATCAACTGATAACACATGTAGCCTGGCCGCAGGTTTCATCTAAAGTTGTTCGGGGTTGTTCTGTCTTTTTACTATTAAAGTTTCTGCAAGCCAACTGGGAACATTGGATTATGGGAAATGTAGTCCCGGAAGGAATGAAAACTGTGGATCACCTGTTTGATTGGACTATTCTCCCAGGGAGCATTGAGACTCGCAGGGGCAGATGGGAGTGTCTATAAAAAGGGGGCGGGAACAATATTCGCTCTCTTGCCTCGAGGACAGCGCGCTGTGAGGAGGGGAAGAGCTGCTGCGGAGTGCAGAGAAGGATAGACCGGAGGCCTATCGGAAAGACACCGGAGAGAAAGCAGTGTGCAGACGGCGCTCGGTGACAGACCGGGTGGAGGACACTCAGAGAGACTGCGAGTGCTTCTGAGGAGAGTGAGATGCTGGCGATATAGACAGCGGGACGTGGAGTTCATCACATTGGGTGAGAGAGATCCAATCTGAAGTCTATACTATATTTGCTGGACTGAGCCAGGGTGGGCCTGTGACGCAGTTTAGTTTGAACAGAGGGCTACACTTGTCATATAACGGTTGCTACAGGGCGCTGCAGTACTGAATGGTGCGTGGCAGATCAGAAGGCCTCACCCCACGTTTCCGGTTTCCTTAGATTGGGTACCAGTTGATTGGGTAGATGAGCCTATTTTCCTTTCTAGTGTGGATTACAATTGATCATCACCTTTACCGTGGATTACAAATACGTTTCCTTGGATGACTAAGGACACCTTTGCTGGCGAAGATTAGGAAGGCCTTGCTTATTCATGAGACTCTTGCAATCTAAAGTAAAGGGGGACCCCTATAGGATACAGAGTGCACTCTGATACATTGCCTGGTTTCAGGTTAATAGAGTCACTGAGATAAGTTAGTAATATTGTGGTGTTATTCTTCATTACAGTAAAGCATTGATTTCTATGGTCACTCTCGTATTACATTTGAGGAGTAATCTATTGACAGATTATTGATACATTGGTCCTCAATTATATAGCACAATATTTATATGCATTTGTGTTGCTCTATTAGATCCTGAGTGCTGAATCCTACACAACTCTGGGTTGAGGATTCAGGATCTCTCTTGCATTATTGATCTTTTATATTGATTGTTTTATTGAAACTGTTTGTTCATTCTTCTAATCACAAGTTAAAGATAGTAAATTTGATCTTTTATCGCAATCTGGTAGTGTCTAATTATTCAATATGTCTGAACCTATAGTGTCAAGTGGGTTGGACAATGTTCAGGGCAACAGAAGTGAGGAGGATGTGTATACACTTAGCCACTCCCCAGGGGGCAGGGCTACATACAACTCAGCCACTAAGGCTCAAGCTGCAAAATAAATGCCTTGTCTTAAAATTACTGAACACAACTGTCCCCTTTTGTTAAACAAAAGGGACCCAACCACGTAATAAGACAGCGACAGAATGGGGGGGGGGGGTTGGGGAGCTCTGCTGGTTAATCCTACCTCAGGAGACAAGCCCTGACTAACAGGAGGTAGCCCTTTATTCCTGGGGGTCATATGCCCTAAACTGACCTATCCTAAAGGGGTCCCCTAAATTTCTAGAATATTCCAGGTCATATGACCTGGATTGACCTATTACTGATCCCCCACTGTATTAATGCAGAGGGGAAGCCTTAAAACACCTGCTGCCACAATCCCATGAGGAAAAGGGGGAGCCTGAAAACAGGATTATTCCTCCTTTTCTGCACCTTCTTGGCTGGGTGAGAACAGATGAAGGGGAATGCACCAGACAATGGCTATTATAATTGTGCAGAGGAGGATGATTCAAATGATGCATTAGGGGAGTCTGCATTAAGGAATACAGTGGTTATATCTCCTTGTCTCGGCCTGCTAAATGGGCAGTGAAGGAAAAGCAACAAACTGATGAGGTCATATCTCTGCCCTAGTTCTATTAAATTATCCCTTGTCAGGATATTTCTTTGCAGCAAACCTGACTGGCTCCCAGTGCAGCTTCTCTCTCGGAGTGCTGTTGTACAGGGGATTGCATGAGATTGATACAAAGCCAACTTTAGACATTTTAAAAAAGTTACGCCTTATTAATCAATATTGTACATGGATGTTTTTCTTTTATATCTGCCCAGAATTTAGCTTTAAAGTAGCCAGGTAAAATACTAATTTTTTGTATCTCCACCCTAAATTTTACTGAATGCAGCACAGTTCAGACACCTATTTGCAAAAGACCAGCAGAAGTAATTCATTAATATTTTCTTATGAAAGCACCTAGGACTAATAGAATAGATTATAAGGAAACACATGGTTTGTTTGCATTATGATTATTCTTTTGAAGTAAGTAGGAAGGTTATGTTTACTTTTTGTCTTTTTCATCATCAGTAAGGTGAAATGGGGGCATTGAACTGCAGCATCTTGTTGTTAGCATATGTTTCTTGATGTGAACAGGTGCTAAGGGACATATGATTACTGATAACAGTTCCAACAGATAGTGACGAGGAACTTTAGTTGTGGGCAAACAGATAACACTTATTGACATCCTACTAGCCTGCTTTGCATGCTATGTTTTTGTAATCCATTTTGCAAAGCAAGTGTCCTCTTCCCACTTCC
This sequence comes from Pelophylax lessonae, assembly GCF_965119305.1. Lineage (NCBI taxonomy): Eukaryota > Metazoa > Chordata > Amphibia > Anura > Ranidae > Pelophylax > Pelophylax lessonae. Next base: position 337,299,338 of record NC_138768.1, read on the forward strand.
CACTTCCCTCTTACCTCTTATGGCTGGGTTTAAGGGGATGTCTATTAGGCCTGCCATAGATAGATTAAAATTAGGCCGGTTTAGCAGGGACTGGCTGAATTTCAATCCATGTGTGGGCCGGGCTGGTTGTACACAAGTCAATCTATCGATCAACTTGTGTACAACTAGCCTGCCTGTTTTTTCCCCGAATAATCAGTGCCAAAGGCTTAGCTGGCAACACTGATAATTGTATTCTGATGGCGGGGAAGGCTCCCTGCTGTCAGAATACAATACCACTGCGGGAAGGATTCCCTTATTTGCCTTGAATGTTTGGATGGGGGAATCAGATCATTTTTTTTTCTTCAGCCCACTGGTTGAAAGAAAAACAAAAAATGATCAATATTAGGGCTGCCTTAGTATTTGAGATAGGTTGCCGTCAAAGGTGTATAGGTGTATTTACCTCTTTCAAGTATAGCAGCCTGACCACTTTTGTGTGTTGTAGTCTGCAAAAAACAACCTTTGGACAGTTAGTCATGTCTTCATGTACAACCTAACACTGTCCAGCTTTGCGCTGTCTATAGGCAGTCGGGTCATGTCTTAATTTACAACCTAACACTGTTCAGCTTTGCGCTGTCTATAGGCAGTCTGGTCATGTCTTAATTTACAACCTAACACTGTTCAGCTTTGCGCTGTCTATAGGCAGTCGGGTCATGTCTTAATTTACAACCTAACACTGTTCAGCTTTACACTGTCTATGGGCAGTCAGGTCATGTCCTTATGTCAATCTTAACACTGTCCAGCTTTACACTGTCTAGGGGCAATTGGGTCATGTCCTCATGTACAATCTAGCATTGTCCAGCTTCATTCTGTCTACGGCCAGTCAGATCATCTTCATGTACAAACAAAAACAGTCAAACTTCACGCTGTCTATGGCCAGTTGGATCATGTCTTTATGTACAAGACTGTTCAGCTTCTCACTGTCTATGGGCAGTCAGGTCTTGTCTTCATGTACAACCTAGCACTGTCCAGCTTAGCACAGTCTATGGGCAGTCGGATCATGTTTTCGTGCACAGCTAGCACTGTACAGCTTTGCTTTGTCTATGGACCGTAAGGTCATGTCTTCATGTACAACCAAACACTGTTCAACTTCACACTGTCTATTGGCAGTCAGGTCATGTCTTCATGAACAATGCTAACACAGTCCAACTTCTCCTTTTCTATGGACGGTTGGGATATGTCTTTATGTACAACCTAGTACTACCCAACTTAAGATTGTCTATGGTCAGTCAGCAGTCAGTACAACCTAAGCTTCTCTGGATATTGCCTTCAGAAAACAATGGTATCCATAAAGACATCTTATCAATTGCCTTGATCACTGGATGATTGTTTTTTTGTTGCAAAAACTAAAATAGGCCTTAAACAGGCCAATAAATGTAAACCATGGGACCAACTCAACCACTACACTTCATAGAAGTGTGGCAATGTTTTCTTCTGATTGTCAGCACTGATAAGGATCATAGGAAGAATATTTTTAGCATGATCAAAAAATATTAGTGATTTGGCACATATCTTCTTTTTTTTTTTTTTTTTGGAGCAGGTACGTTAATCTGTAGGTTGAATCAGAAAAATAAAACTAGATGTCTGCAGAGATTGAGTTCAAGGACAGACAGATGTTTGATTAATATTTTTTTTCAATAAAATATCTGCTCAACACTCTCCCCCACAAAATTTTATGTCGTCCCCGACATATGCAGATTTAGTATTAGAACCATTCCATTCCCCATCTCACAATAGCCATTGGGAGCCAAGGTTAAGTAGTAATCCCATTACTGGAGGAACCATCCTCCCTGCGACATCTACTCCCATTTATGTCACAGTTTCCCACCAGGTCCAGAGCGCTCATGTACCTGGTGAGATATTGTTGCATATAGCCAACTAATTAGTAAACCTCTACAACACAGGTTTGTGTAGGCTATTGAGAAGATTAGGTTTGATGGAGAACTAGGGAACATCTTATTACTTCTGTCCAGTATTTTTGTAAGGTGGAATACCCATGGCATGTTATCAATACAATACAGCATAACCACCTAATACTCTCTATCCATTTTTTTGTCGGCCGACTTTACCTTAACTACCTAGTTCCATCACGTGAAGCTATTTTTGCTTGACCTGGAAAATCTGCAGTGAGAGTGGAAGAAATGTCCTTTTGTTAACTACAGAAAATAACACCTAACATCTTTGACATAAGTAAACAACTGTAACATAGTGATAATTAATAGACCGTATCAATATATTCATGACTGTTTTTACCAGTTTTTAGAGTCCTGAGCAAAACATTCTGGACTTAAATACCAGCTAGGGCAAATGGGTAGTGTATGAATACAGTCTATGGCCTGTACAGCTGCATTTCTGGCAGTACTACTGGGTTGACCCAAAGTGTCATAAGTCAGAACTTTTGGTTGTCTCCTGTTCCTGCTGGGCTGTATCCTGTGTAGAGGAAGGGCATCCGAAGCGTCCTCATACTCGCCTTCGTCACAGTCAACTGTCTCTGTTGGCTTTCCTGGTGAAGGATTTTCTTCTTCTATATCTCCTGGTGAACATGCAGTTTGTTCAGCTTGACCCACAGGCTTGTCCTCTGTAGTTTCCACTGTAGCTTCCTCTGTAACTTCAGCTGTAGTTTCCTCTGTACTTTCTTCTTGAACTTCCGCTGTACTTTCTTCTGTAACTTCCTCACTCATTTCAAACTGACAAGGGTAGAACTCTGCTGCTTCTGGATTCAACTCTGTGTCTTTCCTTGCGTGATCTCTCTGAGTTACAGGAATTAAAGATCTCCATTGCTCTTGTTCATGGTCGGATTCATCTTCTGATACTTCCTCAGATATCTGTGTAGGCAGTTGAGTAGTCTTTGGAACTTTGCCTTGTTTTCTGGCACTGGGTCTGTCAGGTATCTTCTGACCTCTGTCGATGGGTAGGTAATCGCATGGTAATAACAAATTGCGATGTAGAATCCTTGTTCGGCCTTGTTTTCCAATTTATGGCTTGACCTCGTACACTGGACTATCTTCACCCTTTTTCCTAAGGACAACATGTACGGAATCTTCCCAGAACAATCTCAGTTTTCCTGGTCCTCCTCTTTCAGTAAGATTTCTTACAAGAACTCTGCTGCAAGGTGCAAGATCAACTCCATGAGTCTTCTTGTCATAGTGTTCTTTTCCTCTTTGTGCAGCTTGAGTAGCTACCTTTGAAGCAACTTGGTAGGCTTCAGTCATCCTATCTGTCCACGTTTTCACATACTCAGAGTGAGTCTTGTATTTTTCTGTTACTGGAGTGTCAAACATGCTATCTATGGGTAATCTTGGAGACCTTCCGAACAGTAGAAAGAATGGAGAATAACCTGTAGCTTCACTCTTGGTGCAATTGTATGCATGTACAACCTGTACAAGCGAACTTTTCCAGTCTTTCTTGGAATCTGGTGACAGGGTCCGAAGCATAGACAACAGGGTACGATTAAATCTTTCACATTGTCCATTTCCTTCTGGATGATATGGAGTTGTGTGAGAGTTCTGAATATGGCAGTGTTTCCCTAATGCCAAGAACAATTGGTTTTCAAATTCTTTACCCATGTCATGGTGAATTCTGGTAGGAAATCCAAACTTCAAGACAAAGTCACTGAATATCTTGTCGGCAACAGTCTTTGCAGACTTGTTTTTGGTTGCGTAGGCTTGAGCAAACCTGGTGAAATGGTCGATTACCACTAATATGTACTCATAACCTCCTTTACAAGTCTTGAGATGAAGAAAGTCAATGGAGATCAGCTCAAAAGGATAAGTGGTGGCAATACTGTTCAATGGAGCTCTAGTAGGCTTATGTGGGCGTTTGTCTTTCAGACAAGTGCACTGGTGGTTGATGTATTGCTGAACGTCTCTCTGCATATGTGGCCAAAAGAATCTTTCTCTGATCAGGTTTACAGTCCTTTCGACTCCTAAGTGTCCCATATCTTCATGTAATTCTTTGAACACCAATTGATGATACAACTTGGGCAACACTAGTTGAGAACCTGATGATGTTTTCCGTCTCAAGATTCCATCTTCATCGAGGTATAGCTTGGTCCACTGTTTCATTAGTATGAAGAGATCAAGTGGTCCACCTTGTCGTTCCTGTTTCGATGGGAACCGGTTTTGGCTCTTGTACTTCCACACTGGGCCAATCACGGAGTCTTCTTTTTGTGCTGTCCTAATGGTCTCTTTAGGTATTTGAGCTACCTTCTTTTGGGTACCATCCATTGTTGACGTCATATGGGCGATGGTTACTGGACACAGCCAAGGCATTTCTTCCTTCTGACGTATTTGAAGTGCTTGTGTTATGCATCCGACGACTTTGGGGTCAACTTCTTTCGAACACTGTTGCATGTATTGTTCAGGACTTAATGGCATACGGGAAAGTACATCTGCATCCGCATTCCTTTTTGATGATACTTGATGGTGAAATTGAAGTCAGCTAATTCTGCAACCCATCGATGGCCTGTTGCGTTTAGTTTAGCCGTAGTGAGGACATAGGTTAGGGGGTTATTGTCCGTATATACTACAAAGGATGGACAGTAGTATAGGTAGTCTCGGAACCTATCACATATGGCCCACTTCATTGCTAGGAACTCTAGTTTTCCCGAATGCATGTGATAGTTCTTCTCCGCAGGTGTGAGAGTTCTAGACCCATAAGCAATTACCTTTAACTTTTCCTCTTGCTCTTGGTACAGCACAGCTCCTAGTCCTTCTTGCGAGGCATCACAGTGCAGAACAAAGGATTTGCTGTAATCAGGGTAACCCATCACTGAAGGATGAGTTAACACCTCAATAAGCCGGTTCAGCACTACCTGGTGGTGGTCAGTCCAGACTATAGACTGATGAGAGGGTAGTTGACCTCTTAGCTTTGGTGATGTCTTCTTCTTCTTCCTGGACTGGCTAGTTGGTGCTGATGATGCGGCAGGTGTTGTATCCACTGACAGTAATTCATAGAGAGGTTTTGCAATTCTGGAAAAGTTTTGGACGTAAGGGCGATAGTAGGAAAGGAATCCTAGCAGTTTTCTGAGTTCTCCAACAGTCTTTGGCTGGTTGTTCTTCAATGCCAGCACAGGCGCAGTGTCTGCTGGATCCACGGAATGACCATCTTTGGAAACGATCTTGCCCAAGAATCTGACTTTGTTTCGGAAGAGTTCACACTTCCTAGCTGTTAACTTGACTCCATGTTGCTGATATCGTTGCAGTACCAACCCGACATGCTCCACATGTTCTTGGAATGATCTGCTGTGAACAAGGTTGTCATCTAGGTAAGGCAGACATATCTCATCCCTCAGTCCCATTAAACAGGTTTCCATGCTGCGTTGAAATTCAGCTGGTGCAGAGCTAAGGCCAAAGGGTATTCTGATCCACTCATACAGACCCCAAGGTGTGATAAATGCAGTCAGTGGTCGACTGGATTCTTCCACAAATCCTTGATGGTAGGCTTTCCCTTGGTCTAGCACCGAAAACCATGAACTTCCTCCTAGGCTGTCCAGCATGTCTTGGATCCTAGGGATTGGATGGCGGTCAGGGATGGACTTCTGGTTCAATTCTCTGTAGTCACAACACAGTCTTAAACTACCGTCCTTCTTCCTTACGCACACAATGGGTGAGGAGTATGAAGATTTTGACTCCGCAATCCATCAGCGGTTCAGTAGATCCTGCAGGTACTCTTTCACTTCTCGGTGCAGTGGTTATGGTACAGACATGTAAGTTCTCCTAACAGGTGTGTTGTCTTTGAGGCGAAGTTGCAATTGTAGGGAAGGGATACATCCTACATCAGAGTCATCTTTGGCGAAAGCATTGCATTCCTCCCTTAACATCGTCTTCATTACCTGTTGATCCTCCTCCGGTAGGTGTTCGGTAGCCACTGGTGAATCCCAGTGTTCTCGATTAGCATCGCTTACCGGTGATTGACTCGTGTTTAGGTTATCCATTCGACTTTCCGGCCCTGGTCTGGATATCGGTGGCCGATGAGTTACTGATTGAGTGGCCACACTCACTGATTGTTTCAGTTTAACCTGAGCTGGGTAAGTTGTCTTTATGGGCTCGAGGCACCCCATTCTAGTCTGACCTGATAAAATAATGTCCTGCTTAGTTGTGTTCCAAACCGGAATGGATAGTTTGGAAAATCGTCCCTTTTGGAGTGATACTAATATCTCACCTAAATGCAGTCCATCAGGCCAATGATGGGCCTCATCAGGTGTAAACAAAACTGTCTGATCTTGCAGTGCTGGTTTGGCGTGAACCCTACACCTGAGATACGTCCCAGTGTTTGCCGGAATTCTTTGGCTCTTAGTACCAGTCTTTAGTGTAACACCACCAGTTTCCCTGTGACTGGCTTGTAGTAGACTTACAAGGATCTCTGTTTTGGTGGTCGACAGTTCCAATGCTGTCCCTAGTACGTCTACAAAACCTGGAATAGCTGTCTTTCCCTTGGCAGATGTCTCCTTGAAGAGTTCTTCAATAACATTATAACCGATGATGGGCTTTTCAGCTACTTTCTCATCCTCTGATACCACAAGGGGCACTATTAACTGTTGGCAGGTGTTACTTCCCAATGTTAGCTGAAAAACTACCTCAATCCACCCAGAGAAGGGAATCTCAGTCTCATTAGCTGCTTTACCTAGGAGGACTCCGGGCCCAAGCAATTCTTCAAAAGATCGGAGCACCATATGTGGCAGAACCCGCTGTCTCCAGCTCTCATTGATAATGCTAACCTGAGAGCCGGTATCCCATAAGGCCTGGACAGGAGTATCATCTATTTCACAGTTCACAAGGCACTTTTTTCCAACGAGACTCAGTAACTTGCTGTGTTGTCTCATGGTAACACAGTCCACATGAGTTGGCACTTCCTCAGCCACCTGGTAGAACCTTTGGTTACTGCGGGTGGGTACCCTTTGCAAGGGGTCTTGGCTCACCCTTCCAGCCGTGGCACTGATGGTGGTTTGAGAACTTGTTGCTCTGCTACCGAAAAGAGTTGCACTTTGGGACACAGGGTTGGTTCTCGCACAGGTTACTGTCGGTCCCTTGACAGCCACCCTCTCCCGTTTAACTGGTTGGGACTGGTCATTTTACAGTATCTCGCTATATGTCCAGATTGACCACAGTGGAAGCAATGGTCACAGGCAGTTCTCTGACCAGTTCTTTTACAAGATTGACAACCTCTATTGCTCATGCCCATTGTTACCTGAGGCCCTCTAAGTTCACGATCTCGTCGAGTTCTCGAGTCTTGGAGAAGTGTTTTCATCTCTATCATCTCTTTTTGCATCTGGAGTATCAGCTTTTCCAGTTCAGAGTTGCTATTTGAAAGCTGTTGGATGGTTGGGCTACTTGATCTTGTGTCGGCAGTCGTTGTCAGGACATCTGGTTCCTGAGGACACTGTAAGACATTGGACTGACACTCTTTCCCTTCCATCGAATTGCTGGGCTGAGTTTTCTTTTGCTTCTGTTCCCTTTCCATCTCCATATTAGTGGCTTCATTTGTTTTCTCTATGAGCACCTCATCTGGAATGGACAGATCGTCTAAATACTGCTTTAACTGGAACTTGATGTGGTCACTTCTCAGTCCAGTACCCACTGACCTTAGGAATTTCTTTTGTATCAGCTCAGCGCTGAAGTGTTCATCCGAACCTTCTCCAGTGTTAATTTCGTCGACTAAAACCGACTAAAACGTTTTCGTCGACTAACACAATTCAGATGACTAAAATACGACTAAAACTAAAATGGCATTTTAGTCTTAAGACTAAAATACGACTAAAACTAAAATGGCATTTTAGTCAAAAGACTATAACTAAAACTAAATCGAAATTTGCTGCCAAAAATTAACACTGGTGCATGCTCAAAGCATAAATAATAACATATTAGATTTTTCACTCCAGGACCAGCAGTAGTATATAATGAGTTTGGAAATTGTAGAGAAATGCTTAAATAATGCATTACAAATTACAATTGAACTACACCCATTCAATTATAGATGACTAAAATGAGTTTTAGTTGACTAAAATGTAGGGCGTTTTAGTCGACTAAAATATACTGGAGTTTTAGTCGACTAAATACGACTAAAACTAAAACACTTGCAGAAGACTAAAATGGGACTAAAACTAAATGCCATTTTAGTCCTAAGACTAAGACTAAAACTAAATTGAAATTTGCTGCCAAAATTAACACTGACCTTCTCCTTGTGAGACAAACAACAGCGGTCCTTCAATTCAATAGCTCTGAACAGGAAATTCTGAGGAGTTTCCTTACCATTCTGTGAGATGTTTATCAGTTGTTGGTACAGTTCGGAAGCATTTTCCTCCTTGTAATGACTTTTTAGGATTCTCCTAAGTTGCACTAGGGTCAGTCGTTTCTTCATTTTCAGCATACCACTGAGACTTAGGCCGGGACTAATGGCTTTTACCACAGCTTCCACAATCTCGGACTCGGGATACCCTTTTTGTAGTCCCATGTCAATCTGGTGCATAAGGTTTGTATAGGACAACTTGTCTTTCTGTTCTTTTTCACCTATCTGACCAGCAATCCTAAAGTCCTTCCTGATTGTCACCTCTGGCAAGTTACCATGGTGAACTTTCTGAGTAACTGGAATAGGTTCTTGTTTTGAATGACTGTCATTTGAGTCCTTGCTTTTAGTACTCAGCTCTTTTATCTGTTCCTCGATCATTCTGGACGTTTCCTGGAACTTCTCCTGCATAGCGTGGTATTGTCGTTTCAAATTGGTTAATTGCTGTTCTGGTTGGGGGTCTTTCTCACTGGTGTTTGGTGCTTCAGCATTGTCCCTTTTCTTCTCTAGCTCACTGACAAATCTCTTAGTTGCTTGGAGAAATTGTGTCACCGCTTCTTCACTTTCAGTCTCGACCAGTTCATCTATCACCCCATTGACTATCCGCATGTAGTGGCGCCGGGTTTTTCCTTTTGCCATACTTGCTTCGGAGGCCTTGATAAACTGGCAAGTCTCAATGAGATCACTGACTGTCATGTGAATCAGATGACCACTGATTTCGTCTTGCAACTTTTCTATATCCATCTGTGTGCGATTCCCGTGCAGCAACGGTTAATAATCAAATCTTCTCTCAGCTTCGCCACGGACAGCGTAACCGCTCTCTTCCACTTCCGTGACCTTTGCGTTTTCTTCACCCGGTCCCTGTTCGGGCGCCAATTTTGTTGCACATATGCTGAAAGTATGGTCAATAATTCCAATGTGCGAAGGGATCGGACCGGGTGAAACCAGAATTATTTTTATTGAGAAGTTTCTGCAAATACAAGGACATGAGTGAGGTATGATTCTGAGGCACACAGCACTTCTATTCTGTTCATACATACTATTACACATCTATATATATATTAATATCAACATTCTGATATACAGGAATAACGTCCTCATAGAAAATAATAACCAATTAAACATGTGCTGAAATGTTGTTACTCCTTCTGCATCACAGTGGTCTCATAATACAATCTAATATAAGATATAAAAACATAACACTATAATACCCACATTCCTGGTACACTGTAGTCATGTGATGCTACAGTGTGACCCACTAACATTTGTGCAGTATGTCTTTCTATCACACAGTAGTGACAGGAGCCTTTACTGATCACAGGGATGTAAATTAAATCAATTTTGCCCTGTTTATAGCCCTAAATATACTCTTTCTTACCTGCAATAAGGACATGAGGTATAATGAGTCTGAGGGACAGGAACTGCTATTCTGTCCCCAGGAACAAAATGTCGAACTTTTTAGTTCCTCCCATGCCTTGCTTGCAGTTGTGCTTTGTGCTGCCATCTACTGGTAAATTAATAGAAATGCCATGAAACAGAAATGTGTTGTTTTATTATGGAGTACCTGACATCCCTTACACATGCGCGAGCTGCCCTGTTGTAACTGAATGGTCCTGCAGCTTTCTAGGACCTGTGGTGTGTACCCAAAGGCTGCAGGGGAAGTTAGGGGGGCCTAACTGGAAATGGGAGCGGGTACCTGTCAAAACCAGGTATCCTCTCTCTCCCACAAAAAATGATGTGCCAAATGTGAAGGAGGGGGGGAGGAGGAGGAAGAGCGTAACTTACACTTTTGGGTTAAAAATTATAAAGTAATCACACCCTGTTTATTTCACCCCTTTGGTTGAGGTTTTGCTTTTTATGGCCCTGTAATCTATTTTTCACGGAGTAGTTCCTTACTGTGTTTTTCTTCTTTCCTTTAACTCCCTGTGAGCTCCCAAACTTTTCCTTTGCCTCCCTATTTTTACTTGTTTGGAATGAGCAATGAACATTAGTTGCGGTCATGTGCACTGTTCTATGCATACTACAAATCCCATAGTCCATAGTCCAAAGTTCCTCTCTGGAGCGAGCAAGAAAGGGTGGCTACATTCCTATATACAGTGGGACCATGGAGGATGAACATAACCACTCTCTACCAGCAAATCAGCAGCAATAGAAAAAAAAAAAGGATTTGGAGATTTTGAGGCTGCTGAAAGCAACCAAAAGGTATCTTTTAGTTAAAGAAGTTTGGGGTACTAGAAAAAACAAACACACATACTCACTCTAAGCTGCAGCATAAGTCTGATGCTACAGCTGTCCTCCTCTGACTCTATGACCAAGAACTGAGTGATCGCATGAGTGCAGAACAAAGTGTACTTCTGTGACCCAGAAGAGAAGTATGGCCAAAAAATCATACTTCTCTTTTAAGAATATGTGTTTGAATAGAATTTGCGTCTTTTAAACTACTTTGTTTAGTGTCACTTAAAGTCTACTATACTATAACTAACAGTCAGAAAATATAAGCTAGCATACAAGTTAAAGCCGAGTTCTGCTTGGTTGCTATAGGTTGCTGCATACTACTGTTCATTGTGTATATGAAACCACCGTGATCACACATGCAGCATTATGCTATGCTTTCAAAATCTTTTGTGGTTTTAATGTTTTTCAACAAAATTTCCTGAAAATGCAAAACAAATTATACACAAGGAGGCATGGTATTAACATGATGTTACGCTGGTGGTCAGTACTGCGAAGCAGGAATATTTTCAAGCACAATCATTTCCAGTTATCCATCTTGCATACCCAGGACTGTTCCTAGAAATGAGGAATAGATTACAAATTTATAATCTCAAAAGGAGAATCATTATTTTAGCTGGAAAAGCAGCTGGTCTCTACCGCAGATTACATTTGGAGCAGAAGTACAGAAAGTACCGATGCTAATGGTAACACAGTGTTGGTTTATGCGCAACAAACAAGACCTCCTCCCAACTAATCGGATTTCACCTTTTATTAATTCAGGTCATTTAGCAGAACAAGAGATGTTGGCTGATTACGTACTCCTCTCTCATATCCTTATTAAATTATCTTATTTGTTTATTATTATGAAGTCATCTGACTTATTATATGATTTATGTCACATGATATAACAGCATTACAAAGCCCAGTTATTGTCAACAGTGCCACTTCAAAGCTTGATGTGCAGTGCTCATTGAAATAGATTATTGTCTTCTTTATAATAGGGAGGCTCCATTATAGCGAAGAGTGGATGCTGCTATTGCCTCTCTGTTATACTCCAATCAGCTATTGGACACCACTATTTTATGGTCAAAGTACATAATGCTTTAAAAGTCCTCCATTTTTTAAAGCAGTAATATGGTTATTTTACAACCATATTGCTACTCTTTGAAATGACCTCTTGGGGAACTATGATATCAGAGAAGTACAAGTACATGAACACTATACACTTAGCATTATCTGGTACATATTGGTCCACATGCACCTAGTGCCAGTGAAGCTATAGAGGTATTGCTAGTTGAAAGGTACTGTAAAATTTAGAAAGACTCAATTGCAAGTAACAATCGACCTGTTGCCTAATTACATGGTTAATCTGTTCTTCCTTTTCCATGCTCAAATGTTAGTGTTGAGTTATTCACTTTAAGGTCATCACAGAGGACAAGGGGGCGCTCTTCACTTCTAGAGGAAAAGGGATATCATCTCCAAATACAGAAAAGTTTCTTCACAATAAGACTCCCTCCAGAGGTTCTGACTAGCTCAGTAGATTGCTTTAAAAAAAGAACTGGATACTTTACTAAATGTACATAATATAACTGGGTACTCACATTTATAGGTAAAGTTGATCCAGGGAATATCTGACTGCCTCTTGGGGGATCAGAAAGGAATTTTTCCCCTGCTGGAGCAAATTGGATCATGCTTTGCTGGGGTTTTTCGCCTTCCTCTGGATCAACTGTGGGTATAGGATTGTGTATACCATTTGTATGGTTGTTGTTTTTTTTTTTTTTTTTTTTTTTATTGGTTTAACTAGATGGACATTTTTCAACCTAACCATGTAATTGTCTGTAAGGCAGGCCATACATGGTTTGAATCTCAGCTGTTCTTGCAGGAACCAGAAGAGATTTAAACCTTGTATGGGTAGACTAAATGTACCATGTTAAATGATCGATCAACTTGGGTACAAACAGAATGCTGAGTTTTACCTGCGATTATTGCTAGAGGCTGCAATAGCCTCTAGCAATAATCACTGGCTTCCCCCTACATGAGAAGACAATGGCCCGATAGGAGGGATTCAAGCAGGGTTGCTGGAAAGAAATTTGCTCCGTGTATGGCTTGTTTCGGTCATTAACACTGAACTCCAGCCAGTTTGCACTATACAAATAAATGAATGTTACTGAAGTGTGTGCAATGTGTAGCCACTGCTGCGGTAAGTGATACCTTTACTTGTATTCACCCCATACACTACAGCTATCCCAGTGTGTTTATTGAAGAAATTTAACGTTTCAGCTGGAGCTCACAGTTTTCAGCCAGTTGCCTGCTCTGCAGCTCATCTATTCCTGAAAATGTTTTCTATTCTTTTTAATGAATATAAGGGAAAAAGGGGAAAGGGGTTTCAACCACTTTTTTACCCCTCTTTTTCCTCATTGGATGGTCGCAAATGGGAATAGATTTCAAGGCCCCTCTCAGCGGGCAAGGTGGGTGGAGACAGAGCACTGGTAGGAGGGTCCTGGAACCTGATAAGTCACCTGAATGAGAACCTTTTAGAAGCCGAGGATCTTTATAAAAGGGGTCCCGTGTCGCCTCAGAGGGTCAGCAGTGGTGGAGCTTGTGCAAAAGGCTGTAATACTTTTTGCCACTGTGGTGACCGCTGAGGTGACATGAAGACAACTATTAGAGAAAGCAGAAGCCGAAGGAGGAGAAGAATGGATTCGGAGATGTCTGTCATTACCTTCTGGAGTGGCAGCGGGAGCAGAAGTAAAAGCAGCCAGCGGTGAGAGAGCGCGAAGAAGAAGAGCGCCATCGCCGGCTGAAGCGGAGGCGGAGGAAGAAGGGAGCACATCCGGAGCTGGAGAGTCAAGAGTCGAGTGAGGAAGAAGGCAGCAGCGGCGGACTAAGGAAGAGACAGCGCAAGGCCAATAGGCGGTTCAGCCCATTAGCGGAAGGAGTGGTGAGAAGGGTGGAGTCAGCAGCACGTTCCACAAGAGGAAGAAAGAGGCGGTGAAGAGCAGAAGAGGAGCGACAGAACAACAACATACAGCAAGTGTAGGAGAAGTCAGAAGCAGCGATAGCTTTGACTACTGCCGCAGTGAAGGGCAAAAATTTAAAGGAGAAGCAACCAGGTCACAAATGTTCAGGGAGGTACAAGCCGGGATAATTGAAGAAGAAGGTTATATGTCTGGTAAGTGCTCTAACAACATTTTGAACACATTAGTAAGGTCACTGGATAAAATATCTTCTAAATTGGATGATTTAGCCAAGGGTCCAGCCAATGTAAAAAATAAGGAGGATGTTTCAGCAGTATGGGCTTTTCCAGAGCAGGAAGAGGAAGGGGAAATTGTAAAAAATAAAGGAAAGAATGCATATAGGGAAAATGCTTGTACAGGTACAATTGGGGTAACAGAATGTTCAGTTAAAGAATGTATGCCTTGCCTGCTTCGCCTTTAGGTTTCAATTTGTCAGGAAGTTTAAAAGAAAAAATTTGGAAAGAAGAATTTATAGATTCACTATCATTGCTCCCTTCTAATAAAGAATTCTTGAGGATTGACAAAGAAAAGAATGACGGGGAAGGAAGAATGCCTGTTTCCAGGGCCGATGCTTCCACTAGGCAGCCGCCTAGGGCAAATTTTATTATTTTGATAAATGCCTGCCAATGGGCTGCGCACTGTCATGCTATTATATTGAAGCAGTTTCTTCCTTTGTTCAATGGGTGGTGAGAATGCAGGCAAAGTCCCCCTTTATTTTACATTATTTGGATGACTTTTTGTTTTTAGGCCCAGCTCAATCTGACGCTTGCTTGGGTTTGCTGAACTCACTTGTTGAGATATGCGATTATTTTGGTATTCCACTGGCCAACGAGAAAACTCTTGGGTATTTTCATAAATTCTTGGAAAATGGAGTTCAGATTACTGAAAGAAAAGCTGACCAGAATTTCAAGATTAATTATATTATTAATAAGAAGGAAAAAGATTTCTCTGAAAGAAATGCAAAAACCTTTGGGGTATTTAGCGTTCGCAACAAGAGTCTTACCAGTTGGGAGAGTATACTCGAGAAAAATGTACGCAGCAATAGCAGGGCTTAAAAATCCTCAGTCACATATAAGAATAACTCAGGATATTCGGGCGGACATGCTAGTATGGGTACATTTTTTGGAGACGTTCAATGGTAGAGCAGTATTACAACAGGAATTTGTATTAGACAGCCAGATTTCCTTATACACAGATGCGGTGGGTTCGGTAGGTTTTGGTGCAAAATGGAATATGAGTTGGTGCGCTGGGAAATGGCAGAGAGCATGGAAAGAGAAAGGTTGTTTAAAAAATATAGTCTTATTAGAGATCTTTCCAATAGTAGTAGCTATAGAAATATGGGGTGAAAGTTTTAGAAACAAAAGACTGATGTTTAGTACAGATAACAAAGGCGTGATGTTTGCAATAAACTGTTTAACGTCTAAATCCCCTCTAGTTATTAATTTGCTGAGATATTTGGTCGCATAATGCTTGTAATTAAATATCTGGATAAAGGCAAGATATATTCAGGGTAAGTTGAACGTAATTGCAGATGCTCTCTCACTATTACAGATGGACAAGTTTTTCGAACTACTCCCGAAGGCGAACAAAAGCGGTATAGTATATCCCATGCACCTATGGGATATAGTCTGATTCATTTACACATCCGTAATTCACTGGCAGCGTCTACATGGAGGAGTTATTCATCTTCCTGGCTGATATGGGTGACATATTTGAACGTGAATAAGCTATCTATAAGTGAATTTTCAGAAGACCTGGTTTTGGGATTTGTTAATTAATTATTAACAAAAAATTATTGATGGGCTCACTTAACTAAGTTAAAATCCGGGGTGTCGTTTTTTCTGAAATTGGAAGGTTTACCTTCACTCTTGAGTTTCTTTTCAGTGCAGCAATTTATAAAAGGATATAGAAAACAGAATTTTATACCGGACAAAAGATACCCCATCTCAGCAGAATTATTACATGAGTTATGCTCATGTACAAAGCATGTTTGATTTTCAGAATATGAAAGTGATCTGTTTAATGCGGTATTTTCAATTAGTTTTTTTGCAGCATTAGGGATATCAGTGCCTATTCCAGTGAAAAAAAGAGAAAGAGGAGGATTAGGAAAAAGTAGGAAAAGTAGTGGATATAGTACTAAATTAAAAGAATATTAAAATTTGCTTAAGAAAATCCAAAATGGATCAAATAGGAAAAGGGGAGTGGTTATGCTTATACGAATATTCAAAAAAGGGCAGAGGCATGTCCCGAGAAATTATAAGCCTGTTAGTCTGACATCGATAGTAGGTAAACTTCTGGAGGGGATGATAAGGGACTATATCGTAGAGTTTGCTAAAGACAACAACATCATCAGCAGTAATCAGCACGGGTTTACAAATGGGCGTTCTTGTCAAACCAATCTCTTAACATTCTACAAGGAGGTGAGCTGTGAACTAGATAGGGGGAGACCAGTGGATGCGGTGTACCTGGATTTCGCTAAGGTGTTTGATACAGTTCCCCACAAGCGCTTAATTTATAAAATAAGGTCTGCAGGAATCGACCGCAGGGTTTGCTCTTGGAAACAGAACTGGCTAAAAGGCCGTGTCCAAAGGGTGGTAATAAATAGCGCATACTCAGACTGGTCTGAGGTGGTAAGCGGGGTCCCCCAAGGCTCAGTCCTGGGACCAACCTTGTTCAATTTATTCATAAACAGCATTGAGGACGGGATCAATAGTTCTATATCAGTTTTTGCAGATGACACAAAATTGGGCAGGGCAATAGCTGCACAGCATGAAGCAGAAATCCTACAGAATGACCTGGACAAAATAACAGAGTGGGCAACGACATGGCAAATGAGGTTTAATGTGGAGAAGTGTAAAGTTTTGCACTTGGGGACTAAAAACATAAAAGCACAATACACGTTAGGGGGGGAACCCTTGGGGGAATCAAAAATGGAGAAAGATCTGGGAGTCTTGGTAGAGGATAGACTAGGCAATAGCATGCAATGTCAAGCGGCAGCTGCCAAAGCCAGCAGAATATTAGCATGCATAAAGAAAGGGATGTATTCCAGAGATAAAACTATAATCCTTCCACTTTATAAAACTCTGGTCCGACCGCATCTGGAGTATTCTGTCCAGTTCTGGTCGCCAGTCCTCAGGAGGGATGTGTTGGAGCTGGAGAGAGTCCAGAGAGGGGCAACTAAACTAATTAGGGGATTGGAGGACCTTAATTATGAAGAGCGTCTGCAATCGCTTGATTTATTCTCCCTGGAGAAGAAACGCCTGAGAGGGGACATGATTGCAGTTTATAAATATCTCAATGGTGATCTCGGCATAGAAAAAAAGCTATTCAATCAGAGGGATTGCATGAGGACTCGAGGGCATCCAAAGCGATTAGAGGAGAAGCGCTTTAACCTCAGGCAACATGGGGGGTTCTTTACCATTAGGGCTACAAGATTGTGGAATTCTCTACCACAAGAGGTGGTTTCTGCAGGAAGTATGGTGGCTTTCAAAAGACTCTTAGACGTACATCTCAAGGATCAGAACATTCAGGGGTATGTGGGATGAGTACGGCCACACACACCTACACAGGTTAAACTGGATGGACTATTGTCTTTATTCAACCTCACCTAATATGTAACTATAAATGTCTGAATAAGGTTATATGGCCATATTTATTACTTAAAAAATACATGCTATTAAGGCCAAAAAATAATGGGTTTTTGTTTTTACACGCTAATACAGATTCTTTGACGAAATTTAAATTTAAGAAGGTGCTTGTTGATAAATGTTTAAAGGTGTTTGGGAGAGATAATCTTGAGATTTCTGGTCATTCCTTCCGAATTGGTGCGGCAACAGTGGCAGCGCAATTGGGAATGAAGAAAGAAGGAATAAAGAAGATTGGTAGATGGAGATCTAATGCTTATGTGTCCTACATTAGACCTAATTTATTGTCCAATTAAATCCTAGGTAAGAAAATGGTGGTGTGGATTGTTGGCCACTCATTTGTTTATTGGGCCCAGAAAAGAGCAGAAGTGTGGTGCGGTAGACAGGGAATGATTTGGGATGACTTAATGACTGAAATAGATAAATTAAGTTATGGATGGCCTATGCCCCATATTCTGGTAATTCATCTAGGTAGCAATGATGTAGGAAAGCAGAAAACACTAAAATTAATCTCTAAAATTAAATTTTTTATGCAGAAATTTAAAGCAATGGTTCCTGGGTCAGTGGTTATGTTTTCTGAAATCATTTAGCGCCTAGTTTGGCTTCAAAATAGTTATAGCAAAGCTTTTGAAAAAATTAGGAAAATAATTAATCGTATGATAGAAACATTTTTGAGTTTGGGTTATGGGTTGTCATTCAGGCACGAGGATTCAGAAGGTGGGGTACCCAGACTATATCGGGAAGATGGAATTCATCTTTCAGATATAGGTCAGGATATTTTAAATTTGGACTTCCAGACAGCAATAGAAATGGGCGCGGGCTGGGTAAGATAGTCAGATGGATTTTTACATCCTCCTGGCTTTCTGGGACAAGTTTTATTAAATATAGAAATATTTAAGATAATCCGAGCTTCAAAAGCTGGGTTGGTTTATTTTCTGTTGAATATATTTGATGTTGTTGAAAGATATATGATGAATTTATATTTATTGATAATGAAATTTTATTGAAACCAATAAAAAAAAGGCTGCAGCTTGTTAATTATCCAATTCAAGTGTCTCTGTGTTTATTGATGTCTGAAAGTCTTAATTAATATCTGTCTGCCTTCCCATGGAAGACATTCTGTGATTGGAGGAGGTATGGATGATCATAAAGTTGTTCTTTGTATTAGGAGGTGCGTGCAATAGGTCAATGAACGTTTGTATTTCATTTCATTGCAAACATTTAGGGGCTATTGTACCAAGAGGAACACTATTATCTATAAGCAATTTAGAATCCTTGTTTGATTTTAAAACCAGGACTGTGTAAATGACTGTTGAGAGATAATTGGTTGCTGTAGACAACAACAAAAATTCCTTTCAGTAGACTTTCAAAACATCAACTCATACTAATACAATGTTACCCACAGCAATCAGATGACAGTATTTGGCAATATTTGTGAATTACAAGCACATAGTACACTATATATTCCACTTACAATCCACATATAACATGGAAAGAGAGCACAATCCAAAACTTAAAGTCCTAGTCATACCAATATGTTGCAGTAGTGAGTAGGGTTGAGTGAACCCGAACTGTAAAGTTTGGGTTTGTACCGGACTTTAGGGTTTTTGGTACCCGGACCCGAACTCGAACATCTTACTGTATGCTCGTTATCGAGTTTGGTGTTCGGCAATTTAATGGCACGTTAAAAAAAGATGCAGGGCAGCCAATCCACAAGCGTTTAACTGGTGTGCCCTTAGAAGTCATCACAGCAATGCCTACTAATGGCATGGCTGTGATTGGCCAGTGCAGCATGTGACCCAGCCTCTATATAAGCTGGAGTCACATAGCACCGCATGTCACTCTCCTCTATCTAGTGTAGGGCAAGGCTGCGGCTGCTGCTTTGAGGGAGAGAATGGGAGGAGAATAGAATCATATTCATTATTCTTTAATCAGAACTTCAACTCCGTGATCTACAAAGATGTTGTTGTGTACTATGTCTGTTAGTTAGGTGGGCGGCGGGGGGGCATTTTATGCAAGCTCAGTGCACCAGCATATTCAGTGCGCATTTTAAGCTATATATAGCTATAATTTTCTGGGTTTTTAAAAAAAAACTTTTTCGGCTAAAATCCACAATTTATAGCCCTTGCTTGCTGCACCTGTACATGTAGAATTCAAGCTGCTGTCATATTGTGTTAGTAAAAAAAACACCCTTTTTGGGCAAAATACACAATTTTACAGCCCTTGCTTGCTGCATGTGTGATAAAAACAAGCTTGAAATACTGCAATAATTTTCAGGGTTTAAAAAAACACCCATTTCTGGCAATACCCTCCATCTCGGGGCTCTGACGCATTATTCAGTGTGCATTTTAAGCTAATATATAGCTATAATTTTCTGGGTTTTTAAAAACACCTTTTTGGGCTAAAATCCACACTTTTTTAGCCCTTGCTTGCTGCATCTGTATGTGTAGAATTCAAGCTGCTGTCATATTGTGTTAGTAAAAAAACACCCTTTTTGGGCAAAATACCCAATTTTATAGCCCTAGCTTGCTGCATGTGTGATAAAAGCAAGCTTGAAATACTGCAATCATTTTCAGAGTTTGAAAAAACACCCATTTCTGGCAATACCCTCCATCTTGGGGCTCTGACGCATTATTCAGTGCGCATTTTAAGCTATATATAGCTATAATTTTCTGGGTTTTTAAAAACACCCTTTTTGGGCTAAAATCCACAATTTTATAGCCCTTGCTTGCTGCATCTGTACGTGTAGAATTCAAGCTGCTGTCATATTGTGTTAGTAAAAAAACACCCTTTTTGGGCAAAATACACTACATACTGTTGCTCTATTCTGCTATTCAAAAAACACCCATTTAGGGCAAAAAAAATATTTTTGCAGCGTTTGCTGCATATGTTACTGTGAGATACACCCTTTAGATACTGTTGTTCTATTTTGCTACTCAAAAAACACCCATTTAGGGGAAAAATCTTAAATTGCGGCCTAGTCTGTATCTGCACGTGTGAGATACACTCATTAGATACTGTTGTTCTATTCTGCTCTTCAAAAAACACCCATTTAGGGCAAATGGTAAATTTGAGAAATATGAGGAGAACGTCAAATAAGGGACGTGGCCCCGGTCGTGGTGCTGGGGGAGCTCCTGTTGCAAGGAGAGGACGTGGTTGATCTGTGCCAGCCACATGCACAAGTGAAACAGCTTCCTCAGGTGCGAGTAGGCGACAGAACCTGCAGCAGTATTTGGTCGGGCCTAATGCGGCTCTACGAATGTTGAGGCCAGAACAAGTACAGGCGTTAGTAGATTGGGTTGCTGACAGTGCCTCCAGTGCCGTCACATTGTCTCCCACCCAGTCTCCTGCTGAAAGATCAGAGTTGGCACCTGCAGCCGATGTCCATCAGTCTTTCACCTCACCCCCTTGCAAATCAGCCAAGCAGTCTGAGCCGCAAGTCATGCAGCAGTCTCTTCTGCTTATTGATAACTCTTTTAGCATGGTTTCCCAGGGCCATCCACCTAGCCCTGCTTCAGAAGTGGAAGAGATTGAGTGCACCAATGCCCAACCACTTATGTTTGAAGATGAATACATGGGAGGACCATCGCATCACGTCTCGGATGATGACGATACACAGCTGCCAACTGCTGTGGCTTTCAGAATTGTGCAGACCGACAAGGAGGGCAGGAGTGAAGACTGGGTGGAAGATGATGTGGAGGACGATGAGGTCCTCGGCCCCACATGGAATCAATGTCATGCAGGTGACCTGTGTGGTTCGGAGGAAGAGGCGGTGGTCGCACAGAGCCACCAGCACAGCAGAAGCACGAGCTGCAGTGGAGTAGACACCTCAAAAACCAAGAAAGGTCTCTGGCTCCTCCTGCTTCGTCTTCTGCTGCAGTCTCGGCCTCTTCATCCACCTCTGTAGTGACAGTGGCACCTGCCACCCCGCAAACAGAGGGTCAGCCAGCAACACCACCACCTGGGTCACCAACCATCTCCACAATGTCCCATGGAAGCGTTCAGCTCTCTATCTCCCAAACACTGGAGCGGAAGAGGAAGTACCCCCCTACCCATCCACGATCCCTGGCCCTGAATGCCAGCATTTCAAAATTCCTGGCCTTTGAAATGCTGTCATTCCGTCTGGTGGAGACGCAGAGTTTTAAAAGCCTTATGGCGGTGGCTGTCCCACAGTACGTCGTGCCCAGCTGCCACTACTTTTCCAGGCAAGCCATCCCTTCCCTGCACAACCAAGCGGGGGACAAAATCAGGTGTGCACCATCTTTGGCAAGGTCCACCTTATGGATACGTGGACCAGTAAGCACGGTCAGGGATGTTATATCTCCCTAACAGCACACTGGATGCAGTGGCGGCTGGGCCTGAGGCGGATAGCAGTTTGGTGCATGTCCTTCCACCACAGAGGATTGCAGGGTGCTTCAGTTTGCCTCCTGTTGCTAACTCCTCCTACTCCGCTTCCTAATCCTCTACCGCCTCCTCATCCAGTCAGCGTAACACCTTCACCACCAACTTTAGCACAGCCAGGGGTAAACAACAGCAGGCAGTTTTAAAACTTGCCTGTTTGGGGGAAAAACCCCACACCGCGCAGGAGTTGTGGAGGGGCATTGAACAACAGACCGATGAGTGGTTGGTGCCAGTGAGCCTCAAGCCCGGCCTGGTGGTGTGCGATAATGTGCGAAATCTCATAGCAGCTCTGGGCATAGCCGGTTTGACGCACATCCCTTGCTGGGCGCATGTGCTGAATTTGGTGGTGCAAAGGTTCTTTAAAAATTACCCCGATATGTCAAAGCTGCTGCAGAAAGTGTGGGCCGTCTGTGCGCACTTTCAGCATTCTCACCCTGCTGCTGCTCGCCTGTCAGCGCTGCAGCGTAACTTTGGCCTTCCCGCTGACCGCCTCATATGTGACTTGCCCACAAGGTGGAACACCACCTTACACATGCTGGCCAGACTGTGCGAGCAGCAGCAGGCGATAGTGGAGTCTCAGCTGCAGCACATACGCGTGAGTCGCTCTGCAGAACAGCACCACTTCACCACCAATAACTGGGCCTCCATGTGAGACCTGTGTGCCTTGTTGCGCTGTTTCGAGTACTCCACCAACATGGCCAGTGCCGATGACGCCGTTCTCAGCGTTACTATCCCACTTCTATGCCTCCTTGAAAAAATGATTCGGGAGATGATGAAAGAGGATGTGGCACAGGAGGAGGAGGAGGAAGAGGGATCATTTCCAAGGCTTTCAGGGCAGTCATTCACAAGTGGCTCTGAGGGTGAGTTCCTGCAGACACAAACACCAGGTACACAATTGTCCAGCAAGGGCACAGTTCAGGAGGATGCCGAGGTGGAGGATGAGGAGATGGAGGAGGAGGAACCATGTTCACAGCAGGGTGGCACCCAGACCAGCTCATGGCCATCACTGGTGCATGGTGGGGGGAATACAGAGGACACGGACGATATACCTCCCACAGAGGACAGCTTTTTGTTGCCTCTGGGCAGCCTGGCACATATGAGCGATTAAATGCTGCAGTGTCTCAGCAACGACCGCCAAGTTTCCCACATTATAACTTGTGCTGATTACTGGGTGGCCACACTGCTGGATTCCCGTTACAAGGACAACGCACAGTCCTTAACTCCCTCACTGGAGTGTGATCGTAAGATGCGTGAGTACAAGCGCACGCTGGTAGACGCGCTGCTGGTGGCATTCCCACCTGACAGCGGGGGGGACAGTGGAAGCAAAAGGCGAAGGCAGAGGAGGAGGAAGAGGTAGCTAACGCAGCCGGGGCACCGCCAGCACCTCAGAAGGTGAAATGTGGAAAAGCTTTGTCAACACGCCGCAACAACCAGCTCCCCAGCTGATATGGAACGTCTTAGCAGGAGGCAGCATTTCACCAACATGGTGGAGCAGTATGTGTGCACACGCCTAGACTTACTGAATGACGGGTCTGCCCCCTTCAACTACTGGGTCTCCAAATTGGGCATATGGCCTGAGCTTGCCCTTTACGCCTTGGAGGTGCTGGCTTGCCCTGCAGCCAGTGTATTATCTGAACGTGTATTTAGCATGGCAGGGGGCGTTATCACAGACAAGCGCAGCCGCCTGTCCAGAGCCAATGTGGACAAGCTCACGTTCATTAAAATGAACCAGGCATGGATCCCACAGGACTTGTCCATACCTTGTGCAGAATAGACATGTATACCGGCCTTACCCAGCCATTGTTGTATTTTTGATCTTTCTCACTCTTTTGGGGTGTACCCTAATTTAAAAAAAGAATAAAATTAAAAACAAAAACCAGTGTTGGCTACCTCGTCCTCCTCCACTGCCGCCGCTTCCACCTACACTGCCACATCCACCGCCACCTCAACCTCCTACTCCATATGGACCTACATCAAGATTTTTATTTTTATGTATTTTATGTTATTTTAAGTTATTTCCCTATCCACATTTGTTTGCAGAACACTTACCATTCTCTTAACAACATTTTGCTGCCATTTGCAGCCCTCTAGCCCTTTCCATTACTTTTTTAGAGCCATTTTAGTGCTCAGAAGTTTGGGTCCCTATTGACTTCAATGGGGTTTGGGTTCAGGGTCAAGTTCAAGGTTAAGTTCGGGTGCCAAACTTGAACTTTTTTGCGAAGTTCGGCCGAACCCGTCGAACCCGAACATCCAGGTGTCTGCTCAACTCTAGTAGTGAGTGCTAAAAACGTTTTTTTTTATTTTTTTTTTTTACTGCAAGTTATACTGTGCATTACTGCAATACATGACAACATGTTTGCAATGGTGCAGTGAGATGCAGCAGCAATCATAAATGGCACGCTACAGCACTAATACAATGCGCGCACACTGCAGCTCACCATAACCCACAGCATCTAAACTGTCATTGGAAATAATAGGGCATGTCTGTTTTGCCTAAGTTCTGTTGTGTTGGCAGCTCATTTAAAGAATAAACTCTTTTAGACTTACTTCTCCTGTGGGTCACAGAACTTAGTTCTGCACTCCTGTGACCCTTATTCAGCTTACAGCAGGCTAAAGTCTGCTGTCGATGGAAGATCCGGACCTAATGTTGGGATCCACCCTGATGCCTGACCAGTACTCCGCTGAGAGCCCCCTGCACACCCTGGAGCCCCAGTGAGCGCTGGAGAAGCAGAGCAGAGAGCTGGTAACTGACAGTCACTGGCATTCTGCTCACTGAAGACAAGGAACTGAGCGATCAGTGGTCTTTGATCACTCACTTTCAGTCTTAGATGCAGCGTGGGACAGATGCAGCATTGGATCAATGCTGCATCCACCTAGCTGAGTATGTTTTTTTTTTCTCCTTAATAACCTCTTTTATAAATGAATTGGATGCCTTAAGGCAACACAAATAAATGTTTGACATAACATACAATAATGTGCATTTGTTAACACACCCTAACACAGCGCTAAGGTGTAAATGACTCTTAAACCATTTGGGATAGAGTTAGGCCTTACCCCTTGTGCACAAGTTCTTAGGTTCTCTGCAGTCTGGGATGAGAGCATTTATTAACATGTAGCGGAGACTTTGGAGTTTAAGTGATACCCTCTATATTTCTAAATTACGTTATTAAAGATGCAAGCTTTCAGGATAGCGCAGATTTCTTTTTTTCTGGCTTTAGCTGTAAACAGTGAGAACTGCTCTGGACTCAGGGAATACTTTACTAGATCCAGTTTCGCAATAGGCCTAAATCAAACCAGACCTGGACATTGTATGTGTGGGTTTTCTAAACTTATGACAAATTTCCTCCACTGCAGCCGAGTTCTTTTTGATGTTAAGCTATGATAGAAGAAGAAAGGCATTGGCTGCAGCCAAAACATAGTGAGAACGGACAGACATGCCTTCGTTTTATTGAACATCTGTGTGAAACCAGGACGCAGGGCAGACAGCTCTATTACCAAAGGTCACAAGGTTTAGATAGAGAAACCTCTCATCTTATTGCTGCTACTAATTATGTGTCTTGATTTCCTTCTTCCTTTCCTTGTGTGTTTAACAGGGGGTGACAAGGATTTCCTGCCAGTGAGGTGACTTCACTCACTATGAACACACTCGCAGCTAATCCTATTAAAAACCACCACCCTACTTCTCTGATCTGAGAAGAGAGGTGCGGAAATTTCCAATGGCTTAGTGCAATAGCTTTTCAGCTACTCTGAGTTTTACATTTCCATACCTCCTAACTTTGTGAGAGGGGAAAGAAGGACACATTGTAGTACAAAGTATGTACGCCTCTGCCATGCCTCCAGTAACGCAGACCATGAGGGTCTAAAACTGTTTTTTTCACTACTTTTCATTTATTTTGGATTTTCAAAACAACAGCTAGAATAATTTAGAGGGCAGATAAATAATACAAACTATTTAGCCACCTCAGTGCCCAGGCCATTTGTGCAATTATGCAACGTAATACCCAAACTAAATTTACATAACTTTTTTCACACAAATAGAGCTTTCTTTTGGTGATATTTGATCACCTCTGGGTTTTTTATTTTTTATTATATATACAAAAAAACATGTTTTACTTTATGCTATAAAACATATCCAATAGAATAAAAAATAAAAAATCACATTTCTTCATTGGTCAAAAAATCTCAATAAGTGTATATTTATTTATTTATTACAGGTACTTATAGTGCACCATCAATTTACGCAGCACTTTACATATACTGTCTATTTACATTCACATCTTGATTGGTTTGCGTGAAAGCTTTAGCGATTCCAACCGATGGTATATACTGTATATTCGATTCCTTTTTATTTTATACTACTAATGGCGGTGTAGCACTGCCCCCTTGAGGACTGCTGGATTGTACACCTTAGGACCCCCCTGGGTTACCGTTAGCAACTGTAGCATGTACAATTTAACTCTTTACTCTCTGGCTCAGTCAATGAACAGTCCAGGGGATGTAGTTGTTTTTGTGGTTTTATTTAAATTAGGGATGGGAGAAGGGAAAAATGGGTTACTCCAACTTGAGCTGTTCACAGTAGATGAGGACTCCTGTCTGAAGATGCAGCCAGGCTGCTGATTCACCTTGCCACTTAGATGAATTTAGGATTACTTGTTAGGATGAATTATCTTTGGGATACACACCTAGTACCCCCTTTCACTCCACCTGCTGACACCTGTCCTCTGACTATCCTACACCGGGGTGGCCCCCCTCAGGTCAGGCCCCTAGACACGACCCCCTGTACTCAGGTTACTGTTTTTCGAGGGTTTCCAGTGTCTCAACCCCTCCAGTCAGCTTTCATGGACCTCTGGGTTCAGCTCCTTCCTTCCTTGTCCCCAGGCCGGCTGCCTGTGACCGCATGCCACTGCTACAGAGGAGGAGACAACCACCCCCTCCCTCCTGGACTCTGCTCTCCAGCCAAAGACCCCGCAGCACATGTGCTCCTGGCTTTTATACCACACCCCATAATGCACCGTGACAATCAGCCTGTGCCAATCACTGGGGCTGTAGCAAAGCCTGTGTACCCATTGATCAGATTTCCTCCACTGTCCAATATGCTTCCCTATTGGACCAGTGTGAAATACTCCCCTAGACCAGATGAATTACACACTGAGCACAATGAGCAGACCTAACTCATAGATCCTGCTCTCTGGTAAGAAGAAAGCAATATAGATTTGCCTGCTGCTCCTCTGATAGGCAGACAGAGCCAAAAACTATACTCTCTTACTAGCACCTACCTAGGAGGTTGCTACAGCGGTGATCAGCAACTTATAATGGGACTGTGATAGCGCGGTGGACAATCTGAAACTAACTGACACTGAGTGGGAACTGTCACTGACATTGCAAGTGACACTAATACAGTGATCAGTGATAATACTATACACTGTCACTGTACTAATGAGTCTGGCTGGGAAGTGGATAACCTCTCTGGTAATCAAGAGGTTAATGTGTGCCTAAAAAGTGTTCATTTGTGTATCGTGTGCTGCTTTTTACTAAAGATCTTTGTTTCTTCTCCCTGCATTCCCTCTGCACAGAGCCCTGTGTTGATTGTCAACACAGGGCTGTGGGCTGTGAATGGACACAGCCAACCAGGAGTTCCTGGTCATGAATCATTGGCAGGGATCTGCTGACAAACTCCCACTGTGTACAATTGCTCTAAACCCAGAACAGGCAGCAACATACCAGTACATGGCTGTGCCAGTACGGGCCACCCGTCCGCCATACATTGCGGGTAGGCGGTCGGTAAGTAGTCAAAAATAATATTTTTTCAGAGATCCTTACATCAAGCCAAAATGAAGGACAACTGAGGAAAGATGAGGGATAGAGGGATTTAGTTTCAAAGGCAGGACAATTGGGAGGTATGCATTTCAGTTATATTTGGAGCGGAACTAAAGGTAAAAAATAAAAAATTGTGGACTGGGATGAATGACACCCTTGCATGTGCGAAAGTGATGTCATCCCACACCGGATAATCAAGACAGCTGAAGACTAACAGCTGGAAGAAGCTTAAAGAAGAAGCCAGCAAGGGACCTTGTGGACATCAAACCATTGGAACATACTGTACTGTAGGTCAGTATTCTTGCCTTTAGTTCCACTATAAAATGTTACTCCCATGGTACTCTCAGAGGGATGATATCATCATAGCATACAGTATGATATTGTCATTATTGAGTAAGATGATGTCATTGTTTGTATACATTAGAACCATAGATGCAACCCCATGTTAAAGTATACCTGAAAGTGGTAGAGGCATTCTCTGCATTAAAGACAGAAGGTTTTTTAGCTTAAGGCAGAAGCTTTTTTATGTTAATGCATTCTATGCCACCACAGCACCCCCATACTTATCTGAGTCCCATCTCTATCCAGCGAAGTTCACAAGTCCCTTGGTCATCCAACCAGTAAGGCAATCAGGAAAGAGAGGGGGCGGGGCTGAATGTCAGCTCTGTCACTGTGTCTGAATAGATACACGGAGCTGCAGCTTGGCTCAGGTGCCCCCATAGAAAGCTGCTTGCTGTGGGGGCACTCAACAGGAGGGAGGAGCCAGGAGCAGCAAATACGGACCCATGAAGAGGAGGATCAGGGCTGCCCTGTGCAAAACCACCTGCACAGAGAAGGTAAATATAACATGTTTGTTATAAAAAATATTAAAAAAACGAGACTTTACAATCACTTTAAGGTATAAAATAATTTTAGGTGCAGCTGTTCCCTGTTGCTCCCTGTTGGGGAGATTTGCTCTCTTTTTGTGTTCTGGTGACCATTATCAAAGAAAACGAAAGACGAAAAAATCATACATTGTGACTGGTCACCAAAACAGGGATAGAGGGGGGATCTTCCAATACAGACACTTGTTCTGGGGACCCCAGTGACCACCATGGATTTCCCTCACTTTGAAAGCATTTCCTTTCACTTTTATTATGGCTATGGTACAGAAAGTGAAGGGAATTCTCCCCAATGAGAAAAAATCTTACTGGGGTTATAACCCTCCCTTACTATATCGAATATTAAAAGAAAAATATGTTTTGCCTTTAGTTCTTTTTAACCACTTGCCGACTGCTCACAGTATATTTACTGCGGCAGTCGGCCCCGGCCAGGCAGAGTGACGTAGGTCTACGTCGCTCGCCTGTCACTCCTTCTAGAGCCAATAGCGGGCGGGCGAGCACGCGCCCGCCGAGGCGCGCGCCCGCCTCGGCTCGTTCACGGAGGAGTGCGGGAGTGTGACTGGCGGACCCGATGTCCGCCGGTCACACTACGATCGCCGGTACAGCGGGAGAAAGACAGAGCGGCTTATGTAAACAAGCTGCCTGTCAGTTCTCCCTGTGTAAAAATGAAGATCAGACGGTTCTACTATGTAGAACTGTTGATCTTTGTTTTTACACCAATAGCAATGTCCCACTACAGTTAGAAGCACGCCCCTAGGACACACTTAACCCCTCCCTGTCCAATACAGTTAACCCCTTCCCTGCCAGTGTCATTTTTGCAGTAACAGTGCATATATATAGCACTGATTACTGCAGTAATGTCACTGGTACCCCCAAAAGTGTCAAAAATGTCAGTCAAGGGTCCGATCTGTCCACCGCAATGTCGCAGTACCGCAAAAAAATCGCAGATCGCTGCCATTATTCGTTAAAAAAAAAAAACACCAAAAATGACAAAAATCTTTCCCTTTGTTAGTAAACGCGATAACTTTTGCACAAACCAATCAAAATACGCTTTTTGCGATTTTTTTTACCAAACATAGGTAGCGTAAAACAAATTGGCCGAAAATGTTAAAAAATTTTGATTTTTACATTTTTTTGGGGGGGAATTTCATATAAAAAAAGTGAAAAATATTCTTATTTTTGCAAAAATTACGCTGTTTTTTTGTTTATAGCGCGAGATCAAAAAATCGCACAGGTGATCAAATATCACCAAAAGAAAGCTCTGTTTGTGGGAAAAAAAGGACGTGAAATTTGTTTAGGTACAGCGTCGCACGACCGCGCAATTGTCCGTTAAAGTCAAGCAGTAAAAAAATCGCAAAAAAACCCCTGGTCTTTTAGCAGGAAAATCCTCCGGTGGTAAAGTGGTTAAGGGACATACTTTTAAAACCATTGATAAAGGGCCAGTTCAAACCATAGAAACGCAATCTGGATGCGTTCTAGATGCTTTTCTGCATGTGTGTTTTTGACACGTTTTTGATGAGTTCCAGTGCATTTTTGATGCAGTCCAATGCATTTTTGTCCCCTTCTTGTGGTGTGAACTGGCCTGAATTCACAGATTATGTGCTTATTTTGCTATCAGAAGTTTTTTTCTTTTAAATTTATCCAATCGAGTTATCTTTGCTGCCATTCAGGGTTTGTGTGGATTTCCCATTCTTTAAGTCAAGTTCTAGTTTTGAGAATTATGGGCTTACTTTGTAATACAGACAACATTGCAATCACTGTCCCAATCAGTTTTAAACCTTCACTGAGTGTGAAATGGCAAATCATTGATTTTTAGTAATGGTTCACCATTGATTTTTTGTTGCGACCTACTGAACTTAATCCCTCTACATTATTGCCACACGTGTTTGCTGCTCTTTTGACGCACTGAAAAGAAGATTATAGTCTAATGTTCTGATTAGCATTGACTAGCTGGCACAGTAATATGTCATAAACCCTAGGAAAAGAAACTGAATGCACCTGGATTCAGCATCTATTATAAATATGATTCTTAATATGTTCCCTTATATCAGCAATCTGTAAAGCAGCTCTATGCTGTCAGTGCTGAGAAACAGAGGTCATAGCTTGCCCTCTACCACCTTTGGATCCAGGTACAGCTGTGTACTATGTTATCTTATTTCACTGCATCACAAACTTAATACATTGTGCACCTTTTTAAAGCATTTGATGTTTGCCTGGAAATGAACCCACAAGAAATGTCAGTGATTTCTTGCCAGTACTGGGCTACATGAATACAAATATTAAAAGTAGAACTAAAGGCAAAACTTTTTCCTGGTGCCACCATGGCAGAATATAAGTTATGGAGCTCCGCCTCGACTCCTCCCTCAGGACTAGTGAATAGCATAAAAGAAAGACGCCCCCTATCCCATCATTCTCCTTTTTTTTCCTCATACCTTCTTGACTGGTGAAGACTCTGAAGAGTATAACATGTTTGTTATTTTAATAAAAAAAAGGAGACTTTACAATCCCTTTAATTTAATAGAATCATGCATTAAGGCGAAAAACCTTAAGGCTTTACAACCACTTTAAGTACAGCCAGTTATCCTTACTAAGCTCTACATACCATAAACTGGCACATTACCTGAAAATGTCAGATGATAAAACTTCCTGTGTGCAAATGATAGAGAATTCAGTGTCTATTGGCACTTTTCCACTGCAAGTACCGGCTCGGCTCTACTCGGCCCTGTGTAACGCTCCTGCGTTCTTATATGGTGTGGATTTTCAGCTGCAGAAATAGTTCCACGTCAGTAGTCATGTAAGAGATATGCTGAGATACCATTCCCAACCTCAATGACTCATCATGTGTGGAAGGTCTTATTTCAGCCAGTAAATACACACAATTAGCAAGCTGGTTCCTAGAGGGACTTTATGTATGTGGTAACACAATGATGAAGGTTGAGGGATAGGTTGAGTGGAGGTGGTAGGTGATAGACACTTGAAGGTGAGACAGTAGCAGATGGATGCAGGAAGGTTTAGCAATGTTGTATGATAGCAGATGATAGAATAGCAGGTGGACATACAAAAGAGATCAACCCAGTGCAGAAAAGTAGCAGTAGTCTCAAGAGCTAGCAATCTAGTTATGCAGATGTGATAAACAGTCTTTACTATGCAGAGCTAGATAGTGTAAGCTTAGTATAAGTTTATAGAGAATTCCCCTGCGGGGTACTTAGAACTATTAGCCATACAGCCGAAGGGTGGTTCAGGAGAGGCGGATGATCCAGTAGCGGGATACAGGGATCAGCGCAGCGAGGTTCCGTCAGCGAAGTAAGCTTGCAAGCATGGAAGCTTCAAGCAAGGTTAGCATCCAGGTAAGGGTGTTTGAACGAACACATGTGAGTGAGAACCGGCGCTTTAAATAGCCATCTAGTCCGGCGCTGGGTGATGACAGCTCCAGTCTTAAAGGTGTATGCGCACCTTTCCAAAAGTAAATGGTGGGGCGCATACACTTGTGGAAAGTGTAATTTAGGGTACCAAAGGTACCGGAACATTACAATACCCCCCCTTAAGGCCTGCTCCTGAAGGCCTCTGGAGCTGGTTTGTCTGGGTATCTCGCATGAAAATTGCGGATTAATCTAGGGGCATGTATGTCAGAGGTGTTTAGCCAGGTGTCGTCTTGGGGCCCATAGTTCTTCCATCTAACCAAGTACTGAAGTCTTCTTCTGTAGATACGAGAATCCAGAATCTCTTTTATCTCGTATTCTTCTCCACC
Source organism: Pelophylax lessonae (assembly GCF_965119305.1). Classification (NCBI taxonomy): domain Eukaryota; kingdom Metazoa; phylum Chordata; class Amphibia; order Anura; family Ranidae; genus Pelophylax; species Pelophylax lessonae. Next base: position 337,331,379 of record NC_138768.1, read on the forward strand.
TTCAACTTGTACAGGAGGGGGAGGTGGAATATTAGGCCTTATTCCTTGGTCCGGAACATGGGGTTTTAGTAGCGACACATGGAAAATGGGATGGATTTTTAGGTCCATTGGCAATGTAAGCTGCACTGCAGCTTTTCCAATAAGTTTCTTGATTGGGAAAGGTCCCAAGAACAGAGGTCCAAGCTTTTTGCTAGGGATCTTCAGTCTCAAGTTTTTTGTTGAGAGCCAAACGAGGTCCCCGATAGTATACTGTGGAGAAGGTCTTCTACGAAGATCATAGTACTTCTTTTGTTGACTGTGAGCGTGTGCAATGGTAGTATTTAGTAAACCCAGAGAATCCTTTATTTGGGTAAGATAGTCTGAGGCTACTGGGTTATTTGAAGGAAGGATGCGTGGAGGGAGAATAGAGGGATGGAACCCATAGTTCAAGTAGAACGGACTCTGCTTGGTTGTACTGTGAGTTGCGTTGTTGTAGGCAAATTCTGCCAGGGGGAGAAGATCCAACCAATCATCCTGTTGGTAAGAAGTGTAACAACGTAAATACTGCTCGATGCATTGGTTGACTCTTTCAGTCTGTCCGTTGGTCTGCGGATGGTAAGGAGAAGTGAGCTTCCGCTCGATCCGTAGTATGTGACATAGTTCTTGCCAGAATTTAGAAATAAATTGGGATCCACGGTCAGACAGAAGAGTTTTTGGGATACCATGTAATCTAAAGACATGTTTCATCAGGAGTTCTGCCGTTTGTTTGGACGAAGGTAGTCTGCGAATAGCAATGAAATGTGCCATCTTTGTCAGATGGTCCACTGACACCAAGATGGTATTAAATCCTTTGGAAGGAGGCAATTCTACGATGAAGTCCAATGACAAAACCTCCCATGGAGTTTGGGGTATTGGTAGACTGCATAGTAGACCGGATGGTCTCGTAGTGTCAATTTTGGACCTGGCACAGACATTGCATGAAGAGACAAATTTTTGTATAGATGTTTTCATGTCAGGCCACCAGAATTGCCGAGAATTCAAATTGAAAGTCTTTGTCATACCCATATGTCCTGCCATAGGCACATCATGCGATAATTCCAAGATCTTGGTGCGTAGGGTAGGTGGTATGTAAAGTTTGTCGTTGTAGTAGAGGAAGCCTTCTGCATCGGTATTTAGTTGTGGTGGGGGTGAATCCAACCTTATACCATGCAGAACCTCTTCCTTCAAGGAACGGACAACTCCAATAATGCGTTTGTGAGGTATTATAGGAACGGAAGGAATTTCAAAGTAGTTTTCTTCAGTTAGTCGTGATAGTGCATCCGCCTTTTTGTTCTTATCTGCAGGTGTGTAGGTCACTAGGAAGTTAAACCTTAGAAAGAATAGTGACCATCGTACCTGTCGATGCGAGAGAGTTTTGCTAGTCTGAAGATATTGGAGGTTTTTATGGTCCGTGTATATAATTATTGGTAATTGGGTGCCTTTGAGTAAATGTCGCCAATTCTCCAGAGCCAATTTTATAGCAAGCAGTTCCTTTTCACCCACGGGGTAATTTATCTCGGGACTGCTCAGGGATTTAGAAAAAAAGGCGACTGGATGAAGTGGTGAAGTGGGGGTAGGTCGTTGGGAGAGTATTGCTCCTACTGCCAGGTTTGACGCATCTACCTCCAGAATGTATTGGAGGGATGGGTCTGGATGGCGTAATATGGGAGCGGAAGTAAACCTTGTCTTTAACAAGTGGAAAGCCTTATTTGCTTCTTCTGACCATTTAAATGGTATTTTTATGCTAGTGAGCTGTGTGAGGGGTCTCACAATAGCAGAAAAGTTTTTTATGAACTTCCTGTAGAAATTTGAAAATCCCAGGAATCGCTGTAGCGCCTTGCGTGTAGTTGGTGTAGGCCAATCCTGAATGCAGGATATTTTACTCATGTCCATCTCGATTCCTGTTTTGGATATGATGTAGCCTAGAAAGAGTACCTCATCTTTATGGAACAAGCATTTCTTCAGCTTCACATAAAGATTATGTGCAAGCAATCTCGATAATACAAGTCTTACATGTCTTATGTGTTCAGACAGGGTCCGTGAATATATAAGTATATCGTCCAGATATACCACAACACAGACATCTAGTAAGTCTTTAAAAATGTCGTTTATAAATCGTTGGAAAACTGCAGGGGCATTGCATAGGCCGAATGGCATCACAAGATATTCGAACAATCCGTATCTAGTTCTGAATGCAGTCTTCCACTCGTGTCCATCACGGATTCGAATGAGATTGTATGCTCCTTTCAGGTCTAATTTTGAAAAATAGGTAGCTCCACGCACCTGCTCAATGAGCTCAGGGATAAGCCGTAGAGGATAGCGATCTTTTATTGTGATAGCATTCAATTTCCTGTAGTCGATGATAGGTCTGAGACTTGAATCTTTATTGCGAACAAAAAAGAGTCCTGCTGCTGTGGAAGAAGTGGAAGGTCTAATAAAACCTTTTTCCAAGTTTTCATCCAAATAGGTTTTGAGATGGGCAAGTTCATCCTGTGAAAGAGGATAAACATGACCGAACGGCAATTTGCTATTTGGGAGTAGATCAATGCTACAATCATAGTCTCGATGAGGAGGTAATGCTTGAGCATTTTTCTCAAGAAAAACCTCAGAAAGATCCTGATAACATAGTGGTGCAATCTCATCTGTCACCACAGACAGAATCTTCCCGGAAAACGGGAGGTTACACGTTTCCTCGCAATAACAAGAAGGGAAGGTCAAGGACCGTTTCTTCCAATCTATGGTTGGTTGGTGTGTGTGTAACCAGGGAAGTCCCAACACAATGGGAAAGTGGGGTGAAGGTATTAAATCGAAGGTAGAAGTCTCCCTATGAGACTCGTTAATAGTGACTAGAAGTGCTTGTGTCTGATCGGTGATCGGACCAGAGGATAACGGAACACCGGTAATAAGACTTACTGAGACAGGTTTGAGTTTAGAAATAATAGGAATTTTATTTAAAGCAGCAAAACATATATCCATATAATTTCCACAAGATCCTGTGTCAATCATGGCCTTAGTAGTAATCCTGTTCTGGTCCCACTGTAATGTCAAAAAAACAGAAATGTAGGGGTTAGTGAATGAAGTTGTCAATCCTCCTAGAGAGACATGTGAACACTCACCCTTCTTTTTGTTGACTAGGGGACAGACGTTTATCTTGTGATCCGGGGATGCACAGTACAAGCAGAGATTTTCATTTCGTCTTTTGGCTTTTTCCATAGTTGATAGCGGTGGGCGTATGGTTCCTACCTCCATAGGAACGGCCAGACTCCGAGAGGCAACGGATAATGGCATTCCCATCTTTTCAGCCTTTCTTTCTCGTAGTCTTCTATCTATGGTAATACTGAGTTGTATTAATGCATCCAGGGTTTTTGGCAGATCCGCTCGGGCGAGCTCGTCCTTAACGGCGTCTGATAGGCCAAGCCTAAATTGGGTTTTCAGAGATGCATCATTCCATTCTGAATCAAGGGTCCATCTCTTGAACTCTGCGACAAAGTCTTCTACAGGCCTGCTTCCTTGTTTCAAGGATCTTAACTGAAGATCAGCAGTACTGTGCCTATTGGGGTCATCATATAGGCTAGTGAGCTCTGCCAGGAACAAGGCATAGGAGTTGAGAAGCTGGTCGTTCTTCTCAAAAAGAGAATCTGCCCAGGCTCGAGGATCGCTTGATAGGTAAGAAATAATAGTACAAACCTTAATGTGATCAGTAAGGTAGGTACGAGGTTTTAGCAAAAAAAGTAACTCACATGCGTTTTAAATTCGCGAAATTTTTTGCGATCGCCTGTAAATACCAAAGGGGGATTTATCTTGGGTTCAGGGGACTGAGCAGAGGTAAGTTGTGTCAGTCTAATTACCTGCTGCGACAGAGCCTGATTGTCTTCTTTTAATTCAGCAAGTGCGTGTATTAACGCAGATACTTGCTGTTTTAATTGTGTCACCTGAGTGGTTATTTCTGCTGAATCCATTTTTGGTGTTCGTTCAATCTGTAACGCTCCTGCGTTCTTATATGGTGTGGATTTTCAGCTGCAGAAATAGTTCCACGTCAGTAGTCATGTAAGAGATATGCTGAGATACCATTCCCAACCTCAATGACTCATCATGTGTGGAAGGTCTTATTTCAGCCAGTAAATACACACAATTGGCAAGCTGGTTCCTAGAGTGACTTTATGTATGTGGTAACACAATGATGAAGGTTGAGGGATAGGTTGAGTGGAGGTGGTAGGTGATAGACACTTGAAGGTGAGACAGTAGCAGATGGATGCAGGAAGGTTTAGCAATGTTGTATGATAGCAGATGATAGAATAGCAGGTGGACATACAAAAGAGATCAACCCAGTGCAGAAAAGTAGCAGTAGTCTCAAGAGCTAGCAATCTAGTTATGCAGATGTGATAAACAGTCTTTACTATGCAGAGCTAGATAGTGTAAGCTTAGTATAAGTTTATAGAGAATTCCCCTGCGGGGTACTTAGAACTATTAGCCATACAGCCGAAGGGTGGTTCAGGAGAGGCGGATGATCCAGTAGCGGGATACAGGGATCAGCGCAGCGAGGTTCCGTCAGCGAAGTAAGCTTGCAAGCATGGAAGCTTCAAGCAAGGTTAGCATCCAGGTAAGGGTGTTTGAACGAACACATGTGAGTGAGAACCGGCGCTTTAAATAGCCATCTAGTCCGGCGCTGGGTGATGACAGCTCCAGTCTTAAAGGTGTATGCGCACCTTTCCAAAAGTAAATGGTGGGGCGCATACACTTGTGGAAAGTGTAATTTAGGGTACCAAAGGTACCGGAACATTACACCCTGCTTGGCCCGGTTTGCTTTTCCACTGCTGGTACCGCATGGTACGGTGTTGGAACGGTTCGGTATGATATGGTATGGTTTGCTTTTCCACTAAAGTAGTACTAAAGTTAAGTGGGTGGGATAACAACGGGGTGGGTGGGATTCTCTGACCAATCAGTGGCTAGTAGTGACTGCATGCAAAGGATTGTGGGATATGGTACCGGGTATGGTACCTCTTGGAACCACAACCGAGGTGGAACTGTTTTTGAGAGTCGTACCGTTCGGTTCCATGCAGTGGAAAAGCACCGCCGAACCGTTCCTACACCATACCATGCGGTACCAGCAGTGGAAAAGCATAAAAGCGAGCCGAACCATTCGGTTCTATGCAGTGGAAAAGCGCCAAGCCTGGAACCCACAGAAGAAGCATTTTGCTAGAGTGGATTGATTCATTTCCTACAGACTCAAACTTCATTTTGTCTTTTTTCCCTACTAAAAAAAATGTAATTCAAAAGCAAGACTCAAGTAAATGGCATTTATTTTAGATATTTATTACATCGTTATTACACATTTTTGTGTTTTAGTTGGTGTGCTTTGCTGTTGTATTGTTCTATTACCAAACCATCCTTCCAGACCTTTGTAGCACAATCGTAATCAATGTGTGGTTTTGCAATGTGTATTTACTGTCCAGCAGGAATGGATGCAATCAAACTCTATGCACCTGTATTTCACAACTTCTGAGATCTAAGGATGCAGAGTAAAGCAAGCTGAGTAACTGTAAATTACAAACACCCCATGAGCCGTAAGACATGAGAACAGGGAAAGCAGACTTAGAGTAAACATGAGCAACATGCAACTCAGTCTTGTGTGCAAAGGATCTGAATCCTGTCAGGACTCAGACAGTATAAAATATACCAGATAGCGGAGTTTCTATTACTTTCAAAGTAAACTTTGTGATGTGTAAAAATTTCACATGCACTTAACTTTACAGATGAATGAGTGCCCGAGACAGCATTTTACCCACACACAGATCACTGATGAGAAAGATAAAAATATCCCATGACCCATCACAGGATGATGTGTCTGGAAGTGAGGACAACACATACAAGCCAAATGTTTTCTTAATTAGGACAGCCTCCTTGTGCTCATAGTTATATGGTATGTATCATTTATAAATACCACACTGTGGGGTTGATTTACTGAAACTGGAGAGTGAAAAATCTGGTGTAGCTGTGCATGGTAGCCAATCAGCTTCTAACTTCAGCTTGTTTAATTAAGATTTGACAAAAAGTCATGGAAGCAGATTGGTTTTTATGCAGCGCTGCACTGGATTTTGCACTCTCCAGTTTTAATAACTCAACCCCTATGTACATAGGTAGAAATATAATGGAAATGGAGCAACAATTTATTTGTGCTCACCTCCATGGGCTTGTTTTCTCCCCTACATTTTGGGGTTCTGTCAGGGATTACCTGGCTTGTGCAAATTGTGGGAGAAGGTTTCTCTCACCAGTGCAAGATGCTTCCTCCATTCATGCCATCATTTATATCAGGGGTGGCTAAACCTTATAAATGAAGGACAGACATCCTTCAGAATTGAGGTGGGCCAGACCGTGGCCAGTGAAAGTAGAAAATGCCACCCATGTCAGTGGGAGTAAACAATGTCAACTTACATAATGCCTGTGGTGGTAGGAGGAGGAATAGTGCCACATCAATTGCTTGTTATTGGGAGGAATAGTGCCCCATCATTGGTGTCAGTTGGATAAATAGTGCCCCATCATTGATGTCAGTGGGCTGAATAATACCTCACTGTTGGTGACATTGAAAGGAATGAAACCTCATTGTTGGTGTTAGGAATAGTGAGGGCAAGATAAAGTCAAGCAAAGGTCCACAGCCAGCCTGCAAATCACAGTTTGGAGACCACTGATATATATAAGGTCTGAACCTTCAGCTCAGTGTCATTGGACTGGACCATAGCAGCAAGCTACCCTTCCTTTCTTCCCTTGTTGTGGCACTTCTTATATGGTTTGTCACTCCTTTAACCGCTTTACCACCGCCCACAGTAATATTACTGCGGCAGAGTGGCTCGTTATCGTCTGACGACGTAGTACTACGTCGTCAGACACTCCCCCTTCTGGGCGGCGCTTGCGCGCCGCCGGAGGCTCGCTCCCACTGTTTTTATTCACAGCGGGAGTCGGGCCAGGGGAGGAGCAGCGGCGATCGCCGCTGCTCTGCCCCGATCGCCGGGGATCTAGTGTGGAGATCCGCCCGCTTGTGTTTACACATCTCCATAGTGACACGGAGTGACAGATCGGACTGTTCAGCATAGCTGGACATCCGATCTGTCCATGACTCACTCAGTCACCTCCCCCCCTACACGTCAGTAAGCACCAGGCATACATTAACCTCTCCCTCTCCAATAAAATTAACCCCTTCCCTGCCAGTGTCATTTTTACAGTAACAGTGCATATATATAGCACTGATTACTGCAGTAATGTCACTGGTACCCCCAAAAGTGTCAAAAATGTCAGTAAAGGGTCCGATCTGTCCGCCGCAATGTCGCAGTCCCGCAAAAAAAATCGCAGATCGCCGCCATTACGCGTTAAAAAAAACCCACCAAAAATTACAGAAATCTTTCCCTTTGTTAGTAAACGCAATAACTTTTGCGCAAACCAATCAAAATACGCTTATTGTGATTTTTTTTACCAAACATAGGTAGCAGAAAACAAATTGGCCAAAAATGTAAAAAAAAAATTGGTTTTTACATCTTTTTGGGGGGGAATTTCATATAAAAAAATGTTAAAAATATTGTTATTTTTTCAAAATAAACGCTCTTTTTTTGTTTATAGCGCAAAAAGTAAAAATCGCACAGGTGATCAAATACCACCAAAAGAAAGCTCTGTTTGTGGGAAAAAAAGGACGTAAATTTTGTTTGGGTACGGCGTCGCACGACTGCGCAATTGTCAGTTGAAGTCGCACAGCGCCGAATCGCAAAAAGTGGCCTGGACGGAAGACAGCAAAATCCTCTGGTGGTAAAGTGGTTAAGGGGCAGAGGGCTAGGTTATGTTTCATGAAACTCTGGTATGTATTGCTTTAGATTTAATGACTGAGCAAATTTGGAATTTAATATTTTGGTGGGTTACATTTTTGGTGCTTGATTTTTTAAAATCAATAAAACTGCCATTTTAAGGCCAAAGATTTGTGTATAGGAAGGTCAGGTCTTCCTCCACCATTCAAGTGGCGCTGTGCCATTGTCACAGGTAGAATGAAGTCTGATAAGGGACTCTTCAGCTTATGCACTCCGTTAGGGTCTCGAAGAAGCCGATTGTTCAATTGAATGCTGTAACCTCTGAAGACCTCAAGCCATCTTGACTGGGAACCTTATATAAAGGGTCTCCTGCATCATTAGGGTGCACCTGGAGTGAGTGATTGGTCAGGGACAGAGACCCCACAGACAAGGGAAAGTTATTAGTACTTGGAGAGGTCCCTGTCAAGTAGGGTCATTATAGGGACAACGTCTGCAGAAAGTGGACATCACGGTAATCAGAGTTGTAACATGTGGCTCTACTGCCACCCCTCCAGCAGAAGCTGTCCACTATACAGGCCCGAACCTAGGAACATTGTATAAACACAAATTGTAGCATTGCCTTATATCAAGGGCTTCACAATCTATCATTATTCAGTACTGCTTACCTATATACAATACACAAGAAAATTAATAGGAAGCAAGGCCTGTGGTGTGGTCACCAGACAGACTGGGTTTGGAGTGTTACCTGCAATCCTGTTTTTTTTTTTTTTAATGAATATTTGTGAAAACCTAGAATTTCAAAAAAGGAGCAGGGACAGAAGCTGCATTTGTTTTAAACTGTCTAAAGGGGGCTTCCACTGCAATACCCTCCTGTCCACCTATACTTAGTTGGCTCTGTGATGTGGGCACCATGTGATGGTGGGAACTATCCCTTGGAAAGGGGAGTGGTAATGATAGATGAATGTCTAGTGCTTCTATGGCTTTTTTGTCACATTCTGCGGGGGGGGGGGGGGGGGGACAGATAATATGCTCCTCGTTCTGACTACTAAGATCCTTTTTTCACCACTGATGGAGACAAGGTCACCTAGCCCAATTCTGAGCTGAAACTGGGGCTTTCTTTACCTACCTGACTCATTTACAAATTCTATTCTGTTTCTGCTAATACACTTATCTACCTTTTCGCAGTTGTCTGCAAAATGTACAAAATTACATTTCCGGTACATTCCCAGTGTCTCAGGATGACTGTACCCCTGCACATGTGTAGGAGTGATGCCACCCTGCACTGGCGAATCAAGATGGCCAAAGACTGCACACAGAGTAAGCCGGGGAGAAGATACTGTTGGACCTTTGGAGAATAAGTTAGTATATTTGACTTTAGTCCCACTTTAACTGTTTCCCAAAACAGTTACATTCAAGGCATGCCTTGAATGATAATGTTACAGTTACTAGTGTGTTTATGTTAGCTCTCCACCGAGCTGTCAAACCATCATATTGCTGGTATTAGAGCCGATCACATGTGCAAGAGTCAGACCATGGCAAATGCAGATCAAACTGAGGCTAAAGCTATTCAAATTTTATTTGAAACCTTTTGTTTTAAGAACATTTGTTTGATTTTCTAAACATTATTGGGATCAAATTGATGTTCATTTTCCACTGCAGTGACGAGAAAATGAAAAGGTGCAGGATGTAAAATCTTTTTGAACAAAAGAATTCCTAACAGTATATGTGGTTTTCATTCGGTAAAGTCTATTTGTTCCAAAATTAAACGTTTAAAGTAAACAACATTTTGGACTACTTTCGATCTATATACTTCTTATGAGTTTTTGGAAAAATTTTCATATGGATTCTACTAATGTACGTTTAGCTTAACCACTTGCCTTCTGTGCACTTAAACACCCTTCCCATCCAGGCCAATTTTCAGCTTTCAGCGCTCTCACACTTTGAATGACAATTGCGCGGTCATGCTACACTGTACCCATATGAAATTTTTATCATTTTTTTTCACACAAATAGAGCTTTCTTTTGGTGGTATTTAATCATCTCTGGGTTTTTTATTTTTTACAAAAAAAAAGAAAAAAGACAGAAAATTTTGAAAAAAAAAAAAAAGTTTTTCTTATTTTCTGCGAGTAAATTTTGAAAATAAATTTTTCTCCCTCACTGATGTGCGCTGATGAGGCGGCACTGATGGGCACTGATAGGCTGCACTTATGGGCACTGATAAGCTGCACTTATGGGCACTGATGAGGTGGCACTTATGGGCACTGATGAGGTGGCACTTATGGGCACTGATGAGGAGGTACTAATATGCCGCACTGATGAGCACTGATAGGCGGCACTGATAGGTGGCACTGATAGGCGGCACTGCTGGGCACTGAGAGGTGGCACTGCTGGGTACTGAGAGGTGGCACTGCTGGGCACTGAGAGGTGGCACTGACGGGTGGCACTGATGGGCACTGATAGGCGGCACTGATGGACACTAACGGGTGGCACTGATGGACACTGACGGGTGGCACTGATGAGCACTGATGGGCAGCACCATCAGTGCCCACACTCAGTGCCCATAGTGCTGCCAGTCAGTGCTCATCAGTGCCTAGATGAGCAGGCACTGATGGGCACTGACTGGCAGCACTATGGGCACTGATTGTGGGCATTGATGGGGGCACTGATGGCGGGCACTGTGGGCACTGATAGGGGGGCAATGTGTGTGTTTTTTTTACCTTCAGTAATCAGGGCACTGGTGATCAGTGCCCTGATTACATGTCTCTGTGTCCCCAGCGGCTGTCGGCTCCCCCTCCTTCCTCACACTGCAGTGTCTGTGTGAGGAAGGAGCGCCGGCGATGAGAGATGATCTCATATGTTTACATATGAGATCATCTCTCATTGGACGGCTTGATCACGTGGTGAATGGCCGCTGTGATTGGCCATTCACCACGATCTGTGATCGGCCGTGTCCCTTGGACACGGCCGACACAGATTCTCCCCGCTGCGCGCTCGCAGGAGCGCGCGGGGGGGCGTGTCACTGGAGGCCGTTTAAAAACGGCCTCCTGAAAATTCGAGTCCGCGCTGCAGCCGTATATAGGCTGTAGCGCGGATGTGAGGAGGTTAAGATGGTAGCTTCCTTGGCTGTAAATGACAGAAGGGTTTAGTTTTGCTTTGTGTTAGCTAAAAACGGGTATCGCCTAAACTCCAAAATTATGTTATGTGAATTTACAGTGTAAAGAAAGCAAAACTTTTAGCATTCTGGAACAAAATTGTTTTTGGTGACATTTAGGCTCGGTTCACACTACTGCGAAGTGGGATCCGACTTGTGAGACCCCAAGTCGCATGACATGTCAAATGCAATGCTTTCCTGATGCTACACAAGTCACTCCAATGTTAGAAAAGGTACCTGCACTACTTTGGTCTCACGTGGGTGCAATTTCAGCCCTTGTACAGGCTCCCAAATAGCATCCAATCAGATCAAGTCACAGGGCAAAGTCTTACGATTTTGCCATTGCAGCAGCAGTGTTACTGTTAACCAAGCCTTATATGTCTAATCTTCAACTGCCTTAAATAAGGAAGGTAATATATTATGCAATTTTCTTTCCTTCAACCATTGGTTGAAGAAAAGAAAATTGCTCGATTCCTCCCTTCAACACAGTCAACGTTGGTGTGGGGAATTCTTCTTGCAGCTCTATTGTGTTCTGCTGGCGGGGAGAGCAGGGAGCCCCCCCTGCCAGCAAAATAAAATGATTGGGCAAAAAAAAAAAAAAACAATAGGCTGGTTGTACTGAAGTTGATTGATGGATCAATTTCAGTACAGCCAGCCCGCCCATAGACAGATCAAAATTTCAATCCATGGCTGGCTTAAGTCTGGCTTTCTTATTGGTCATTGTGTTCTTGTGGGGGTTTCATATTTACCACTTGCATCCAGCAGTGGAAGCCCTACAAAAAAGAACATAGGCTTTCCTTTCCACACAGAAGGACTCTGCTGTAAAAAAAAAAAAAGTAGGAGATATCAAAAAATACACATAGCTTGGGTTAGGGAGACTTGAAATTCTTCTTCTCTCTAAGCAATGACAGAAACACCATAAGCCCCTTTCACAAAGGCTTTCCGATACGGTCCGCCTGTCAGTTTTTCAGGCAGACCTTATTGGATGCTCCATGCACCCCTATGGAGCAGGGGATGTCAGCTGAGACATCTCCACTGACACCTGCTGCTATCCAATCCAATCCTGTCCGTGAAATCCGGATGGATAGAAACCCTATTTTCCATCCGTCTGGAGGATCGGATCGGATAAGATTGGATGAAAACAGACAGGCGGTCCGTTCTCATCCGATCTCCCATAGAGGACAGCGGGGATCTGTGCTGCCCAAAAATGCCATAAAAACGGGCAGCACATGGTGGAGCTCTCTACTCATGCATGCTGGATGTTTATGTGGTCATTGTTTGCAGATTTGGGATTGGCTTTTGCCCATCTACTGGGAATATTGGCTCATCTGTTGGGATCATCATCAACTTGACCCTGCTGTGTGAGGTTTATCTATCGGTGGTGAATGTCGGTGGACTGAATCTGTTTGATACCATACATTGAACAATCACTACCTGAGTCTGGTAAGGGGCCCTTAACCACTTAAGCCCCGGAAGATTTTACCCCCATTCCGACCAGGGGGTATTTTGCGATAAGGCACTGCGTGACTTTAACGGACAATTGCGCGGTCGTGCGACGCTGTACCTAAACGAATTTGGCGTCCTTTTTTTCCCACAAACAGAGCTTTCTTTTGGTGGTATTTGATCACCTGTGCGATTTTTTGATCACGCGCTATAAACAAAAAAAGAGCGTCAATTTTGCAAAAATAGCAATATTTTTCACATTTTTTTATATGAAATTCCCCCCAAAAAAAATGTAAAAATCAAAATTTTTTAACATTTTCGGCCAATTTGTTTTATGCTACCTATGTTTGGTAAAAAAAATTGCAAAAAGCGTATTTTGATTGGTTTGCGCAAAAGTTATCGCGTTTACTAACAAAGGGAAAGATTTTTGTCATTTTTGTTGTTTTTTTTTAACGCGTAATGGTGGCGATCTGCGATTTTTTTTGCGGTACTGCGACATTGCGGCGGACAGATCGGACCCTTGACTGACATTTTTGATACTTTTGGGGTTACCAGTGACATTACTACAGTAATCAGTGCTATATATATGCACTGTTACTGTAAAAATACACTGGTAGTGAAGGGGTTAACTTTATTTGGGAGGGAGGGGCTGTGTGTGTCCCTAGGGGCGTGCTTTCTACTGTGATTGGCTGTGGCTTGAGCTGTAAGGACACTGATCAACGGATCTACATAGTAGATCCATGTGATCAGTGTCTTTACAGCGAGGAGAATGACAGGTGGCTTGTTTACACAAGCTGCCTGACATTCTCCCTCTCCCCCGCCGATCGCCGAGTGGCCGGCGGACATCGGGTCCGCTGGTCACACGCGCGGGGGGGTCCGTGACCACGCGGGAGTGGGAGCGCGCCTCCGGGGGCGCGCGCTCGCTCCCTAGACCCTTACAAGCAAGCGACGTAGCCCTACGTTAGTTTGCCTGTGAGGGGCTGACCGCCGACGTAGATAGTCGTGCGGCGGTCGGCAAGTGGTTAATGTCAGGGTTGGTGGTCCTGGTACATTTGGGAATTTGTCTCTATCTGCCTTGTCCATCCTCAATCTGGTAAGCGGCTTAGAAATCGGTGGTGGTTTTCTTTCACTTTTCCATTATCCGTCTCTGTTGTTCACTCATTTGCGGAGTGTCATTTATGCCTGCATACAAGTTTTTCTCTGGTAAGCAGTCCCACAACTGGTGATGGATTCACACACCTCCTGCATGGTGCACTTTTAGGGTGTCTTAAGGAACAATACATATTGTTATGGTATTATGCTATGGCGGTTTCTTTTTTTCCATGATTCCATGACTTCATTTCTTGGGAGTTCATCACATGTGTTTCTACAATCAAGTCCACTTCCTGTAATTTATTTATTTCTGCAATCACTTATTGTTTGTTCGGTAAGCGCATCACCTATAAGTTTCTGGATTCCTAAAGTGTGGATCTTAGTAGTCACGTCAATTTGAAGATTACCCATTGTCACTAGGATTTATCTTCACACTAGGACTTGATTTATTTTGGACATTGATTTGTTCACATCACTCAGCGCGACTTATGTTTATATATATATTATATATATAGTTTTCACAGACTGTCGACAAGCATGCAGGATTTCGTGTAAGAAAACCCAGATTGCTTTGTCATTAAATGTACCCTACATTATTTCATTTTTCATTATAAGAAAAATGTTGTCAACATATTTAAAAAATAGCATAAAATATATTTGTTGACATATACTGAACAGCTCACTTTCCTCTTCCTTCTGTTCTTCTTCAGAATTTTCCTGTTTACTCTGCTTAGATAAATCTCTAAAAGGGAACATAGAGACTCATGTCTAAAAACAAGTGCAGAGGTAGGTCTTATAAGAACAAATGAACAAACATTTGTTTAAAGAAACAAAACACACATACGTACTCTAGGAAAACGTCACCATTGATTGCTATGGGGAACAATCTCATCTTCCGTCTGCGTTCACCTGGGCTATGTGCTTTTCTAAAACTGCAACAACAATACCCAATAAACACTGGCTGAAATAAAAATGAAAAAATACAGTACATAGAAAGCTATTTATTGAGGCCTACAATAAATTTGTACATACAAAAACTATTGTAAGTAATGTGTCTAATAAAGTATGCCTGCAAAATACAGAAACACATATAGTGCAGCATATTTAAAGATTTCTCTGAATGACCATTAAAACAAAACAAAAAAATAGTTCTAAAGGCTGAAGTTTTTTTTTACCTTCGTGTATTCTATGCATAAGGGTAAAAAACCTTCTGTCTGAAGCTCTCCCCCAGCCCCTTCTAATACTTACATGAGCTTGATTTTTATTTTGATTCAGCAATGAGCATGAGAACAGAAGCTTTCTTGGCTCTCTCCCTCCTCATAGGGAGGGAGAGAGCCAAGGCTCCCATTGGCTCCCACTGCTGTCAAACACAGCCAGTGAGGATGGATGCAAGCAAGCACGACTGGCCCCATAACAAGTGGCTTGCTATGGGGGCACTCAGCAAGGCAGCCAGGTGCGCTGGCAGGGGACTGGAGAAGAGAAGGTTCGGGGCTGCTCAGTGCAAACCCATCGCACAGAGCAGGTAAGTATAACATGTTTGTTTGTTTTTTTTTTAAATGTTCCTTTTTTATCGCTTTAAACAGTGTTTCTCAACCTTTTTTCAGTCAAGGCACCATTTAAAAGTATACACAATCTCGAGGCACCCTATTCTAAAATTTAGAAAAAAGAAAAAACAAAGTCCCCATGCACATACGCGATTTATAGCTACTTTTACTAGTGTCAGACTTTTTTTTTTACAGCTTAAAAACGCCTCTCTATGTTATTAATTATACAGTGGGTACGGAAAGTATTCAGACCCCCTTAAATTTTTCACTCTTTGTTATATTGCAGCCATTTGCTAAAATCATTTAAGTTCATTCTTCTTCCTCATGAATGTACACATAGCACCCCATACTGACAGAAAAACACAGAATTGTTGACATTGTTGCAGATTTATTAAAAAAGAAAAACTGAAATATCACATGGTCCTAAGTATTCAGACCCTTTGCTCAGTATTTAGTAGAAGCCCCCTTTTGATCTAATACAGCCAGGAGTCTTTTTGGGAAAGATGCAACAAGTCTTTCACACCTGGATTTGGGGATCCTCTGCCATTCCTCCTTGCAGATCCTCTCCAGTTCTGTCAGGTTGGATGGTAAACGTTGGTGGACAGCCATTTTTAGGTCTCTCCAGAGATGCTCAATTGGGTTTAAGTCAGGGCTCTGGCTGGGCCATTCAAGAACAGTCACGGAGTTGTTGTGAAGCCACTCCTTCGTTATTTTAGCTGTGTGCTTAGGGTCATTGTCTTGTTGGAAGGTAAACCTTCGGCCCAGTCTGAGGTCCAGAGCACTTTGGAGAAGGTTTTTGTCCAGGATATCCCTGTACTTGGCCGCATTCATCTTTCCCTCGATTGCAACCAGTCGTCCTGTCCCTGCAGCTGAAAAACACCCCCACAGCATGATGCTGCCACCACCATGCTTCACTGTTGGGACTGTATTGGACAGGTGATGAGCAGTGCCTGGTTTTCTCCACACATACCGCTTAGAATTAAGGCCAAAAAGTTCTATTTTGGTCTCATCAGACCAGAGAATCTTATTTCTCACCATCTTGGAGTCCTTCAGGTGTTTTTTTAGCAAACTCCATGCGGGCTTTCATGTGTCTTACACTGAGGAGAGGCTTCCGTCGGGCCACTCTGCCATAAAGCCCCGACTGGTGGAGGGCTGCAGTGATGGTTGACTTTCTACAACTTTCTCCCATCTCCTGACTGCATCTCTGGAGCTCAGCCACAGTGATCTTTAGGTTCTTCTTTACCTCTCTCACCAAGGCTCTTCTCCCCCGATAGCTCAGTTTGGCCGGACGGCCAGCTCTAGGAAGGGTTCTTGTCGTCCCAAACATCTTCCATTTGAGGATTATGGAGGCCACTGTGCTCTTAGGAACCTTAAGTGCAGCAGAAATCCTTTTGTAACCTTGGCCAGATCTGTGCCTTGCCACAATTCTGTCTCTGAGCTCTTCAGGCAGTTCCTTTGACCTCATGATTCTCATTTGCTCTGACATGCATTGTGATCTGGAAGGTCTTATATAGACAGGTGTGTGGCTTTCCTAATCAAGTCCAATCAGTATAATCAAACACAGCTGGACTCAAATGAAGGTGTAGAACCATCTCAAGGATGATCAGAAGAAATGGAAAGCACCTGAGTTAAATATATGAGTGTCACAGCAAAGGGTCTGAATACTTAGGACCATGTGATATTTCAGTTTTTCTTTTTTAATAAATCTGCAACAATGTCAACAATTCTGTGTTTTTCTGTCAGTATGGGGTGCTATGTGTACATTCATGAGGAAGAAGAATGAACTTAAATGATTTTAGCAAATGGCTGCAATATAACAAAGAGTGAAAAATTTAAGGGGGTCTGAATACTTTCCGTACCCACTGTATGTGTCCATGCACACATAGGCTTTTAGGATCTGTAAGTGGCATAGGTGTTTTCAAGCTGCAAAAAAAAAAAAAAAAAAAACAGGGACAGCGCGTTCTGAATACCAGCGTTACAGATATAAAATATCTGACGCTGCTAAGTGTGGCTTAATGCTGGATTTTTTTTTTGACATGTCAAAATCAATGGTACCCTTCGAGAGACATCCAAACTGATTAAACTTTCAGCCCATTGATTTGAATAAAGGCACATACAAGTTGGATCATCATAATCCGACTTGTGTCATGTGACTTGTGCTCTGAGGATCTTGAAGGTGAACCCCACGCCAAAATGTAAAAAACAAATGGCGTGGAATCCCCCCCCCCCAAGATCCATACCAGGCCCTTATGAGTCTGGTATGGATCTTGAAAGGGAGCACCACGCCAAAATAAAAAAGAAAACCGGCGTGGTGTCCCCCCCAAGACCATACCAAACCCTTCAGTCTGGTATAGATATTGAGGGGAAAACCCACAATCCATACCAGACCTATATCTGAGCATGCAGCCCAGCAGGTAAGGAAAGGGGGGGGGGGGCGAGTGAGACAGGGGGACAGAGCTGGGAAAACGACAGGAGACATCATCAAAGGCGAATCGGGTCAGTGGCAGAGAAGACAGTAGTGGTGGAGAAGACCGGAGGAAGAAGACCAGAGAGGAGAAGACAGGAGAAAGAAGACCAGAGAAATATTTTTTATAAAGGACTTGTCAAAACTGTCTCTTGCTTTAGTTTGCACTACATTGCCTTTTTCTGGGGTGAATGAGTAGGGGTTCAATGTACCCCATACTCATTCACATAGAGGGGGCCGGGATCTAGGGGCCCCCTTGTCAAAGCGGAGTTCCCCCCTCAAAATGAACTTTTCACCGTCTGCTAGCTTTAATTTACCTGAAAAACAATTGGATAATTCATTTATTTTTTTTGATTCACTTACCTTGTTTTTAAAGAAAATATACTTACCTTCCTTCCTCTTCCTCCCTCTGCGGCCACGGCCCGCACCGTCACTTCCTCCTTGCATTGACTCCTGGGAGATGAGCGTCATCGATCCCAGGAGTCAATGCGTCTGCACCAGCCCTGCTCGTCACTTCCGGTGCAGGCGCGTCATTCCCTGCCAAACAGCTTCTGGGCATGCCCAGAAGCTGTGCAGGGATGACGCGCCTGCACCGGAAGTGACGAGCAGGGCTGGTGCAGGGCATTCTGGGACTCTGACGTCACAGAAGAGGAAGCTCCGGCTTCAGCTGCCCACACCTGAGATGGCAGCACTAGACAAGACATTTTTAAGGTAAGTATTTCTTCTAAAAGGTAAGTGAAACAGGGGACAGTTCAGAGGCTATAGTTGCTTAAATGCACTAGCCCTGACTGTCCCGGGGGTATTTTTTTCTAAAAAAAAATTTTCAGGGTGGAACTCCGCTTTAAAGGGGGATTCTACATTCCTCTAAGCTCCCTGCCCGCAGACCCCCACAACTACCACCCAGGGTGGTCAGGAAGAGGCCCTTGATCCAATCAACATCAGGACAAGTTGCTTTGGGGTGGGGGGGGGGGTGCAGCAAATGCTTTGCAAATGCTTTTGCAAACCCAGATAAAACCTCATAAAGGTAGCAGTGACATCTCTGTTGTGCTGTACATAGCATGCACAGAGAGGTGAACTAAGGGGGTTTGTGATTTTAATCCATATATGTGTTAGGCCTCATTCACATGGGGCCGATCATTCGCAGATAATTGCTCCAATAGCTGTGGGAGCTGTCAGTCTCTCATTGTTTTCAATGGGGCTTCCCATCTGCAGCTAATCAGAGGGAACCCCCGCTGAATCTCCCGCATCTAATCGCTAACTGCCCCAATTTTCAATTGTGAATAGGGCCTTATGGATGGTAAGTAATCTTAAACATAGAATACCCTTACTGTACAGGAAAATCCCTACATAAATATATAAAATTAATGCTACTAAAAAGCCATTTAAATGCATTTGTGTGCAGAAAAGTGTAACTTTGGTCACATGAGTGATTATTATTATTAAAGTGTAGCAGGTAGTCTTTAACTTCCTTTATCTACATTGTAACTTCCATTCTGCTTCCTGTTCTGAGTCACTCACTCATCTTTATGTAATTTATGGATCTTCACATATGATTCACAGTTATTTCTACCAAAGAAGGTTTTCGCGCCTTGAATAAGAATTCATGAACATTGCCATTAAAAGCAGGGAACAACTGTAGCACTGCATGACAAGCAATCAGCACAGGCAAAGCTTGCCAAACAGGAAATCTCTGTCTCTCTATCTCATATGGCAGTGTTTCTAAATGACTTATAATCATTTAAAGAGACAGAAAAGGAAAACTTCCGGAGAAAATATTTGCGCTGCGTGTTTCATGAAAAAAAAAAAAAAAAAATCCCACCGTGAAATAACAAGATTGAGGAAGCTGGACATTTCCTGCATGTAATTTCTCAGAGCTGCAGGTGCCGCTACTGGTATTAAAGGTATCAGATAGTAAAGAATATTTTCAATTAGTCTGTACTGAAGGAAAGAACCGTACATTTTCAGTTCTTTATTAAAGAGAATGCAGATTCTTTTCAGTATTTTTACCAAGCAAACGAGATCAGCATCTTATTAGTGTATTTGAAGGAAGACCTTGTATCATTTATAATTCGTTATCTACATAGGAGCAGCCATATTTTCTAATTAAATGTGAGAGTAAGCCTTTAACAATTGTGAGAGTCACTTTATACATTTTTTCAAGATAAACATTACTTTAGATACTCAGTTTACTTAAAAAAATACCCTTTTCCTTTTAAGCCCCTTTCACACTTGTGCGACTTGTCCTGCGACTAGGGACTGCAAAGTCGCAAGACAAGTCATACTTCATGATTTCCAATGAGTACCATTCATATCTGTGTAACTTCAAGTCGCAACGACTTCAAAGTAGTCCCTGTACTACTTTGGGCCGATTTTAATGTGTTTTGAGGTCCAAAACGCATTAAAATTCCCTTAATTTGCAGGGGTTTCCCCTCACTTCCTGTTTGGTTTGGAAAAGGAAGTGAAGGGATTGGCATTGCTTCAAGTCCAGTCAAAATCACGTCAAATTCTCGGTAAAATCGTGGCCAAGAAATTGCGGTAAAAGCACATGACTTTTAGTGTAAGTAGGGCCTAAAAGGCACAAATTAATCATGTTTTATATTAATCAACACAATAATTGATGTATACTTAAAGGCAAAACTTTTTTTTTTGTTATGGATAGAGTAGGGAAGGATTAGAACACCTATCAGTTTTTATTGCTGTCTGTGTCCCCGTTAATGGGATTCTCCCTCTCTATTTGCCCTGTGTACCATAATCATTGAAAGTGAAAGTAAAAGAAAATCCCACATTTTGGGTTGAATAGATGGGAAATGGGAACACTGGTTCTGGTGACCTGGGCGGTCCCCAAGGATTTCCCTTAATTTGCAGGGATTTCCTCTCACTTCCTGTTTGGTTTTGAGACAGGAAGTGAAGGGAAATCTCCACAATGGGAAACAGATGGCAAAAAAAATAAAAAATCTGACAGGAGTTATAACCCTCGATTACTTTAGCCAAAAGGAAAAAAAAACATTTTGCGAGAAATGTATTTTAAGTTGTCTTGGTAGCAGTCCCTTCATAGCACAGCTCAGACAAAAAGAGGAAGGGGCATCACAAGCGGTGCTACAGCACAGAGAGCATGCTGATAGAAGAAAAGAGCAGCGTGACAGAGCAATGAACTCATTGGTATCCTGCTTCTCCTTTCACTGTCCAGTCACATATAGTGATGGGCCGAACACCCCCTGTTTGGTTTGCACCAGAACATCTCAAACAGGGAAAAAGTTCTAGCGTACATGCAAACTCCATTAAAGTCTATAGGACATGAACATGAAAAATCAAAAGTCCTCATTTTAAATACTTATATGCAAGTTATTGCCATAAAAAGTGTATGGGGACCGGGTATTGCAATGGGAGACATGTATCAATGCAATAAATGTTTTTTTTTTTTAAACAATCGTTTTTACAGGAGCAGAGAATTTAATAATGCTTAAAGTGAAACCATAAAAAAGAAAAATTCCTTTATATATTGTGCCTGGGGGGTCCCCTTAATGTGCCTGTAAAGTGTTGCATCTGTATGATGTATGGAGCCTGCTGCAGCAATACTGACATTTCTAGAGGAAAAAATGTAATTTAAACTTGTTTGCGGCTGTAATGTATTGTTGGCTCCTGGCAATACAGAAAAAAAAACTGCCAAAATTAAAAAAAAAACAGGCATGGGGTCTCCCCCCCCCCCCCCCCCAAAATCCATACTAGACCCTTATCCGAGCATACAGCCTGGAAGGCCAGGATAACCTGCCCCCAACATGGGGAGGCATACCAGGCTGCTTGCCCCTAATATGGGAAGGGTGCTTTCGGGTGCCCCCCAAAGCATCTTGTACCCATCTTGATGGGGACAAGAGCCTCTTCCTGACAACCCTGTGCTGTGGTTGTGGGGGTCTGCGGGTGGGGGGCTTATCAGAATCTGGAAGCCCCCATCCCTACAACTACACATTCACCAAAAAAGTGTACAAAAAAAATAAACACAAAAGACAGTTTTTGACAAGTTCTTTATTCAAAAATAAAAAAATAGTGTCCCTCGATGTAAATCCATTGTCAATCACGATGCTCGCCGCACCCAAAAAAAAGAAAAAAATTGAAAGACACTCTTCTAAAGCATCCTGCCGTATGCCGCTCTTGAGCTTTGACAGCTCTTTTTTAGGCAAGGGGAGGGGCCACCCGGTTACGTCAACCGGTGGCACCGCCCCGTATGACGTCATGTGACTCCCACAGCCCACAGCCCAGGGTTGTCGGGAAGAGGCCCTTGTCCACTTCACCATGGGGACAAGGTTCTTTGGGGGGCACCCCTAAGCACGCTCCCCATGTTGAGGGCAAGCAGACCTGGTATGGTTTGGGGGGGGCTCGCTCATCCCCCCCCCTCCCCAGTCTGGCCTGCCAGGCTGCATCCTCGGAAAAGGGCCTGGTATGGATTTTGGAGGGGGACCCCAAGCCTTTTTTTGTTTATTTTGGCATGGAGTTCCCCTTAAAATCTGTACCAGACCCAAAGAGCCTGGTATAGATTTTTGAGGGGGGGGGGGGGGGCACGCCATTTTTTTTATAATTTTGGTATGGGGTTCCTCTTATAATCTATGCCAGACCTAAAGAGCCTGATATAGATTTTGCCATTTTTTTTTTTTTTTTATTCTGTCATAGGGTTCCCCTTACCCATTTAAATACAGGGCACTTTCACCCCCTTCCTGCCTAGACCAATTTTCAGCTTTCAGTGCTCATTGGCATCTATGAGAAATATTGGACAGCTTGGCATGGCACTGCTCCCCATCTCTAACATTGACGTTTATAGGAAATATTGGTCAGCTAGGCATAGCACTTCTCCCTGTCTTTAACATTGGCATCTTTGGGAAATATTAATCAGCTTGGCATGGCACTGCTCCCAAACTATAAGTGACAGGGACACCAAACTTGAGGAGCACTGAGAGGGGACCCAGGACTACAACATATCCCTACATTTTAAAAGTGGGGTATGCATGAACACTACACTGACTGCACTAAACGAATGCAACACTATCCACTAACTACTTGTCCTCTCTCTGTTTTAACACACTTTATACAGCTGCCATGTAAGCAGCAGAATTATATAGTGTGGGGCGTGGACTTTGGCCAATCATGGCTCTGACAGGACATTGTGTTGCATGCTTTTGTGTTGTGATTGGCCAAAGCATACAGGTCAGGTGCATGCTTTGGCCAATCACAAGCACTTAATGCACTGCATTTGTGCAGTACATTATGGGGCACTCATCTGCGGACGAACTTCCCACTGAGCGCCCCAGGTGTTCGTGTGTTCAGCGAACACCCGATGTTCGAGTCAAACTTACGTTCGACTCGAACATCAAGCCCATCCCTTGTCACAAGCTGGGGGAGAAACAAGACATGTTAATGTTACCAAAAGGAGAACCAAATCTTGCTATTCTTTACAGCAATAGAAGCTGCCATCTTAGCCTTGGTTTGATTTGCAGTTGTGATGTTATGACAACAGGCATTTGATGGCATGAAAATTTGGTTGAGAGCACAAGCAACCTTGTAAATTTCATAAGCCAGCAGGGTATGCCTTAAATGTACATGTTATGGGGAACAGTTTAATCAATGTGTTCACTTCCACTTTAAAAACTAAATTAAAGTGGAACTTTAGGCAAAACTTTTATTTTTATTTTGGATAGAGGAAGGGAGGGTTATAACCACTGTCAGACTTTTTTTTTGCCATCTGTACCTTGCTTTTAGATTGTAAGATTGTAAGCCTTGTATTGAATTGTATTGTAACTGCACCATCTCCTTCCATTTTGTAAAGTGCAGCGCAAACTGTTAGCACTATATAAATCCTATATAATAATAATAATATAATAATTCTGCTATATCCCTATGGATTACAATTTTCTGGCTGATCAAACAGCTTACATACATGTATTTCAACTGTGCATTTAGCTGTTAGCTGGAGTTCAACTTTTAACATTCAGAGAGATTGATTTCTCTGCAATTGTACTGGAGAAAAAGTTTTGCAGAGATACACAATGTTGTCACCTCCATTATCAAGGAAAGCAGCTACTTCTGTTGATCAAAAAGTTTACTCCCTATACAACCATTTCCCAATAAGTTGAAAAGTCATGTTGCTAGTTGTACCTGTTTTCTCAGCTGCCATCTTTTGCCATTTTTGGAAATTCACATTTGTAGTCCTTAATTCATTTGATAAAATTAAATTTAGATTCAACAATAAAAGGTGAATTTGTTCTTTGTGTCTTGGAAATGTAACATGTTCGCTAGGACCACTAGGCAGACATCAGCTATAGTTGCTACTTCTTAATGGATTACCTTTTAGCTGAATACCCATAACGGTTTCTTGTTCTCTTCAACATCTGTATTGCAATCTTGAGTCATCTGATGTCCCTTGTGCCTGCATTCTTATTATGTTGCTCTCAAAAGAGCCTGGCCCGAGGTCACCTCTATCTGTGTCAAATAACAGATTGCTCTGTCAGGATCTCAATGCAACCTATAAGGAGAGGCAGATGGACATCAATATAAAACATTCAGGGAATTCAGTGACAAATGCCATTTGTACAGATTCTAGCACTTAGTCATTTTCAGAAACATTAGTAAATGACCCATGTGACAAGTGTAAAGAAATGCTATGCATTTTATCTGTCAGGTGAAAATCTGGTGTTGATTCTAATTATTTTATTTTTACTTCAGCACTGATCAAAAAATATGCCTATGAATGATCAATGAACATTGAATTTAATTTAAAATCTATACTTTAGTTAATTTCTTAATTAAATATAATATTGTGTAATAATTGTATTTGTTATCTTCATAATCTTATATAAAATTATATTTCATGCATCCTAATTAGTAAATTGAAACTGTACTTTATTTAAATGTTCTAAGTGCAATGGACTATGTTGCCTGACTTCATGGCCCTGACAACTTTCATTGAAATGTCCAAAAAGAATGCTGGCCAGTGAAATGGCATAGGACTATATGAACCGTCCCCATAAAATCACATACTACCCACTGCATATGTTAATAAAAGAAATTAAACAACAACATGCCTTAAAAAAATGTCTGCAGCCCTTTAGTGCCGGTTCACACTAACGCGGCACGACTTCGGGGGCGACCTGTGAAGTCGCATGCACTGTGACTTCGACGCGACTTGCACGGACTTCATATAATGAATGTCTATGCAAGTCGCTCCAATGTCACCCCGAAGTAGTACAGGAACCTTTTTCTAAGTCGGAGCGACTTGAGTCGCTCCTATTAGAACGGTTCCCGTAGCACACAATGGACCGCGACTTGTCAGGCTGACCAGTCGCCTGACAAGTCGCGGTAGTGTGAATGGGGTCTAATTGGGGTAAATTAACAGATACAGTTTTAATCAACAAGAATTGTTTTTTAAATATATTTTTATTGAAGAAAATGTAAAAGTACAATGTAGATTACAATTATCAGCGAGTACTGAGGCGCAGTGTACATTTCAATCAACACTTTTATCAATACAGAAAAGGATAAAGATCGTAGAACAAAAATTAGGTATTCTCGGGGCAGAGGAACCATCAACCATTAAAAACCTGTCTCTATTATACCTTGTCACCCCTAATGGGAGCATACTGTGATGAGGAAGGCTGAACTTTTAATTGTAGGCCATATGCTCACCGCTACTACCTGAGAAAAAAAACTAAGGCTGGCCATACATGTTCAATTTTCTTGTACAATTTTCTGTAAGATTTACCACAAACCACATAATATGAGGTCAAAGCTAAACAACACTTTCACTTGTATACAATTTGGTAGGCCTTTGTACTAAATAGTTGAAGGTAATATAATTTTATATATAAAAAATGGTGCGCTAATCAAAGTATAAATGGTATATAAATAAATAAATATATATGTGGATATGCTGAGCAAATTTAGCCAATAATGTGCAAACGGTGAATATGAATATATATATATAAAATCAATTGATCTCTAAATTAATTCTTTCTTCAATAAAATTCAATCAGTGATAAAATCCTATTTTAACCTTGTGCAAAATAGCAACTCTTGTGCAACTGAGGGAAAAAAAAACAATCAATTCAATACAGAATAAAATACCAATTCATATAGAAGTCCATGAATGGTAAGATTCCATGAGAAAAAAATATAGTCAGAAAATAGAGTAAGGGCTCTTTCACACGGAGCGGACTGCATTGCGATCCGCTTCGGCACTTTTTTTTTTTTTTTCACGGAGCAGATGACACTTGTGTCATCCGCTCCGTATGTCCGCATATCATCCCATCCGTTTTCGGATGATATACGGACATAATGTATGTCTATGGGCATTGCGGATGTCAGCGGATGACACCGCTGACATCCGATTTTGCTTCCTTTCCGTTTTTTAAACGGAACAAAAATAGGGTTCTGTTCCGTTCCAAAAAATGGAACAGAACTGAAAGGAAGAAAATCCGCAATGCCATTGACATACATTATGTCCGTATATCATCCGCAAAAAAATAGGATGATTTACGGACATGCGGAACGCCCGTGTGAAAGGGCCCTAAAGAAAAAAAAAAAAAATGTGCCACTCCAAAAGTTTGATAAATATTAAACAATCTTCATTCCCTGTTACTCGATAAATCCCATATCTATGATTTCAGATATATAGAAGAAAAAAGAAACACAATAATAGTGCAATATTGTCTTAATAAAGTTCACTTAATTAAGAGTGAATAAATCCAATAGTGTAAAAAAATAGTGTGCACACAGTGAAAGTGCTCAAATTTGTGCAGGGTGGTGATAAAAAATCTCACAAAACTCTTCCGCCAAAATTTTTTTTCTGGCTTTCATATGCGCTTACTTCCAGCACATATAAGCTGTGCTTCATATAAGAGTGTAATTAGTCCTTGCATGGATCGCTTCTAGTTCAGCAGCTCATATAGGATGGACTCAAAGCATAAATTGACAGGGTTCTTCTTATTTCAATCTCCCCAGCATATATAAAGAAGCAAAGGGACATACCACGATATAATCAGCAATAAGGTATTTTATTCAATAAAACAGGACGATTCTCACTTACATAATAGTAAGCAGCTATCAGTTTTTCTTATCTCTCTGCAGGGCTCTCTCTGTATCTCAGCCTGGCCACCAGCCACACAGCTGATGAGCCTCAGACCATACGTCACTAACTCCGCCTCCGCGTTACATCACAGACACGTGACTTCCTCATGGTCTATATATATGTATTTATATACCATTTTTACTTTGATTAGCGCACCATTTTTATATATATATATATATATAATTATTGTACAAGCACATGAGTACTTAAATTGGTGGGAGCTGTTTTTTATTTTTAGGTATTTTTGGTGTATCACCATAACAGCGCACCTCTTCACGTTTTATAGTTGAAGGTAAATTTCAAGAAAATTGTACAGTAAATTGTAAGAAAATTGTATAATGTATGGCCAGCCTTAGAGGGGGAAACAATTCCAGTACACTAGCCTGACAATCAACAAGAAATGTTAAATATCTATTCAATCCTCAAAGTCAACCTTTAGGCTGGGTTCACACTTATGGGAATCGGATGAAGGTTTCCCCACATCCAATTCGCATTACAATAGAGTGTGACCGGCTCTCAATGGAGCTGGTTCACACAGCTCTGGGGCACCCGTAGAGCACACTGCAGAAGGGTCCTGTGCATCTGGCTCTGTTTTAGGTATGAATTCAGGCAAAAATTCGGACCTGATTCACCCCTTAAACGGTGTACAGGGACGCATTGGAACCCCTGCTGTGAGCCGCTCCGTAAATAGTGTGAACCCAGCCTTAATGTAAACATAATCGCAAGCTAAGTCCTAAGACTCAATCCAAACACATCAGATATCAGGACATTTTAAAAAAAAAATAGATGAATAATAATAATAATTGGGAGGGGGAAGAAAGCTTACCTTCCTGCAGAAGGTTCTGTCAGAAAAGTTTGAAGTTCCAGAAGAGGTGAGATACCTACTTAACTACTTAGCGACCGCCCACCGCAGTTATACTGCGGCAGGCAGCCGCTTCTGGGCAAAGTGACGTATGGGTACGTCACTCGGTCAGCCGCCTGTGGGGGGCGAGCGCCCGCCGCCGGAGGCGCGCTCCTGTCCCCGCTCATTCACAGGCATTCCCGCGCGAGTAACCGGCGGCTCCGATGTCCGCCGGCCACTCGCGATCTCCCACTGGAGAGGGAGAAAGGCAGGCGGCTGATGTAAACACAGCCGTCTGTCATTCTCCCTGATCTAACTGCAGAGACTGTACGATCCTACTATATAGGATCGTAAGTCTCTGTGGTTACATCCCAAGCCACGCCCCCCACAGTTAGAATCACACCCCTAGGGATACATTTAACCCACTGTTTACCAATAAAGTTAACCCCTTCCCTGCCAGTGTAATTTTTACAGTAACAGTGCATATGTATAGCACTGATTGCTGTAGTAATGTCACTGGTACCCCCAAAAGTGTCAAAAATGTCAGTCAAGGGTCCAATCTGTCCGCCGCAATGTCGCAGTCCTAAACGCAATAACTTCTGCTCAAACCAATCAAAATATTAATATTATTGCAATTTTTTTTCACCACAAATATGTAGCAGAAAACAAATTGGCCTAAAATGTTAAAAAATTAGATTTTTACATTTTTTTTGGGGGGGGGGGAATTTCATATAAAAAATGTGAAAAATATTGTTATTTTTTTCAAAATTGACGCTTTTTTTTGTTTATAGCGCAAAAAGTAAAAATCGCACAGGTGATCAAATGCCACCAAAATAAAGCTCTGTTTGTGGGAAAAAAAGGACTTTAATTTCATTTGGATACAGCGTCGCACGACCGCGCAATTGTCCGTTAAAGTCACACAGTGCCGAATCGCAAAATAGGCCCTGGTCTTTGAGCAGCCAAATCCTCCGGGGCTTAAGTGGTTAAATATCATTATCTGAAGCTGTGGCACTCATCTTTCCATTTGTTTTCTGGCACACAGTGACAGGAAAGAGTAACATCACCCTCTGCCTGGTAAACAATGTCCCCTCAGGAAAGCTGCCCGGCAAAGCAGTCTCTCCAGTTGACCTTCTGCACTGTAAAAAAGAAAACAGCCAGGGTGCCCAGAGAGAATGTATCCCATTCTGTACATTAAAACTTGTTTGATGCCTATGTGTTTGAAATGAAAACTAAAATGAAATATTAAAAGAAGGTCAGACGGTCCCATGTGGTCAAGAGGTTGTCCTCCCAGTTGAAAGGGTTTAACCATGAAGTCACAGTGTGTTATTGTAATAAATAATTAACTATACTTATGTAAGGTTATCTCTTGAAATGAGAATGTCATGATACCTTGATGTGATTTTGTCATATATTTTTTGTCCAACACAAAGCCAAGAGTCTATTGGGCTGTTTGCCTCAACAACCAGATAAGGCCTAAAAGCGTATCTATTGCCAAAACTTTTTTTAGTTTTTGTTAAAGTGAGGAAGGATTGTAACTCCTATCAAGTGTTACTGCTGTCTGGGGCTTTGTTTTAAAGATTTCTCCTCACTCACTGTCCCAGGGACAACCATTTCCCCATAGAGGAAGTTAAATAAATTCTCCAAAGGCAACAGAGACTGAAGAAAAAATGTTTTTTTTTATTTTCAACCACTTGCCTACTGGGCACTTATACCCCCTTCCTGTCCAGGCCAGTTTTCAGCTTTCAGTGCTTTCACACAAATAGAGCTTTCATTTGATGGTATTTAAATACTGCTGGGTTTTTATTTTTTGCTAACAAAACGAAAAAGACTGAAATTTTAGAAAAAAATATTTTTCTTAGTTTTTGTTAGTAAATCTTGTAAGTAAGTAATTTTTCTCCTTCACTGACGTGCGCTGATGAGGCCGCACTGATGGACACTGATAGGCGGCACTGATGGGAACTGATAGGTGGCACTGATGGGTACTGATAGATGGAACTGATGAGCACTGATAGGCAGCACTGGTGGGCATTGATAGGTGGCACAAATAGATGGCACTGATGGGCGGCACTGATGGGCATTACTGATGAGCAGGCACTGAAAGGCAGCCCTGACTGACATCCCTAATGGTCACTGATGGATGTCACTGATGGGCACTGATTAGTGTCACTGATGGGCACTGCTGGGGATGTACTGTAATCAGGGCACTGATGATCAGTGCCCTGATTACCTGTACAGGTCTCCTCTGTGAGGAGAAACTGCTGATTGGCACTCCTCGCCTCTGTCATTGTGAGCGGAGGAGAGACAATAAACGGAACTTCCTTGTTTACATGTGACAAGCTGTGATTGGACACAAATTTTCAATCGGCTGCTGCCATTTCTTGTAAGGCTTCACAGCCAATTCTCTACTGCGAATGCGCAAAGCTCAATGCTATTCGTGACTGGCCCGGCGGAAGTGGAAAGAATTGGGGGGGCCGAACTTCTGGGTGATTTCACTGCGGCGAAGTTAGGCAGAAGTGGGAGCGGTTACCTGTCAAAACCAGGTACCCACTCACCCCCCCCTCCCCCGAAAGGTGACAAATGTGGCAGCGGCGGGGGAGGAAGCAAACGTTTGGGTGAAGCTCCTCATTAAGTTAAGTAGGGAAATGCTAGAAATCCTCTAAGCCTTTTTGTTATTTGCTTTCCCCAAAACAGAAAATTAGGGAAAATATGGATAGCAGTTAGGCATATTAGGAGTTCCAACCTTTAAATAAGTAAAAATGTATTGGCTATAGATATACCTTTTGTTCTATTGCACCACACACAAGTAAGCTCCTTTTAGAAATTGCAAAAAAAGGACATCCTTTCTACCAACAAATGAACTAAATATTGATCTTTCTACACCAGAATGTTTCAGGAAACCCCTGCTAACTTCTGCTACATTAGTGCTATGATCAGTGGGAGCAGCACTTCTTAAATTTGTGGTCAGTGGTTAACCCCCCCATATTATGCAGTCCTGTTACCAGCACTCTGTGTATTATGTAGTTCTGTGGCCAGTGCTCTGTGTAATATGCAGTCTTGTGCCCAGCACTCTGTGTATTATGCAGTCCTGTGCTCAGTGCTCTGTGTGTTATGCAGTCCTGTGCTCAGTGCTCTGTGTGTTATGCAGTCCTGTGCCCAGTGCTCTGTGTATTATGTAGTCCTGTGCCCAGCGCTCTGTGTATTATGTGGTCCTGTGCCCAGCGCTCTGTGTATTATGTAGTCTGTGCCCAGCGCTCTGTGTATTATGTAGTCCCATGTTCAGCGCTCTTTGTATTATGCAGTCCTGTGCTCAGTGCTCTGTGTGTTATGCAGTCCTGTGCCCAGTGCTCTGTGTATTATGTAGTCCTGTGCCCAGTGCTCTGTGTATTATGTGGTCCTGTGCCCAGCGCTCTGTGAATTATGTAGTCCTGTGCCCTGCCCTCTGTGCATTATGTAGTCTTGTACCTAGCGCTCTGTGTATTATGTAGTCCTGTGCCCAGCGCTCTGTGTATTATGTAGTCCTGTGCCCTGCACTCTGTTCATTATGTAGTCCTGTGCCCAGTGCTCTGTGTATTATGCAGTCCTGTGTCCTGCACTCTGTGTATTATGCAGTCGTGTGCCCAGCGCTCTGTGCATTATGCAGTCCTGTGCCCAGCGCTCTGTGCATTATGCAGTCCTGTGCCCAGCGCTCTGTGTATTATGTAGTCCTGTGCCTTGCGCTCTGTGCATTATGCGGTCCTGTGCTATTTGCCAATAAAAAAAAAAAATATGTCCCCGGATTTAATTTTTAAAATCTGGTCACCCTAACATACATGAACACTATTTTCCATCTGGAATTCTTTGCTGAAGATCACAGCCTGCTCATACTATTCATATTATACAGTACTTACTATATAATAAGATATAAACTATATTGTTTCACAACATCACTATGTGTATGACACAAATACAAAACCAATAAAGTTAATATAAAACTGCAGGCTAGAACTAACAGAGCTTAAAACTGCTCCCACTCCCCTCCATGCCACGTGATCAGCTGCCAGCAGCCGACTTCAGGGGAGAAGATGGACAGCCGACAATGGATGCCCCATAGAAAGCCTATGGGTGACATCAACGCCTAAGTATTCCATCTGTTGTTGATGCTTCCTCCTTTCCCCTTACTCCAGCTGCTGGGAAAACATGTGACCGCTCTACAGCAGCCTAAGAATAGGTAAGTATTTGCATTTTCTCTTTTACAGGGTAGTTAGTATAGGTGTTAGAAGGGTGGAGGGAGCAGTTTTAAGCCTTATTAGTTCTAGATTTGAATTCCACTTCAAAACCTACAACTAGTTATAAAAAACAGCCTTAAGTACCATTGCCAGAAGCATATTTATACCATTTTAGGCATTCGTAAGAGATATGGATACAGCCTTCCTTTGTTTCACGTGAAGGACACTGCAGTCATTATAAAACAATGTGTCACAGAGAAGGTGTTCATTCTGTTAAAGCATATCATTAACACTGCATAATTTTTAAGCCTGATTCTAAAACACAACTTTTATGCTATGATTATTGTCTTTATTCTGTGTAAAAGTTAAAGTGGCCGTAAACCTTCTATTTCTTTTTAATAAAAATAACAAACATGCCTATACTTACCTGCTCTGAGCAAT
The DNA here is from genome assembly GCF_965119305.1 of Pelophylax lessonae. Lineage (NCBI taxonomy): Eukaryota > Metazoa > Chordata > Amphibia > Anura > Ranidae > Pelophylax > Pelophylax lessonae. The sequence continues at coordinate 337,363,474 of NC_138768.1, forward strand.
CATTTTGCACAGAGCACCCCCGATCCTCTTCTTCTGGGGTCCCCCCGTCGGCGCTCCATGCTCCTCCTCTTCATTGGATGCCCCCACGGAAAGCTGCTTTCTATGAGGGCACCCGTGCGGGCTCGCTCTCGAGTCCCACTGCTGCATCCATTGATACAGACAGCAGGAGTCGGCCATTCTCCCGACTCCCGTGTCACATGATTTGATTGACAGAAGCAGGAGCCAATGGCTCGTGATGCTATCAATCTGTTCAATGAGGAGGAGCGCTCGTGCACATTGCTGGATCGGGCTCAGGTAAGAAAAAGGGGGGTCTGGGGGGGAGCTGTAACACAGAAGGTTTTTCACCCTCAGGGTTTCTTTTCAGCGGGAACGTGGGGGAACGCAGTTCCGGCACCACTTGCACTGAATGTATGTAATGGCAAGGGGTCCTGGGGTGTACTGGATGGTCTATTCATGCTTTCTTCTAGGGATCTCTTGTCACTGAAGGGGTCTATTTTTGCATGGGGGTCTATTGCTGCTAAAGGGGGGGCGTCCTATGTTGCTGGGAGGAATCTACAATTGAGGGAGAGGTCTATTGATGTTGACTGCTGGAGGGTCTATTCATGCTGGCTGCTAGATGGTCTATTCATGCTGGCTGCTGGAGGGTCTATTCATGCTGGCTGCTGGAGGGTCTATTGATGGTGGCTGATGGAGGGTCTATTGATGCTGGCTGCTGGAGGGTCTATTGATGCTGGCTGATGGGAGATCTGTTGTTGTTGCTAGGGGTCTATTTTTGTTTGGTTGGTATTTTGTTGCAGGGAGTCAATTGTTAATAGGGGAGGTGGGTCCATTGTTGTGAGGAGGATATTTTGATGGAGGGGGGGGGGGCTATTGTTGTTGGTGGGGTCTTTTGTTTTTGGGAAGGCCTATTGTTGATAAGGAGGATCTGTTGGTGCTGGCAGGGGTCTGTTGCTGCTGGGGGGTCTATTTTTGTTTGGTTGGTACTTTTTTGAAGGGGGTCAATTGTTGATGGGGGTGGGGGTCTATTGTTGTGAGGAGGATCTGTTGGTGGAGGGGCGGAGGGGACTATTGTGGCTGCATGGGATCTATTTTACTGCTTTTCTTGTTATCATTAACATATTCCATAAAAATGACTTAGCACCACAAAATGTTACTTGGTTCTATATTTTCTAATAGGGGCGGTACTGGAAAATGCATTAAGGATGAAAAACCTTGAGATTTTACAACCACTTTAAATGCAAATAAATGAATTACAAACAGAAGCTAATAAAATGTATAGAGAAAGATTTTAGATTGTATGGTCTCACAAGCAGGGTTCTTCTAATTCCCTTGTGTTGTAGCTGTACGATATCCTTTTATTTTTTAAAGCACTGCACAAACTGTCGGCATTGTATAAAACCTGCATAATATTAGTAATAATAACATACCCCATAAAAGCATAAGCTTCTTCAGAGCAGCACTCAGTGTCTGGGTTAACACTTTTAAAGTTGCTCTTTGCTTTAACACATTAATATTTCATTGGATTGCTTCAGCTACAGTAATGTCAAGTGATGGAGGTCAGCAGCATGTGGCATTCCTGACAAACACATCTTCTGGGAATATGGTAATCTCCAATAAGGGTATGACTACACACCTATACAAAGCACACTAATCAATTTTGCTGAGCAATTATGTACCAGTCAATTAAAAGCATGACAATGTGTCATAAAGGTCATGCTGGGGTGGTTGGTTTCAGTAACATCTTATAATGATGTATGTGGCTCATTGTGAACATATCAGTAAGCAATAAATGAGGAATAGCCTGAGATATGAGTGACTACACAGGGTACTATGCTGAGGGGGCACCCTGATGTTCATTTTAAATATGGATGCCTTTTATTAACATTTTTTAATACAAACAGTAGACCCTTCTAATTTTCAGTAGGTGCACTGTACTGTCCATTCTCGTGACAACTTATAATGATGAGGAAAGGATGGGGAAGAGATGTCCCTTACTGTTTCCAAAATCTAAAGTTCTTTACATGTAGATTATGTTTTCAGCTCTTGTTACAGAAAATAACAGCAGTCAAAGAGACCCTTTCACCAGACCATTCACTTCAATTACAATTTTTCCAAAGGATTATATGGGAATTTAACTTATTTCATGCATGTTATTTGCCTTCAAAAGCCACCCTTGTGTAGACATTGAGAAGCCCTTGGGCTCCATTGACACCTGAGCGTATAGTTTTCAGCCATTTATTTGGGCTTTTTCAGGCATTTTTTTTTTTTCTGTTTTTTTTTTCAGGCGTTTTTTGCAGGTGTTTGGAGGCAGGCATTGACATCTAACTAAAACGCTTGTAATCTGCCAAAAAAGAAGCTCATGTACTTTTTTGAGCTTCAGGCATTTCATTTCAGGTGACAAAACGCTCATATGTCAACAGGGGCCATTGAAATTAATGGGATTTTGCTTGTCGGGCGTTTTGAGACTTCAGAGACTTTATGAGCTGAAATACTCTCAGGTGTGAACAGGGCCTTAGACTGCTGATGGGTGCCACCATCCAGCAGCCCCGGCAACCCCAAAGCTCTCAAATGACAGTCTATAATGTTCCCCTTTGCTCCTTCCCCAATAGCTACCAGTGGCGGCTGGTGCTCAAAATCTTTGGGGGAGGGAGCAAAAAGAAAAATGTAATAGGTATTGCTTCGCGGCAAAAAACGCGGTAAAAAAATTGCGTGACTTTGAGGTCATGGTACAGGCATGGCACAGGTGATGGTATAGGCATGGCACAGGTGATGGTACAGGCATGGCACAGGCATGGCGCAGGTGATGGTATAGGCATGGCACAGGTGATGGTATAGGCATGGCACAGGTGATGGTACAGGCATGGCACAGGCATGGCACAGGTGATGGTATAGGCATGGCACATTAATGGCACAGGTGATGGTATAGGCATAGCACAGGTGATGGTATAGGCATGGCACAGGCATGGCACAGATGATGGTATAGGCATGGCACAGGTGATGGTACAGGCATGGCACAGGTGATGGTACAGGCATGGCACAGGTGATGGTATAGGCATGGCACAGGTGATGGTATAGGCATGGTACAGGCATGGCACAGGTGATGGTATAGGCATGGCACAGGTGATGGTATAGGCATGGCACAGGTGATAGTATTGGCGTCATGGCACAGGTGATGGTATAGGCGGCATGGTACAGGTGATGGTATAGGCGGCATTGTACAGGTGATGGTATAGTCGGCATGCTACAGGTGATGGTATAGGCGGCATGCTACAGGTGATGGTATAGGCATGGTACAGGTGAGGGCACAGGTCGGCTTCAATCACTTACCTGCTCTCCTCCTGGGCTGCCTGCGAGACACCCACGGCGCTGCTCCTATCCTCAAGTCCTCTTCTTCTGACAGCGGCGGGATTCCGGGAACCATCCACGGCACTGCTCGTCTCGTCCTCTTCAGTCTTCTGGTCTTCCGATCGGTCCGGGCGGCGGGAAGGAGATCGGGCGGTGACGGTGCGTGACTGATGCACGCACCGGCACTGCCCCCATTGCGACATCAGCGGGGTCAGCAATCGGATGTCCTGGATGATGATTGGTCCAGGCTGGAGACTGGACCAATCACAGCCAGGATATCACGAAAGTGGGGGTGTCCTAGCGCTATGACCTGCGCCCAGGTTACGCCCCCAGAAGGAAGCCAATCGGCGCCTCTTCTGAGTCGTAAACCCCCCCCCCCCCATAGCCACCGCATAGGCCGGCGAACGCGATTTTTTTTTTAAAACGTTATTGTTCTTTTTGTAATTTTTTTTTCCTTTTTTTTTAGGGGGGGGCGGCACCCTGGCGCCCCCTATGCACAGTCCGCCACTGATAGCTACATGTAGGACAATCAACAGAAAGACTGAGGAGTAATTAGACACTCTCAGAAGAAGAGATATTTTCTACTTTTGTTATAAAACATATCCAATAAAAATCAGATTTCTTTATAAATTTAGGACAAAATTTATTCTGCTACATGTATTTGGGAAAAAAACCTAATAAATGTATATTATTTTGGTTTGGTGTGAAAGTTATAGCGTCCACAAAATATGGTATATGCAGAATATTTAAAAATTGATCAATCCTGATGAAATTGATGGCCTATCTCACTTATCTGAAGTCCTAAAATGCCAGGACAGTAAAAATGCCCCCCAGATTAACCCTTTTTGGAAAGTAGACAGTCCAAGATATTTAGTAAGAGGCATGGCAAGTTTTTTGACGTTGTAATTTTTTGGGCACAATTTTTTAGAAAATGAAGAAATTAAATAAAATGTGTTTCTTTTTCACATTCTTTTTTTAATATCACCACTGCAGGACATGCAGTAATCCTATGACTGATGTCGCTGTGATCAGGGATACTGACTGGTAACCGTATATGCATAAAGTAAAATACTGTCCTGTCATTAGAGTAGTTCAGATGATATAACAGTTATGTTATAAGCAATTGCTTTAGCTGTCATGAATGGCATTTATTCATGACAGCTTGATTAATATTGTGATCTGTAGAGTAAGCACAGCTGTGATTAATGAAAATCATTCATAACAGCTTTGTTTACATTGTTATCATGTGATCGCATAGCAGTCATATAGTACTCCGGCTACTCAAAGCAGCTGGGTACCAGTAACAGCGGTCAAAGGAGTGATGTGCTGCGGGCTCCAGGGGGCATGCCAGGGTCTATGTGCCAGTTGATGTACATGTATGTCGCTATGCCTGGCTGTGCTGCCCGCTCGAGGTTCTGTGGGCGGGACGGCAACTGATTCAAGGAAAAATGAGTTTTGGTGAATTGAGCCTCAAGGTATTTATCTGGCACTCTGAATTCTCTCTTGTATGTTTGCTTTATTATATATGTGTAGCCCCAGAATGCAATACTGGCAGAGAGAGAAGCAGCTACTTGGACCTGACTGCCAGTTCCCTGTGTAAAAATGCATCCTTTGCTCATATTTGAGGAAAGGATTCAGTGACAGCTTACAGGTATGGCTTCAAGACTGGTTCTTGTTACAGAACACAGAGCAGCTAGTGTTAGGTCAGCCATACACAGTTCGAATCTCGGCCTGTTTAGCAGCAACCGGCCAACATCGAATCATTACTGGGCAAGCTGAATGTACCAAGTTGATTTTTCGATCAACTTGGGCGCAACCAGCCTGCCGAATTCTCTTATGATTATCTCTGGGAGTGGAGGGAGAGGAGAGTTTTTAAGTATTTTCCCAGGATAAAAAGAGAAAGAAATGGTATTTTAAGGAGATGCTGAGACTAAGATAGACTTACTGAACCTAGGGAGAGGAACAGAGGCAGTGAGTGGACTGCAGTACCTGAGAGCTGTAGAGACAGAGTGGCTGCCATTCTGGAGAAGTGAACTGAGTGCTGGGGAGTTGGCTGTCTAGCTAAGGAGGAAGACGCTGAGGACACTGACAGAAGGGACACGTTGTCTAATGCTGACAGGGAACTAGTGAGAGAACTCTGGCCAACCTTGCCCTACATCTGTGTAACAGAGGTATGGAGCTGCCTGCAAAGGAACACTATATTATTGATTGCATCAGTTCTTCAAGGAAAACTACCCCAGGGCCCCTAACGCACTAGCCAATGGAAGGAGTAGAGCAGGCTACTACTGACTGCTGAGCTGACAATGTGTTACACCCAGAATAGAGGGCAGAAGGGGTTGTACTTTATACCTGTCATCGTGATTGCCACTGTTTAATATTTTCAATAGAACTTGCTTCCCATTATGTTCCTCTGTTGTTTATCTGGTTGTAATTTATTTCTTGCTATTGTCTAACCCAGTGTTTCTCAACCTTTTTTCAGTCGAGGCACTACAAAAATTATGGACAGTCTCGAGGCACCCTTTAAAAAATTATGGACAGTCTTGAGGCACCTCATCCTAAAAGTTTTACATAATGCAGCAACATACACACACATGTAGGACGCCCAACGTTAGAGGTACAAGTTGGTATTGACAAGTATTCCAATGTTTCTCTTTTTCCTCAGTTTTTCTCCATCACTTAGCTAGTATGACCCCAAAACTTATGGAGAGAAGCAGGGGAGGGTCAAACAAGCATGCTACACAGGCGACTGACATCCTCCTTATCAACTGATGATGTCATTGGTCGTTAGCAGGTCGGCAGCTAGAGGGTCGTAACGGTGTACAATGAAGACCTGTGACTTTGTGTAACGTAAAAGGCAGGCTTCATCCACCCGCTGCCCTGTATACAATTTTTGGGACATTTTTGGGGTATTTTGCTGAGGCACCCCTGAAGAGACCTCAAGGCACACCAAGGTGCCTGGGCACCCTGGTTGAAAAAGGCTGGTCTAACCATTTACTGTGTTATTCTGGGTGTCTATAAACCTTAAGTCATTGGGGTGTATATCCAGACATCTGCAATAAATATTCTGGTCAGCCTGGTGTGTCAGAGTGTGTGGTGCTGTTTGCCGAGTCATGGGCACAGGAACAGGGGACCCAATACATTCAGCAGTTCCTTTAGGAGTAAGCACTATAAATAATTTTTTTGTACTGTGTCAATGTCCCCTGATGGAGCTAATTCAATTACCAGGCTCTCTTAGAATTTCTTACTGGTGATTTGCCCTGTAACTGCAACCAGAAAGTTATCAATTCACCAATGGTAATAGACAGAAAGACTTCCACTCTGTCAATCTTCTTTTGCAAACGTTTTTAGCTCAGTTCTCCAGGGGGAGAAAGGATCAGTGGTACAGCATACCCAAAAACAGTAGCGAAATTCCCTTCACTCAGTAGCATCTTGTATTATCTTGTAGTATATCTGCCACAGTTTATTGCTGATTCAGTAGGCCAGAAGGACTGCTATGTTTAAAGCGTAAATTTAGATATACTGTAGATACAGGATTCCACTGTGGCCGCACTTCTAAAACCACCTGCAGATCCTGACAGGGGGACGGGGGAGCCATGGATGTTCAACCTAGCTGCTCGTCTCCTGGCAGCACATCCGAGGCTATCCACCACCACGCTCGACGTGCAGATCCTAATGCGCATGCGCCCGGTCGTTTTATTGATGACGTGCTCATAATTTTGGATGGGCCATTGGAGACTGTTTCTGAATTTGTCTCCTACTATAATGCCAACACATACGGTATCCAGTTCACACATGTGGTGGATCCCATCTCTCTTGTGTTTCTGGACTTGGTGCTGTCATGGGATCAGGATGGTAACATAATTTCCAAAACCCACTTCAAGGAAACGGTAGGCAATTCCTATCTGCATAAGGAGAGCTGCCAGCACCCTAGGTGGAAGGATACTATTCCATACAATCAGTGCTGCAGTCTTCGTAGGAATTGCACAAATCCTGCAGACTACCTGACACAAGCGGAAGTATTAACTAAAAGGTTTCTTGAGAAAGGATACCACAAGGACCATATACAGAAAGTGGTCGAACGTTACCGCTATGGGGTAAATGGAAAAAAACAGGGCACACAAGTGAATAGACAGACGGACACATTGTTCATCACCAAATTTATTTATCAGCACTGGGTCATAAAAAGGGCTATTCAAAAACATTGACCAATTCCTAAATAAGACCCTGCTCTTCATAGGGTGCTGCCCGATAAGCCTCAGTTGGTCTTTGGAAAGGCCAACAGTGTTAAGAGCATCATTGCCCCAAGTCGTATTCAAAGCAAGCAACATAGGGCCAAGGATATGCCCCCGTTTCTTTACTTGACCGGATCCTACAGGTGTAAGTCCAGTAGATGTAAGGCCTGTCAGTTCATGATACATGGCAAAAAGAGGTTTACCGATAAAGATGACTGGGAGTTTGGGTTCAAACAGTTTATAAGCTGCAATACCCAGTTTGTGGTCTATATGTTAAGGTGCCCCTGTGGGTTCCTCTATATGGGGGGAACTGTACATACCATGCAGGAGAGATTCGGAGAACACAGGCAGTTTGTCGAAAAAGAATGCGATAAAAAGTGTCCAGCGGCATTTCTCACAGGTACATGGAGGTAGCACACAGGGACTGGAGCTTTTTGGTATAGAAGCGGTACCTATGACCATTCCAGAAGGTGAAAGGTTTTCCAGATTATGCTTATGGGAAACCTTCTGGATTTTTACTCTAAACTCCATGTCACCCAATGGGTTGAATGAGGAGTTGGAAATTAGCACCCTTATATGAATACTGTTCTTTCTTCCGAGTTTTCTCTTATGTTCTTGGGGAATATATTCTTTATATATACGTGTAGCTCTACTCCCAAGGGAGCTGCTGATGACGGGTTCCCCTGGGTTACCACTAGCAATGGTAGAACATTCTGACATGTTTCCAAGTGTTTTTACCTCAGACAAGGACCAGACCAGTTTCTTTGGTTTTTATGTTTTATTAGGAACTTGGATAAGAGAAGGGATGAGTGGGATACTCCAACTGAACTATGCACAATAGGCAGGGACGGTCTGAAAAATGCTGATTAACGCTGGTTAACGCTGAGTTGAGCTAGTCACGGCTAAGCCGCTATTTCAATTGGCACTTGCTGTGAAAAAAGTCAATTGTGCTTCCTGAGGTAATCCTTTCCTAAGCCAAGCTATTCCTTGAAAAAGACTGTACTGCTGAACAACTTCAGGACCCTTCCTGGCACCCCTTTATCCCTAATCTTCAAGGCTTAACACTTGGCACCCCCTTTACACTTTGGGTTAGCTGGCTCTTTGATCCCCTTGACCCCTCTGGAGTGGTCCCCTCCCTCAGGCAGACCCCTGGACAGATCCTTAAGTACTCATGATACTGTTTTTCCAGAAGTCTTCTGCCCAGCAGTTCCACTTGGTCAGCACCAGTGGCGGCCCATGCATAGGGGGCGCCAGAGCGCCGACCCCCCCCCCCCCCCCACCCCCTAAAAAAAAAGAAAAAAAATAGAAAAAAAAAATTACAAAAAGAACAAATAAAGTTTTGAAAAAAAAATCGCGTTCGCAGGCCTATGCACTGGGCCTGGTGGCTATGGGGGGGGGGGGGGGGGGGTTTACGACCCAGAAGAGGCCCCGATTTGCTGCCTTCTGGGGGCGTAGCCTGGGTGCAGGAAAAAGCGCTGAGCCACCCCCACCTTCGTGATATCCTGGCTGTGATTGGTCCAGTCTCCAGCCTGGACCAATCATCATCCAGGACATCACTGACTCGCAATGGGGGCGGTGCCGGTGCGTGCGTCAGTCACGCACCGTCACCGCCCGATCTCCGTCCCGCCGCCCGGACCGGAAGACAGAAGACTGAAGAGGAGGACGTCCACGGCGCAGCTCGTCTCGGTTCCCGGAATCCCGCCATCCCGCCGCCGTCAGAAGGTAAGTGATTGAAGCCGACCTGTACCCTCACCTGTGCCATGCCTGTACCATCACCTGTGCCATGCCTGTACCATCACCTGTGCCATGCCTATGCCATCACCTGTGCCATTCCTATACCATCACTTGTGCCATGCCTATACCATCACCTGTGCCATGCCTATACCATCACCTGTGCCATGCCTATACCATCACCTGTGCCAAGCCTGTGCCATGCCTATACCATCACCTGTGCCATGCCTGTACCATCACCTGTGCCATGACTATACCATCACCTGTGCCATGCCTATACCATCACCTGTGCCATGCCTGTGCCATGCCTATACCATCACCTGTGCCATGCCTGTACCATCACCTGTGCCATGCCTATACCATCACCTGTGCCATGCCTGTACCATCACCTGTGCCATGCCTATACCATCACCTGTGCCATACCTGTGCCATCACCTGTGCCATGCCTGTGCCATGCCTATACCATCACCTGTGCCATGCCTGTACCATCACCTGTGCCATGCCTGTACCATCGTCTGTGCCATGCCCATACCATCACCTGTGCCATGCCTATACCATCACCTGTGCCATGCCTGTACCATGCCTATACCATCACCTGTGCCATGCCTATACCATCACCTGTGCCATGCCTGTGCCATGCCTATACCATCACCTGTGCCATGCCTATGCCATCACCTGTGCCATGCCTGTGCCATGCCTATACCATCACCTGTGCCATGCCTGTACCATCACCTGTGCCATGCCTATACCATCACCTGTGCCATGCCTGTACCATCACCTGTGCCATGCCTATACCATCAACTGTGCCATGCCTATACCATCACCTGTGCCATGCCTGTACCATGACCTCAAAGTCATGCAATTTTTTTACCGCGTTTTTTGCCGCAAAGCAATAGCTATTACATTTTTCTTTTTGCGCCCCCCCCCCCCCCCAAAAAAAAATTTTGAGCACCAGCCGCCACTGGTCAGCACACTGGATCCTTTCAGCGCAGCTCAACCCCTTTATTTTAGGCCGACTGCCTGGACCACCTTCCTCACATGAGCAGGAGGAGAGACAGCCATCCACCTCCTCCTGGGACTTTGCTCCCACCAAAAGACACTCTGTCACATGCTCCCTCTGGATTTTTTCCCAATCCCAGGATGCATTGCAGCAATGCCCACCCATCATAAACCCTTGTGTACTATTGGCTAGGTTTCCTACACTGTCCAACAAGGTCCCTCATTGGATACAGTGGGGAGACTCCCCAGACTCAACAGGTCACACCTGGAAGCATGTGACAGGCTAACTAACAGATCAGACCCTCCTGATAAGCAGACAGGAGGGAGGGTGCTACATCTGTGTATATATATATATATATATATATATATATATATATATATATACAGTATGTTCTCTGAATTCCTTTGTCATACATTTTGCCTCCATCTGAGGGAGATTTGCAGGTGGTTCATTGTCATGGGAGGTTGTTCCTGATCATAGGTTCTTTTCCCCACCCTTCCTCCTCCTGTTATTGGGAGAGGAAAGAGAATATGTGTACATATGTAAACAGTATATAATATTTAACCAAAATAATACATTTTTTATTTTTTTTTATTTTTATACTTATATATAGCCCAGTCTTGTTAAAATAGAGTATTAGTGAAAATGGGTGATTACAGAGGTCAGTTTGGTCATCGAAGCATCATTTAATGGGGGTAGTATACCCTCTGTCTCAAGGTCGTATTCAAATTATTAACTTTTTTAACATATTAGTGTTCGCTGGGAACAGATACATCTTTATAAATTGTTTGATAGTTTTAATTACCACCTGTCAAGAAATTTATTATGATGTTTTATCTATTAAGTTGCTATAGTCCCACCATTGTAACCAATGCCTATAAGTATTTTTTGTCTTCCCTACCCCTATGTCCCTTTAAGATCCGAGACAGGGGAGGCATCACCGTGAGCAAATCTTTCTTTCCCTATAAATTGGCGAGTTACCAGTGAGTTAGTGGGTGTGACCTGAGGAAGAAGGCCATGCCTTCGAAACATGTTGTCATGGCAACTGTGTGTGACGTCCAAACTCTCTTCCCCCTGTATCCTGCTCATGTGGGTTTGAGCAGTGCCGGCTGGACTGGGCGCATGTGCATTAGGATCTGCATGTCGAGCGTGGTGGTGGATAGCCTCGGATGTGCTGCCAGGATCTGGGCAGCTAGGTGGAATGTCCACGCCTTCCCCTGTCAAGATCTTGAGGTGGTTTTAGGAGTGCAGCCACAGTGGAACCAGTGGAAGATGTATCTATCTTCACACAATGTGAGTATGACCATTGTAGTGTTTTTAACTTTACCATATTAAAGCCGAGTTACACTAGGGCGGCTTTGCGTTTTTTGTGTTTTTGTCTAGATGTGTTCCTGCCACCCAGAGGATCCATAGAGAGCAGCAGCACCCTGTGACTTGTCTAATTATCACCAATAGCCTGCTGGAGGGCTATACTAAACTGTTAATCAGCGCACCTGGTAGTTTTTTTTTTTGTGTGTATAGTTTTCATATTGCCAGTGGGCCTGTCATAGGCATTCCTCAATAGTGCCGACTACGTCTGCCCTTTCCGCCGCTCTCATCTATTCACTAAAACTGTAATAAAGCTTCCAGCAAAGGAAAAGCTATCTTTGAATAGAAAATGGGTGAATTCATGAAAGATCAGCCTCCTTCATTCATAAAATGCTTTTTAATAATGAAAGCTATAGTACAGGTCAGTTCTGCTTCCTCTCTCAGGCATAAGGGCTCAAGAAGAACTAAACCTCTCAACAGCTATATCCTTAAAGCCCAGGCAACAAAGGACCTTCTACCACTACATCCTCCAAATGCAAAGCTTGAGAGGGCAGTGACCTTTCTAGAAAGTTTTCCCAAATATTTATTCTCTTACCCAGGGCTTTTTTTCAGCGGCAACGCTGGGGAACGCAGTTCCGGCACCTCCAGCACTGAATGTATGTAGTTGCAAGGAATGCAACATTGTCTATTGATGCTGGCTGCTGAGGGATCTATTGTTGCTGGGGAGGATCTATTCCTGCAGGAGGGTTTATTGCTGCTGGGGAGGTCTAGTGTGGCTGCTGGGGGATATATTGTCTCTGGAAGAGATCTCATTTTGCAGGGGGGTCTATTGTTATTGGTTGAGGAGGGGTCAGTTGTTGATGGGAGGGATCTACTCTTTATGGAGCGGTCTATTGTAGCTGGCTGCTGGAAGGTCTATTGATGCTGTCTGCTGGGAGATCTGTTGTTGCTGGGGGGGTCTATTATTGTTGGCTGCAGGGGATCTATTTTACTGCTTTTTTGTTATCAACAAAAAAATCCATACAAATTGCTTATTACCACAAATGTTACTTGGTTCTGTATTTTCTAAAAAGGATGATACTGGGAGGTGGGTAATGGGTGGAACCAAGGAACGGTTCACGGAGGTAGGTAGGGTGGAGACAAGGGGAAAGTCCGAAAAAGGGAGTTCCTGCACCTATTTTCTGAGAAATAAAGCCCTGCTCTTACCCAACCCACACCACTGGCATAGCACCCTCAGTGATTAACCAAGGTGGAATTAATGTTCATAACCCAAAACATGTATCTTAATACTCTACCTACTGGAAGGCAGGAGCAAACAATGTAATTAGAATCCAACAAACTCAGATAGTGGAGACAAACAGAGCCCAAACTTGCTGTAAACACTGACACTCAGGCCTGGACTATAACTGAGCACTCCTGCGGACAGCAGGTTTGGCAATAGGAGTGGTAATCAATTCCATGAGCCTGTGAAAGAAGTGACTAGCCCCAGCTGTAGTTTTGACCAAATGGTAATTTTATCTGGACTGGCATAGTAATTTTAGGCTTATGGCCTGCAAAGAGAACCATTGACTGGCTATACTGAGCACTGGTGAGGCGTGGTAGTGCTTGGGCACACCATCACTACAAAGCTGATAAGCAAGAGGCCACCTGTAGCTCCAAGTGTTTGCCTAGCAACCTGGATACTAGGGGGCCTTCCCAACATTAGGGCACCTGTGGATAAGGCTTCCCAAAAAAAGTCTAGACCTGATTGTTTTTTTTTGTTTTTATGATTTTCAACCTTAACCACTTGCCGAGCGCCGCACGACTATTTACTGCGGCGGTCAGCCCCTCACAGGCAGAGCGACGTAGGTCTACGTCGCTAGCCTGTGAGGCTTCTAGGGAGCGAGCGCGCGCCACCGGAGGCGCACTCCCGCTCCTGCGCGGTCACGGACCCCCCCCCGCACGTGTGCCCGGCAGACCCGATGTCCGCCGGGCACTCGCGATCGTCCGTGACACCGGAAGAAAGGCAGGCGGCTGATGTAAACAAAGCCGCCTGTCATTCTTCCCTGTGTAAGAATGGAGATCAGACGGTTCTACTATGTAGGACCGTTGATCTCTGTTCTTACACCAGTAGCCATGTCCAATCACAGTTAGAAGGACACCCCTAGGACACACTTAACCCCTCCCTCTCCAATACAGTTAACCCCTTCACTGCCAGTGTCATTTTTACAGTAACAGTGCATATGTATAGCACTGATTACTGCAGTAATGTCACTGGTAACCCCAAAAGTGTCAAAAATGTCAGTTAAGGGTCCGATATATCCGCCGCAATGTCGAAGTACCGCAAAAAAAAAAATCGCAGATCGCCGCCATTACTCGTTAAAAAAAAAACAACAAAAATGACAAAAAATCCTTCCCTTTGTTAGTAAATGCGATAACTTTTGCGCAAACCAATCAAAATACGCTTTTTGCGATTTTTTTTTACCAAAAATATGTAGCATAAAACAAATTGGCCGAAAATGTTAAATAATTTTGATTTTTACATTTTTGTGGGGGGAATTTCATTTAAAAAAATGTGAAAAATATTGTTATTTTTGCAAAATTGACGCTCTTTTTTTGTTTACAGCGCATGATCAAAAAATCACCCAGGTGATCAAATACCACCAAAAGAAAGCTCTGTTTGTGGGAAAAAAAGGACGTCAATTTCGTTTAGGTACAGCGTTGCACGACCGTGCAATTGTCCGTTAAATTCACGCAGTGCCGAATCACAAAATAGGCCCTGGTCAGGAAGGGGGTAAAATCTTTTAAGTGGTTAAAAACTGAAAAGACCATCACTCATGAGGGAACCTCTTTTCAAATGTTGCTCCAGTGTTAATTCTCCAGGTAACAGATTGGGGAGATATTAAAATTATTTGCAGTGCAAAATCCATAATTTTCAGGTTGGAAGTGGTGTGAGATTTGCTTTAACTCTGCCCCATAAATCAAATGATAAATCAGTTAATCAATCACGCAGAACATAACTAATAAAGAGCTATAGCCAGTTTTTTGGAATTTGTTTACGCTATATTTTAGTTTAGCAACCCTACACAATACATTGAAATCTATTTATTGTGAAGTTATTGTGTTCTGTAATTGTGGTCAGCTAGACCAGAAAACCAAGAGATGGTTCTTGCTTACAGTGAATTTCTGGAAATGCTGCACAGTCTAACCACAAATGTAAAGGGCAAACTTGTAAAGAGTTCACAAAACTTGTCACTTTTCAGACCAAAAGATTTCACATCAATAGCAAGCATAAATCAAAGGAGCGAGATTTCATGTGTCTAGTCCGCAGATGTTTGTGTGACTTTCCACAAAGGGAAGAATCTACAAGCAATATTGCTGTAAAACTTTGAACAGTTTACTTATCGGTAAAGAGGTGCCTAAAGGCAGAGCGTTTTTACACATAATTAGTACACCAACTGTGTGAGATGACAAACTAGCAGTCATTCTAATGTGCCGTCCTCGTTAAGATCCCCCATTAGTCTCTCAGTTTTTATGGTTCATTTTGCTGACTGATATGTTTAAATGAATCTGTCAGTTACAGTAATCTTTTAGCATATTGCCATCTATTAAAAGCAAATACATTTTGTTTTAGCTGTAGTTTTAGCATTTTAGTTATTGTGAAGGGCAGCAATGTAGCATCCCACAGCAACTTTATCATTTTAGAGTTTTTGGAGCAATGGGATTGGTGAGCAGTTTATACATTGTTTCTTAAAAGGCTGCTTGAACTATTAAGTAAAGGCAATAATGTGTAGAGTTTTAGGTAACCACAGACAGCTTTGTTTATTTCTACATGAAAAACTACGGGAAAAAATGATATTGGGACTCAATTATAATTAGATCAGGACATGGATATCACCATGACTGACCTTTATTATTTAAAGAAAATGCTAAACTCACATTTTTATAAAATAAATGCAAAATGTCTAAAAATACAGTGCATCCGAAAAGTATTCACAGTGCTTCACTTTTTCCACATTTTGTTATGTTACAGCCTTATTCCAAAATGGATTAAATTCATTATTTTCCTCAAAATTCTACAAACAATACCCTATACAGTAATGATAATGTGAAAGAAGTTTTTTTAAAAAATCTTTGCAAACTTATTAAAAAAAATGAAAAAAAAAAAAAATCACATGTACATAAGTATTCACAGCCTTTGCCATGACACTCAAAGCTCAGGTGCATCCTGTTTCCACTGATCATCCTTGAGATGTTTCTACAACTTGATTGGAGTCCACCTGTCATAAATTCAGTTGATTGGAGGTGATTTGCAAAGGCACACACCTGTCTATATAAGGTCCCACAGTTAATAGTACATGTCAGAGCACAAACCAACCCATGAAGTCCAAGGGATTGTCTGTAGAGCTCCCAGACAGGATTGCATCGAGGCACAGATCTGGGAAAGGGTACAGAAAAATATCTGCTGCATTGAAGGTCCCAATGAGCACAGTGGCCTCCATCATCCATAAATGGAAGAAGTTTGGAACCACCAGGACTCTTCCTAGAGCGGGCGCCCGGCCAAACATTGGGGGGAGAAGGGCCTTAGTCAGGGAGGTGACCAAGAACCCAATGGTCACTCTGACAGAGCTTCAGCATTTCTCTGTGGAGATAGGAGAACTTAACAGAAGAACAACCATTTCTGCAGCACTCCATCAGGCCTGTATGGTAGAGTGGCCAGGCGGAAGCCACTCCTCAGTAACAGGCACATGACAGCCACTCTGCAGTTTACCAAAATGCACCTAAAGGACTCTCATACCATGAGAAACAAAATTCTCGGGTCTGCTGAAACAAAGATTAAACTCTTTGGCCTGAATGGCAAGCGCCATGTCTGGAAAAAAGCAGGCACCGCTCATCACATGGCCAATACCATCCCTACAGTGAAGCACGGTATATTGTCCTGGTCCTCCAGGGCCTTCAAAAATGTGATAGGTACTCAGGAAATTAAATGTGTAGTTTATGCCTTTAGAACGCCCTGACGGTGCTACTTGGATGTTGGGCCTCTGTATGTGACCAGGCTGTGCAAAAGTCTCACACATGTCGTATCGCTATACTCAGGAGGAGTAGCAGAATGTATTTTGGGGTGTAATTGCAAGTTTATCTATGCCATGTGTAAGAAATAACTTGTTAATATGACAATTTTGTGGGGGAAAAAAAATCTTCATTACCCAAACTATTGTGGGCAAAAAATTGCAACTTCAAAAAACTCACTATGCTTCTTACTAAATATCTTGGACTGTCATATTTACAAAAAGGGGTCATTTGGGGGGTATTTGTACTGTCCTGACATTTTAGGGTTTTAAGAAATGAGATAGGTAGTCAGTACATCAGGACTGATCAATTTTCAATGATATGTAGCCTAGCTTGTGGGCTCTATAACTTTCACACAAACCTATTATCATACACTTATCAGGATTTTTTTTTACCAAAGACATGTAGCAGAATACATTCTGGCCTAAATTTATGCCGAAATTTGATTTTATTGGATGTCTTTTGAAACAGAAAATAGAAACATTTTTTTTCAAACTTTTCTCTATTTTTTTAGTTATATCGCAAAAAAAGGAAAAAACCCAGCGGTGAATAAAAACCGCCAAAAGAAAGCTCTATTTGTGTGAACAAAATGATAACAATTTCATTTGGGTACCGTGTAGCATGACTGAGTAATTGTCATTCAAAGTGTGAGAGCACGGAAAGCTGAAAATTGGTCTGGGAAGGAAGGGGGTGAAAGTGCCCAGTATTGAGTTGGTTAAACAATCTTGATCTTGAGTAACAGTAGTAGTCAGACAAGGCTTTCTGACCTGTTAGATGCATACCTGAAAACAACTGCTACATTTCACAGTGCCTTGTGTATTGGAAGAGAATGGTACAATTGTGCCACCTAGTGGAATGTTTTACAACATGCATCCTATGGATCCCTGGACTGGTAAGTGCATGTTTATTAACCACTTTAAGACCGGAGGATTTTCCTGCTTAACGTCCAGGCCACTTTTTTCAACTTGGCACTGCGCAATTTGCGCGGTCATGCAATGATGTACCCAAACGAAATTTACATCCTTTTTTTCCCACAAACAGAGCTTTCTTTTGGTGGTATTTGATCACCTCTGCGCTTTTCATTTTCTGCAATATTAATAAAAAAAGAGCGAACATTTTGCAAAAAATTTACAATTTCTACTTTGACAGTTAAAAAAATATCCAATATATTCAATTTTTGTCATATATTTAGGCCAAAATGTATTTAGCTACATGTCTTTGACAAAAAAAATTCTCAATGAGCGTATTTTTAACCACTTTAGGACCGGATGATTTTACCCCATTCCTGACCAGGCCATATTTTGTGATTCGGCGCTGCATTACTACCCAAATTAAATTTATGTCCTTTTTTCCCCCACAAATAGAGCTTTCTTTTGGTGATGATCACCTGTGCGATTTTTAATTTTTGAAAAAAGAGCGACAATTTTGAAAAAAAAAAAAACGATATTTTTCACATTCTGATATATAACATTCCCCAAAACAAATTTACCAATCAAAATTTCTTAACATTTTAGGCCAATTTGTTTTCTTCTACATATTTTTGGTAAAAGAAAATCGCAATAAGCATATTTTGATTGGTTTGCACAAAAGTTATCGCGTTTACTAACTACGGGAAATATTTGTCATTTTTATTGTTTATTTTTTTTTTTACTAGTAATGGCGGCGATCTGCAATTTTTTAGCAGGACTGCGACATTGCGGCGGACAGGTCGGACCCCTAACTGACATTTTTGACACTTTTGGGGGTACCAGTGACATTACTACAGTAATCAGTGCTATAAATATGCACTGTTACTGTAATAATGACACTGGCAGGGAAGGGGTTAAAACTGTTGGTGATCAAGGGGTTAAATGTATGCCTCATGCTAACTGATGTGTGTCGGGGGAGGGGGTTGTGTGACAACGACACAGATCGCAGGTTCACCTATGCTGAATCCTGTGATCTATCCCTGCCTGTCACAGAGGAGATCTGCCCGCTTTTTTTACACAAGCGGGCAGATTTCCTCAGTCTTTCCCCGATGATCGGGGAAGAGAGGCGGTGATCACCGCCTCTCCTCCCCTGGCCCGACTCCCGTCTAAACACAGCGGGAGCGAGCCTCCGGCGACGCGCACACGCCTTCGAGAGAGGGAGGGATCTGGCGACGTAGGTCTACATCGCCAGACCCAGCCGAGCCGCTCTGCTGCAGTAGCAGCAACGTGAGCGGTCGGCAAGTGGTTAAAACTCAGCAGCTACAGCATTTGTAGCTACTTTTTTTTTTTTCAGGGTGTAATGTAATGTATTTTGCTTCTGCGTTCTTTATGAGGTTCTTTACAGGGACATCCTTGATGTAAACCTACCCCAGAGCGCTCTGGACCTCCGACTGGGGCGAAGGTTCATCGTTCAACAGGACAATGACCCTAAGCAGACAGCCAAGATAACAAAGGTGTGGCTATGGGACATCTCTGTGAATGTCCTTCAGTGGCCCAGCCAGAGCCCAGACTTGAACCCGTTTAAACATCTCTGGAGAGATCTGAAAATGGCTGTGCACCGCCACTACCCATCCAACCTGATGGAGCTTGAGAGGTCCTGCAAAGAAAAATGGGAGAAACTGCCCAAAAATAGGTGTGCCAAGCTTGTAGCATCATACTAAATAAGACTTGAGGCTGTCATTTGTGCCAAAAGGTGCTTCAACAAAGTATTGAGCAAAGGCTGTAAATACTTATAGATGTGTGATTTTTTCATTTTAATACATTTGCAAAGATTTCAAACTAGTTTCACGTTGTCATTATGGGGTATTGTTTGTAGAATTTTAAAGAAAATAATGAATTTAATCCATTTTGGAATAAGGCTGTAACATAAACAAAATGTGGAAAAAGTGAAGCGCTGTGAATACTTTCCAAATGCACTGTAATTAGAAATATAAGTAGAATGTACCTTCAAATTTCTTTCTTCCTTTGTTTCATCTCTCAAATGCAAGCTTTTTTTGCCGTTCTTAGACTTCCTGTTCTAGGGAGGCTACGTTTAATGCCTGTCCCACTTTCCCTATTGGCTCTAGTGCCTGGAACTCGGTATGCTGACGTCCTGCCCTCTTTGAAGATGTCGGGGGTGGTCATCGGTTTTGCTGTGAATTGCTCATGTGCCGTTGAACTGTGGGTTTTGGAGCAGGTGAGCGCAGCGCGCTTGATGGGGAACCGGTGTAGGCGGTGCATTCTCTCCCGTGGGGAGTATATAGGGCAGCTTGGCTTAGCTGATCTTGCACAGGGCGCCCTGCACCAGCCCTGCCCCCTTGTGTATGTGTATATAGTGACCTTTTCCTGCTCACCCCTGGACTACACATCTACCTGCCGACGTATTCAGCTCTATGGGAATTGTAGTACATATAAAGTGGAGCATATGACCAGAAACAATGCTTGCTCTACACTAGTAGTGGTGAGGTGCATCAGTGAACAATAGGGAGCAAGCACAGGACAAAAAAGTAGCCTGGAAACAACGGTAAGAAAGAGACATGCTGAAAAAAAACAGCTATGGTATACTTCATATTTTAGATCAATTATTGTTAATAAAGCTTAAACTTACCATACACTTGTACAATCTGACTGTACAATTTTCTTCCTAGTTTACCAAAACTATGTAATAATAATAATTAATGTAATTTGTATCCAGTCAGACAGTCCCCTTTACTAGATACTTGTTGGTAGATGTGAAGGAGATTGTACAGTCAGATTATAACATGCTTTTTACTCAGTGATCACCCAGTTAGTGTCCCCAACACAGTGTGCCCAACACAGTGAAAACACCTGTTACACATCTGTCCTAGTAAAATAATCTGTTAGAGTGAACATCTGTCCGTGATCAACTGGCGCATCTGTCTGTGATCATCTGGCACATCTGTCTGTGATCATCTGCCTCATTGGTCCATCATAAACTGCCACATCTGCCTGTGATAATCTGGCACATCTGTCCGTGATCTGTCACATCTGTCCGTGATCATCTGCCGCACATCATCTGCCAGTGATCATCTGTCACACCTGTCTGTAATCATCTGCCACATCTGTCCGTTATCATCTGGCACACATCATCTGCCACACCTGTCTGTAATCATCTGCCACACCTGTCTGTAATCATCTGCCACATCTGTCCGTGATCATCTGCCACATCTGTCCGTGATCATCTGGCGCACATCTTCTGCCACATCTGTCCGTGATCATCTGCCACATCTGTCCGAGATCATCCAGCGCACATCATCTGCCACATCTGTCTATGATCATCTGACACATCTGTCCGTGATCTGCCACATCTGTCAATGATCTGCCACATCTGTCCCAGTCAACATTGGCCACATCTGTCTGTGATCTCCCACATCTGTCCCAGTGAACATCTGCCAAATCTGTCACAGGGCCTTCAAAAATGTGATAGGTATTTAGGAAATAAAATGTGTAATTTATGCCTATAGAATGCCTGACGGTGCTACTTGGATGTTGGGCCTCTGTATGTGGTCAGGCTGTGGAAAAGTCTCACATGTGGTATCGCCATACTCAGGATGAGTAGCAGAATATACTTTTGGGGGGAACATTTTTGCTATGTACATGCTATGTGTTAGAAATATCTTATAAATTGACAACATTGTGTAAAAAAAAAAAAAAAATGTTTTCTTTCCACATATTCCAAAAACTTGTGGGAAAAAAGTGACACGTTCAAAAGACTCATTATGCCTCGTAGAATATAAATTGAGGTCTTTTCTTTTCAAATTGGGGTAATTGTGTGGGTAATTCTATTGTTCTGAAAATGAAATGTGTAATTTATGTCTTTAGAATGCCTGACGGTGCTATTTGGATGTTGAGCCTCTGTATGTGGCCAGGCTGTGGAAAAGTCTCACACATGTGGTATCGCCATACTCAGGAGGAATAGCAGAATGTATTTTCGGGTGTAATTACAAGTTTATCTATGCCCTGTATAAGAAATAACTTGTTAAAATGACAGTTTTGTGGGGGAAAGAAAATCTTCATACCCAAACTATTGTGGGCAAAAAATTGCAACTTCAAAAAACTCACTATGCCTCTTACTAAATATCTCGGACTGTCGTATATACAAAAAGGGGTAATTTGGGGGGTATTTGTAACGTCCTGACATTTTAGGGTCTCAAGAAATGAGATAGGTAGTCAGTACATCAGGATTGATGAATTTTCAATGAAACGTAGCTGTTCTGCCCATATTGGTCAGTGCTGTTGCAGATTATACTGCAATGTTGTTGATTTTGCTACCATCTAGTGGTCAGAGTTATTATAGTTATTATTTGCCAGAGCTTATAGGAAGTAATGTTTTCCATCATAGGAAGAGGCTGTAACCTTTAACCTGGAAGTATATTTGCTAGAGCTTGACAGGAAAAGGTATTCCCCTCAGAGGGAAGGGCAGTAACCTTTAACCTGGAACTGTATTTCCTCCATTTCATAACTATTCCTGACAGCATTCAGAAGAGCTCTTATCTATTCCAGGACTAATCAGAGAATTGTCTGTAAGTACATCCACTGATGGAATGAGGCTGCTGTATAATGTTTAATGTACTGACACATATGTTTTGTTTATGCTTATGTTGTAGTTTTACAAAGTTATTCAGAAAAAAGAATACATACAGATCCGATGTCTCACGTTTCTTGACTTCTGAATTATTGTTAAGCTGTCTGACTAGTGTTATACAACAGTTCAATAACACGAAGCAGAACAGTAAAAAGACAATTCAGTAACTTTTAACCTGGAACTGTATTTCCTCCATTTCATAACTATTCCTGACAGCATTCAGAAGAGCTCTTATCTATTCCAGGACTAATCAGAGAATTGTCTGTAAGTACATCCACTGATGGAATGAGGCTGCTGTATAATGTTTAATGTACTGACACATATGTTTTGTTTATGCTTATGTTGTAGTTTTACAAAGTTATTCAGAAAAAAGAATACATACAGATCCGATGTCTCACGTTTCTTGACTTCTGAATTATTGTTAAGCTGTCTGACTAGTGTTATACAACAGTTCAATAACACGAAGCAGAACAGTAAAAAGACAACCACGTCCGGTCTGGAATAAACTGAGACGCCATTACTGCAGCATGAGTCTAAGATCAGGAACAAAGTACAAGGCTGATGTCACGCCACCGCCGACACAGCAAGGCAGGGAGAACATTCCCGGCGCCCAGCAAGACGATGCACAATCGCATGCATCCAGATCTTCACGGGCTAGCAAGATGTCCTCAGCAAGTTCCTCAGCGGATAGAGCTCGTGCCAAGGCAGAAGCTGCCCGTGTCCAGCTACAGTACGCAGAAAAAGAAGCAAAGATGATGCAGGAGTTAGCAGCAAAGAAAGCTGTCACAGCACAAGAAGAAGCCAAGATGATGCAGGAGTTAGCAGCAAAGAAAGCTGTCATAGCACAAGAAGAAGCAGAATTGCTCATCCTGCAGCGACAGACTGCAGCCGCAGTTGCTCAAGCAGAGGCCGATGCCTACATGGGAACAAGTCGATCAGAAAGTGAAAAATCATATAAAGGTGCAGAGGTTCCAGAAAAACCTCTATTCTCTGCAGATCGTACAAGTGAGTACATCCAGAACCTTACTGATGCACACACAAAGGAACAGTCTCTTAAACCTGAAACAAAGGAAGTCAGGCCGAGATCAACAGACCCCCTGAGCAGGCCCAATCAACCACATGAGGTCAGCGGCTGCCAGCAAATCAAGAATGAAGCACCAGAAACCCCTAAGAACAAAAAACATGTGTTCCCATCGCCTCAACCTATAGATTACATGCGCGAACAACAATGCGCAGTGGACGTCACCAAATATCTCATCCGCAAAGAAATGGTTAGCTCAGGCTTTCTCCAATTCGATGACTGTCCTGAAAACTATTGGGCATGGAAATCTTCCTTTTTGAATGCCACTGAAGGCCTGAACTTATCACCAGCAGAAATGCTTAATTTAATGATAAAATGGCTTGGTACCGAGTCAGTAGAGCATGCGAAGAGGATGAGAAGAGCAAACCTGTTCAATCCTAAAGCAGGACTCAACATGACCTGGAAAAGACTAGAAGAAACGTATGGATCCCCAGAGGTAATAGAAGGAGCACTGTTGAGAAAACTTGAAGTCTTTCCCAAAGAGGGCTACAGAGACAACGTGCGGCTACAAGAACTAAGTGATCTTCTACTAGAGATAGAATATGCCAAAGAGGATGGCTACTTACCAGGACTTTCATATCTAGATACAGCTAGAGGCACTAATCCCATAGTAGAGAAACTGCCCTCAAATCTACAAGACAAGTGGATGTCTGTGGGAGGTAAATTCAAAGAAGATTATGGAGTTGCCTTTCCCCCTTTCTCTGTGTTTTCTAGGTTTGTCCGACAGCAAGCGAAAATCCGAAGTGATCCCAGTTTCGCCTTCACCACCAGCGGCAATCAACCACACAGACCTGAGAGACCTCACAGACCTCACGGTAGGACCTCTGTATCCACACACAAAACAGCTGTACCTTCAGAAGTCACAGACTACCAAAGCACCCACAAGGTACACACCATAGAAAACCCTGATAGACATTGCCCAATACACAAAAAACCACATCCACTAAAGAAATGCAAAGGCTTTAGAAGCAAACCCATTGCAGAGCGGATGTCCTTCCTTAAACAAAACGGCATCTGTTTCAAGTGCTGCGGATCTACCTGTCACATTGCCAAAGACTGCAAAATACCAGTAGAATGTACAGAATGTGGCAGTGAGAGACATATTGCAGCTTTACACCCTGGCCCTGCTCCTGCTTCACTAGAGACTGTAGAACCCAGGAAAGATCAGGGCAGGGAGCAACAAGAGACCCCACTCTCCTCAGTAATGTCTAATTGCACTGAAGTATGTGGACAAGGCAAGAGTGCACGATCATGCTCAAAAATCTGTTTAGTGACCGTGTATCCCACTGGCAAGAGAGAAAGAGCAGTGAAAATGTATGCAGTGCTAGATGAACAGAGCAACAGATCCCTTGCAAAGTCAGATTTCTTTGATATCTTTAACCTCAAGGCAAGTGCAGTTCCATACACTCTAAGGACATGTGCGGGGACAATTGAAACCACAGGGAGAAGAGCTACTGACTTTACCATTGAATCCTTCAATAAGAAAGTGCAGTTCTCGCTTCCTACCCTAATAGAGTGTGGCATGATACCTGACGACAAAACTGAGATTCCCTCTCCAGAAGTAGCCCATCACCACCCTCACCTCCGATCAATTGCTCACCTTATCCCAGCTGTTGAGCCAGATGTTTCTATCCTTCTACTTCTTGGGAGAGACATCCTTCAGGTACACAAGGTGCGCCAGCAAATAAATGGACCTTATAATGCCCCCTATGCACAGAGACTGGACCTGGGGTGGGTCATTGTAGGAGAAGTTTGCCTGGGGACAGTGCACCAGCCTGACAACATTAGCACTCTGAAGACGTCTGTGTTAACAAATGGACGCACATCCCTTCTCAGTCCCTGTCACAACAGCTTCGTTGTCAAGGAAAGCTTTGGCAGGTCAACACAACACTGTGACTCTTTTACACTATATGGTAAAGAAGAAGTCAATTCCAACATTGAAACAGACAATCTAGGGATTACAGTGTTCCAGAAAACTAAAGATGATGACAAACAGGCCCTCTCTATAGAGGATCAGACCTTCTTGCAGATTATGGATAGAGAGGCTTACCAAGATGACAATCACAGTTGGGTGGCCCCTCTCCCCTTTCGCACACCCAGACGTGTTTTGCCTAGTAACAGGGAACAAGCCATGAAGCGTTTGCATTCACTCAGCAAAACACTGCAGAGAAAGCCAGAGGTGAAAAGAGATTTCATTGAATTCATTAAAGGGATGCTAGACAACGATCACGCTGAAGTCGCAGAACCACTTGAGACAGACAGGGAACACTGGTATCTACCGATGTTTGGTGTCTACCATCCACACAAACCTAACCAAATCAGAATAGTTTTTGATTCCAGTGCAGAGTATAAAGGAGTCTCTTTAAATGACGTACTTTTCAGTGGCCCTGACCTAAACAATACTTTGCTAGGTGTCCTCATGCGCTTCAGAAAAGAGCCTGTTGCTTTCACAGCAGATGTGCAACAAATGTTTTATTGTTTTCTTGTCAGAGAAGACCACAGAGACTTTCTACGTTTTCTCTGGTACAAAGACAATGATATAGACAAAGAAATTGTCGAGTACAGAATGAAAGTGCACGTATTTGGCAATAGCCCATCTCCTTCTGTCGCTATATACTGCATGCAAAAAGCTGCCCAGAAAGATGCAGAGCGCTATGGACAAGAAGCCAAACACTTTGTATTGAGACATTTCTATGTAGATGATGGACTCGCTTCTGCTAGCACACCTGAAGATGCAATTTCCATCCTCAGTAAAGCAAAGCAAATGCTGGCAGAATCCAACCTGTGTCTTCATAAAATTGCTTCCAACAGCCAAGAAGTAATGGAAGCCTTCCCTGTAGCAGACAGAGCTAAGGACCTTAAAGATCTTTGCCTGGGTACAGACACTCTTCCCCTGCAGAAAAGCCTAGGCCTCAGTTGGGATCTAGAATCAGATAGTTTTGTTTTCAGAGTTTCCTCAGAGGAAAAGCCTTTTACACGTAGAGGCATTCTATCTACTGTAAATAGCCTCTATGATCCCCTAGGGTTTGTATCGCCTGTGACAATAAGAGGTAAGGCCCTAGTTCGGGAACTGTCATCTGGGAAAAGTGAATGGGATGCATTGCTTCCACAGGAGAGACTAAGTGAGTGGGTAAAATGGACAGAATCCTTGCAAACGTTAGAGCACCTAAAGATAGCCAGATGCTATGTGCCCGTATCTCTATCATCAGCTTGCAGGAAGGAACTGTGTATCTTTTCAGACGCATCCACCACAGCTATAGGTGCAGTAGCTTACTTGAAAGTAGTTGATACAGAAAATGTGTGTCATGTTGGATTTGTCATGGGAAAGTCCAAATTAAGCCCTAAACCAGCCCACACTATTCCTCGTTTAGAGTTGTGTGCTGCTGTACTTGCAGTCGAAATGTCTGAGCTAATCACAGATGAACTAGACACTGACTTTGATGCTGTGAAATTCTTCACCGATAGCAAGACTGTCCTAGGGTACATTTGCAACACCACTAGGAGGTTCTATCTGTACGTCTCCAACAGAGTGAATAGAATCAGGCAATCTACACACCCAGATCAGTGGTTCTGCGTATCTACAGAGCAAAACCCTGCAGATTATGCCACTAGACCTACTCAAGCAGCATGCCTTCAGAACTCTATATGGTTCTCAGGTCCTTCCTTTCTGTACCAACCACTCTGTGAGCAGATAGACACTGCTAATGTTTATCCACTCATAGAGCCCGAAGCTGACCCTGAAATCAGATCGGAAATTACAAGTTTCAGTACCAAAGCTTCTGAAACCACACTTCACTCACATTGTTTTGAGAGATTTTCTTGCTGGAAGATATTAGTTAAGACCCTAGCCAGACTCATCCATGTCGCTAAATCCTTCCGGAGAGAAACCAATAGCGATCAGGTCAGAAGGTGGGAAGGTTTCCATGAACAGGTCAATCTAGTAGAACTTGCTCAGGCAAAGTCTGTTATAATTTCTTCTGTTCAATACAAGCATTTCCAGAAGGAAATTGACTGCATCAAAAAACAAAAGACATTCCCAAAACAAAGCCGTCTAGGGAGGCTTAGCCCCTTTTTAGACAAGAATGGGTTGTTGAGAGTAGGTGGACGTTTATCTCTTGCTGAACTTTCAGAGGAAGAGAAACAGCCTGTCATTATACCTTATGATCACCACATTGCAACACTGCTTGTTAGGTACTATCATGAACAAGTAGTTCACCAAGGGCGACACATCACAGAAGGTGCAATTAGATCCGCAGGTTTCTGGATTCTTGGTGGCAAACGCTTGGTATCAGCTGTTATACACAAATGTGTCATCTGTCGCAAGCTGCGAGGAAGATTACAAAGTCAAAAGATGGCAGAGCTGCCAGAAGACAGAGTAATTGCTCAACCACCATTCACCAGTGTGGGCTTAGATGTATTTGGTCCGTGGTCTGTTTTAACCCGTCGCACTAGAGGAGGCAGCGCGGACAGTAAACGATGGGCAGTCCTTTTCACTTGTTTGTCTACCCGAGCTGTACACATAGAGCTACTTGAAGCCATGTCAACATCGAGCTTTATTAATGCCTTGAGGAGATTCTTCTCAATTCGTGGCCCAGCTAAACTGCTCCGTTCTGACAGAGGAACAAACTTTGTAGGAGCTTGCAAAGAACTTAACATTTGTGACAGTGAATCACAATTGCAAGACTTTCTCCAAGACAGAGGATGTACATGGGTCTTTAATCCTCCACACTCCTCACACATGGGTGGTGTCTGGGAGAGACTTATAGGTATTGCCAGGCGAATCTTGGACGCCATGTTGCTACAAACCAAACCTGCTAACTTGACCCATGAGACTTTAAGCACCTTTATGGCAGAAGTGACAGCTATTATGAACGCCAGGCCTATAGTTCCTGTGTCCTCGGACCCAGATACACCTATAGTCCTTACCCCAGCAATGTTGTTGACTCAAAAGGTGAACTCTTTGTCGGCTCCATCTGGAACCATAAGTACAACCCAAGTCCATGCGAAACAATGGAAGCAAGTACAATGCTTGGCAGACACCTTTTGGAAAAGATGGAAGAGAGAGTATCTGTCAAACCTGCAATGCCGCAGAAAATGGACTGAGGATCGCCCAAATGTAAAAGTGGGTGATGTTGTTCTGTTGAAGGACAGCCAAGAGAGCAGAAACGAGTGGCCCATAGGACTTATTGTCAATGTTCTACCTAGCAGGGATTGCAAGGTTAGAAAGGTAGAGGTCAAGATTGTAAAAAATGAGACTGCCAGAATTTATCTCAGACCTATAACTGACATTATAGTTTTGATCTCAGACTAAGTAGGATTCCATTTACCTGTTTATGTTTTTTCTGCATAGCAGTAATTGTTTGGGTAGTGACATAATAAATTATGCCAGACAGGGAGTGTTCTGCCCATATTGGTCAGTGCTGTTGCAGATTATACTGCAATGTTGTTGATTTTGCTGCCATCTAGTGGTCAGAGTTATTATAGTTATTATTTGCCAGAGCTTATAGGAAGTAATGTTTTCCATCATAGGAAGAGGCTGTAACCTTTAACCTGGAAGTATATTTGCTAGAGCTTGACAGGAAAAGGTATTCCCCTCAGAGGGAAGGGCAGTAACCTTTAACCTGGAACTGTATTTCCTCCATTTCATAACTATTCCTGACAGCATTCAGAAGAGCTCTTATCTATTCCAGGACTAATCAGAGAATTGTCTGTAAGTACATCCACTGATGGAATGAGGCTGCTGTATAATGTTTAATGTACTGACACATATGTTTTGTTTATGCTTATGTTGTAGTTTTACAAAGTTATTCAGAAAAAAGAATACATACAGATCCGATGTCTCACGTTTCTTGACTTCTGAATTATTGTTAAGCTGTCTGACTAGTGTTATACAACAGTTCAATAACACGAAGCAGAACAGTAGCCTAGCTTGTAGACTCTATAACTTTCACACAAACCTATTATCATACACTTATCAGGATTTTTTTTTTACCAAAGACATGTAGCAGAATACATTCTGGCCTAAATTTATGCCAACATTTGATTTAATTGGATTTCTTTTGAAACAGAAAGTAGAACAATTTTTTTTTAAACTTTTCTCAATTTTTTCGCTTATATTGCAAAAAATGAAAAAAAAAAACCCAGTGGTGAATACAAACAGTCAAAAGAAAGCTCTATTTGTGTAAACAAAATGATAATGTATGACTGAGTAATTGTGATTCAAAGTGTGAGAGCACTAAAAGCTCAAAATTGGGGGGAGGAAGAGGGTGAAAGTGCCCAGTATTGAGGTGGTTAAACAATCTTGATCTTGAGTAACAGTAGTAGTCAGACAAGGCTTTCTGATCTGTTAGATGCATACCTGAAAACAATTCTACTACATTTCACAGTGCCTTGTGTATTAGAAGAGAATGGTACAATTGTGCCACCTGGTGGAATGTTTTACAACATGCATCCTATGGATCCCTGGACTGGTAAGTGCTTCTTTATTAAAAGTGGATGTTCCTGAATGTCCTTCAGAAGGAGGGAGATTGCGCGGCCATGTGCACGCACAGCTGCACGATCTGTGTGCCTGTGTCCCCCAAACACAGCGCAACACCTCTCGGCAGGAGGGCTCTGTGTCTGGCGCTCCTGATCATATGATGGCTGTGCCCAATCACAGCCGTCATGTAATGTCAACACAGCCATTGTAACGGTGATCGACTCTGCTTCTCCTCACACATGGATCTGTGCTGCCAGCCGGGGATCAGTGAGTATTGAGCTGTATTACTGCTTTTTACTCACTGATCACCCAGTTAGTGTCCCCAACACAGTGTGCCCAACACAGTGAAAACACCTGTTACACATCTGTCCTAGTAAAATAAAATGTGTAATTTATGCCTATAGAATGCCTGACGGTGCTACTTGGATGTTGGGCCTCTGTATGTGGTCAGGCTGTGGAAAAGTCTCACATGTGGTATCGCCATACTCAGGATGAGTAGCAGAATATACTTTTGGGGGGAACATTTTTGCTATGTACATGCTATGTGTTAGAAATATCTTATAAATTGACAACTTTGTGTAAAAAAAAAAAAAATGTTTTCTTTCCACATATTCCAAAAACTTGTGGGAAAAAAGTGACATGTTCAAAAGACTCATTATGCCTCGTAGAATATAAATTGAGGTCTTTTCTTTTCAAATTGGGGTAATTGGGTGGGTAATTCTATTGTTCTGAAAATGAAATGTGTAATTTATGTCTTTAGAATGCCTGACGGTGCTATTTGGATGTTGAGCCTCTGTATGTGGCCAGGCTGTGGAAAAGTCTCACACATGTGGTATCGCCATACTCAGGAGGAATAGCAGAATGTATTTTCGGGTGTAATTACAAGTTTATCTATGCCCTGTATAAGAAATAACTTGTTAAAATGACAGTTTTGTGGGGGAAAGAAAATCTTCATACCCAAACTATTGTGGGCAAAAAATTGCAACTTCAAAAAACTCACTATGCCTCTTACTAAATATCTCGGACTGTCGTATATACAAAAAGGGGTAATTTGGGGGGTATTTGTAACGTCCTGACATTTTAGGGTCTCAAGAAATGAGATAGGTAGTCAGTACATCAGGATTGATGAATTTTCAATGAAACGTAGCCTAGCTTGTAGACTCTATAACTTTCACACAAACCTATTATCATACACTTATCAGGATTTTTTTTTACCAAAGACATGTAGCAGAATACATTCTGGCCTAAATTTATGCCAACATTTGATTTAATTGGATTTCTTTTGAAACAGAAAGTAGAACAATTTTTTTTTAAACTTTTCTCAATTTTTTCGCTTATATTGCAAAAAATGAAAAAAAAAAAAACCCAGTGGTGAATACAAACAGTCAAAAGAAAGCTCTATTTGTGTAAACAAAATGATAATGTATGACTGAGTAATTGTGATTCAAAGTGTGAGAGCACTAAAAGCTCAAAATTGGGGGGAGGAAGGGGGTGAAAGTGCCCAGTATTGAGGTGGTTAAACAATCTTGATCTTGAGTAACAGTAGTAGTCAGACAAGGCTTTCTGATCTGTTAGATGCATACCTGAAAACAATTCTACTACATTTCACAGTGCCTTGTGTATTGGAAGAGAATGGTACAATTGTGCCACCTAGTGGAATGTTTTACAACATGCATCCTATGGATCCCTGGACTGGTAAGTGCTTGTTTATTAAAAGTCAGCAGCTACAGCATTTGTAGCTGCTGATTTATTTTTTATTTTTTTCAGGGCGATGTTCCTCTTTTAAAAAAGCCCAAACTCTGTAAACAATTATATAAATATAAAAAAATTAAAGGAACACTTTGAGACTCTGATGTGTTATGAGATCTCAATGGGGAAAAACATTATGCTGGATATCTATACTAATATGGGCTTATGGAGTAATGTGTTAGAAACTAAAGGATACCACATCGTTTGATGGAAATGAAAGCGATCAAACTACAGAGGGCTGAATTCAAGGACACCCTGAAAATCAAAGTGAAAAAATGATGCAGCAGGTTAGTCCATTTTGATAAAATTTAATTGCAGAAACTCAAAATGGTACTCAGTAGCTTGTATGGCTCCTGCATGCTTGTATGCATGCCTGACAACATTGGGGCATGCTCCCAATGAGATAACGGGTGGTGTCCTGGGGTATTTCCTCCCAGGTCTGGACCAGGGCATCACTGAGCTCCTGAACAGAACAGACCCTCATGAAGTCTGTTTCTGATTGTTTGGTCAGAGACATTCACACCAGTGGCCTGCTGGAGTTCATTTTGTAGGGCTCTGGCAGTGTTCATACTGTTCCTCTTTGTACAAAGGAGCAGATAACAGTCCTGCTGATGGGTAAGGACCTTCTACAACCCAGTCCAGCTCTCCTAGAGTAACTTTCTGTCTCCTGGAATCTCCTCTATGCTCTTTAGACTGTGCTGGGAGACACAGCAAACCTTCTGGCAATGGCACGTATTCATGTGTCATCTTGGAGGAGTTGAATTGCCTGTGCAACCTTAATAGGGTCAAGGTATCGCCTCATGCTAACAGTAATGACACTGCCCCTAGCCAAATGCAAAACTAGTGAAAAACAGTCAGAAAAGATGAGTAGGGAAACAAATGTCAGTGGCCTCCACTGTAAAATCATTCTTGTTTTGGAGGTTGTGTCATTGTTGCCAATCTAGAGCACCTGTTGCGAATTTCACCAAAGAAACTGAAACGGAATAACAACCCCTCTGCTACTTAACTGACCAGATCAATATCCCAGGAGTTCAATTGACTTGATGCTTTACTCTGATTAAAATGTTTTCCTTTAATTTTGAGCAGTGTATATCTCAATACCATTTAGGCCCTACCTTTTTTTGTAATGTGTATCACAATGCAAACTGTAGAAGGTGAAGGGAAATGACCACCAGCATTGATGTCAGTTAGTGCTATAATACCATACAACATTGGTGTCAGTGAGTGCAAAAATACCCCCAGCACTAGTGTCTGTGGAAAAAATATTATGGAAAGAAGAAATGTTCCCCATGTATATAGGAATTTTAAAGGCAATATCAGATACAACTGTGTAATATATAAAACATATAAAATAGTTCTTTATTTTTTACAAAAATGCAATAAAAACATTTTCTAAAAAAAAAACAAAACAAAAAATGTCTGTTTGTACATAATATAAATGTGTCACAACGTGCAATTGGTACAAGTCCTCTCTGTATCCTCCACCCAATAGTATTCCACTGGTGAGCAGTACCCGTGTTTCAGAAAATAGTTTTCCTTCTTCAGGGATGCATAACAAGGGAGGTATGATCCAAAGTATAGTGTCTTTATTATTAGTGTTAAAGTAGTTAAAAGAAAAAAGCTGACAATCAACACCTGCGAAAAAAACTTGAAGGGGACACACTAAGGCCAACCTATCACATGAAAGGAGGAAAAAGCCACAATATCCCAAAAGAGCCTCTTGTCTAGAGGATATGGCAGTCTCTCTCTGGATGGTGATGCTCTGGAAAGAATATCAAGTCTCAACATTGGTGTCAGTGGATGCAACAATAAACCCCAGCACTGGTGTCACTGAGTGCAACAATAATCCCTCCCCCCTCCTATTGGTGTCAGTGGATGTAATAATTGCCCCAACATTGTTGTCAATGGACACAATTATAAACCCCTACATTGGTGTTAGTAAATGCAGTATTAGTCCCGAACATTGGTGTCAGTTGACACAATAATAACCCATGGAATCGGTGTCAGTGGATGCAATAGTAAACCCCAACATTGGTGTCAGTGGGTCAAATAATAAACCCCCAGCATTGTTGTCAGTGGATGCAGTAATAACCATCAACACTGGTGTCAGTGGATGCATTGGTGGTCATGGCAGTGAAACTACCCTCCTTCCCTTCTGACACCAGTTGTGAGAGGTATGACACTGATAGGTACAGTCAGGGGCGTAACTACAGGGGTTGCAATTGCAACTGGGCCCCATGCTCCAGGGGGCCTGCTGAGGGACTGTAATAAAGGGCCCTGCAACGAGAGTAAAGGGCCCCAGGATCAGTGGGAAGAGCCCCAGGCTTGAAGGGAAGGGCCCCAGCTAGGGGTCCGGGGGGCCCTTCATGGTTTCTTGCACCGGGCCCTGAAGGTACAGTATGTCTTTTCTTCAGTGTCAGGTCCTGGAACACAGGGATTGTTGCGGCGCCTGGCAACCTGCTGCTACTCTGCTATCTACAGTATATGGTACCTGATAGCCCATGGGCAACGTGTTGGCCACCAGGGAACTATGGACTGCGAAATTTGTAGTTTCCATAGAGAAGAGCACATGGCCACACCATAGAGGTCAAAAAGTCCCCTATGTGATACTATTTAGTTTTCATCTTATGTCTCACCTACGCTCCATTGAAGCCAATGAAGCACAGGTCATACTCCAGTAGCTTCTTCCTTGCAGTCAGGGAAAGTGCCAGCTGAACCAGATGTAATGTAATGTACTTTGTGCATTCTTTTACGAGGTAGGGGATATAAGCAAATGGACCTTTGGTGGTTTTACTCCTTTTTACCCGGTGGCACTCAGCAATGTCAGCATGTTTCCCTTAGCGCCGAGAAGAAAGAAATAATAAGATAAAGTGCGCCATACTTCTTTGTCTATCCTGCAAGCCCAACTTACAGTATAGTCCACTGAGTTTTCAAATACTATATATTTGACTCATTAAGGGGATACTATAGATTGCTATAATATAGCCAGTCTCATTTAAACCAATAAAATGTCATAAGTGGGTTTTAATTTCATAATTTATATATATTGTATATATATAAAAATATCTTTACACATAAAATACCCTTCTTAAAGGGTAACTCCACTTTTGTGGGGGAAAAAATAGCAAATAAAGAAAAAACAATATTGCGTATACAATTGCGACACAAATCATATTGTAATTAAATGTTATTAAAAATGACCATTCCTTTTCAATCTGTTGTAATTTTCAGAAAATGCAATGCAATATGGCTACCTGGAGAAGTTCTATACACAGAATGTATACTGACCCCACCTCAGAAATATAATTTCCTGCTTGTGTGATTGGCTCACCAATTTTCCCAGAAGTCTGCACTAAGATACAAATCAGATTTCTGGCATCTCCTACAACAAAAATGTCATTTTTGGTGAGATACTCCCAATAGGAACACGTCTAAAGAGATGCAGGCCCAGCAGCTTTCCTCATTAGAGCCCTGCAGCTGCCACAGCTGATAGATAATAATTAAACCACTCCCATTAGACCCACTCAGCAGAGAGGAACAAACAGGGATTTCTTCAGAATCACAAAAGGTAGGAATCTGCAACAAAATTTGTTATAATCCTTTTAAAGTACATACGTACATTATCTCCCAAAAGTGAGTACACCCCTCACATTTTTGTAAATATTTTATTATATCTTTTCATGTGACAACACAGAAGAAATTACACTTTGCTACAATATAAAGTAGTGTACAGCTTGTATAACAGTGTAAATTTGCTGTCCCCTCAAAATAACTCAACACACAGCCATTAATAAAAAAAAAAAAAAAAAAGTAACACTTAAAAAAGCGTACTCCCCGCGCCTAGGAGTTGGTATTTTAAATAGTGACAAACTGTGAATATAGCAGCAGTAGTAGTGTAAAGTTATATGTGAAAGAAAATAGTCCTGGTAGGGGCTATCTACAGCGCTTGCTTAAAATGTATATAAACATAAAATTGTGCAAATGTGCAATATAAGAAAATTGTGCAAATGTGCAAAAAATATGTGCCAATCAATGAATATTTCATATAAATACAAAATCATAAATTAATTAATGATTGCTTAAAGTTCATCTCATATTATACATAAATAAAATATAACAAAATCCGATATTTCGTGATTATTCCTTATTTCAGGAACTGTGCAAGTGCTCAATAATAACAATCCAATGGTGACTGGTAAAGTGCAGGTGCTGAATTCCTTCTTCCCGTGAAGCAATTTATGAAATGGGTCACTTACCAAATGTAGTGGGTCTCATATACCTTACAATATAGAGACCAATCACGCTTATTGGTAGGTCCCCTTTAACCACTTGCCGACCGCCGGTCGACTATATACGGCGGCAGTCAGCCCCTCCCAGGCAAAGTGACGTACCGGTACGTCACTAGCCTGGGAGCCAATAGGGGGCGAGCGCGCGCCACCGGAGGCGCGCTCCTGTCCCCGGTCGTTCACTAGGAAGCCCGCGCGTGTGACCGGCGGACCCGATGTCCGCCGGTCACTCGCGATCGTCGGGTAGAGAGGGAGAAAGGCAGGTGGCTAATGTAAACAAAGCCGCCTGTCATTCTCCCCTGTGTAAAAGCACAGATCATACGGTCCTGCTATGTAGGACCGTAGATCTGTGCTGTTACACACACAGCCACATCCAATGACAGTTAGAATCACGCCCCTAGGGACACATTTAACCCCTCCCTCTCCAATAAAGTTAACCCCTTCCCTCCCATTGTCATTTTTACAGTAACAGTGCTTATGTATAGCACTGATTACTGTAGAAATGTCACTGGTAACCCCAAAAGTGTCAAAAATGTCAGTCAAGGGTCCGATCTGTCCGCCCCAATGTCGCAGTCCCGCAAAAAAAAAATTGCAGATCGCCGCCATTACGCGTTTAAAAAAAAAACAACAAAAATGACAAAAATCTTTCCCTTTGTTAGTAAACGCAATAACTTTTGCACAAACCAATCAAAATACACTTTTTCCGATTTTTTTTTACCAAACATATGGTAAAAAAAAAATTGGCCTAAAATGTTAAAAAATTTAGATTTTTACATTTTTTTGGGGGGAATTTCATATAAAAAAATGTGAAAAATATTGTTATTTTTGCAAAATTGACGCTCTTTTTTTGTTTATAGCGCATGATCAAAAAATTGCACAGGTGATCGAATACCACCAAAAGAAAGCTCTGTTTGTGGGAAAAAAAGGACGCCAAATTCGTTTGGGTACAGCGTCGCACGACCGCGCAATTGTCCGTTAAAGTCACGCAGTGTCGAATCGCAAAATAGGCCCTGGTCAGGAAGGGGGTAAAATCTTCCGGGGCTTAAGTGGTTAAGATCCTCCTGGCTGTGCTGATGGTGATTTCTTCCTCACCGTTCCATAAGGCAGCTTGTAATATTGTTTTTTGAAAGAAAAGATAAAGGCCCCAGATGGTATAATATTGTTTAAAAGGGGTTTATTCCCATAAAAATACAAAGTAGCACTGTTCAGCAAGATCCGGCAAGGATTGTAATGCGAACATGTTTGTGACAAACCGATACAACCATGCAGAGTGGCGAGCGGAGGTAAATCCGGCTTGCGCTCCAAATGAATGTCACGTTGTGCGGTCCGCTCGCCACTCTGCATGGTTGAATATTTATGGGGTCTCTTCTAATCCCCGGGTGAGCCCAGCCCAGAAGGTGGAGAGACAGCCCTTAAGTATTCTGGAGCCTGGCTATCCGGGAGGAGAGTCCAGGGTCCAGTGGTCTTAGAGGGGACCCTTGTGCTGGGGTGCTCTGCCTCCAGGCAGAAAGAACCACAGAGAAAGAGTGAGAAAGATCAGTTGAGGAATTCTCATGCCATTTCAGCTTCAGCTAGGCTTAGCTCAGTAACCCTGGGAGCCATTTGGACCTGTCCAGCAGGAGGCCAGTTCAGCAATCACCACGTGAGCTACAAGATCTTTACAAGAGCGAGTGGCGAGTAGTTTCAATTCTACATCTCGTAACCTATAAGAGGACAAGCAGCCAGGTTCAATACCCAGCTAGCTATCTACAAGAGACAGCCTAGAGCCAATAAAGTCCATACAGCTACCCTGTACCTCTTGCTTGGGAATCCTGAAGAGAAGCCAAGTACCTTAGCATCGTTTTACGGAGATAGAGTACCGGGAGGCGCTTTCTGATTTGTTTCTAAAAGGCGGACTGCTAATCTATATCACACAGCTGTGTGGGATCTAGCACCAATGAATATGCAACAGCTGATTACCTCCATGGGAGGCTATGTGTCTTCACCATGTTTTCAATTTTGGGACTAGCTATATGCTGAATACACAGCTTTAACCCTTTAATACAAGACAAATGCTTACTGTGAATGGCCAATCTTAACTTGAGGAACCAGGTTCCAACATAAGAGTTCCCCAAACTGGAATCTTTGATATATTTCCTAGTCATATTAAATTCACTATTTGGGTATTGGACTATGCACTGGTGCAATGCATGTATGCTTGTATGTGTGAGGCCTGTTTGATTGTGCAAAGTGTGAGAACGCTGTCTATGGTCTTTTAAATTGAGGTGTTTGTGTGTGGGGGGGGGGGGGGGTTTTGATATATTTGTTTTGGGATTGGATATTTTTTCTTAATAAAGGTGATTTTTTGTATTCTACATCATTTTTGGTTCTCGCTTACAACTGCTTGACTGGGGTGACCTGCTGGCTTACCCCAATGTTCTTTTCTTGTAGTCCAATTCTAGTTGTGGAGGTATCCCGTCCTGATTGGATGAAGCAGCGATTTCATACTTTATACCTCTTACTCCCACATTTATTAAGTGGGTTTAGGACACAGTGTTTTTATTTATTTTTTCTTTTAATGTACTGCACATGCCAAGCAGCTGCTCCTGTTCGGTGGTCTTCAGCTGGCTATGCCTATGAACACATCATACAACAGATCCTGCTGGGTGGTCTTTAGCCAGCTATACCTATGCACATATCAAATAGCTGCTCCTGCTGAATGGTCTTCAGCTGTCTATGCCTATGCACACATCAAACAGATTCTCCTGCTGGGTGGTCTTCAGCTAGCTATACTTATGGACCTGTTAGACAGCTGCTCCTACTGGTTGGTGGTCTTTGGCTGGCTACACCTACAGCATGCTTTAGACAGCTTCTCCTGTTGGGCAGTCTTCAGCTGACTATGCCTACTACACGCATCAGACAGCTGCTCCTGCTGGGTGGTCTTTGGCTGGCTACACCCACAACATGCATCAGACAGCTTCTCCTGTTAGGTAGTCTTTAGCTGGCTATGCCAACTAAATGCATCAGACAGCTGCTCCTGCTAGACAGTCTTCAGCAGGCTACACCAAGTCAGCAGTCTGGGCAGTTTTTGGTTAGCTATGTCTACTGCACACATCAGAAAGATGCTCCTGTTGGGCAGTCTTTGGCTGGCTACGCCTACTGCACACATCAGAAAGATGCTCCTGTTGGGTAGTCTTTGGCTGGCTATGCCTACTGCACACATCAGAAAGATTCTCCTGTTGGGTAGTCTTTGGCTGGCTACACCTACTGCACACCCCAGAAAGATGCTCCTTTTGGGCAGTCTTTGGCTGGCTATGCCCACTGCAGAGTTGCAGCACAAAGTAGCTGTAGAAAAGGAACCACAGGGCCATCAGTTGTGTTTCAAGGTGAAGACTAAGGGATTTATGTCAAAACTCGGGACAGCATGTTAGCAGTTAGCCACAGAATGTGTTACTGGTACTGCTACTACAGTGGTGGACTCAGGGCACCCCCCCCTGCTCTTGTTGCTAAAGCATCTCTTCCTTGGCCTAGCGATTGTTAAGTTTAGGTTTCAGGCACTGCATTGTAAACTTTCAGAAGGGTAGACAATCCAGGTGAGGGGACAGAACCATAAGGGGCACATTGTTATTCAAAAGGTATGTGCTTTCAGTAAGCTAAATGCTACTTTTTCTCCCAACAGGTTTGTTTCAAGACAGCAACAAATAAAAGGAAGAAATAGCCAAAATCTAGCTGCAAAATAGATTATGCTTGATTCAATTTATTTAGCCACATTATGGAGGGGACGCTTAAAAAAAACAGCTACATCACTATGAATGTAAAATAACATTTCCAAGAAAAGAAACCAGTGACACCTCTCACCTGCAACAAAAATTACCATTTGTAGTAGAAAGGGATATGTATGCTGCTCAGTCCAGAAACAGCTTAAAGCGTAACTCCACTTTTGTTGAGAAAAAAACATTCCCCTCAAGGTGATCTCTGTACATTACAAGGATTTTAACAAACTTTGTTGCAGATTCCTATATTTTGTTAAAGCTACAGGGCTCTAATGAGGAAAGCTGCTGGGCCTGTATACCTTTAGACGTGTTCCTATTGGAAGTATCTCACCAAAAATGACATTTTTGTTACAGGGAATGCCAGAAATCTGACTTGTATCTTAGGCAGACTTCTGGGAAAATTTGTGAGCCAATCACACAAGTAGGAAATGATGTTTCTGGAGTGTGGTCAGTACACATTCTGTGTACAGAACAGCTCCAGGTAGCCATATTGCATTCCATTGTAAGGAAATTACAACAGCTGCAGATTGAAAAGGAAAGTTATTTTTTAATAACATTCAATTACAAAATGATTTGTGTCGCAATTGTATACACTTTATTTTATATCCAAACAGAAAGTGTTTATTAAAGTTGTAGCATCAATACATTGCCAGCAGTACATATCAATACACAATTGTACTCAAAACAGGTTACATCGCAATATCCTGCCACATATACAGATAAAAGAGAAGTCATCTTTCAGTATACATCATCATATTCCTCTTGCTAAAGTTTTTAAGAACTGTACTACATATAACAGATTAGAACCCTCAATTATACCTAGGCATTGAGGCCAAGTAGCCTATTCATCGTTAGATCCACCGATGCAAGCCCCAGGGTATCCAGCAATGACGCCCATAGTTTTCCAAATTTAGATGCATTACCCCTATGCTGGTATATGACCTTCTCCATTCTCATCATACTATCCATTGTGGTAAACCATTTTTTAATGTTGGAGGGTCTTCTGATTTCCAGTGTACCATTATCAACCTTCTTGCCTGAAACAGGGCTCTATGCACAGCCTCCTTCGTATACATATCCCAATCGTACTCCCCCAGCACTCCCAGCAAACACTCCGCTGGAGTTTGCCCCAGAGTCACCTGGAACACTATATTAATTATCTGTACCACTCCTTCCCAGTAGCAAAGTGTCATCAGCATATATCACCACCTTCTCCTGTATATTTCCATAACGAAACCCCTCTATACCTGGATGGGACTGCATCTTAATTGCCAGGGGCTCAATCGCCATTGTGAAAAGGAGGGGCGATAAGGGACACCCCCTACCTCGTTCCCTTCCCCAACTCAAAGTATTGTGACAGGTTGCCAAACGCCCTAATAGCCGCCTGTGGTTTAGCATAGAGAAGACGTACCCATGATATATACTGTATACTGATCCAAACCCAAATTTCTCCATTACCACCCATGAGTATTCCCAATCGACGTTATCAAATGCCTTTGTGGCGTCTAATGATAGCAGTGCCCTATGACCTACATTATCTCTCGGGGATTGCATATTTAAAAATAATCTCTGTAAATTGACAGCAGTAGATTTATGGGGCATGAAGCCAGCTTGATCAGAATGTATTAAGGATGTAATGACCACATTCAATCTTATTGCTAATACCTTCGCTAGAATTTTCACGTCGCATTGCAGCAGCGATATTGGCCTATATGATCCAGGGTCAACTGGATCTTTACCCGGCTTTAGTAGCAAAACCACGTTCGCTTTGCACATAGAGGGAGGCAGGGCACCCCCATCTAAGGACTCGTTAAAAACTTTCAGCACCCTCGGGAGCACAACCTCGGAGTATGGTTTTTACACTTCCATGGGGATACTGTCTTCCCCGGGTGCCTTATAGTTGGAAAAAAAGCATACTTCCTCCTGGAGTTCCTCTATAGTGAGTGGTGCATCTAGCTTCTGCCTTTGAATATCCGTGAGTTTGGAGAATGGTATGTTTAGCAAGTATTGTCTC
This sequence comes from Pelophylax lessonae, assembly GCF_965119305.1. Lineage (NCBI taxonomy): Eukaryota > Metazoa > Chordata > Amphibia > Anura > Ranidae > Pelophylax > Pelophylax lessonae. The sequence continues at coordinate 337,405,052 of NC_138768.1, forward strand.
AGGCATATATGAGGCTGTCGGAAGGTAAAGAGTCTCATAAAAATTTGTCATTTCCCGCATGATCTCCTTCAGTGCTCTCACTAAGGGCCCCGCCCGGGACTTAATTGCCCCTATAGTAGGGGAATGGTGATGGGAGGAAGCTATACTTGCCAAGAGGCGTCCAGGCTTTTCCCCCTCCACAAAGAACGCCTGTTTGGAAAAAAAACGTTTCTTCTCAGCTGAAGAGGTCAGCAGGTGCTCATAAGCAGACTGAGCCGCCTGCCAAGCCCCCCTGGCTGAGTCAGAAGGATCTGCTATGTACTGTTCCAACTCTTGTACCCTGGATTCAACTTCTGTAATCAAAACTGTAGAGGCCCTTTTCACCTTGGTTATTTCAGCTGTTAACAATCCTCTTAACTACACTTTAAAAGCCTCCCACTGAATTACACCAGAACCAGATGGATCCTGGAATAAATGAAACTCACGTATATTCAGCTCTCTGTTTTCAGGGGAGCAAAATAGTTTCAACCAAACGGCGTTACATTCCACAGGGCTTTGGATAGTGCGTTATTTGGGGCCACCCCAAGGTATATTACCAGGGGAGAGTGGTCTGACACACTTCGGGGCCTATAAATTACATCAGCCACATACGGGAGCAGGTAGGGCTACTCATTCCAAGATCTATTCTGGAAAGGGTATCATGAGTCTTAGAAAAGCAAGAGAATTGTCCAACCTTAGGATTCCTAATTCTCCAGACATCCACCCAACCAACCTCCCGCGCCAACCCCACCAGGGAGTACCCCTAAGAGGAGAGACACGGGGAGCAGGATCCACGCAGCAGTTGAAGTCCCCAACAACCAGTAACGGAACATCCGGCCTCGTGCCCAAATATATGACAAGAAGCCGGAACACTGCCACAGAGAAGGGGGGGATATACACATTTTAAATTACCAATACGACAATTAGTAAAAACATAGCGACCCTCCTTGTCAATGTCACTATCAACACTGACACCTCTGGAGAAGGAGGTGTGTGCTGAGTGGTAAGCCTTTCCCACCCATCTATAGTTCAAGCAGCTCAGTGTGTCAGGCGTAAGGTGGGTTTCCTGAAAACAGACAATGGCAGGCTGCAGTTTACTAATACACATGAAGGTCATGGTGCGTTTCAAAGGAGAGTGAAGACCCCTAATATTCCACTGGTATCTCCACTGGTCATGACCCCTTTGGTTGGCAGTCCAACTAGCAGTTCTGTCCGAAAAATAATGACTGCAGCAAGATACAGGTGATCATAAGTACAACTGTCTGGCAATGGTGAAGTGCAACGATGTGGCACAACTGCGTCATTTTCTAAGTAGGGCATTGTAGTAGATAAACCAATGTATGTTGTGAACAGTAATTGCAACCGGCAACACAAGAACGACCCCACTAAACGTGGGAGGCACTGCCAACAGAGCTGCTCTAAAGTCTTAAGTAGTGTCCGTACTCGCATGAGCCAACATTAGATAATGTGTAATCCACCAACAATAGGAAACCTTCCTGTGCAGCTCACATCATGTTCTACAATATATTGTCCCCCAGCCAGAGAACATTAGACCTTGGATAGGATGAGAGCATTAAACAGTGAAGGAAATGAATACCTTTCCAATAGACATTAAATCATAGAGTCCCTGGTCAGTCTCCCTCCACTTCTTCCCCTAAACGTAGAAGTATTTGCTCTTTCTGGTCCAGCCAAGCCGCTGCATCTCTTGAGGATTCAAAGAATTGCATCTGGCCTTGTGCCGTAACCGGAAGCTTTGCGGGGTACAGCATGGCATATGGCAATTGCAGGATTCTCAAACTTGTCTTAACATCTGTCAATTTAGCTCTACCCCTTTGGACCTCCGCAGAGAAACCCAGGTAAAAGGATACTCTGGTACAATTAAATTGGACATCACCTCTCTCTTGGGCCTCTCTCAGCACAGCTTCACAGTCCCTGTAGTGCAGTATTCTTGCCAGCATAGACCTGGGAGGACCTCCAGGTGGAAACGGGCGAGGTGGTACCCTGTGGGCCCTTTTCACCATGAAAAGCGGCGAGAAGGCCTCATGGTCGAACACCTCCATAAGCCATTTCTCCACAAATGCTGTGGGGGTCTTTCCCTTCAGCTCTCTTGCGGAGGTCCACTATGCGCACGTTATTTCTGCGAAGGAAGTTTTCCATATCCTCAGCTCTGTCGTGTGCCTCTTTTGCCAACTAATAAGCAGACTATGTGTCCTGGGAGAGGGTGGGCAACTGGTCCTCAATGTCACTAACACGTCTCTCCACCACAGTGGTTTTCTCCTGCATCTTCTGCAAATCCTGGGGCAGTAGAGATACATCCTCCCTTAGACCCCCAAATTGATCCTTTAATATATTAATGGATGCAATGCAGTTATTTACAGCTTTAAGTATATCTGCCAGTGTTGGTTGATCCTGCTCTGCCCCTCACTGTCCTGAATGGATGAGGATTGTGATTCCACTGAGAGGGAGTCATGCCGTGTGTAGCTAGGGGAGCCTGATCTTGTTCCCTCACCCGTGTCTGAGGAGCCCCCTGAAGCCTCCATCCGTTCTGTCCCCAGGGTTCCTGACAGTTTCTGATTGAAACACAGCATGTCTCTGGGGGGATCCTTACCCTGACTCCTCAGGGATTTTTGCGGTTTCATGCTGACCTCCTTTCCCCTCTCCTTCTCTGTGCCACTTGGAGTCCTCTTCAGCAAGGCCCTGGGGGCGCCATCTTAGCTGATGGGCCCGACACCTCATTCTGCCCCTTTTGTGTCATCCCTCGGGTTCGGATGGCCACCATGATGTCCAGGTGAGTAGCTGGCAGTTTGGACCGGATTATTGCCGGTTTGCAGGCTGGGGGAGGCCGAGAATCACTAACCTAATCAGAAGCAGGAGCTGTGAGAGATGCGTCCTCTCACATTCCGGTCTTGGCTACGCCCCGGAATTACCCTTTAAATGATTATGATTCCCAGAATACCTGGCTGGAGAGGAATGCTGGGAGTGTAAATAATTTATAGTTACTTAGGGGGTGATTTACTAAAACTGGAGAGTGCAAAATCTGGTGCAGCTCTGCATAGAAACCAATCAGCTTCCAGGTTTTATTGTCAAAGCTTAATTGAACAAGCTGATGTAAGAAGCTGATTGGCTACCATGCACAGCTGCACCAGATATTGCACTCTCCAATTTTAGTAAATCAACCCCTTAGCCTCACTCCCTTTTTTTGTCTTGTTTAGGTATGCCAGATTGTAGGCTCCATAGAAGAGCCACTGAAATTATCATATATGATATATACTCTGTATGTCCACAAGATGGCACTAATAGCATAAGGGAGATGCATGTCTATGAATCTTTTGTTACTGCTTTCTGAACAGACCAATACTTAGCTCAATGTGAATATCCAATGTTTGCTGTACCCATTTCTATTGTCTCTTGTATCTTATCTAGGGATATCTAGGGACAATGTTAGCCTTTTGAGTATTTAAAAAGCTAATTATAATTTAGTATCTCAGTGTTCACCTCAATATCAACAGCCTCCCTTCGACATCCAAGATGCCCTTTACTTTGACTCAAATTAGGCCTACAATCCTCTGTACAAACTCAACATACATTCACAAGCCCAAGTCCTGTGCAAACGGCATTTAAAATGTATGTCAAGATAAAAAAAAAAAATGTGTCACATTAGCTCCCCATGTTGTATTCCTTTAAGGACTCTGCAAGTACAGGAAAATGCCTACTGAATATCCTCCAGTTGTAGGCTGACAACACACAGCATTTTGGATGGAGTGTAGCCTAAGCCAGCCCACTCACATACTTGCCAACTGTCCCTTTTTTCCTGGGACAGTCCCTGCAAATAGGAGCCTGTCCCAGGTAATTTATATTGTCCCTGGAAAACGCCTGTTAATCGGGCTGCCCATAAATGTTACGCAGAAGTAGTGCAGCTGAATGGGAGAGTTATTCCAACTCTGCTATTGTGGCCTTAAATTTGAAATTCCCTTTTTAATTTCCTGTAATTCTCTCTATATTGAGTAGACCCTTTAATATGATGAATAGGTTGGATTAATTATGCAGGGTGGGTGGAGCTTCAGGGAAGTGGGTGTGGTAATTTATAGCTGTGCTGCAAAGTGTCCCTGGAAATTGTTTTTAAATGTTGGTAACTATGCAACTATGAGTGTCTTTTGCTAAACTACTCAACCACCCCCACACTCAGATTTCTTCAACATAAAGGGTAATCATTCTGTTGTCCAGAAAAGAACTAGGAGGGTTTGTTGAGATAATACAGGTAGTGTGCAGAGATCACCTCCTGATAGGGCTGAATTTCTTACAAGATCAACGGGTTTTTTTCTTTTTTTAGGCATCAAACAGATATAATAAAACACATCCAATGGTATATTTACTAGGCCAAAATGGAGGAAATAAGAAGTTTGTTTATAAAGGTCTACAGGGGAGGACTGGGCCAGGGGGCAGAGGAGCAATTGCCCCCCGGGCCACTCTGATGCTCCGTAAAAGGGCTGCACTGTTTCTGCCACAGACATGCCTAAAGGATTCCTGGTGAAAAGAAGTAAAAAGTCCCCACTGCTGACCTACTGAGTGCGGGATGAAGACAACGACAGTTTCATGCCCCACTGGAGACTCTCCTTTCCCAGGCAGCCCTCGACCGAGGTGTCGAAGCTCCCCCCCAACTGCCCCCTGCTGACCAGGTCGGGAACCTGGATTCGGCCGGTGAGTAGAGAGTACCTGGAGTGGAGCTTCAGCCTGGAATGGGGGTCAGGAGGATGCTGGGAAGAGGGAGAGTGGGAGGGGGGCCAAATTGCTGCACTATGGGCCTCCAGTTTGTACTTGCCCCCTAGGCTGAGAGTTGCCAGTCAGCCCCTGAGGGTCTACATACACTTTTACCACTTCAGGTCGGGAGGGTTTTACCCCCTTAATGACCAGGCTATTTTTTGCGATACGGCACTGCTTTGCTTTAACTGACAATTGCACGGTCATGCGACACTGTACCACTGTACCAAATAAAATTGATGTCCTTTTTTCTCCACAAATAGAGCTTTCTTTTGGTGGTATTTGATCACCTCTGTTGTTATTTTTTGCGCTATAAACAAAAAAGAGCGACAATTTTGAAAAAAGAAAAAACAATATTTCTTACTTTCTGCTATAAAACATATCCAATAAAATATGTAAAAAAACAAATTTCTTCATCAGTTTAGGCCAATATGTATTCTGTAAAAAAAATTTCGGAAAAAAAATCCCAATAAGCGTATATTGATTGGTTTGCGCAAAAGTTATCGCGTCTACAAACTATGGGATAAATGTATGGACTTTGTATTAGCAGGAACACAAGATCCCTCTCCCTCTGTGACAGAACGGCGGTCTGTCTCTCCTATGAACAATTGGTGGGTCCCGCTGATTGGCTCCCGCTGTGTCCAATCCCAGCGGGAGCATGGCTCTGATATCGCATGTGTGCCCCATAGCCGACAACGAGAATCATGTAAAGGTAAGTGATTTGTGCTTAAGGGTCGCCCTGCCGCAGTAAATGTAGGTGGGGCAGTCCTTAAGTGGTTAAAGCTAACCAAGCACTGAGTGAAATTAGGCGGTTTGGCAGGGACAACCCAAATTTCAATTAGTGTGTGGCAGTCCTCGCTCAACAGATGTTGATTATTTGATCAGCTTCTTTAGAAGGGACATGTTAGAAAAAAAAGTACTCGATCAATGGCTGCAACTAATCGGAGATTCCTCCAGAATTTGATGTTTATAATGTAAAGCAATGGTTTGCAGTACACAGTGCACATCATCTTAAGCAGCAAACATTCAAGTTGTACTAAATGCATGTTCCTGCCCCAATAAAAAGATAACACAGTTCTGCTTTACAGTAGGTAACATTTCAGAGCCCTTGTCAGGTCCTGGAATGTACAGATAGACATGCGAGGTCTCATTACCTTCTAACTGTTTTCTGAACAACCTTTCCTCCACATGGATCTTATGTGTTTTCAGGTAAAAGAAGACGTAAATGGCCTTTGGGTACCCAGAGAATGTCAGCCTAGTTAAATGATGAGCTGTCTAGCTTGTATCTTATAACATATTGAACCAGTTTCTCTTGTCCAGAATGAGCAGGGTTATAGACAAGACAAGGTGTCATTGTATAAGGAAAGTGACGCATTTCGATTTTGAGATATTTAGTGACATTTTTCAAATAGTCACTTCAGCTAAGCATTTGTAGATTGCTTTATAAACCAGATAGTACAGATGGTAAAGAGGTGAAGGTGCTGTACCAAGAAAAAGCCTGCTGTGATTGTACTGTAAGCCCACAAACTAAGAAAGTGACCTCTTTTCTATCTGTAACCGGACCTTACAGACTGAGAAATACAGTATCTCACAAAAGTGAGTACACCTCTCACATTTCTGTAAATATTTTATTTTATCTTTTCATGTGACAACACTGAAGAAATTACACTTTGCTACAATGTAAAGTAGTGAGTGTACAGCTTATATAACAGTGTAAATTTGCTGTCCCCTCAAAATAACTCAACACACAGCCATTAATGTCTGAACCGCTGGCAACAAAAGTGAGTACACCCTTAAGTTAAAATGTCCAAATTGGACCCAAAGTGTCAATATTTTGTGTGGCCACCATTATTTTCCAGCACTGCCTTAACCCTCTTGGGCATGGAGTTCACCAGAGCTTCACAGGTGGCCACTGGAGTCCTCTTCCACTCCTTCATGATGACATCACTGAGCTGGTGGATGTTAGAGACCTTGCACTCCTCCACCTTCCATTGGAGGATGCCCCACAGATACTTAATAGGGTTTAGCAAAATCAAAGAAATTCCAGCGCTGGAGCTGTGGCAGTCTCAATAGATGATTGATAATAACTCCATCTGTGGTGCTGCTAATAAAGGTGCTGAACCAGCACAAAAGAACAAAGAAAACAAGGAGATCAGCGCTAGCCTCAGTGGATATAGGGGAACCACAGCCAACATGAACCAATATAGTTTATTGAAAATTGATAGTTGAGAAAAAAAATCCAAACCGGTATGTGAAGTCCCTGATGGATGAGGGGTGTACACCAAGCATCGCCGCCGGATGGGGTCCACTCTCTGATGGAGAAAGCTTGAGCTGGTTAATTATGCAGCGAGGGGAGGGGAGGACACCGAACCAGCCGGTGTGTGCACTAACACTTCCTCCCTCTACCTCCTGTGCTGCAGAGCTCAGCGGAGCGGGATGGATGCGTGCAGCCGGAAACCGGAAGGACGTCCAGGGCTGGCCCAAGACACGCCCTCCAAGATGTCTCCACATTCTATAGGACTATGAAAGCAGTCAGAGGAGTGTGAGTGTGTATGAAGTGACAGCAGGAGCAGGACAGAGCAGTAGACACTGGGCAGATGAGCGCACCAGGCTTTCTACTGTCTATAGTGCCACAGTGCCCTGCAGGGCTGCGGGCATGGTACAGGAGAATGCAGGGCTGTAGGCATGGTATAGGAGAATGCAGGGCTGCGGGCATGGTACAGGAGAATGCGGGGTTGCGGGCATGGTACAGGAGAATGCGGGGCTGCGGGCATGGTACAGGAGAATGCGGGGCTGCGGGCATGGTACAGGAGAATGCAGGGCTGTGGGCATGGTGTATGAGAATGCAGGGCTGTGTGGGCATGGTGTATGAGATTGCAGGGCTGTGTGGGCATCGTACAGGAGACGGATATGGTACAAGAGAATGCGGGGCTGTGGGCATACTACAGGAGATGCAGTGCTGTGGGAATGTACCATGCCCGCAGCCCTGCATCTTCTGTAGTATGCCTGCAGCCCTGCATAATGACAGGTAGTGTGCAGTCTCACTTACCTGTTCCTAAAGGGCACTTTAGAATTTAAAAATGGCGCCGCCCGGCGCCACACGTCAACACGTCTGCGGCCGGCCTGACATGCACACTGCGCATTCGCCGCCGCCGCTCGGAAAAGCTAATACAGGTTCGGCTATTCCCGGAAATACGACCTTTTTTTTTTTTTGCGATAGGCTTAGAAGAGAAGTGGCGGCCGGGGGCTGCCCCTCTCTAAGTGCCGCCTGAGACCCATGGTCCCACCGGGACCCATGGTAGGGCCGGCCCTGAGAACGTCACTACCGGATGTGATGAAACAGGAATTCAGAGCCAGCTTGACTCGCAAACAATGCCCAGTTTCCGGCAACTGGGCATTGTTTGCGAGTCAAGCTGGCTCTGAATTCCAAATACACTATAAAACCACATACACTATAATAAATTAATTTATTCAAGGAAAAATTTCCATCCTGCTCCTTCAAAGTTTCTAGTCACTGCAGTTAAAAATACGAACAAGTAACCCTCTAGGATTGGGACTATATAGGCACTATCAAGAACTGTCAATATTGATTAAAAAATAACATTTATTGTTACAAAACAGTTTTAAGATACATATCTGAAAGTACACATAGTGCAGCAAAGGAAGTGCAAATGTTGTAATATTACCACTTGCCGACCGCCAGCAGTACATACTGTATACTGCGGCAGGTCGGCTCTGTCCCACAAAACAACGTAACTGTACGTCACTTCGCAGGACCGCTAGTGGGGGAACGCACGCCCATTGGCCACGGGGGAAGTTGATCTGTGGGTCTGGTGAATGCGATGTCCACCGGGCACCCGCGATCGCTTCCCGTGGAGACAGAACGACGGTCTGCCTTTGTAAACATGGCAGATCCCTGTTCTGTCAGTAAAGAACACAGGGATCCTGTGTTCCTCTTATTTAGGAACACAGGTCTCTGTGTTTATTCAGTAAATACAACCCACACACAGTTAGAAAGCACCCCCTAGGGACACAATAAACCCTTTGATCGCCCCTGGTGTTAACCCCTTCCCTGCCAGTGTCATTAGTACAGTAACAGTGCTTATTTTTAACAATGATTACTGTAGTAATGTCACTGGTCCCCCCAAAAGAGTCTTAAAAATGTCAGTTAGGTGTCCAATCTGTCTGCCGCAATGTCACAGTCCCCCTAAGAATCGCTGATCGCTGCCATTACTAGTAAAAAATAAAAATAAAATAAATCTTTCCTCTAGTTTGTAAACGTGATAACTTTTGGGCAAACCAATCGATATACACTTATTGGCATTTTTTTTACCAAAAATATGTAGCAGAATACAAATTGGCCTAAAATGATGAAAAATTTTAACTTTTAATTTTTTTTTTTTGGGAATGTTATATAGCAGAAAGTAAAAAATATTGTTTTTTTTTTTTTTTTCTTTTGTCGCTCTTTTTTTGTTTATAGCGCAAAAAAAAAAAACGCAGAGGTGATCAAATACCACCAAAAGAAAGCTCTATTTGTGCAAAAAAAGGACAACAAATTTATTTGGGTACAGCGTCGCACGACCGCACAATTGTCTGTTAAAATAACGCAGTGCCGTATCGCATAAAATGGCCTGGTCATTAAGGCGGAAAATCTTCCGGTCCAGTAGTGGTTAAAGTAAGTAATGCAATACTAACTGGTAAAGCACAACAAGAAATATAACTAGTGCAAATGCAGCTAAGTGTTAAAACCAAGAATGGATATGCTATTGCTTCTACCATTAACGGTGCCAGGCATCAGATCATGAGAGACAGCCCTGGATGTTAGGCTGCAGTTGAAAATGAACATTAATTTGCTTCCAATAATAATTCAAAAATTGAAATAAATGACTGAAAGGAAAGTTTTCTAAAAAGAAAAAAAAAAACTTCTAGTGTATGGCCATCTTAAATCAACTACAGAAGCATAGATTAACTGCAGAGAATGCTCGTTTAAAGCTGATTTCCATGTTTTCTTGCACTTTAAATAGTTCATTTGGACCAATATTTAAAAAAGGGCCGAGATATATCCCGGGTAACTATAGGCCGGTCAGCCTAACATCAGTAGTCTGCAAGATTTTGGAGGGGATGCTAAGGGACCACATACAGTAGACTTTAGTAATGAAAATGGTATTATAAGTAGTAATCAGCATGGATTCATGAAAAATCGTTCTTGCCAAACCAATCTATTAACCTTCTACGATGAAGTGAGCTGCCACCTAGATAAAGGTAAGCCTGTGGATGTGGTGTATCTGGACTTTGCAAAGGCCTTCGACACCGTTCCCCACAAACGCTTACTGTTCAAACTAAGGAAGGTAGGTATGGACCATAAGGTGAGTACCTGGATAGAGAACTGGCTCCAGGGGAGAGTCCAGAGGGTGGTGATTAATGGGGAGTACTCGGATTGGGCGGGTGTGGAAAGTGGGATCCCCCAGGGTTCTGTCCTGGGGCCAATCCTGTTTAATTTATTCATAAATGATCTAGAGGAGGGGATATCTAGTACAATCTCAGTATTTGCGGATTATACTAAACTAAGCATGCCAATATCTTCTATGCAGGATGTGGAAACCTTACAAGTGGACCTTTAGATATACATGTTCAGGGTTTGCTCCCCCAATTTTTTGCTTGTTTATTATGTATTCAGTCTGACCAGACTTCTGTGGTTGAGCATCCCACCCCCCACACACACCTGTACTTTATCAGAGTCCACCATCAAGTAGATACAGGAGGAGTCCTTTGTAGTGCATTAGCACATCCATCCCAGCAAGGAGTGTTGTCTCCAAGGGTTGGAGAGGCTGGATTCACCCCTTTTCTATGGATAGTGTAGGACCCACTGATAATGGGGTACTTTGACGCAGTGGTGGGCTTGAGCACGATATGGCCATATGGTGGGACTAAACCCCCATTTTTATTTATGGATTGTCTCCATATTTAATAGTCATTTCTTTTGCATGGTTGCGCTATTCTTTTTTAATATACATGTTGCTTGGTCCATAGCTGCACCGGCTTTAGATATACATGTTCAGGGTTTGCTCCCCCAATTTTTTGCTTGTTTACAAGTGGACCTGAACAAAATAATGGGGTGGGCAACTACATGTTAGATGAGGTTTAATGTTGAAAAATGTAAAGTAATGCACTTGGGTGCCAGAAACCAGAAAGCAAGCTACTCACTAGGGGGGGAACCTCTGGGTGAATCTAAGATGGAAAAGGACATGGGGGTACTGGTAGACAACAGGCTTGGCAGTGGCATGCAATGCCAAGCCGCTGCAAGCAAAGCCAACAGAATACTGGGATGTATAAAAAAGGGGATTCACTACAGAAATAAAGAGATTATTCTCCCTCTCTACAAGACTCTGGTCCGGCCACATCTGGAGTATGCTGTCCAGTTCTGGGCACCGGTCCTCAGGAAGGATGTGCTGGAACTGGAAAGAGTCCAGAGAAGGGCAACAAAAATAATTAGGGGAATGGAGGACATCAGCTATGAGGAAAGACTACAAGCACTGAACTTATTCTCTCTGGAGAAGAGACGATTGAGGGGGGATATGATATCAATGTACAAATACTGTACTGGCGACCCTAGCATAAGGAACAAACTATTCAGAGTAAGGGAATACAATAAGACACGTGGCCACTCACTAAAACTAGAGGAAAGGCGGTTTAACCTTAAAGTACGTAGGGGGTTCTTCACTGTCAGAGCAGTAAGGATGTGGAATTCTCTTCCGCAAACAGTCGTATCAGCAGGGACCATCAATAGTTTCAAAAAACTATTAGATGGGCACCTTAAAGACCGCAACATACAGGGGTATACAATGTACGTGTCACGGAACCATGAACCAGACGTACAACAACAGATAAGTGAAAATAAGAAGGCTTTATTGAAAATCAAGCTATAAAGCAGAAGTCCAAACGGATGGCGAAACCGAGGCAGAGTCCTTGCGAAGCCAGAGGTCAGGAACCAGGAGGGTAGTCAGACGAAGCCGGGATCAGGAACCAGCAGGGTAGTCAGACGAAGCCAGGATCAGGAACCAGCAGGGTAGTCAGACGAAGCCAGGATCAGGAACCAGCAGGGTAGTCAGACGAAGCCAGGATCAGGGACCAGAAGCAACAGCAGTCTAGAAGCATGTGAACACAGGAGGACCAAGCAAGGAACTGAAGCCACAGACCTCCTATATATATGAGCTAGGCATCCAGTACCTCCCAGTGGGAAGGAGGAGCCGCAGGGTGGGAGGCTACAAGAAACCCAGAAACCAAGATGGCCGCCAGCACATGTCAAACGAAGGAGAACAGCAAGAAGGTAAGACCATGACAGTACGGTTAACAGCAAACACGCACACACATCATAGGTTGAACTGGATGGACTGATGTCTTTTTTCAACCTCACTAACTATGTAACTATGTAACCAAGGTGGTCCAACAAACTATTTACTTCACTAAGTGCTGCACTGGCTCTAAGCACTGTATCTAATGTATGTAGCTTCAGTACACAGTGCAGGCTTCTGGCTAAAACAGAGCCTTGCCGTCTCATACCAGAAACAATATTGAGTCGGTATGAGCGGCGCTCAGCCATTCATAGGCAGCTTTGTATTCTATGAATAAGTATAAAGCTTCCTCTGATTGGTTGAGGCAGGCTGATGACGTCACATCTGACTCCGCCAATCAGAGGAAGCTTTGTATTAATTTACAAAATGCAAAGCTGCCTATGAATGGCTAAGCCCTGCTCAGACCAACTTGATATTGTTCTGGGCTTGGGATGGGAAGTCTCTGTCTCACAGCCTGAAACCCAGCTCCAGCTGAAGCTACATACAATATATTGTCAAAAGTATTGGAATGCCTGCCTTTACACGCACATGAACTTTAATGGCATACCAGTCTTAGTCCGTAGGGTTCAATATTGAGTTGGCCCACCCTTTGCAGCTATAACAGCTTCAACTCTTCTGGGAAGACTGTCCACAAGGTTTAGGAGTGTGTCTATAGGAAATTCGTTTTTTTTAAATTATAAATTCTTTTGTTTGGTTTTCTGAAAGTGGTGTACAATACAGAGCCTCTGGGCATGCCCTGACTTAATCAGCACAAAAACAAACAAAAAATATTAACACTACAACAATTAACCCTGCAGGTTGAGACCTGCCAAAAGAACAAAACCAGTCCCTAAACCTTTACTGCTCGCACCTACATATGGTATGTTATAGCAATGCAATGCAACTCATGCAAAAAACATTATTACAGCGAGGTAGGTATACTGGGGAATGTATGCATAAGGCCTCAAGTTAGGAAATCTTTAGTAGAGTATTAACTGACTAAAATCTGGTTTGTGGGATCATGTCATACACCTCCCACCTAACCTCTCATTATTGCATGGCATTGGTGTTATGAGATTCTAACCAAATAGTCCAAATTTTGGCAGATTTATTTGGGCATCCACAGGAAAGGTATGTAGCCTTGTATTGGGGGATAGCTGAGTTGACTAAGGCCTTCCAAAAATGTAATGAGGGTTCATCAGGTTGTTTCCATTTCAAAGTTATTGATTTCCATGCTCCTCATACTCCGGCATTGATGGGTCTCAAAAGAGCCAGCATTTCCCGCCAGAAGTACCAGCCAGCAGTAACCACCAGCAGTACCCGCCAGCAGTACCAGCCAGCAAAACCCACCAGCAGTACGAGCAAGCAGTACCCACCAGCAGTACCCACCAGCAGGACCAGCCAGCAGTACCAGCCAGCAGTACCCACCAGCAGTACCCGCCAGCAGTACCAGCCAGCAGTACCAGCCAGCAGTACCCACCAGCAGGTAAGTGCAGTGCATCCGTGTGAAAGCAGCCTTAGGCCCCTTTCACACGATCGGTCTGTGCATTAGCGTGTGTAAATTGTTGCAACATGTTTTTTAATACCTAATTGTGTTCTATCATAATAAAATGTCATGTCCTTGTTCATACCTGTATGAACAAGGACATTACCTTTTCTGGCTGCCTAAGTCATATGTGCTAGGGGTGCAACTAGCCCCCAGCACATAATTGTAAATATCCCAGCTTGTGCAGTGTTTCTGACTCCTACCACCATGACCACTTCAAATCACTGAAGTGGTCATGGTGGTTAGAGTGTTCCTTTAATATCTCTCAGAAGAAGTAAACCTCTGTATACTATAAGATAAAAAAAAACCTTCTGTGTGCAGCAGCCCCCCACTCGGCTGCTGCACACAAAAGGTCCCTCTCTGTCCAGCGATGTCCACAAGTGTCTTAGCCGTCCGAGGATCTCCCTCCTGACTGGCTGAGACATAGCAGCGGCGCCATTGGCTGGCGCTGCTGTCAATCAAATTCCTCTAGCCAGTGAGGAGGGGAAACAGGGCTGGGTCGGGGCTCCGTGTCTGAATGAATACAGTGAGCTGTAAGTCAGCTCAGGAGTCCCCATAGCAACCTGCTTGCTGTGGGGGCACTCAACAGGAGGGAGGGGCCAGGAGAGCAGAAGAGGGACCCGAGAAGAAGAGGATCCGGTCTGCCCTGTGCAAATCCACTGCAACAGAGCAGGTAAGTATAACATGTTTGTTGTTTTTATAGGAAAAAAAAAACAAGACTTTACAATCGCGTTAACAGTTCTGGAACTTTTTGAGCCAGATAATAAATGTTCATCAGCACATGTTCATTCCCAATGTCCCCTATCCATACAAGTGTTTAGCAACTTGGACTTTGTGTGTGCTGCCTCTAGCACTATAAGGACAATTTAATTGCATCTATGTACAGTATATATCCTACTTTACTTCACTGATTGTTTTTCATTATGATTCCACCCTGTGGTCACTGTTTTAATTACATGTAACTCCTCTTCTTTTGTGTGATGTCATTTCCTCTTCCTCATTTGTGAGCTCCTGTATTTTTTCCTACAAGACACACATTGAGGCTAGAAAAGAAAATATTCATTTTGACCACTTTAACACTTCAGTGATGACATCTACCACATCATATTGTTTGCCTCCACCTTTTGCATGCAATAAAGATATTAAAGTGATTGTAAAGGTTCTTTTTTTTTATTTAAATAACAAACATGTTATATTTACCTGCTCTGTGCAAGGGTTTTGCACAGAGCAGCCCTGAGCCTCCTTTTCTGGGGTGCCCCGGTGGCGCTCCTGGTGCCTCCTCTTCATCGGGTGCCCCCACGGAAAGCTGCTTTCCATGGGGGGCACCCATGTGGGCACGCTCACAAGTCCCGTTGCTGTGTCCACCGACACAGACAGCAGGACTCAGCCCTGCCTCCTGCTCCCATGTCACTGGATTTGATTGACAGCAGCGGGAGCCAGTGGCTCCTATCAATCTATCGAATGAGGACCCGAGACAGCGACTGGAGCTGCTGGGCTCATGCTTGTCGCTGTAACGATCGGGTTCAGGTAAGAAAAAGGGAGGGTCTGGAGGGCAGCTAAAGCACAAAAGGTTCTTCACCTTAATGCATAGAATGCATTAAGGTGAAAACCATAAGACTTTACAACTCCTTTAAGGATGCCATGTGTATGAAGAGTTCAGCTGTTTGATGAAGACTGTCTCCAGCAATTATAGTAAAATATTGGAATTGGGGGAGGCATAGGGACTTTTAGGGTACAGTAAAGAAAGATTATCAGAGATGTAAAAGCATTAACATTTATTGAATCATATAGTAAAATGTACAATCAAGACAAATAATACATTAAAAAAGTCAAGCATAGGTGAAACTATCGGCTCTCGTGCTACCACAATAGACATGGTGGTCCAAGGTGTATGGGTCTTGCCCGACATGTTTCGCGGAAGGAAGTCCACTTATTCAGGGGTCTTATTTTAACTGAGAGTTTTTTGTTTCACAATCTATATAATTGACTTGCATTCATATGGTTTGCTAACGATCACGGGGTTCACCACATTACCGGCGAGCATGGGAATCCAAAAGGAAATAGTTCAACACATATAAAAATGTAGGTGGGTCCACGACTAGTTAGGGGTAATAACCCATAGTCCTCGGCCACGACTATGGGTTATTACTCTTGGGACATCCTGAGCAGCTCTTTATTCTGTTCCCTTTGGATCGGCGGCAATACTCCCTCCTTATAGGGGAATATGAGTATAGGCTGCCCTTTCCACCTTGGACTAGAGAGCCAACCTCTTTTGATGCTACTGCTATCTGCAGCTCTTCATATACCTTCATCTATTTAACCCCTAACTAGTCGTGGACCCACCTACATTTTTATATGTGTTGAACTATTTCCTTTTGGATTCCCATGCTCGCCTGGGAGGTGTTTTGATGTCTGTCCAGGTTTGTTGGCGCTGTCTTTTCCGCTCTGCCCCCGGAGCTGAGCTGGTCTTCCTGGTAATGTGGTGAACCCCGTGATCGTTAGCAAACCATATGAATGCAAGTCAATTATATAGATTGTGAAACAAAAAACTCTCAGTTAAAATAAGACCCCTGAAGAAGCGGACTTCCTTCCGTGAAACATGTCGGGTAAGACCCATACACCTTGGACCACCATGTCTATTGTGGTAGCATGAGAGCCGATAGTTTCACCTATGCTTGACTTTTTTAAATGTATTATTTGTCTTGATTGTACATTTTACTATATGATTCAATAAATGTTAATGCTTTTACATCTCTGATAATCTTTCTTTACTGTACCCTCAAAGTCCCTATGCCTCCCCCAATTCCAATATTTTACTATAACTACTGGGAAGGTGGTACATCTTAAATATCATTGTCAAACTTATCAAGACACCTCCCTTGATGTGTCTCCAGCAATTGTTTCTGTTATATTCAATATTCAAGTCAGGCATAGAGATCTCAGAAAAAGATAAGTCACTGTTTAAGGAATGGGAGTCAGAATAGCATGTCTGTCAAATTTGGAGAGGTATGCCCACAGTGGAGCAGAGAAACCTCAGGTAGCCAATTATGCAGGGCAGCTTTAGGAACTGCACAGCAATGCCTTGCAAATCACACGCAATGTCTGACATCGCAATAGTGTGAACCCAGCCTTAGGCCTCACATAATGAGCCACATAAAAAGATACAATATTTTTTTCTTTCCTTTTCCACAACAAAAAGTTGAATCTACCACAAGCATTGGATTGTTTAACCACTTACTACCCGCCCACCATCAAATGACGGCGGAGCGGTGTAGCTATTATCCTGGGACGCCGTAATATGACGACGCACCAGAACAGCCTCTCTCGTGTGCCCCCGGGGGTGCGCGGATCGGCGATCGTGACCGGGCCGTGTTGCTAGGACACGGCGCGATCCTGATCTCGGTAAAGAGTCAATGACATGACTCTTTACCCATGTGATCGGCTGTGTCCAATCACAGCCGGTCACATGTAAATGAGGAAGTGCCGTTATTCGGCTCTCCTCGCCTCACACTGTCAGTGTGTGAGGCGAGGAGAACCAATCAGCGGCTCCTCCTAACAGAGGAGACAAATACAAGTAATCATCAGTGCCCTGATTACACAAAATGTAAATAAAGTGCCAATTACTGTCCAGTATCAGTGCGCGCCATCAGTGCCCATAGTGCTGCCAGTCAGTGCACATCAGTGCCTGCTCATCTAGGCACTGACTGGCAGCACTATGGCGACTGATTGTGGGCACTGATGGTGCTGCCCATCAGTGTCCATCAGTGCCACCCATCAGTGCTCATCAGTGCCACCCATCAGTGCCCATCAGTGCCACCCATCAGTGTCCATCAGTGCCGTCTGTCAGTGCCCATCAGTGCCGCCTATCAGTGCTCATCAGTGCCGCCTATCAGTGCCAATCAGTGCGGCATATTAGTACCTCCTCATCAGTGCCACCTCATCAGTGCCCATAAGTGCCACCTCATCAGTGCCCATAAGTGCCACCTCATCAGTGCCCATCAGTGCCACCTCATCAGCGCACATCAGTGAAGGAGAAAAATGTATTTATTTTCAAAATTTACTCACAGAAAATAAGAAAAACCTTTTTTTCCCAAATTTTCTGTCTTTTTTTTGTAAGAAATAAAAAACCCAGAGGTGATTAAATACCACCAAAAGAAATCTCTATTTGTGTGAAAAAATTATATCAATTTCATATGGGTACAGTGTAGCATGACCGCGCAATTGTCATTCAAAGTGTGAGAGCGCTGAAAGCTGAAAATCGGCCTGAGCAGGAAGGGGGTGAAAGTGCACTGTAGGCAATTGGTTAAGCAAAGTCAGGTGGTGTATTCTCATCAAACTCTTCATCTTTGTCAGGCAAGAGGGAGTAGTAGTCCAAAGAAAGTTAAAAAATAGGTATTGGATAGAGGTTTTATGTATTTGAGTCAGTGGCCACAGTGGGGTTGATTTACTAAAAGCAAATAGACTATGCACTTTGCAAAGAATACCCAATCATGTGCAAGGAAAATAAAAAAAGTAAAAAAAACAGCATTTTTGCTTGCACATGATTGGATTATTGGAGTTAGCAGAGTTTCTTCTGATTTACTAAGCTCTGGAGCAACTGCACTTTGCAAAGTGCACACAGTCTATTTCCCTTTAGTAAATCAACCCCACTGGTTTTGGTTCAATGGCTCTCTACAAACTGGGGGGGGGGGGGGTCACTCAGGGTCACAAAGTATTCCAATTTTATTATCCAAGAATCCACATTTTTTTTATGGTAAAATTGATTCATAAAAAAAGAAGACAAAACAACCAAATCAATTCAGAGATCAGACAAACATCCTCTTCTTTAAGGCTAAAACACAAACATATCAATATAAATGTAAAAAAGTAGATATATAAATACATGATATACAATGTGAATACCAACATCCAAAAGGTATAGATATCCAAATAAAAATAAATTAATATTTTTACATTTCACAGAATATATTTAAAAACTGCAAGGAAGACAAAAATAGGTTGGGAATAATAAAAACCCACAGAACTCTGTGTAGAATAAATTAATTTGTTTCTCAAAATCACTATAATTTCATTGGCAATGAAAAATCAACCCTTTTCACAGTTTGGAAAATAATCAGAGGCAGAGGAAAAATGAATAAATAAAGCTGGGTTCACAGCAGGGGTCCGGTGTGTCCCCATTCACCAATTCAGGTCCGATTTCAGTCCCAATATTTTGCTGAATTCTGACCTAAAACGGAGCAGAAGAGGCGCAGGACTCCTGTGCAAATCGCACCGGCGCCGTTCTGGAGATGTGAACTTCTGACATGAGAATTGGATGCGGGGAAACCTGCATCCACTTCACAATAGTGTGAACCCAGCCTAAATATTAAATAAGTAAGGTGAGGTACATTAATACACAAGAAAAAAAAAGAAAATGACTACTAATATTGCAACAATGATAATTAAATATTCTTTAAAGGAAAACTAAAGCCAGAGTAATATTGCACAATGATAAAAATAAATATTGAGCACAGACCCCAAACTTTCACAGAATAAGATAAATATGGCTGCAGGCTGAACACTACAAGGTCAATATGCAATACCTCGATAGGAATATAAAACAAAACAGTGCAGCGCAAAACCCAATCAATAATACATGATAAAAAGTCCATTTTATAGAAAAGTTCATAAATAACAGGATACTGTAAGGGCATGCAAGTGTCAGAGTGAGTCCAGCCCCTCCACCAAAGGTATCAGCAGCCGCTCATCTCCTTAATATTAACAGAATGGTCTATAATATGGGGATATAAATCCTCCGATGGTCGATCAGTAGCACAGACGATGATCGCTCCCTGCAATCTATGTGAATGGATAAAAATAGAACAGAATCTAATGCTCTCTGCTTATTTGTATATTTATTTCAAATGGTTAAAAAACTTACAAGCCAGGTACTTGCACCAAGTGCATGTAATGAACGCTCTGGTTACAGACAATCAACCAAAAACATGGCCGTGGGTGACATCATCGGTAGCTCTTCCCCCTGTTTTGGACACACATTCTTACAGTGGCAGATATCCTGTTAATTATGAACTTTTCAGTAAAATTGACTTTTTATTCATGTATTAGAGATGGGTTTTGCACTGCACTGTTTTGTTTAATATACTGTAGTAATATTGCAGCTATGTTAAGTAATGAATGGATGCAACGATCATCACATTGAAACAAGGTATACTTCTTAAAAATATCATCCTGGCATGAAGACCGGAGACTACCAAATGCAGTAACACAATAAACTCTTATGGTAATAATCACTTGCAAAGAAAAACTGTAAATACTGTATATCTCTGGTTCCCTATTCATTTTTTCTATTATAATGTGGTTCTCTATGTGTTTGGTTGACCAGTGCAGAAATTCCCTTAAATGGAAAAAAATTAGAATGATAAAAAAAAATATAAAATCTGTACATACTGGGGTGGATATACTAAAGGCAACTAGGCCATGCACTATTGCTGCTATACGACTTTGTGGAGGAGGAGGAAAAAGGTGCAATGGAAAGACAAAAACAATTGGCTAATATGCAGCCTTAAAGTGATTGTAAAGTCTCATTTTTTTTTGTTTTTTTTTTAATAACAAACATGTTATACTTACCTGCTCTGTGCAGTTGGTTTTGCACAGAGCAGCCCGGATCATCCTCTTCTCCGGTCTCTCTTCAGCCCTCCTGGCCCCTCCCTCCTGTTGGGTTCCCCCACAGCAAGCAGCTTGCTATGGGGGCACCCGAGCCGAGTCACAACTCCGTGTGTCCATTCAGACATGGAGCCGCAACCAGGCCCCGCCCCCTGGCTGAATGATTTTGATTGACCGCAACGGGAGCCAATCGTGCTGTGCTGCTGTCTCAGCCAATGAGGGGGGAAGCCCCAAGCAGCTTAGACACTCTTCCATCATCGCTGGATAAAGACAGGCTCAGGTAAGTATTAGGGGGGCTTAGGGGGGTTGCTACACACAGGTTTTTTTTTATATTAAAGCATATTAGGATTAAAAAAAAAAAAATCTTCTGCCTTTACAATCCCTTTAAATGTATTAAACTCAAAGCCAAAATTGTAATATATTGCTGCTTACTGAACCTTAGATGTGGTGGCTGTATTTGTTTTCTTTTTTAAGGCTTTTTTCCCCTCTGTTTTCACCTGGTGATCTGGCCTGTAACACACCTCCTGTATTAGATTGCACCAATCTGGATAAGGAATATAGGGGCACATTTGGACAGCAACATTGTTAATCTGGGGGGAGGGGATTGTTAGATGCAGTGCCGGCCCTACCATGGGTCCCGGTTTGTCCATTGGACCCAGGTGCCACTCTGATAGGTGCAGAAAATCAGTGGCCAGCTGGTAGAGAGGCACAGGAGAAACGGGCGCATGTGCTGGGAGCTGCAGGGTAATATAAAAAATAATACAGCTTATACAATTGGGACACAAATCATATAGAAATTGAATGTTAATAAAAAAGACCTTTCCTTTTCAATCTGCAGCTGCTGTAATTTTCTGAAGATGCAATGCAATATGGCCACCTGGAGCTGTTCTGTACACAGAATGTGTACTGACCCCACCCCAGAATCATATCCTGCTTGTATGATTGGCTTATCGATTTTCCCAGAAGTCTGCACTAAGAAACAAGTCCGATTTCTGGCATCCCCTGCAACAAAAATGTCATTTTTGTTGAGATACTTCCAATAGGAACTTGTCTAAAGGGATGCAGGCCCAGCAGATTTCCCCACTAGTGCTCTTTAGTTACACAGCTGATTGATAATTATGAAACTACTCCCATTAGACTCACTCCGCACAGAGGAACAAACAGTGATTTCTTCAGAATAACAAAATGTAGGAATCGGCAACAAAAGTTGTTATAATCCTTGCAGGGTACATGGATCAACCAGAGGGGAATGTTTTTTTCTCAACAAAGTGGAGCTACGCTTTAAAGTAGTTGTAAAGGCTGAAGATTTTCTTACTTTCATGAATTCTATGCATGAAGGTAAAAAACCTTCTGTGTGCTGCTCCCCCTACAGCTCCCCTAATACCTACCTGAGCCCCCTCTCGATCCAGCGATGTGCACGGGAGCCTTGGCTGTCCCAGGTCTCTCTATCCTGATTGGCTGAGACACAGCAAAGGAGCTTTTGCCTGAGACACAGCAGTGGGAGCTATTGGCTCCCACTGCTGTCAATCAAAGCCAGTGAGCCATTGAGGAGAGAGCAAGGGGGGGTACGGCCAAGCTGTGGCTCTATGTGTCTTATGGATGCATAGAGTGGGGCTCAGGAGCGAGCACGCACCAGTGCCCCCATAGCAAGTGGCTTGCTATTGGGGGCACTGGCGGGGGACCTGGGAAGAAGCGGATCGGGGCTGCTTTGTGCAAAATAGATCAGATAAGTATAACATGCTTATTATTTAAAGAAAGAAAAGAAAAAAAAAACCTTTAGAATCACTTTAGGATACTATTAACTGCTTGCCGACCTGCCGCCGCAGCTATATTGCGGCATGCTGGCTTGGCTGCGCGAATTGCCATACCCATTCGTCGCTCCTCGCGATCCACGAGAGGGGAAGCTGATCTGCGGGGTCGGCGGCCTCGATTGCCGCCAGTCACCCGAGATCACTCCCCGGGAAGATAGAACTGCGGCCTGCTGTTGTAAACAGGGCAGACCGTTGTTCTGCCAGTTATCATCACAGGGCTCCTGTGATCCTCCTATTTAGGAACACAGGTCCCTGTGTTGATCCAATAAGCCCACCCCCCTCACAGTTAGAAAACACCCCCTAGGCTCACATTTAACTCTTTGATCGCCCCTGGGTTAACCCCTTCCCTGCCAGTGTCTTTATTACAGTAACAGTGCATATTTTTAGCACTAATTACTGGGGGTCCAATCTGTCCACTGCAATGTCGCAGTCCCGCTAAAAATCGCTGATCGTCGCCATTATTAGTAAAAAAAATATAAATAAATAAAAATTACATCAATCTTTCCCCTAGTTTGTAGACACGATAACTTTTGTGAATACCAATTAAAATACGCTTATTGGGATTTTCTATTTTTTTTTTTACCAAAAATATGTAGCAGAATACAAATTCTAAAAGGATGGAAAATTTTGATTTTTACATTTTTTTTTACTTTTTTTTGGGAAAGTTATGTAGCAGAATGTGAAAAATATTGTTTGTTTCATATGTAGCAGAATAGAAATTGGCCTAAAAGGATGGAAAATTTAGATTTTTACATTTTTTTGGGAATGTTATATAGCAGAATGTGAAAAATATTGTTTGTTTGTTTTTTTTTCAGAATTGTCGCTCTTTTTTTGTTTAAAGTGCAAAAAAAAATTTGCACAGGCGATCAAATACCACCAAAAGAAAGCTCTATTTGTGGGGAAAAAAAGGACATCGATTTTATTTGGGTACAGCGTTGCAGGACCATGCAATTATCCGTTAAAGTACCGCAGTGCCGAATCGTAAAATATGGCCTGGTCATTAAGGGGGCAAATTTTTCGGGTTCAGAAGTGGTTAAGATACTATTCATTTCCTTTGAAGTGTTACAACATTCAGTTCCAGTAGTCCAGGCTAGGATGACCCCAAACGCTGGGAAAATCATTTCTATTCTCCACTAACCTAATCTAAAGAGAGGCTTTAAATGAATAACACCTTTAGGATCTCCAATTACCAAAAATTCCGAGCTACTCTTATGTAAGAAGTGGAACATTGCCTAATCACAAACTAGCAGTTAATGAAATGGTAAGGAGCGATCTGAACAATAGTGCTATTTAGTTAGTTAGAATTTAGAAATACTGCTAACCTGCATGTGACATTTACCTTGGAAAAGAAGCAAGCTACAAATCTGTTAGCTTCTTCTTCAGAAGTAAACTAGCTTTTTCAGATGAATCATTCTTTTACTAATAGCACTTTTAGATGCAAAATAGAATGTTGGTGGTTTATTTAAAAATAATCTATATTAATTTAATAAAAAAAAGAGAGAGGAAGTTGCAGTCTGGCCAGAATAACCAAAGTAATCCAATTACTGTAATGAGTTTTATAGATAAACATTGTGGAGGTTTAATAAGGAAGCAGGAAAGGTTTTAAACATATTTATAGAGAAGATCATGTTTGCTCAACCTTGAGACATCTGTCTATATTAGGCCCCTTTCACACTTGTGCAACTTGTCATGCAACTTTGGACATCAGATCATCATATATGCGCAACTTAAAGTTGCAGCAACTTTAGAGTAGTTCATGCACTACTTTGGCCCGACTTTCATGCAACTTGAGGGCCATGGACTTCAATGTTAACCCTCAGAAGTTGCATGAAAGTCATACCTGAATGTTATACAATGCAACTTGTGTGCAATAGTTGTCCATTAACCAGTTACCGACCACCCGCCGCCTTTTTACTGCGGCAGGGTGGCTCGCAGGGGCTGACTGGGAACTGTCGGTCCAGGGGGCAAGTACATACTAGATACCCATGGTGCAGAAAACTCGCCCCCCCCCCCTCCCACTCTACCTCTTCCTGGCCTCCTCCTGACCCCCCCCACCTCTGCTCCAGGTACTTTCTACTCACCGGCTAAATCCGGGTTCCCAACCCGGCCAGCAGGGGCGGTTGAGGAAAGCTGGGACAGCTCAGTTAGAGCTGTCTGGGGGAGTTAGAGCTGGCTGGGGGAGAAGAGCACCGGCCTCTGCTCAGACACAGTTTACACCATCCATGCTGGGGGGTTTGGGCTGCACTCTGTACTTGTCTTCAACCCGCACTTAGTAGGTCAGCGGCAGGGACTTTTTACTTCTCTTCACCAGGAATCCCTTAAAACATGTCTGTCTGTGGCAGAAGCGGCACAGCCTTTTTACGGGGCATCAGAGCTGCCCAGGGGGCAATTGCCCCCCTGCCCCCTGGCCCAGTCCTCCCCTGGTGGCTCAGGCAGGCAAAACAATGTAGACCTACATCGCTCGCCTTAGAGGAGCTAGGGGGTGAGCACGCGTCGCCGCCGGCGCGCTCCTGCCACCTGACACCTGCAATCGTTCTCCGATGAGAGAGAAGGACGGTCGGCTGTGTTTACAACCTTCTTACTGGGATGATCACAGAGCTCATGTGATCCTGCTGCATAGGATCACTTGCCTCTGTGGTCCTCTCAGAAGCCACACCCCCCCCCACAGTTAGAATCACTCCCCTAGGGTCACATTTAACCCCCTGATCACCTATACTGTTAACCCCTTCCCTGCCAGTGTCATTATTACAGTAACAGTGCATATTGTTTTTTTTTTTAGTACGGTAGTAATGTCACTGGTACCCCCAAAAGTGTCAAAAATGTCAGTTAGGGATTCGATCTGTCTGCCGCAATGTCGCAGTCCCGCAAAAAAATCGCAGATCGCCGCCATTACTAGTAAAAAAAAAAAAACAATCAAAAATAACATAAATCTTTCCCGTAGTTAATAGGCGCGATAACTTCTGCGCAAACTAATCAAAATACAATTATTTACCAAAAATATGTAGCAGAAAACAAATTGGCCTAAAATGTTAAAAAATTTTGATTTTAAATTTTTTTTTGGGACTGTTATATAGCAGAATGTGAAAAATATTGTTTTTTTTTTTTTTTTCAAAATTGTAGCACTTTTTTGTTTATAAAGCAAAAAATAAAAATCGCACAGGTGATCAAATAACCCAAAAGAAAGCTCTATTTTTGGGGAAAAAAGGCATACATTTTGTTTGGGTACAGCATCTCACGACCACGCAATTGCCAGTAAAAGAAACGCAGTGCCGAATCGCAAAATAGGGCCTCCTCATTAAGGAGGCAATTCTTCCGGTCCAGAAGTGGTTAAAACTGGTCCAAGCCAAAGTTGTATCCTAGTTGCACGCATCCAAAGTTGCACTCAAAAGTTTGCACCCCAAAAGTCGGAGTCGTACAAGTGTGAAAGGGGCCTTAGAAGGTGAAAATAAGGAGGCACTGCAGAAAACACAATTAGTCATGGCACCCCATGATACCTATGCTATACATTTTTGCCACATTGGTGGTTTATTTTTTTTATTTTTTTTTCTGTAACAACTAGAGGTGCAGTTTTTTTCACAATATACAGAGAGGAATAGTTTGAATATATTTGCTATGTTTTTATTGTCCCCATGTTGGCACCCAGGACCAGGCGGGGCCGTGTTCATGTGGCATCATAATTATAGCGGTATCCCGACTTAGAAGTGATCCATACACCCCGTTCCCATTTCACCATTCCAGCTTGACTCTGCCACTTATTTCCCAGTGACAGAACGGGGTCCCACCAGGCACAAGCAAGCACCCCAGAAGCACACATAATTAACTGTTTTTTCTTCCGTACCATATGGCTAGGTCCCAAGGGTCTCCATCACATGGGTCTGGTCCCAGATTGTGTGGCACCAAACTCTTGGGAGGTAGGCTATGAACCGTTTCCCTCACTATACATGAGTCCCGTCACCCCTGCTGGTACCGCTCACCCGCTGTCTAGCTGTCATGTCATCTTTTTATCCTGTTGCCCCTAGCAACAGCATATCGCCACTTCAACTTACAGGCCCTGTTCTTCAATATGCCATTACTACCATGCACCCCTGTAAGTAACTTCAGACAAGACTAGGACAAAGTTTCAAAAGCTTTATTGGAAAGCATTAACAATTTACACAGTCTTTTACCTAAACGAATCCCTAACTCAGGCTTGTGGCTGCCCCAACGTACCTGCACAGGCAAGAGTTCATATAAAGCAGAGTTCACAGTGGCATATCTCCAGAGTTGATGTTTTTCAGGGAGGACTGCAGGTCCTAGTAATCCCTCTACATCTGGAGGGTTCCTAGAGGCAGACAAGCCTCTCTGGTAGCTACAGCAGCTCTGTGATGTGGCTAAAGATTACATTCTGGTGTCCTGTCTACAGGGGCAGACTGACCATTCAGGGATTAGGGCACTGCCCGAGGGCCCAGGGTCAGTAGGGGGCCCCATGAGAGGCTACACACTACAGAAAGAAGCCAGGAACTTCCATGCAAGCTATACTGTGGTAGATTTAAATGCCCACTCTATGTGGCTGAGCTGCAATTTGTAGGTGGGGCTTTGTGTGGCTTGAGTGTGGACACGGGGGCCCCATGATCTCTGATTGCCCGGGGGCCCCATGAGTTGTCAGTCCACCCCTGCCTGTCTATGTCTTCTCTCTCATGCAGACTGTCTGACTGGGAAGAGCCCTCCCCCCTTTTATTATTAGCATAGGAGAGAGGCAGAGCTCTGTGGAAAGTGCGTGAAACAGGTATCCCTCCCAGCTGGTGCAGCAGCTGTCTCACTAACCAGCATTTACACCCGCAAGAAAATTGTTAGCCAAACAGCACCTGCATCCAATCCAATGCGGGCATTGCTTGCCGGCGCTAGTAGTCAGAACACAATAACTTGGCAGGGTGGATTCGCTCATCCACCCTGTTAGCATGATCGGAGGAATGTGGTAAATTTTCCTGTTCAGCCTGCGGAATGGCCAGCTTAAGAAGAACATTCAGGGCACTGGTTTAACAAGGGGAGAGCAATAGTGAACAGCCAGGAAATTCTAACCCATTTTATGATTCTTCAAATGAGAAGTCACAGATAAGCCCCATAGACAAACAGTTGTTTCACAATCCAGCTGTAACTGGTTAATCATCATCTAATGCCTACTGGTGCTGTCACCAACTCTGAGTCTGGAAGATACAAAGTACTAACATAGAGGAACACTAAACATTGTTCTCTAAAGTTTACCTATTTTTTTTTTTTCAAATTTTTTTCCCAAAAAAAAAAAAAAAAAAGAAATTCAACTGTAATTATTTTCTTTTGTTAACTTTGAGTGGCAGTGAGCTTTAAAAGTACTAAAGTTTGGATAGAGTGGGGAAGTGTTGATTTTATGTCACAATTGTATTTCTATATGTGACCCTACTTCCTCCTGTCTGTAATTTACTCCTTCTGTCTCTGGGACAACTTCCATGCATATAAAAAGTAAGGGGAAATATTTTTAATCAGAATAGAGGCAGCATTAAAAATATGACAAAGTTCCCCTACTCTACTGAGCAAAAGTGTTTTACTCACTTACTGCTCCCATTGCAGACATTTCTCCTAGCAGCCCCTGTCATGTGGCAGCAAGTAATAAAAAAAACCTGAAAGAAACCTGACAGAGGTTCTAACCTGTGTCTCTCTATGCAAAACAAAATAAGTTAGTTTGGCTGAAGTTTCACTGAAGGCTCAGAAGGCACACCCTTTAAAATTTGTATTTCAAAAGAAAAAGATTTTAAAAAATCTAGTCGGCCTAGTTATATTTCGATTCGATTTTTGGCAATGTGCAGAATAGTGTAAAAAATTCCATCCAAATCCTACCAGGTCTGCAATTATCAACTCTAGCCAGGTAAAGGAGTCTTCCACAAAATTCAATGTAATACAAACAGTCAAGAAAAAATGGATGTGGGCTCCACATTTTCCCTGGATCTCCAAATAAAGAGAAAAACGTGTATCAAAAATATTTGAAAAAGCAAGAAACATGCATTGTAATGGCACTCAATTAGTTAAAACTACATACAGTATCTTTATTAGACTCATTTAAAATCCTTTGAGCTACAGGAGACAGCAAAAATTAGTCATCTGTGCTTTTAATTATGGGGTTGTCTTTTCATTTTTAGTATGAACATGTATGATGAGTTTATTGGATGCAATATGATTGTACATTTAACTTTATCATATTTTCTCTTTATAAAACAGAAAAAATGCACCGTGTAACCATATACCCCTAAGGAAGAAAAACTGTAAGATTTTTTGAAACGCGTTGGGTTCATATCTCTGTTATTACAGTTGATTTGAGGTTACGCTTACACAACAGCAATATACATTTCAACCGCAATGTTATGTTATTTTATTGGACTTTTGTATTGTACTGTCTTTTTATACATATATGTAAAATAAAATTTCATACACTTTTAATTGTTTTGTTGATATCTCTGCCCCTAAAAAATCCCACATCAGGGGGTCTTGCCAATAGAGTCTAGACTATAGGGACGCGGGCACCATTTTTCAGTATCTAGCAGCTACTTGTATTATTGTCATTTAATATTAAATACACAAGACAACAAACAGAGTAAGGAAAAAAAAAAGTTTAAAAAACAACTACCCAATCACCACCTAGTGTGATGAATGTGGGGGGGAAAGGGGTAGCCTCCTTAGGCCCCCCTTACCTCATGGGGCCACAGAGTTTTAAATAATACAATAGGGTTTTTGAATGGGACTTATTCTAATAGGTCATTCAGGTCACATGACCTTGAAAGTTCTGGAAGGTTAGAAGGTCAAGTGAGGATTGGTCAAATTAGGGTCATATGACCTTCAGAACCCTCTGGAAGGCCTTTGGGGTCTTTTTAAACAGCCTCCTGACAGAATGTTTTGCCAGTTACCTGAGAGGATTCATCGCAAGAAGCTCCCCTCCCAATCCCCCCTATCAGCGATTTTTAGCAGGACTGTGACTGTGCATGAGCACCGAGACCTGTGTTCCTCCTGTTCATAACTAACCAAAAAAATGGCAGTCTGCCATATTTACCATTGCAGACCACAGTTCTATCTCCACAGGGAGCGATCGCGGGTGCCCGGCGGCAATTGTGGCCGCCGGACCTGCTGATTGGCTCCCACTGTGGCCAATGGGCGCACTCGCGCCCCCGCTAGCGGTCCCTTGAAGTGACGTACAGGTAAGTAATTTCACGGGACAGAGCCGACCTGCCGCAGTAAAACTACGCCGGCTGGTCGGCAAGTGGTTAAACCCAATGCTGGATTAACCTGAGTCTTAGAGGCTGGGCTGAGTGTTGGTTATTTCTGGTTAATTTTGGTTGATAAAGATATTTGAAGTTAATAAAGTTCTTGTCACGGAACCATGAACCAGACGTACAACAACAGATAAGTGAAAATAAGAAGGCTTTATTGAAAATCAAGCTGTAAAGCAGAAGTCCAAACGGATGGCGAAACTGAGGCAGAGTCCTTGCGAAGTCAGAGGTCAGGAACCAGGAGGGTAGTCAGACGAAGCCGGGATCAGGAACCAGCAGGGTAGTCAGACGAAGCCAGGATCAGGAACCAGCAGGGTAGTCAGACGAAGCCAGGATCAGGAACCAGCAGGGTAGTCAGACGAAGCCAGGATCAGGAACCAGCAGGGTAGTCAGACGAAGCCAGGATCAGGCACCAGAAGCAGCAGCAGTCTTAGAAGCATGTGAACACAGGAGGACCAAGCAAGGAACTGAAGCCACAGACCTCCTATATATATGAGCTAGGCATCCAGCTCCTCCCAGTGGGAAGGAGGAGCCGCAGGGTGGGAGGCTACAAGAAACCCAGAAACCAAGATGGCCGCCAGCACATGTCAAACGAAGGAGAACAGCAAGAAGGTAAGACCATGACAGTACCTCCCCCTCAAGGGCCCCTCCTCCGCGGAGTAAAGAACGGTTTCTGAGGGAAGCGTGCGTGGAAGGCTCGGAGCAAGGCAGGAGCATGGACATCTGCGGAGGGAACCCAGGAACGCTCCTCTGGACCATAGCCACGCCAATGAACCAAAAACTGCACCCGACCGCGGACCAGGCGTGAGTCCAGGATATTGCTCACCTCATACTCCTCACGATTGCCCACTTGGACCGGACGGGGCCGAGGAACCGAGGAAGTGAAACGATTACACACCAGTGGCTTCAACAGGGAGACATGAAACACGTTGGAGATCCGCATGCCAGGGGGAAGCGCAAGGGCATAGGCTACCGGGTTTACCCTGCGAAGCACTCGGAAGGGACCAACAAAGCGAGGCGCCAGCTTGGGAGTGGGCACTCGAAGGTTGAGGTTGCGGGTGGACAACCATACACGGTCTCCAGCCTGGTAGGAAGGAGCAGGCGCTCGTCTGCGATCAGCCTGGAGTCTCTGGCGCTGCGCAGAGACCTCAAGGGACTTCTGGATCTGTACCCAAGAAGCACGTAGGACGGAAAGGTGATCCTCCACAGCCGGAATATCCTGGAGAGAGAATACCTCCGGTAACACGGCAGGTTGGAACCCATAATTGGCCATGAAGGGAGACGTCCCAGAGGAAGAGTTCACCGCCGTGTTCCTGGCAAACTCAGACCAAGGCAGGAGGTCAACCCAATTGTCTTGGTGATCGGAGACATAGCAACGAAGGAATTGCTCCAAGGCCTGATTGGATCGTTCTGCGGCCCCATTGGACTGAGGGTGGTAGGCCGAGGAGAAGGAGAGATGAATCCCCAACTGGGAGCAAAAGGCGCGCCAGAACCTGGACACAAACTGACTCCCCCGATCCGACACAATCTCCTTGGGCAGACCGTGCAACCGGAAGACCTCCCTGGCAAAAATCGTGGCCAACTCCTGTGCAGAGGGTAACTTCTTGAGAGGAACACAGTGGCACATTTTGGAAAATCGATCCACAATCATGAGAATGACCGTATGGCCTCGGGATGCAGGGAGGTCCACAATGAAATCCATCCCCAGGTGTGACCATGGGCGCTCCCCGGTGGCTATGGGTTGCAGAAGGCCCAACGGAAGGTGCCGAGGGGACTTACTCTGGGCACAAACGGAGCATGCCGCTACATATGCGGCGATGTCGGAACGTAGGGAAGGCCACCAGAACAGACGTGAAACAGCCCAGGACAGCTGATTCTTTCCAGGATGCCCCGCGGTCTTGGAGTTATGGTAGGTTCGCAACAACCGAGTGCGCAACTCCTCAGGCACAAAACATCTGCCGTTGGGTCTCCCAGAGGGAGCACCAGATTGAGCCGCCAAAATCTGCTCACCCAGGGGAGAGGTCAGGCTGGTGCGAATGGTGGCCAGGATCTGATTCGGAGGTATGACCGAAGTCGGAATCGACTCCTCCCTGGACAGGTCGGAGTACTGCCGTGATAAGGCATCCGCCCTGATGTTCTTGGAACCGGGTAGGTAGGAGACCACGTAATTAAAACGTGACAAGAACAGAGCCCATCTGGCCTGACGTGGTGTCAATCTCTTGGCCTCAGAAAGGTAGGTCAGATTCTTGTGGTCCGTCAGGATGAGGACCGGAACCACCGAACCCTCGAGCAAGTGCCTCCATTCTTTAAGGGCCTGCACGATGGCCAATAACTCCCTGTCACCAATCTGATAGTTGCACTCCGCGGAAGACAGTTTCCGGGAGTAAAACCCACAAGGAAGCAGAGGTCCCTCTGGTGTTCTACGCTGAGACAGAAGGGCGCCTACTCCCGTCTCAGACGCGTCCACCTCGAGGACAAAGGGCAACCCAGGGTTGGGATGCGACAGAATCGGAGCCGACACAAAGGCGGACTTTAGAGCCTCAAAAGCTCGGATGGCCTCGAGCGGCCAGACCTGGGAATTACTGCCCTTCCTGGTCAGATCCGTGAGAGGCTTGGCTAGCATGGAAAAGTCCCTGATGAACTTCCGATAATAATTGGCGAAGCCCAAATAGCGCTGCAGGGAGCGAAGACCACTGGGCTGGGGCCACTGTAAGACAGCCAAAACCTTCTCAGGATCCATGGAGAACCCCTCAGCGGAAATGATGTAACCTAAGAAGGTTACCTGGGATCGGTGAAATTCGCATTTCTCAAGCTTACCGAACAGCTTGTTCTCTCGTAACCGTTGCAACACTCGTCTGACATCCAGAATGTGGGTCTCCATGGATTCAAAATATACCAAGATGTCATCCAAATAGACCACCACACACTGCTGCAACAGGTCACGGAAAACATTGTTAATGAATTCCTGAAAGACTGCGGGCGCATTGCACAACCCAAAGGGCATAACCAAGGATTCATAATGACCGGTCCTGGTGTTAAACGCGGTCTTCCACTCATCGCCCGCCTTGATCCTTACGAGGTTATATGCCGCCCTCAGGTCGAGTTTGGTAAAGACCGTGGCCCCTTTAAGGCGATCGAACAGCTCGGAAATCAAGGGTATCGGGTAAGCGTTCTTGATCGTGATGCGATTGAGACCCCTGTAATCGATGCAAGGCCTCAACTCACCGCCCTTCTTTTTCACAAAGAAAAATCCAGCCCCTGCCGGGGACGAGGATTTGCGAATGTGTCCGCGTGAAAGTGCCTCCTTCACGTAGTCCTCCATGGCCTCATTCTCCGCTACCGACAGTGGATAGACCTTGCCACGAGGAGGAACGGCACCAGGTTGTAACTCGATGGCACAATCGTATGGGCGGTGCGGAGGTAGGGCAACCGCGCGCACCTTATCGAATACATCCCGGTACTCCTCGTATTCAGGAGGCAACAGAGAGTCCGAGGAAGTACACAGCAACTTGACAGGCCCATGGATGCAACTAGCCCCACACTGCGGTGACCACGAGAGGATCTCGGCCGATCTCCAATCGAAAGTCGGATTATGCTTCTGGAGCCAGGGGTACCCCAAGACCACCGAGTAGTGTGGAGACAAAATAACCTGGAAGCAGACCGACTCTCTGTGAACGGCACCAATGGCTATCCCCACTGGAAGGGTCTCATGAGTCACGTGTGGCGGCAGAAGGGGTCTGCCGTCTATCGCCTCAAGAGCCAGTGGAGAACCTCGGGCCTGCAGAGGAATGGAATTGGCGGCAGCGAACACACTATCAATGAACAAACCACCAGCACCAGAGTCCACCAACGCCTGGGTCGTCACTGAGCCCCCGACCCAGGAGAGGACAACAGTGATCAGTGGTTTGTCAACACGGGAAACCGGGGACGAGGAGACTCCACCCAAGATCTGCCCCCGACAGGATCTCAGGTGCGAGCGTTTCCCGGACGGTTCGGACATGCCAACCGAAAATGCCCACCGAGACCACAGTACATGCATCGACCCTCGCATCTTCGGAGTACCCTCTCCCCCTCGGACAGGCGAGCAAAGCCCAGCTGCATGGGTTCACCCCCAGCCAAGTCATCCCCAGGAGGTGTGGGAGGAGAGGGAGGCATGGGTGGGACAGCAAAGGTAGGCGCCAATCTGTTAGGAGGCCTCCGCAGACTCTCCTTAAAGGAAGGTCTCTCCCTGAGTCTGGTGTCAATCAAAATCAAGAAAGAAATAAGAGACTTGAGCTCCACTGGTAGGTCCTTAGCTGCAACCTCATCCTTCAAGGCATCCGAGAGACCATGAGAGAAAGCAGCGACCAGAGCCTCATTATTCCAGCCCACCTCTGCTGCCAGGGTACGAAACTCAATGGCGAATTCAGCTACGGATCGTGAACCCTGTCTGATGGACATAAGGAGCTTCGCAGCAGAGGCAGCACGAGCCGGCACATCGAATACCCTCCGAAGAGAAGCAACAAAACCGGAAAACTCGGCAACCACCGGATTGTTGTTCTCCCATAAAGGGCTGGCCCAGGCCAAGGCCTTGTCCGAGAGCAGCGAAATTAAGAAGCCCACCTTTGATCTCTCAGTAGGAAAGGCATGTGGCAGCAACTCGAAATAAATGCCCACCTGGTTAAGGAAACCTCGGCACTGAGTTGGCTCTCCCCCAAAGCGCTGTGGAAGGGGGGCAGAACCGGTCATACCCCGAAACACCGCAGGCGCAACAACAGGTGTCGGGGTAGACTCTGGCGCAACAACCGGAGAGGCAGTAGGAGCGGGCCCAGGAGCAACAACCGACCCATCGGCAACGGGAGCGAAATGAGCCGTGCGTTCAAGCAGGGTTTGCAACGCCACGGCGAACCGACCCAACAGGTGATCCTGCTGATCAAGTCTGGCAACCAGCGTGGGTAGCGAGGATGGCCCTGTACCGTCAGAATTCATGGCTTGGTCCTAATGTCACGGAACCATGAACCAGACGTACAACAACAGATAAGTGAAAATAAGAAGGCTTTATTGAAAATCAAGCTGTAAAGCAGAAGTCCAAACGGATGGCGAAACCGAGGCAGAGTCCTTGCGAAGCCAGAGGTCAGGAACCAGGAGGGTAGTCAGACGAAGCCGGGATCAGGAACCAGCAGGGTAGTCAGACGAAGCCAGGATCAGGAACCAGCAGGGTAGTCAGACGAAGCCAGGATCAGGAACCAGCAGGGTAGTCAGACGAAGCCAGGATCAGGAACCAGCAGGGTAGTCAGACGAAGCCAGGATCAGGCACCAGAAGCAGCAGCAGTCTTAGAAGCATGTGAACACAGGAGGACCAAGCAAGGAACTGAAGCCACAGACCTCCTATATATATGAGCTAGGCATCCAGCTCCTCCCAGTGGGAAGGAGGAGCCGCAGGGTGGGAGGCTACAAGAAACCCAGAAACCAAGATGGCCGCCAGCACATGTCAAACGAAGGAGAACAGCAAGAAGGTAAGACTATGACAGTTCTTGATGATATTAAAATATTTGGATTTAAATCAATAAACCAGGCCGTGGCCTATTTTGATCCAAGTTAGTGAAGTAAGAAGGGAAATATTCAGGTGCTGTGGTCTAGAGGCAGGGGAGGACTGGGCCAGGGGGCAGGGGGGCAATTGCCCCCTGAGCTGCTCTGATGCCCGTTAAAAGGCTGCACCGCTTCCTCCACAGACATGCCTAATGGTGATGAGAAGTAAAAAGTCCCCACTTCTGACCTACTGAGTGTGGGATGAAGACAAGGACAGCGCAAAACACTGTGGTTGAGTTTACCGCACCCATTCCCTACCCTCTTTAACTGCTGAGGCAGTCAAAGGTGTACACATGCCGCAGCAGGAATTAAACCCCCTGTAAGCTTTTGGTGGGTGCTACCGCCTGCCCATCGCCACCCATTCAAGTAAATGCTTCTGTGGGGACCAAGGGATGAGAAAGCAACACAATGTTTCCTATTTTAACCCGTTGTTTGCTGTACTGCGTAAGATTGCAGGGCACTTGCAGAGTGACCTCATTCACTTGAATGGGTCATGCTTGGCCGGTGCTACACCCACAAAACATGATAGGGCGTAAAACTCTTGCTGTGGCTGCGACATGTGTACATCCCTGCCACTGCAGCTGAAGGGGGTTCAGATGGGGGGTGTAAAAACACATCTTAAATATGGGGGTTTTACCAGCCCCCAAACTGGAAATGAATCCTTACTCCTCTGAGACCCCTTTAAGGCTGCTTTCACACTGATGTGTTGTTGTGGTTTAACTGTGCAGTGCGTCTGCAACTTTCCTGGGTTAGCTGCTCTTTGCCATAGACCTTTATTATATCCTTCAGGTGTGGTGCACTTTCTGAAAGCACACCAAAACTCCTCCATTTAAAAAATGCACCAAACCCACAGGATATAATAGAAGTCTACAACAAACCTGCAGGAAAGCTTCAGATACACTGCACCTGCGGTGTGGGTAAACCGCAGCACATCAGTGTGAAAGCAGCCCTATACTATTATGCCCAGTGTATTGCGTCACAATGACCTGAAGATCTCTTCTTTCCTGCTGCTGGCACCACTCTGGAGACCATTAGCTGGGATAAGAGGTGGAGTGCAGTTGGTATTACTCCGCATGGGATAGGAGCCAACACTACAGAGGGGACATGGGCTTATGCAGTTCTTGCTCCCTACTACTGCTCCAACTTTACAAGTAATCTCTCTGCATTACACTCTGTTTGATGCCCTGGGATGGCGGGTCAGCAAGCCCAGACTGCGATCTACCAGTCACCTAGCTGCGATCTACTAGTAGATCACAATCTATTGGTTGCTGACCTCTGAGTATTTCAATACATCTTCTCTCTATAGCATCTAGCCACCTCGATTGCACTCCCATATTGTTGAAATGGGAACTATGCTAGTCCTTTTCACATAAGGATCACTAAAATCCACAAATGTATAAACCAAGGATACAATGATATCTTCCATTAGGGTATCAAATGCTTACCCACATATGCAGTCAAGGGTTTAGCATGGTCCACGCAGCGGATGGACCCAGTATCAAGCATAAGCATGAGGAATAAACGAAGTCCAAAAGTAAGCTTCAAGCAGTCCAAAATAAGAGAGTTTGGCTGGAGTTTCACTGGAGGCTCAGAAGGCGCACCCTTAAAAATTTGTATTTCAAAAGAAAAAGATTTTTAAAAAAATACGGTCAAGTAGATGTAAGTCTAGTTATAATCTGATTGGATTTTGGCAATGTACAGGATAGTTGTCTCTTCTGGCTAGTGGCTAGTGTTACATAAAAAATGAATGACTTTCCAAGTGAATATACCATTTTAAAAAGAATATTTCTAGACCCCGTAAAAAGTAAACTCTATGAAATGATTGTATGCAGCAAAAAACATCATGCGCAATTCATTCTTCAACCGTATTTGAAACGCGTTTATCACAAGGGTTAAAGTTTGCAATGCTAATTATTTTTCTTATAAAGTACTGGGAGAATACAGGGTATTGTGCATGGAATTTTACAAGCACTCATTCTCATGAATTTACAATTCAGCCAGGGCTGCCGGAGGCACAGACTGTGCAGGGTTTGCAGTTATAGACTCTGGGATTTGTCATTGTATTGCAAACATAGTACAGAGCAGGCCTGTGACATTTCCTAAACCAAATTAATACATAACAAAAAAGACACAAGAACCCAGACATCATGCATCATGCTGAATCACTAAATAATTGTTGCGACTGAAAATGAGAAGTACAGTTTACTTCATTCTTAAGAGCAGAATATTAACAGCAATCATTGGGGAAATGATGGTGTGCTTTCTCTGTCTTCTTTGAAACACTGCAGGCTGAGGAAGGAGACATTAATGGCTATTCACTTAGCCTGACAGATATGGGAGTATTTTCTTGATTGTTAATGGAACTTTAGCAATTACTAATCTACTTTACGAGTTTATGATGGACATTCACTAAACCAGTGAGGAAGCTGAATAAGTACAATATAACATTTGTTTGAAGAAGAAAATCCTTTATTCTTGCATTTACTAATGTACTTTAAATAATTACCCAAGTCCTACTGCATACAGAGACGGCAGGCGGGGTTGTGAGGGGGGTGGTTGGGGATGGGGATCAGGTGGGGTAGTTGGGATGGGGGGGGGGGTCAAGTGCAGTGGTAAGGGGAGAGGATGAGGGTCAGGCATGGTAGTTACTGGAGGGGTTTAATTAATTAACAGTATTAATGATTAACAGTATTAAGAGTATGGATTCGCTAACCACCTGCAAGAGCAAGACTTGGTAAGCAGAGGAGAGTGGAGACACTGAGCTCAGGTGGGGGTTAGGGTGATGGTGACTGTGCCATCAAAGTGAGATCTCTAAGGCAGAGGGAATTTACTGTTTTTTGCTAGAGGAAATACTACCACTAGTGGATGTTGGGGGGTACAGTTCCTTCCCATTTAGTGAGGCTGGGCATATTTGGAAAGGTCCCAGATGACTATTGCAGTAAGAATTTGACATAAGGAGCATTATCAGTGTGTGGAGGCTGTCCTTTGCTACTCTGCACTTGTGGAATTAACACTTTAGCTCTGATATGACATTGATGAGCCACAGCTGATTGCAAACAACTGGTCTTACCTGCCACAGAAATATGCTCATCTGAGCACTGTACGGCCTTGGACAACCATGAGAATGATGAAGATTTTTTTTGTATTGCTATTCTAATAATATAATGGAGCAAGAAAAGCACAGTCACCACTGTAAACTGCAAAACTTACTCACCCAGCGCTAAAAATCTTAGAATTGGATAGAAATATTTTAGAACACTCCCTCAAACTAGGTCACAGCTGCTGCTATACAACAAATCAATACAAAGAAGGTGTAATAGAGTCACTCTTACATACATGAATAAAACTAGAACACTAGCAGCGCTATTAAATGCATATCAAATTATACGCTTCTAAATCAATTGCACCAATGTACATAACATTCATGAAAAGCAACCGTTTGCAGACAAATTAGAGTCCCAACTGAGAACAAATGTTAGTCCAGTCTGGCTATAACTCTTAAAGGAGGGAGGGTGTGAAGGGTTCCTATATCTTCCAATGGACCTCCACCAACCACCAGTGCTCCCCGTCACAATGGACACTCACCAGACCGTTGGTCACAGCTCGCCTATAAGTCTCAGAAGGATCGTCCTATCATGGATCTCATCACTGCTGCACCACGGTTCCAAAACTTAGTCTGCCTTCATGTACGTTCCACTCACCAGCACCGTGTAATGGAATAATAAAATAGAGCGGGGGCACATAGCGTGATCCCGTACTACTTTATTGAATATCACACAGATAAAATCACCATCCCCCGCTCCCCTCCAAATCCTACTTACAGAAGCTGAGGTAATGAAGGCATTGCAAATGCATATACCACACTGTATGACCGCCGCTGCTGTCCGTGAAGCTTAGTCTCGTAGCGTCCGGATCTTGTAGCGTGGCTTGGCGTAGCGTCTACTGTTGCTATGGCAACCGCGCACTCACGCTCTGATGCATTTCGTCATTACGGGCTTCAACTGAGGGCGTCAAAGCCATTCTAATATTGTGCATTTGAATTTGTGGGAGTAAGCATTGTATTCTTCCTTCTACATGGCGGGAGCGTACTAATCGGCAGCCCAGACCGGGCAGACAAAGCCAAATCCTTTTAACCTTGACCATTTCTTTTTAAAGACAGTTTTCCACTGGGCTTTGCCAATGAGTACATTCATCTTTTCCTGTGAATGGGCATCAGTTGTGTCTTCTGGGAGAAGGAAAAATGACTGGTATCTAGTTACCTCTATTGAATTAATACAAAAAAATTGGTGACCCCTTTTGTTTTCATGGACCCCGAATAGCTGAGTCCGGTCTTTTCACAGCAGCACCTTCAAAAGTCCAACCTTTTATTGGTCAGGAACAGCTTTGAATGAATTAGAGCGGAGAGAGCTTGGCTCTGTGGTAAGGATCCCCTTGATCATTTCTCCTACTGTTCCATTTCTCCCAAATGGGCTGCGTTGGGTGAGCAACTCATACAACAAGATGCTTAATGAAAACCAATCTGCATTGTTTTAGGATCTTAGGAGCCATGCACCATATTGTCCAAGTTTTTAGACACTTTTTTGCTCTTTCAAAAACATTTTCCACAGCAATGCCAAAATCTGTGATTTTTACATGGCCATCATTGGTCAATAATACATTCTCTTGCTAATATATGTACACTATATTGTCAAAAGTATTAAGGCTCCTGCTTTTACATGCACATGAACTTTAATGGTATTCCAGTCTTAGTCTCCAGGGTTTAATATTGAGTTGGCACACCCTTTGCAGCTATAACAGCTTCAGCTCTTTTGGGAAGGCTGTCCACAAGGTTTAGGAGTGTGTCTATAGGAATGTTTGACCATTCTTCCAAAAGCACATTTGTGAGGTCAGGAACTGATGTTGGACCAGAAGGCCTGGCTCGCAGTCTCCACTCTAATTCATCCCTAAGGTGTTCTATCGGGTTGAGGTCAGGACTCTGTGCAGGCCAGTCAAGTTCCTCCACCTCAAACTCGCTCATCCATGTCTCTATGGGCCTTGCTTTGTGCAATGGTGCGTAGGCATTTTGGAACAGGAAGGGGCCATCCCCAAACTGTTCCCACAAATTTTGGAGCATGAAATGTCTTGTTATGCTGATGCCTTAAGAGTTCCCTTCACTGGAACTAATGGGCCAAGCCCAACTCCTGAAAAACAATCCTACACCATAATCCTCCCGCTACCAAATGATTTGGCCCAGTGCACAAAGCAAGGCCCATAAAGACATGGATGAGCAAGTTTGGGGTGGAGGAACTTGATTGGCCTGATCTCAACCCAATAGAACACCTTTGGGATGAATTAAAGCAGAGACTGCGAGCCAGGCCTTCTTATCTACATCAGAGCCTGACCTCACAAATGTGCTTCAAAGGGTGGGCCAATTCAATATTGAACCCTACGGACTAAGACCCGGATGCCATTAAAGTTCATGTGCGTGTAAAGGCAGGTGTCCTAATACTTTTGACAATAATTATTTGACAATAAATTGTGTCTGGAATGCTCAATAGCCATGAATGAGAAAATGTATTAGTCTGACATTTGTAGGATGCTGTGCTTGATCATGAGGTGCTTATAGCCTGCCTATCTTTTTTTCATATTTATATGGCCACCTGTTCCCCTCACACATGATCATTAGCCAATAGACTTTTCCAAAGCCCCTTCTCCAAGCACACTGTGAAAAATATATTATTCATGGCAACTGGGTTCGTCCTCTGGGTGGTAAAAGACTGACTGGGATCTAGTTTATCATCATCTTCACAAATCAAGATGACAGGTTCAAGGACTGTGGCTAATAATTTTTCAGAAGGGTTTTCTTGCTTTTCTGCGCTTTTTTTAAATGTCTTTCCAGACCCATGTTTGTATTGAAATGGTCCTGAACGTAAGTATATTTCTCCCCCAGATCTGAACCCCTTTTGATGCTGGGTTATGCAATGTCTTTTAATGTAGACCTCACTCTTTACACCCTGTTGTAATCTTTTTGCACATGGTTCTCTATTAAATGACAAAGGAAATACCCGTTTATGGAGGAGCATGTGACTTACTCCATGCAACAATAAATACATATAATATTCCATCACACGATACCAAAATTCTTCATTGTGTTGTAATAAAACAACAAAATGGCATTGTCCTCAATAAAATATGTTGGCAGTGCACCAAACTTCTCGTAGTAAATCCACAGTTATTGCATCATAAGATCACACCAGAATATAATCAATGTTTTAGAGCCACGCAGGACTCTTTCATAATGGCATGTGTGACAGAAAATGGTGGCAATATGGCGGTGAGTGATCCTAAGTATTACAGTTGTTACCTGAGCAGAATGTGAATGGAGATCTTATAATGGCGATGTGTAAGCAGGTGCAGTTAGCTAGTCTGCCACTGTTACAAAATAGTGTGGTAATAGGGAATTATGTAAGTGGGTGTTGAGTCGCCTTTTAGACAAAACTTTTCTAGATTGATGTAATGGGTGGAGCTAGTGTCTATATATATGCCAGAATGGGAGAAGCTTTAGAGAGTTTGGGCATGGGAGCTAAACACCCCAGAGCCATGTGTATTTAGTCAGCTACTGCCAGGACCCTGTCTGGGGCTGAAGTTCTGGGAGTGGTGTACAGTCTTCAATAGGTGCTGCTGCAGCAGTCCTGTCTCTGATACGACGTGCAGGGTGTTGTAAGCTGGATGCATAGAGCCTAATGGACTAGGTCAGAGCCCTCTGAGTGAGTACTCATGATTCTAGGGAGAAAGAGAGGATGTAAATAGAAGTTGGTTATCGGCAATCCTTTCCTTAAGCTGTCATGCATGAGGAGAAGAGAGTTAATAACTGGATTCTGTAAAAGGGACATGTACACTGATAATCAAGGCACTAATTATCAGTGTCCTTATTATCAGTGCAGTCCAAACAGTGCTCACCAGTGCTGTCAATGTGTGCCCACT
Source organism: Pelophylax lessonae (assembly GCF_965119305.1). NCBI lineage: Eukaryota > Metazoa > Chordata > Amphibia > Anura > Ranidae > Pelophylax > Pelophylax lessonae. The sequence goes on from NC_138768.1 coordinate 337,446,981, forward strand.
GCCCACGAGTGCTGCCAATCAGTGCCGTTAGTGCCTCCTCATCAATGTCACCTTTAACATTCATGAAACAACTCGGGGACATATGTAAATGTCAACATAACTTACCCAAATTAAACTAAGCGGCAAATAGGGTACACTATTTCACTGGAAGACGAATCCCAGGTCACAACTATCCACTAAATGCAGCGCTGTTATACTTTAAATTTTAATCCAAAAAAAGTGAGGGGAAACAATACGAATAAGCAGCAGATGGGGATCACTAGTCATCTGTAGAAACTAATCCCAGACTCCAATGATCACCCAAATGCGGCACTATTGAGACAAAAGAGACCATTAAAAAGACCAAGGCAATCAAAAAAGAATCATAAAAAATATATATATATATATATATATATTCCTTCACAACCAAATATAGGAAAAATCCCAATATTTAGAAACCCAAGTATATTAGTCATCCAGTGCATACCAGATGTATCAAATGGGCCCAAAATAATATTGATATTAGGATGGCAAAGGATGGCCAACATAACAAAAGGATCATTACGGTATTAACAACATAAATACCAAGGTAATTAAACCAAATTAAGATTTTAAAAAATGGATGGCCTAAATGAATTGGCCAGATGGAGCTTGACCACGCCTCGCACCTCACTCTCCAAGAAGACCTCTTAGAACTATAAATATACAAAAACACATAATAATGCAGATATAAATCACATAATGTTCATAATAAATTTTTTTTTTAAAAGTAATAAAATCAAAAATATATAAATAACCTAATCCTGTCAGAAATAGGTGTAATTTTGAAACAAACATAATAACAATGGTAAAACCATTAATTAGGCATTAATAATAAAAGAATTAATGTCCCAGTCAATGTTCATTCCAAATGGAGTGTATGTTTTAACCTTATATATCCATTGCGTTTCTAACCTGGACACCCCCCTCGTATGGTTACTGCCCCTCCAACTGCTGGTATACCTATCTATACCCATAAAGGTCGTGCCTGTTGGATCCCTATTGTGACACTGATCGTAGTGTCGAGACACGCTGTGCTTTGGATACCCCTTAAGGATATTAGCAACGTGTTCCTTCAACCTAACATGAAGCATGCATATAGTGCGGCCAATATATTCAAGGCCACACAGACACCTTAAAAGATATACAATATGCTTAGTGGTACACGTGATAAAAGGCTTGATGTCAAAATATTGGTGTGTAACGTTCGACTCAAAGAAGTTCGGAGCGACATACAGCCTAAGCGGGGACAACCTGGGGATTAGGCGGCAATATCGGACCCAACACTGTATCCTCTTTCAGAACATGCCAGTGTTTCTGTAGAATATGTTTTACTGAAAAGTGCTGGGTAGAAAATGAGGAAAAAAATTGAAATCTGAAAGAATCATCAGGTTCTCCCAACTTAGGTTTCAATAGAGCCTCTCTACTTCTCTGGTCTGTACGCATCTAGGCTAGATTTAGATCATTAACATGATAGCCTTTTTCAATAAATGCTTTTTGAGAACCTCAGCTTCCTGAATAAAGTCCTCATGCCTACTACAATTTCTTTTCAACCTCAGAAATTGGCTATATGGGACAGAGTGCAACCAGGCTGAATGATGGCAACTTCTAATGTCAATGAAGCCGTTTCTGTAAGTTTCTTTAAAGAAAGTGGACGTAGTGATGTTCCCATCCCCTGTCCTTATCCTGAGATCCAGAAAATGAATTTCCCATGAACTACATTCATATTGTAGGGAAATGCCCCTATTGTTGTCATTCAACTCCTGCATAAAAACCTCCAATGATGGAGCATCGCCATCCCATAGAAGGAGGATGTCATCGATGTACCTCCTCCAAAAGACCAACTGTGGTCTGGAACAACCCTTGACGACATCCTCCTCCCACTTGGCCATAAATAGGTTGGCCATAAAATACCACCAAAAGGAAGCTCTATTTGTGTGAAAAAAAATGATAAAAAAATTTTGTTTGGATACAGTATTGCATAAACACACAATTGTAATTCGAAGTGTGACAGCGCTGAAATTGGCCTGGTCAGGAGGTCAAGAGGTCAGGACGTAAAAGTGTGCAGCACGAAAGTTAATAAATCCAGAAACAACAACATTTGTGATTTATATACATTTTAAGTGTAATACCATCATATTGGAAAGCAGAAGGTAGTTTGAAGGGGGATTTGACCACTCTTAGGTATCTATGGCAGGCAACATTTCCCCATAATATGAACAGCTGCATTGTGTATGTGTGAAAGAATCTAACTGACAAGATGCTTGTTGAATGGAATGTTTAGGTAGGCCCTTGCTTTCAATAAATACCTGATGCTAAGTCTAAATTGTGTGGTAATAGCTGAATTAGAAACATAGAAACATAGAAACATAGAATGTGTCGGCAGATAAGAACCATTTGGCCCATCTAGTCTGCCCAATATATCTGAATCCTATGAATAGTCCCTGGCCCTATCTTGTATGAAGGATAGCCTTATGCCTATCCCATGCATGCTTAAACTCCTTCACTGTATTTGCAGCTACCACTTCTGCAGGAAGGTTATTCCATGCATCCACTACTCTCTCAGTAAAGTAATACTTCCTCATATTGCTTTTAAACCTTTGCCCCTCTAATTTAAAACTGTGTCCTCTTGTGGTAGTTTTTCTTCTTTTAAATATGCTCTCCTCCTTTACCGAGTTGATTCCCTTTATGTATTTAAATGTTTCTATCATATCCCCTCTGTCTCTTCTTTCTTCCAAGCTATACATGTTAAGGTCCTTTATCCTTTCCTGGTAAGTTTTTTCCTGCAATCCATGTACTAGTTTAGTAGCTCTTCTCTGAACTCTCTCTAGAGTATCTATATCCTTCTGGAGATATGGCCTCCAGTACTGCGCACAATACTCCAAGTGAGGTCTCACCAGTGTTCTGTACAGCGGCATAAGCACTTCTCTCTTTCTACTGCTTATACCTCTCCCTATACATCCAAGCATTCTGCTGGCATTTCGTGCTGCTCTATTACATTGTCTTCCCACCTTTAAGTCTTCTGAAATAATTACTCCTAAATCCCTTTCCTCAGATACTGAGGTCAGGACTGTGTCAAATATTCTATATTCTGCCCTTGGGTTTTTACGCCCCAGGTGCATTATCTTGCACTTATCCACATTAAATTTCAGTTGCCAGAGTTCTGACCATTCTTCTAGTTTTCCTAAATCCTTTTCCATTTGGCGTTTCCCTCCAGGAACATCAACCCTGTTACATATCTTTGTGTCATCAGCAAAAAGACAAACCTTACCATCGAGGCCTTTTGCAATATCACTTATGAAGATATTAAACAAAATTGGTCCCAGTACAGATCCCTGAGGTACCCCACTGGTAACATGACCTTGTTCTGAATGTTCTCCATTGACTACAACCCTCTGTTGTCTGTCACTCAGCCACTGCCTAATCCACTCAACAATATGGGAGTCCATGCTCAATGACTGCAGTTTATTGATAAGTCTTCTATGTGGGACAGTGTCAAAAGCCTTACTAAAATCTAGATATGCAATGTCTACTGCACCTCCACCGTCTATTATTTTAGTCACCCAGTCAAAAAAATCTATAAGATTTGTTTGACATGATCTCCCTGAAGTAAACCCATGTTGTTTTTCATCTTGCAATCCATGGGATTTAAGATGTTCCACAATCCTATCCTTTAATAGGGTTTCCATTAATTTGCCTACTATTGATGTCAGACTCACTGGTCTATAGTTGCTCGATTCCTCCCTACTACCTTTCTTGTGAATGGGCACGACATTTGCCAATTTCCAATCTTCCGGGACGACTCCTGTTACTAATGATTGGTTAAATAGATCTGTTAATGGTTTTGCCAGCTCACCACTAAGCTCTTTTAATAATCTTGGGTGTATCCCATCAGGACCCTGTGACTTATTTGTCTTCACTTTAGACAGCAATCTTAGAATGTCTTCCTCTGTAAAGACACATGCATCAAATGATTCATTAGTCATCCTTTCAAGTGGAGGTCCTTCTCCTTCTTTTAAAGGATTTAATTATTTTTGTAATGTTTGCTTTAAGGGTTAATGCCAGGAACTTTTTTTTTTTTTCTTTTTCATTTTCTTTGAAGTAAGAATTGGTTAAACTTTTCATCACATTTTTTTTTTTTTGTCTGTGACCCTTTTAGTGACATTGGCCCTAACTTCCTGTCTGTGTGACACCAACAAGACATTATGGTCAATACACAAGCTTTAAAGCGGAGTTCCGGGCACAGAAGTCATTTTTTAATAAACATACCCCCGTGACAGTCAGGGCTAGTACATTCCACAATGGCTAGCCTCTGATCTGTCCCGGTTCGCACATACCTTTTAGAAGAAATACTTACTTATAAAATTTCTTCCACAGCGTTTCCATCTCTCTTGTGGGCAGCTGAAGCCGGAGCGGTCCTCTTCTGCGTCTTCTTCCGCATCTTCTTCTCCCAGAATGCATCTGCACCGGCCCCTCTCGTCACTTCCGGTGTGGCGCCACATTCCTAAACAGCTTCTGGGCATGCCCAGAAGCTGTTTAGCAGGGGAATGCGGCGTCGCCCGGAAGTGACGAGCGGGGCCGGTGCCGTCGCATTGATTCCTGGGAGCTATGACGTTCAGCTCCCAGGAATCATCGCGAGACAGGAAGTGACAGCGGAGCCGCGGCGCTGAGGGAGGAAGTACCCTGAGGTGAGTATTTATCTTCAATTACAAGGTGAGTTTTTAAAAAAAAAAAAAACCTAACTATCCAATTCATTTTCAGGTGATGCAGAACTAGCGGACGGGCACAAAAAAAAAAAAAAATATCTATTTTGTGCCCGGAACTCTGCTTTAAAGCTAAACTCCAGATTACATACATTTAGGGTGACTGTTCTACCTGCTGAAGGATTTGTTTTTCTGTCTAAATAGCAGTGCCGGTTACAAGAGCATACTTGGCAGGCTGTACTCTGGGAAATTATGACAGGCATCTAAAATGAATGTGTAAGCGCTGCAGGCAAGAACTTTTGGAGCTCCCTTTAGGGTTAGGGCCACAATTACAGTTATCTTTACAGTAACTCACAGTCTTATTAAGTCGTCTTATGTACCTGCTTTGCAAGAATGACACAGTTTGCACTCACTCTGCTGATTATAGGAGTCATATGCTGTATGTGTCTGCACATGCTTGGATGATACATTGAGGTCTGTGACTGTACACTAACAATACAGAGATTGCACAGACAGACAAGGCTTCTTTACAGCTGATGTTTTTTTTTTTTTACCATTAGCAACAGCTGCCACTGTATTGCGAATGGGAGCGATATTAATCTGATGTAGCTTACAAATACTTTCAATTACTGGGAATATGGGAATTTCCAGCTTGCCATTTTTGGAAGGTGTCAAATTTTGCACAGAACTGTTCAACCCAGCAATGTTTATAGTAGAAGGTAGTTTCACACTGTAGGGGAGTGTTATTTTTTGAAAACATAATTTTCTCTTTTATTCATTGACGGACACAGCTTCTGATCTTCATAACCATTGGGTTATACTGCCCGCTACAGGAGTAGGACACTAGGCAGAAAAAGAATCTGGCTTCGCCTATGGGCAGTCCCAGGGGGTATACTCCCTTTCCCTGCAATATGTACTCAGTTTTTTTCTGCCTAGTCAGGAGTTTTTTCCTGTTTTTTTCCTGTGAGATCTACAATCAACTGCCGGACTGGGCGACGGGCTGGATAATCTAGATGCAGTGGTCACCCCAGGCTGGCCAGCGAGCTCTCGCAGTGCATCACTCTAGGTTGGCCTCGACATAGTCCCACTGTCCTGCAAGTTAAACACCTCACAAGGTCGCATACGCAGCATTCCTCCTGCCCGACAGCCCCCCATTTCGATGGCGAGGAGGTTCTGTCTGGAGTGGTGCCCGCCTGGTTCCTGGTATGGTGAGTAAATGTCCCCCCTCTCCCCCTGGAGGGTTTTGGGGTAGACATAGGCCCCTTCTTGGGACAGTTGGACCCCATCCTACCCCCCCTACACATGCTAGGGCTGTGTGGGTGGTCTGGTCCATCACCTGGGGTGGGGGCAGGGCGCTTTGCTGGCATTGGGTGCCGGGGGATGCGCCTCTGATGACCGGATGAACGGCTGTGTGGGGGGGGGGTTGTACCTGGTGGGGGCTTCTGCCAGGGCCCCCCTGTCCTGCCTAGGTCTGTCCTTGAGGCCTAGGGATCCCTCCTGGGTCCCTGGGAGCCTCGTGGTGCTATATACACACCAAGGGTTCAGTCATGGCCCTTAGGCTCTGAGGAAGAGGCACTGCCTCGAAATGCGTCAGCCGTTTACCTTAACAAGATATTGGACTCCAACATCATGGACGTTCTTAGATGGAGTTGATATGCTGGCTTACATCGCTTGTTTGTGAGTAGACATTTTTAATAACTTATTAATAAAAGCCTACTGAGGATAATGCGCTAGGCTGGTGCGCCCTTCTTTTGTGTTTATGTCTACAGTGTCTTGTCGACCACCCCGGTCATAGAGGGCAGCAAGGCTTAGCCATTAGTGGATGCCAAGTGAGAATCCTGGGACAGAGGCAGTCTGAGAACCAGATTCTGAGCACAGGAGCAAGGTGCTAAGCCTGCAATTTCCGCCCCTGTCCTGCCTGGGTCTGTCCTTGAGGCCTAGGGATCCCTCCTGGGTCCCTGGGAGCCTCGTGGTGCTGCACGGGGCCATCATTTTGCTGTAGCCTGTGTTTCTATGGGGTCCCCCTGGTGACTCATGGAGTCTTTGGAGCACATCTCCCCACCTGACTCCCTCTCTGAGGCTGCGGAGCCCTTAAGTCCCAACCATCCATCGATGCACTGATGGCGGTCCTGGAGTCCTTTGTGTCCAAGATGGATGTGGTTTTCAGGCAACGGGCTAGCAAAAAGCGCCCCCCGCCTTCCCCTGCCTCATCTGTCTCATCAAATCCTGAATCTGATTTGGCCACTGCGGATGTGGGTCATCCTGCTTGGTCTGCGACCACGCGCCCAGAATCCTCAGATAGTGAGGATGATTCCTCCACATCTGCAACCGCGCATGAAAAAGGCGCTGGTGGAAACACTGATTGTATCTGTCTGTGAGACTTTGAAGATGGAGGATGCAGCTGCAGCTGCGACAGAGGCGCAGGTTCCCTTTAGCACTCACAAGCCATCCAGAGCAGCAAAGGTGTTTCCTTTCCCCACCTATTTTGACAGAATTTTTGCAAAAAGAGTGGGGACGACCAAAGCGCCCCCTTGGGGTCCCTAAGCGATTTACTAGGTGTTACCCTTAGAGGAGTCCCTTATTAAGAATTGGACTGTTCCACCGGTGTTGGACCCTCCGGTTTCCAGATTGAACAAGGCAACCATGATTCCGGTTAAAGAGTCCCCTGCCTCTAATGATCCAGCTGACAGGAAGGCGGAGGCTGTGGCCCCCAATATGTACACTCTGGCTGGTTCGGCACTGAGACCGGTATTCACCATTGCCCTGGTGTCGCAAACTCTGACCGGGTGGACCAAGCTTTTTTTACGCCATAACCTAGAGGGAGAACCGCTCCCCCCCGGCCTTTGCTGAGCTGGCAGACCAGCTGGTCCAGGGGCTGCAGTTTATCTGTGATGCCTCTTTGAATGTGGCTCCCCTGGTGGCTCGGCTTTCTTTTTCAACAGTGGTCCTTTGGCGTGTCTTTTGGCTTAAATGCTGGTCTGCAGATCAGACTTCTAAAAAGGTCTTGACTGATCTTTCCTTTCAAAGGGGATCACCTGTTTGGGGTTACCATTGAGAAAAAAGGGAGGAAGGTTGGGACTTTGCATGAGGAGCACGGTGGGATTTGCGTGCGCCTCCATCCCTAATCAATATGCAAAAAAAGAGAGGGTTGGGACTTTGAATGAGAGTCATGAAAGGTCGACAGGGAAGGTAAAATACATTTATTGGTACATAACAAATGAATAAAAAACATGGTAATAAATATATATTGCACAAGTAATGACAAGCTGGTAACGCATCTACAGATTCATACATTTGACAAACAACAGTGCTGATTCCAGAAATTAGTACAATATTGAATATGTTAAAATCATATAGGATTCAGATTCCGAGTAATTGAGTATAAGGTAAACATCATAACCTCAACGCGTTTCGTGGACGCACATTGCCACTTCATCAGGAGTAGATGTTTGTAAAAATCTAAGAAAAATATATGAGTAAGGAAAAAGGACCATGTTGATAAATATCAATTTGAATGAGGGGAGAGGAGAGGGAACAGGGGAAAAAAGACCCCTATTGCTCCCCAACACATACATGACAGCTCTGAATACATGGCACTGAAGCTGCATAGGCTCTGAATGTCCCCCCCCCCCCCCGGGAGCTGAGGGCGCACAGGCAGGCGAAGGAATCTGAATCCTGTATGATTTTAACATATTCAATATTGTACTAATTTCTGGAATCAGCACTATTGTTTGTCAAATGTATGAATCTGGAGATGCCTTACCAGCTTGTCATTACTTGTGCAATATATATTTATTACCATGTTTGTTATTCATTTGTTATGTACCAATAAATGTATTTTACCTTCCCTGTCGACCTTTCATGACTCTCATTCAAAGTCCCAACCCTCTCTTTTTTTGCATATTGATTAGGGATGGAGGCGCACGCAAATCCCACCGTGCTCCTCATGCAAAGTCCCAACCTTCCCCCCTTTTTTTTACATGATTAGGGATGGAGAGTCATGATGTTGGCCATCAGGGAGACACATGCATTATACTCATTTGATCGCATATGTGAGTTTTTTTCCCTTAACCCTTTATGCTGGGTCAAACAAACTCCCCATAGACGAGTTGGGGGCTTACTTTACAATTGGTGCTAGCCATATTCTTATTTTATTCTAGTATTTTTTATTATTGCCATTTATCTGTCCAACATTTTTCATATTTCTAGATTTGGCATGCCATCTGTTTGGCTCCTGTGTTACTGCCCGGGAGCTGTGATGCGTGCCGTGCGTCCTCCCTCTCTCCCTCTGCTTCTCGGCATAGGGGACTGAGTGGGCGGTACCGCCGCGCATCGGAGCCACGACTCCCGCTGCCGCGTGATGTCATTTTGGCGCCAAGTTCCGGATGGAGTCCATTCGCATTATCAGTTTGTGCGTTACCCTTTGGTCTGGCCTCTGTCGTTCACCTTTTTTGGTGATTCACAGAGATAAGGTGGTTCTTCGCCCCTGTCCATCGTTCCTCCCAAAGGTTGTCTCTGATTCTCATTTGAATGGAGACTTTGTGTTGCCTTCCCTGTGTCCCAGGCCTAAACATCTGAAGGAAATTGCCTTGCATGCCTTGGATGTGGTCTGAGCAATTAGGGTGTACCTGGCACTATTTGTGCTCATGTATGGGTATCAGATGGGCCTCAGATTGATCAGACAGACGGTGATTCAGGCCTATTCCATCAAGGGTCAGGTTCCTCCTTTCCCTGTCAACGCGCACTCTACTTGGGCGCTCAGTGCCTCCTGGGCCTTCCGTCATCATGCGTCAGTGGTGCAGATTTGCAAGGTGGCCATCTGGTCGTCGGTGCACATTTTCACAAAGTTCTATGAAGTGGATGTGTTGGCATTTTCGGATGCTTCTTTTTGCCACAAGGTTTTGCAGGCTGCTGTTTTAGAGGACTTCATCCTCTTTGAGGGTGTATTGTTTTTCTCAGGTGAGTTCTAGTTGTTTTGGTTGAGCTCCTGTTGCCTGGTTGGCTACTGTTTAACCTGGGGAATTTTTTTTGCTGTTCCCACCCCTCATGTTTAACATTGCTTTGGGATGTCCCAATGGTTATGAAGATCAGGAGCTGTGTCCATCAATGAACGAAAGAGAAAATGGGATTTTTGACTTACCATAAAATCCATTTCTCTGATGTTCATTGACGGACACAGCACCCACCCCTCTGTGGAGTTGCAATTCTTCTGACACTGCTTGTAACAAGTACCTATAGCAGGGAAAGGGAGTATACCCCCTGGGACTGCCCATAGGCGAAAGCCAGATTCTTTTTCTGCCTAGTGTCCTACTCCTGTAGGGGGCAGTATAACCCAATCATTATGAAGATCAGGAGCTGTGTCCGTCAATGAACATCAGAGAAGTGGATTTTATGGTAAGTTAAAAATCGAATTTTTTTTTAACAATGGTCCCTTGTCCTGGGGCGTATCTATAATGTGTCCAGTTCAAACTGGTTCCAAGAGGGATGTGGTCCACCGTGTACCATCCACTTACAGTCCTGGGGGGAAGAAGTTTTTGTTCTGGCCAGCAACTGACCATCGGTTTTGGAGTATTATTGCTCCAGCCAGCCACTTACCACCAATTCTGGGGGGGGGGGGGGTTATCGCTGCAGCCAGCCAATGACCACCAATTCTGGGAGAGCTATTGTTCCAGCCAGCCAATAACCACCAATTCTGGTAGGGGAAGGGGGTTATTGTTCTGGCCAGCCAGGTTATTTTTAACAATCATCTTCTGAGCATCAATACCTCTGACCAAAGTGTTTTTTGTCTCAACTGTTGCTGATTGCTTAGTTGTCACTTGCTATTTTATAAGATCCTTCTTTATGGTAGGCTCAAAAGCATGTGTAATGGAAGAGCTTCATTTAAAAAAAACGAAATATTGTGTTGTATTATGTTTGTTAGGTTTTATTTAACTATGCTCCTTTAAGACCCTCCCACTGTTAATGCAATCTGGGCACATCCACCATTCAACATGGTGCACATTGCTTTTCCTGACAGAAATTTTTAAACATGTAGGTGTGGGTGGCTGGAGTGGGACTGGAGCTTCTTCTTGCTGAAGTTTCACAGGAGGCCCAACTATTGTTTTTTCACACAGGCCCACTGCATTCAGAAAATACCCTAGAGAGTACCGGAGAAAAAAACAAAACTCCAAGTCAGGAGACAACACAGACAGCAGTTATGGCAGATGATCTTTTTTAAATAAATGAAAGCAATGGGTTCTTCGGCCAACAAGACTTCACCAAAAACCAAAACATCATGTCTGGTATGGATGGCCCCTAATTAGGTGATGTACAAGATGTATGGATCTTCTTTCTTAAAAAAAGCTTTTTTTGGCCTCTCTCTATCTCTACTGAAAATAGAAAATTATGGTCTATGGCTTCCTTAAGCAAAATTTTGTGTATTGGGCCTAGGCCCAGGGCACTGGCAGAATGTCCAAAATTATTTTTAAAAAGTTGACTTCACAATATTAAAAAAAAAATTGCGATCCTTACACTTTTGGTCAGAATTGAGGTTGACACCTATAAAATAAAGGACCAGGATTTTATTGTTGATCTTCATGGCTACCTCAGGTTTCAGTTTCACTGCTAGTGCTCTATTTGCATGTCCACTTCTCTTCTAAGAAAACCAAACTAAAGTCATTGAAGTGGAGACAAACCATTTTACTTGTGTTCTGTGTCATGTGCTAGTTTTCTTTGTGTAATACATGAGTTATTATATAAAGGGCAGATTCAGAGTGAGGAAAAGCAAAAGCTTAATCACAGACAACACTATGCAAGGCTGTTGTTTCAATAATTCTCTACATAACCTTTTTCCAAAACCATGAATGTTCTCAACCTTTTTTCTTATAATTATCCATGTAATCTTTGTCCCGAATTGAAAGCTAAATGCAATGAACTATGGGCTTTTAGCGCAGTTGCAATGTTTTTTAGTGGTTTAGTAAATGATGAAAGTTGCTGCCTGGCATTGCTGTGTAATGCTTGATACACATAATGAGATTATAGAGCAAATGATCGTCCATTTTTTTGCATGCTAGTTGCATATAGAAAATGAAGAGGATACTAAAGTTACGAAAATTCTCGTACAACAGAATAAAAAATTGGAAGTGATGTAATGTGTTGTAGTGTATTTGTATTGTATTTTCGGATGACAACTGTACTGATTAAATGAAAATCGCACGATCTGGTATTGTACAAGGAAAATTTTCACGCTTGTCCAATCCGATAATATCGGATGAACTGTCGGGATCGGCTCGTGAAAGCTGTGTACTAACTATCAGATTATCGTAAGATAAAAGCGGTATTTCATGTGATTTTTCTGATCGTGTGTACGGGCCATTAGTCACCACAGCTAGAGCAAGGATTGAGGATCAGTAATATTTAGCACTCATCATTTAAAGGAGTTTGGGGTTATAAAAAAAAAAAAACTTCATACTCACCTCTCTCTATAAATGTATCCATCACTTTCAGTCCCAGTGACTGCAGGGTGAACAGAGAGTATAAATCGCCTGAGCAGAAACACAGGCAGAAATAAAAATGACCAGGGTTGCTAACCCTTCCCCATGTTATCAACATTTAAAAAAAAAGTTTTTCTTTAAAAAAAAACTTTAATTTTCTGTAAAACACATATCTTTTACAAAAAGACTAGAATGTAATGTTTGAAATTAAACACAGTGGTCGCTAGCAATATGCATCTGCTATCAGAAATTTACTTTATAAGGATATGTACTATTTTGATTCTTGCCTCGCTTTTTTTTTGCAATTCTCATATATGTGTTACAATTTTATTCTCACTGCTTTACGTACATCTTGACAAAAATAGCTGTTACCACACAGTCTAACTAGAGTATACGGACTTCTTCCTGTGTCTGAGCTAAACTTCTGCAGGTGTGATAAAATGCTACTTCCTACACAGTAGTTATATGTCGAAAATAAGCAGCAAAAACAGCAGAATTCACATAAATTGCAATAAAAATTTAATTTGCATTTTGCTTCCCAAAACCATATATGGTATTGCTTTACAGTGAAAATTAATCATAGAGCATACAGGATATGTAGCGCTACACCCGCAGCAACCACTGGATAAAATGTATCCTCTGTTCTTTGCCTTGACCTTCTCAAGAACCTCTGCCCCTTTGACACACCAGGTTGAGTGTGCAAACACACAATATCACAGGAAATTATCAAAAGTATTACTTAGTAGCCAATAGTAGTGCTACATAAAAAAACAGGCACCAAACCAGGTAATAAAAGGCAAACTTAATATATTGTCACTCAATAGGGCTGGTAACTAGGCCAGCATAAAATGCATTAGCAATGGTAATTATTTTAATATTTTTATTATACAGGATTTATATAGCGCAGACAAGTAATAACATGTAGGTCTATCACTGAAAATTTCACAGTTTCTTTACCAAAACAGTGCAAGGCAGCCAGGCACACAGCAGTCCATTTTCTCCAGCTCGTTAAACAGTCTAGGAGTTTGTTTTTTTGTGTTTTATTGCTTGTAGAAACATGGAAGGGGATTTAGGGGTGATGTGGAATACTCCAAAATGAGCACAATTTTCAAGAGGACAGCTCACTCTCTAAACAGCAGCAACACAGTATTTCACTCACACCTGGGGCTCATGAGATTTTAGCACAGTTGCAGCAAGTTGGGTTCACCGCTCGGGAGTCGGGACTGTAACAATGCTCATTGTAACTGAAATGTTCAGGTTTACTAATGCATTATCATAGTTAATCTTTTTTGCAAGAAGTTCCTTTTTTCTGCCACAAGATGGAGCTTTATGAACTTGGATTAAACATCAGTTAAGAGGATTGCATTTTGGGAGTTGTGGTTCCAGCCAGAAAGAACTCCAATGTTAAACCAACCCAAAAGGACTTCTAGGACCAGCCTGCTGTTGTATGGGAGGGGTTATATGAATTAGAAAACCCAGGAAGCCAGAGGGGAGTCTGGGAAAGGAGACTGGTATGGGAAGAAAGTGCAGGCACTGTCTGGGAGAGGGACAGGAGGAAATATACAGGAGAAGACTGTGCTTTACAGTAGAGACAGTGCCTGACAGTTCTGAAGAACTGGTGAAGCTGCCAAGACAAGTCTGCGTCCATCTCACCATGTGCAAGAGCCAGCGATCATCCCGAGGCCTAGTGCTGGAGACCCAGACCTGCTGATTTCTGCTGTGACGCTGCTGAGTCTATCTAAAGGCTGTTGCTTCATCGCAGAGGTACTGTGGCCTGAATACTGAAGAGGTATGATGTGTCACCACACTCGAGCCATCTTCAAATATTCAGCAATGAGACAGCCCAATCCAACAAACACACATCCCCAAATATTTAGCAAAGAGACAGCACAATCAAGCAAAGAGACTTCCCTAAATATTCAAAAAGATCCCAATCCAGCAAAGACACATCCCCAAATATTCAGCAAAGAGACTTCCCCATCCAGCAAAGAGACAGCCTAGTCCAGCAAACAGACAGCACAATCCAGCAAAGAGACAGCACCATTCAGCAACAAGGCAGTCACAGGCACATCACAGCCCCAATCAGCAGCATTGTCAATTGGTTTTCCAGAAAATTTCTCAAAACTTGTCTCCACAGACCACAGTGAACACTAGCACTGCAGTAAGTGATGTCAGGAGGACAGGCTAGTTACCCACATTATCAATCCACACCTCTGACACACAGCTGAGTTGGCTGCCGCCAAAATGAGCTTCTGGTCTGCAGGGAATGGCGGAGCGGATTGCAGATCACTCCAGCTGCAGCCTGAGAGAGTAAAAGGTTTTGAGCTCTTTTACCGTATGATCACTTTACTGCCACCTTGCTTTGCTACAGAGTGTACATAGTGATGCAGAGTGCTTTGCTCCCAGTGCCCCCCACACTGTATCTGGCAGAGTGTCAAGGTCTTACCTTGCCCTCCTGTTGGCAGCCATCTTGGACATGTGCAGACTGCTGCCTCTCATAGACTCTGATTGCATCATCACTTGCCTGCTGCCTGGGCATCGCACAGTGATGATGTTACACACCTGACTATATCTATCACCTGATGGGTTGCAGTCCTTGCTCTTGTATTTGTGCTCCAAGGTGCATCTCTGCTAGCAGTCTTCTGTTCTCCATGTTCCTCTGTGTATAACCTGGCTTGGCTGACGATTCTCCTGTCAGACGACCCGGCATTGGCAGACTACCTGCTTCTGGACACGACCCGGCTTGGGTGACTACCCGCTTCTGGACTTGACCCTGGCTTGTTCCTGCTCCCACTTCCTCACTCTTGCTGTGCGTTTATTTTTGTTTGCTCCAATAAACTGCTTTATTTTACCTGCATCCCCAAGTGGTCTGGTTTCCTGCCACCCTGACAGTACACAAGGGCCATAAATCCTGACAATTCAGGTACTTCTATATTCCCCATGCTGGTTACCAGGCTCGATCAACAAGATCACCTTTTGGGTCAGTTAAATACCTGGTGCACTGGAAGGGTTATGGTCCTGAGGAGCGCTCCTGGGTTCCCTCTGCTGATGTTCATGCTCCCACCCTTCTCAGCGCTTTCCATGCTCGCTTAGCTCAGAAACCATTTTTTTGCTCCGTGGAGGAGAGGCCGTTGAGGGGAGGGTACTGTCACGGTCTTACCTTGCCCTCCTGTTGGCAGCCATCTTGGACATGTGCAGACTGCTGCCTCTTATAGACTCTGACTGCATCATCACCTGCCTGCTGCCTGGGCGTCGCACAGTGATGATGCTGCACACCTGACTATATCTATCACCTGATGGTTTGCAGTCCTTGCCCTTGTGTTTGTGCTTCAAGGTGCATCTCTGCTAGCAATCTTCTGTTCTTGTTCCTCCATATAGGACCTGGCTTAGCTTACGACTCTCCTGGCTCTCGACCCCGCATCGGCAGACGACCCACCATCAGCAGACTACCTGCTTCTGGACTCAACCCCGGTTTGGATGACTACCTGCTTCTGGACTTGACCCTGGTTTGTTCCTTCTCCCACTACCTCACACTTGCTGTCCGTTTATTGCTGTTTGCTCCAATAAATTGCTATTTTTTATCTGCATCCCCGAGTGGTTTGGTTTCCTGGCACCTTGACAGGCTGTTTCCCTGTTAAATGTACAGACCGCCTTTGCCACATTGAAGGGCAAATGGATGGGGCCATGGAGTATTGTAAAATCTTGGATGAGAACCTTCTTCCCTCGGCCAGAACACTGAAGATGGGTCATAGATGGGTCTTTCGGCATGACAATGACCAAAAACATACTGCCAAGGCAACGAAGGTGTGGCTCAAGAAGAAGCACATTAAGGTCATAGAATGGCCTAGCAACTCTCTAGACCTTAATCCTATAGGAGATTTATGGAGAGAGCTGAAACTTCGAGTTGCCAAGTGACAGCCAAGGATTTAGAGAAGATCTGTAAAGAAGAGTGGATCAAAACCCCTCCTAAAATGTGTGCAAATCTGGTCGCTAACTCCAAGAAACATCTTACCTCTGTGCTTGTCAACAAGGGTTTCTCCACCAGGTACTAAGTCATGTTTTGCTTGGGGATCAAATACTTATTTTACTCACTGAACTGCAACTCAATTTATAACATTTGTATCATGTGTTTTTTCTGGATTTTTGGTGCATATTCTGTCTATATCATTTAAAATATACCTATGTAGCACTGCCCTCTTGAAGACTGCTGTATAACACACTCTGGGGTCCCCCTGGGTTTCCGTTAGCAACATTGGCTTCCAAAAATTAACACTTTACTTCTTTGGCTCAGTCAGTGATCAGTCCAGGGGTATGTAGTTGTTTTTGATGTTTTATTTTAAATAGGGATGCGAGAAGGGAATAGTGGGATACTCCAAATTGAACTATTCACAATGGATGAGGACTCCTATCTGGAGATGAAGCCAGGCTGCAGATTCACCTTGCCACTAGATGAATTTAGGTCAAGTCTCTGTTCAGACGACTTAGTTGGATAGATTATCTATCTTTCACTCCACAGACTGACAGCCGTCCTCTGACTATCCTACACCGGGGTGGCCCCCCTCAGGTCAGGCCCCTAGACACGATCCCCTGTACTCACGATACTGTTTTTCAAGGGTCTCCAGTGTCTCTACCCCTCCAGTCAGTTCTCCTGGACCTCTGGGTTCAGTTCCTTTCCTCTGGTCCCCAAGTCGTCCACCTGTGACCGCGTGCCACTGCTACAGAGGAGGAGGCAGCCGCCACCCTCCCTCCGGGATTCTGCTCACCAGCCAAAGACATGTGCTCCTGGCTTTTTTACAGTATCCCATAATGCACCGAGACAGCCAGTCTCTACCAATCACTGGGACTGTATCAAAGCCTGTGTACCCATTGGTCAGGTTTCCTCCCACTATCCAACATGCCTCCCTATTGGACCAGTATGGAAATAATATCTAGACTCAATGAATCACACACTGAGCAGACCTAACTCACAGATCCTGCTCTCTGGTAGGCAGAAAGCAATATAGATTTCCCTGCTTCTCCTCTGATAGGCAGACAGAGCTAAAAACTATACTCTCTCACTAGCACCTACCTAGGAGGGTGCTACACCTATAATAAAATTATAGACCCTTCATTTGTAAGTGGGCAAACTTACTCTGCAGTTACCTAAAAAACAACAAGTTTGAAGATGACTGACCCTTGACATTTTGATTCAAGCTGTAAATGCAACAGTAGCTGTAGCAGCACTGGGCAACACTTGATCTCAGACTGCACAGTGAAGAGAAACATGCTTAATAATTATCCAATTAATAACAATTCTAGAATAACAAACTTAAAATAACAGTAAAATATGGTTACTTGAGGAATTATGAATATTGGTATTACAAAAATACAAAGCAAGCTGTGCCTTGACTCTTTTTTTTACACCTAAGTGGTACATGACATATGATTAATGCAACGATAGCGCTAATTGCTAGTGACTCTATTACAACATGACAGGTTGTAATATAATTCTTCATATTTAACTGTGTGGGAAGTAAGAACCCGGACGTTGTGCAGCCCAGCTGTGCGTGGTGTATATAGGATTACAGCTGGGCTTTTAGTTGCCAGGTAAGTTTATCCAGTTCAGAATCAGGACATTATACTCAAGTGGGAGTTTTAAGGTGAAAATGACTGATGTCACCATTAACTTGTACTTGAGGGATTAAGGACATAACAGAAGAATCTAGGTTCACCTTTCTTCAATATTGTGTAAGCAGGGAGTATGTCAAGTGAGTATGAAGTATTATTGAGTCTTAATGGAAAATAGGAGGGTGTGGAAAACAAGGAAACTGTATATAAAGGATATGGAATAGATGTTAGGATAAATTGCATCCTCTGAAGTGTGCTAACATATCTTTGTAATAATGATAGTACAGAGCCCCCCACACATCGACCACATCCCCATGGTGTGAGGGAGAAGCTCTTCAAGAGGTTGCACCAAGTGTCTGTATACTTTGTATTTTAAACAAGTCTGTGTGTGGATATAAAGGAAATATTTGCTGGGAAAAATATGGAAGATGCTATTGCTAACTTATTATGAAATGCTAGTTTCATGGCTGTCATGCTGACCCTCTGGCTTTAATACTTTAAGTCACCAACCCAGGAAAATTTGTTGAAGTTCTGACTTTTATCTAACTTTTAAAATGCATACTTGGCCTAGGTCAGGCTCCATGTTCCATACCCCCTTCTCCTACCTTTCCTGCCTACCCTGTATAAACAAAAAAAGATGTGTATACTTACCTTTTTTCAGTCCAGTCCAGGCATATGGTCCTGCAGTCTCAGTTTCACTATGTCATGGAGCACGTGACAACGGCTGTGAATTCCAAAAGTCGTGATGTCACCCATAGGCTCCCCTGACCCAACCGTTGTTGGCGCTCTCTGATACAGGGAAGTCAGAGCTGCTGGATCATGTGACCGGACCAGAGCAGACTACAAAAAGGTAAGTATACAGATCTTTTTTACAGAGAGTAGGCCATATAGATGGAAGGAGGGAGGGAGGGAGGAGGAAACAAGTTTTAAACGAGTTTTAAGAAATACAATAGTTAGTGTTAGGCTTTAGTTCCATTTTAATTACCGGTACCTTAGTAATCCCTAAAAAGAGGTCCTCCTATTCTGTTCAGCCAACTTTCTCTACTGTCCAATCATAAGCCTTCCAGATTTTTCAAACTATTTTAAATAATTATGACTTCTCGTCACCTTTTCTAATTAGTGCCCAGTAGAGGAATGTCATTTTAAGAGCCATCATATAGCATTGTCTGACTAGTTTCACAGCCACTTGTCAGCTTTCTTGTTAAAGACTAAGGGCCCAATCACAACAGGTGAAGTAGGACTGCATTAAGCAGCTATCTCAGCACAAGCAAAATGCCTTATATCCCACCAGGCCAGTTTATACCATTACACTGTGCTGGAACAGGTGCATTCAAGCTTCTACCTCCTGTGTAATGCCTGGTCAGCCTCCAGAATATGTCATTCAGCTTGGGAAGTCTCTGCAAACCTCCATGTCAATCCATGCAAAAAATGGAGAAAGGCTGGTGCCATGGAATTCCGCTAAAACATTGTTTTATTAAAGCAAGTGAACAACAGTCAAAAAGGCAATGCGTTTCAGCCATCAGGCCTTATTCGTAGCTACGCGTGCTGGTGTAAGCTTTACAAAAAAAGGACAGTATGTGGTCATTTTCTTTAGTGCAGTGAGAAACAATCCACCACCTTGTATTACGCTTCAGCCAATGCAACTCGATAAAATGTAATTTTGTGACATTTCAATCAAAGTTCAATCAAAGTTAATCAAAGCGGAGTTCCGGCCTCAAAATCGACATAATCGATTTTGGGCCATCCGCTTGCTCTGGGTCACCTGAAAAACAAATGGATAGTTACGATTTTTTTTTTTTGTTTACTTACCTTGTTATTGAAGAAAATATACTCACCTTTCTTCCACTTCCTCCCTCTGCGGCCGCGGCCGCGACGTCACTTCCTCTTTGCATTGATTCCTGGGAGCTGAACGTCATCGCTCCCAGGAATCAATGCGCCTGCACCGGCCCCGCTCGTCACTTCCGGTGCGGGCGCCTCATTCCCTGCTAAACAGCTTCTGGGTATGCCCAGAAGCTGTGGAGGGATGACGCGCCCGCACCGGAAGTGACGAGCGGGTGTTGTGAGTACTGTAGACCTGCCCAGGGTTCTGCCTAAGAGAGAGGGGACCACTCCAGAAGGTCAAGGGGATCCAGGAGCCAGCTAACCAGTGATTGTGGCAGTGACAGGGGGTGCCAATTATTAAAGCCCTGAAGATAGGGGAGTAAAGGGGGCGCCAGTGTGGGCCCTGAAGCGTTCAGCAGTGCAGTCAAAGTGTACAGTCAGCTACCTCAGGAAGAAGTACCTCAGGGAGCTAAAAAGGACTTTGACAGTCAAAGGCAAAGTCACAGTGTCAAGTCAGTGTTAACAGGCATTCAGCCAGCGTTAACCAGCTTCAAGTCAACGTTAACAGGTATCCGGCCAGCGTTAACCAGCGTCAAGCCGCATTTTCTAGAGTCCCTGCCTAATTGTGTATAGTTTCATTGTTGAAGTATCCCACTCATCCCTTCTCCCATCCAAGTTCCTAAATAAGCCTAAAAACCCAAAGATACTGGACTGGTTCTTGTCTCAGTGCTCTCTCTTGGAGAAACATGTTCAAAGGTACTTTTGTTGCACCTAGTGACCCAGGGGAAAGCACAGCCAGCACCTATGCTGGGAATTCTGCTACATATGTTTTAAAGTGAGAATAAACCCTTGCATAAGCCCAGCACAATATTGAAGCAAATCCTCCTACATAAACTGTATCTGTTAATCGGCAACATTCTCTCCTCCACAGCCTTCCAAAGTATACAGATCACATGGTATTTTTCAGCTTCCAGGAGGCAGGGATCTGAAATCACACATTGCACAGCACAGAGCTGAGTGTAATCTGAGACCTGAATGAAGGGAAATTACACATCCTCCTCTACACAGTCTTATAGGAAAACATACACAGCTGAGGCTGCCAATCACCTGCTGCATGCTGGGTAGGGCCATCTCCCAGGATTGCCTTTTGTCCAGAAAAAGTGTCAGAAGTTACTCATACAGATAGGAGAAGGAGACAGGATCCACACTAAGTGCTCTTGACAAGGCAAGTATGCATTATATGAGCATATGCTTTGTTCATTTTTGATTTCAGTAGTTTACAACCACTTTAAGAAAGACATTGCACTGAACCAATGAAAGATAAACATTTCTATATTTATATAAATATTTAAAATAATGACATTTGTAAAATAAGATAAGACAAATCAAATTTTATTTAAGGTATCCAGCAATAATAACCTAAAATATGTGCTTAATGAAAATACTCCTCTGTTTTAAAAGTTGAAAGACCCCATGGACCTGAAATAAGGTATGGATTTTACTGGCTGCAAAACTGTGGTTTAGAGTTACAGTATTTTTGGAAGTGCCAAAGGTTCAGGTGATCGAAGACACAGTTCTGCATCTCAATTCTTTATTACCTCTGCCTAACAAAGGAAGCATTTCCTTTTTTTTTGTGTGTCCTCATAATTATTTTGAAGATACTAACAAGTTTCTTTTAGAACCTTGACACTGTGACAACTTTTATAATGTCAACTATTGAACACAGTAAATGGTTTTACAAGGTGAGCATGAATGACATGAGGCATTAAACAAACATTAATATTGATTTCAACTGTGGTCTCTATTCTAAAGCAGATAATTTGTTTAATTTGTTAAGGGTCATATAAAAGATAAGCTAATAAGCAAGTGTAGAGTGAAATTGTTTAATAACTATGAAAAGGGAGGATTTATTAAAAAAAAAGTTAAGCTCCTGAATGAAGCCTGTAAAAGTATCTAGTTCATTCAATTATAATAATGTCCACTAAAAGTAATGTAAACTTACTGGAAGGGGTTTTATAGGCTAATTTCCAATATGAACAAACCTTTGGCATGCCAATCTCCTGCCCCTGTGCAGTCTCTTTGGAACCGTGTACAATATTTTCAGACTTTTCTTGCAGTGACACCTAGATATTTTACTAACTTGTTAAACATTTAAAAACACCACGTGCATGTCATTGATAGTGTAGAACAGGGGTCTCCAAACTTTCGAAACAAAGGGCCAGAATATTGTCCTTCAGACTATAAGAAGGCCTGACTGTAGCCGGTGGGAGAAGAAAATACCTGGGGCTTGGTGATCAGTTAAAGTAAAAAAAAAAAAAAAATGACATAGTGTCTGTAATCAATAGGAGTAATAGTGCCCCATACTTGGTATCAGTGGAAGGAATAATGCCCCTTCCTTGATATTAGTGGGTGGTACTAGTGGAAGGAATAGAGCCTTATTCTTGGTGGGATGAATAGTGCCTCATTATTGGTATCAGTAAAAGGAATAGTGTCCCATCATTGGTGTGAGTGGAAGGAATTGTGCCTCATCATTGGTGTCAGTGGGAGGACTAGTGCCCCATCATTGGTGTCAGTGGGAGGAATAGTGCCTCATCATTGGTGTCAGTGGGAGGAATTGTGCCCCATCATTGGTGTCAGTGGGAGGAATAGTGCCCCATCATTGGTGTCAGTGGGAGGAATTGTGCCCCATCATTGGTGTCAGTGGGAGGAATAGTGCCCCATCATTGGTGTCAGTGGGAGTAATAGTGCCCCATCATTGGTGTCAGTGGGAGGAATAGTGCCCCATTGCTGGTCTCAGTGAAAGGAATAGTGTCCCATTGTTGATGCCAGTAGAAGAAATAGTGTTCCATTGTTGGATTCTGGGCTACCAAGTAATTGTAAGCAATAGTGGGATGAGAGGCCTCCAGTTTCTTGCTTGAACAGTTTGGGAAATGGGGTCAAAGGTCCACTTAATTTTAATTGGGAACCCCATATAATTTTTGGTAACATGGGATTAAACAAACTGAATCTGACAGGTGTTTAAAGGTGATCAGACTAACAATCATGGCTAAATGCAGGAACTTTATGGTGCTTTCAAGTGTGTCTGTTAATCCTCATTTGATTTTTTTGTAGGTTCTATGAGCCCTTGGAACTCAGACCAAAACTATGCCTGGAACCTTAACTTCTGTCTGTAGTAGGCCCTGAGCATTTAAAACAGAAACGCCAGCAAAGAGATAGTCCCCATCCAGCAAAGAGACTGCCCCATATAGCAAAGAAACAGCCCAATTCAGCATAGAAACATCCCTTTACAGCAAAAAGATGGCCCCATCCTGCAAAGAGACAGTCTGATACAGCAAAGAGACGGGTCCCATCCAGCGAAGAGACAGCACAGGACCACATCCACACATATAGCCCCTCAGCATCCTTATAATCCCAGTCTGCAGGAATGTCAGCTCAGCATTATAGGAATTGTGCAGCAGCAAGTACCTTCATTCAATGGGCAGGCTGCTGGTCAGCAAAAGTTCCCCCAGATCCCCCTTTCTCTTCACTGCAAATGCTCCCCCAACCAATTAAGCTCCAAAACAGTCAGTGACTTCTGGCCTCAGTTTGAGTGTGCCAGCTCATTCCCACTGGTCACGTGACAACCAATTGCCCGCTCACCCATTGGCCAAACAAAGGAAGCTGTAGGTCTCCCTGAGCTATGTTTTCCGGGCACTCTCTGAAAAAAACACAGTGGAGCGGCCGGGCCCTTTGGATGTCCTTTGATGACGCCCTGGAGGGTGGGGCAAAACGCCTTGACGTATTTCCAGTTGCGCTGAACCATTGACGTCACTTCCTGTCCTCCGTGAAAGGCACACTAGACGGCATTCCCAGAAGAGTCTCAATGTTCTGCTACAAGCTGTATTCGCATATACTTCTTGTAAGTATAATTTTATTTGCGTACTAAACTTTTACAAAACGGGCTTCACTATGGTACCTGTTCTTTTCATTTGAGTCCCAAAGATCCTTTAAAAGCTGGTGTACAGCGGTGGTGTGGCAGTATCCAGCAGGTGAATTTGACTTCCATATCACCAGCTATAAGCCCTACTGACCCCCAGATGAAATAGCTGAGGGTCCATTATTTCTGGTGAGTGGGGATACAGGAGGGGAGTGAGGCACCCCGCCCCGCAGGATCTGTCTTGAAGCACCTTAGCACTTTTTTATTTGAAGCACTTTAGCACATTTTGTGGATACTTTGGAGAACTTATAGCACTTTGATCAGCAACTTTATGAGACTTTTTGGGACACTAAAACTTTATTGAATATATGATTGTTATTGTTGCATTTTTTATATAATTGCGAGGGCAAGCGCTGTTTTTATTATTTAGTAAGGTGTGTGGGGAGTTCCTTTGGAGATCCAAGGATGCCCCGGCGCTGAGGATATTAAGAGCGTGTTTGCCCATCTTTTATTAGTGGTCTTATTATCTGGTAAGGTGGATCTACATGCACTGTGGTGCTCTGGTGAAGTCTTTCCTGTTTTCTTGGCTAACGGAGGGACTATTTGAACGGATTTATCATGCTCAGCTCTAGAACAATTATGGATTTATGCGCTCATTGTGCTGGACTGTTTATACACATTTTTAGGGAAATGTTTTTATATTGGATGGACTTTTTCACACTATATTTTTTGGTGGAAATTCATTTTCACTTTTTATATGATTTGATGTTCACGTTCATTAATATTTTTATACAATTGTTTGCAATAGTGCTGCACAAATTTTATCACTGTTTATATTTTAGGTTAATATCAATACCCTTGATGTTAGCTGCTGTATCTTCATTTACATTGACACCTAAGTGCAGAGTTTCCCCTTACTTTCTTTAAATGTAGCTATTCTGTAAGTTTGTAAAACAGGATAAGTCTGGATCATTAACAAACATCAAATAAAGGCTTTCATTCTTCTCCATTAATACTATTCATACTGTGCCAAGCTTTTACCAGCTAATATGAGCATGGGGATATATAAGTGTTACATCCAATTGGTCAGTTAGCTGTATTATTAATGATACATTCATTACTGATAATCACATTACACCAGAAAAAAACTCTTTAAATGGCCGTATAGTATGAATTTCTCACATGTTGTAGCAGTGCCAGTGCTGCCTGCAGTAAATCTATACTCTATGGCTCTGTACTGTTACTTTCATACAATTTTCAGTGCTTTTTACTTGCAGTAACTAGGATCTTCATGGTATAGCATACACGGGGAAGAAGAACAATGTAAACGTGTAAAAAAAAACATGTAAACAGAGAACTGTTTGTTTTTTAATTAATAACAGCTAATGACCCAATGATACCAGGCCATATTCCAGTATATGAAACATAAAATCTATTCCTACATAAAAATACCTTTCAAATAGACAACTCATTCATTAGTATGTGGCTAGATCACATATATGTCGTTAAGTTCCTTGTTTAAAAAAAGTTCGGAACAAAAGCTTTTTTGTGCGAAAACCCATGTTAAAGTTCACCTCCGCCTCCCCCACTCCTGTGCCTGCCTGTCAGTTAGTACTCTCCCTCCCCCATGGAGGTCCTCCCTGTGTGCATTTTATGCTTTTTTTTTTTACACTTACCTTTTCCCGATGTCTTCAGGCCTTCACGTGGGATATAGGATCCTCTTCTTGCTGGGTGGTTATTACTGATGCAGAGAGCGGAGCTGACATACATTATGATGTCAGCAATGGTCTTTGCATCATTACACTGTGAGTGCAGTGCACCATGGTTACACCCCCTGAAGAAGCTAGGTCTATGACACCCTTCACCTATATGATGTCCCAGTCTTCTGGGTTGAATGACTGTGGGTGTCGTTCAACACAGAAGACTAAGGAATTATAGTGGTAAGAAAGATTACTATTGGAGTCCTAAGTTTAGTTTTAAAAAATCAGCACAAGGGACATTACTTAGTATCAGTGCAGTGTGACCATATGTACTGCTTGCTCCTGCTTTAGTTGAAATCGTCCTCTTCTGACCCTCTGCCCTGGAAGATTGTTAGGAGAGTTAAGAAGTTAGGAGAGCCGAGAGACCTATTATATACTATTATCAAGAGTGCCAAACTATTGCCACCCTTTCCTCCCCCCTTCTCCATTCACAGAAGCCATATTATAGCTTCTATTAATGAAAAACATGAATGGATGAGTCGGACCATTCATAGAGCACTTTGCATTCATGGAAGCTTTAATACAGTTTCAGTGACTGGGGGAGGAAGGTGAAATGGGGGGGGGGGGGGGGTAATCAACATAACACTCTTAATGAGTGCATATGACAGGTCCCTCAGCTCTAATGACCCCTGTCACACTGGAACATTACAATGGTGGGGATGAGGGGTTATTGAAGGAGGAATATTTAAACTAAAGCAGTATTTCGCAGCACAGGGGTCACACCACATTAAGAAAAAAAATTCCCTTTTGCTGATTTTTTTTTTTTTTTTCCAAAATATTTTTATTAAATGAAATTGAACAAGTCATACAGCAAGACTGGAAAGGCATTTGGTGAACATAAAGTATTGCATTGAACAAGGAGAATACAATAATCTTATAACCAAGAATGGATAACAAGTCAACCTAAACATATTGTCAAGAGGAAAGGTATTTGACAAATAACGAAAAGTCAAGTACATCGTGAGAAAGGATTCATCTTGAACATGCCAAAATTAGAGAGCTAAATAAAGATCGGTTCATGGGTGTGAGTGAAAGGCATAAGGGGTTGGTAAAGATCCGACTATAAGAATAGGATCTCCTTGTGGTTTATTCCATAGCTGAGATCTGAAGGGTATGGAGAAGGTGTTGTCTAAGTGATAGGTAGGTCAGCTATGTTGATTATGTAATAATCTAGGGGTAAATAAATGTATGACTGGGCGCTTGTGGAGGGTCAAGGTGGTACCCTGATGTGGTCAAATTAACCCTCCGTTCAAATGCGGTTGGGAGGGAGGTAAGGGGGGGGGGGTAGGAGAGGGTTAGGGGGGGAGTCTGACTCAGTCCCTGTTCCGGGGTCGTTCACACTTAGTCTAATGTTAGAGGGAGGGGTTGAGCAGAGTGAGTACTATTAAGGGCGGTATGGAGGGTTCTCGTCCGATGAGAAAGGAAAAAGACACGATGAACTCCCACTTTCCACCCTTGTTTAGGGGTGGGAGCATCATATAGTTGGAAAAATAAAATTCGGATGAGTCCTCCACTTTTCAATGTGTATCGGATAAAGAAAAATTAAGGGGTATGTGTCAGGATGGTCCAGTGTCACAAGTCATTATTGGGAAGAGAAACGTTGGTGTTATTATGCGACATAAGTGCGTTATAGGTAGAGGATGATTTAAAAGTGGACCATGTAGCCCAAATGTGAGCGTATTTATCAGGTGAGTCGCGTGCAATTGCTATGAGTTGTTCAAATTTTGCAATTTTATCTATTCTTTGGATCCATTCCTTTATGGAGGGTGGGGATTGAGACTTCCAGTGTAAAGGGATGCATGCTTTTGCGGCATTGATCAGAAATGGTGTTATAGATTTGCAGTAGCGGCGTGGAGGGGTTGTGGTGTGTTGTAGTAGGAAATGTGCCGGTGCGTAACGTAGTGAGATATTTAGATGTGTCGTTATGATTTCATGGATTTTGGACCAGAAAGGTTGGATTCTGGGACAAGTCCAGAAAAGATGAAGAAGTGTTCCTTGATGTTCGTGACATCTCCAGCAAGTCGGGGGTGAATCAGGGTAGAATTTGTGTAGGATCGTTGGGGTCCTGTACCACCTGGTCAAGAGTTTGTAGCATGATTCCTGCATTGAGACGTTGAGGGAGCTTTTATGTGTAATAAAGCAAATATTTTCCCATTCGCGTTTAGTGAGTTGAATGTTCAGGTCTGATTCCCAGGTATGTATAATTTTGGCTGTGACTATCTCCGAGTCTGCGAAGAGCATATTATAGGTTGTGGAAATCATATGTCGTTGGGGGGTGTTGCTCGTGCATAGAGTTTCGAATGGAGTTAGAGATCTGGTTAGGTCATTGGAGCGGTTCTGCGTGTTTAGGAAATGTCGAATTTGGAAATAAATCCATTGGGGTATGGGGGGTGAGTCGGATATAGATGGAAGCTGGGATCTTTCAAGAAGGAGACCGTTTCTATAAAAATGGTATGCTTGAATTGTGTCGTGTCTCCAGGTATTTGAAAGGAAAGATGGAGACATTCCCGGAGGAAAGTCTGGATTGAGTTTCAGCGGTGTGAGGGGGCCCGGAGTGGAGGAAATGAGAGAGTTCGAGCAAATGTCTCTGAAGGTGGATAGGGTGGCAGATATCAAAGGATGAGATTTAAGACAGGGAGGAATATTTTGCGGTGTTAGCCAAGGTAATGATTGAATGGGGATGCCGGCGATCGAGTTTTCCAGGGAGATCCAGTCTTTATTCTCCCTATGTAAGGACCAATCTAAAATTCTTGTCAAGTGGCAAGCCCAATAGTATTTTTTCAGATCTGGGAGACCGATACCACCCATAAGTTTCGGTTTAGACAAAAGATCAAATGAGAGTCTTGGTCTGGATTGGTGCCAAAGAAATTTAATACACGTGGATTTGAAGGCTTGAAAAAAGGTGGATGGTAATTTAATGGGGATTGTCTGTAGTAGGTATAGGATGCGGGGAAGGACATTCATTTTAATGATAGCTGCTCTACCGAACCACGAGAAATGGGGTTTGGACCAATTGCCAATGTCTTCTTTAATGGTTTTTAATACAGGGAGGAAGTTTTTGGCAAATAGGTCTTTTAAGTTTGTTGGTAGGTGTATGCCCAGGTATTTTATGGACTCTTGTTGCCATTGGAAGGGAAAGTTGCATTTACATTGAGCTACTATCTTCGAGGGTAAGGAAATGTTCAGTGCATGTGACTTTGAAAAATTTATTTTAAAATTCGAAATGCTTTGAAAAAGTTTAAATTCGTGTAGTAATGTAGGGATGGATAGTAGTGGTTGGCCAAGGAAAAGAAGAATGTCGTCTGCGAAGGCAGCTAATTTATATATTTTGGAGCCAATTGTGATACCATGGATATTTTGGTTGGCGTCTAAGGAGCGCAAGAAGGGTTCTAGAGTGAGTATAAATAAAATAGGGGATAGGGGACAGCCCTGTCTGGTGCCGTTACCGACGGAAAAGGTGTCTGACAGGTGTCCGTTGACCTTGACTTTCGCTGAAGGGGTGGAGTATAGAGACATGATAAACCGTAATAATCTATCTGGAAAGCCTAAGTGTTTTAGAACATCAGCCATATAGGTCCAGTCAAGCCTGTCAAACGCCTTTTCAGCATCTAAGGACAGCATAAAGCCTTCAAGTTTGGAAGTGGACATCCAATTGTGTACATTTATTGCTTTTATCGTATTGTCGCGGGCCTCGCGGCCTGGAACGAAACCTACTTGGTTTTTATTGATTAGGTTTGGGATGATAGGGAGAAGTCTGTTTGCTAGGATTTTAGCAAACAATTTGATATCAACATTCAATAAAGAAATGGGTCTATAATTCGTCACTGAGGTGGGGTCCTTTCCTTCTTTGTGTATGACAGTAATATGGGCTTCTAACAATCTGTTTGGAGGGAGAGGTGGAGATGACAATGAATTAAAAGTCTTTATCATGGGGCCAGAGAGAATGTCTAGATAGGTCCTGTAATATGGGGCGGTAAAGCCGTCTGGGCCGGGACTTTTGCCAACTTTAAGTTGTTTAACTGCTATATTAAGTTCATCCTGGGATATGGGTTTTTCTAGATCTTGGGCTGTTTCAGGAGTGATGGGAGCCGGGCAATGCTTAAGGAGGAAATCACGGATCAGGGTGGGTTTGTCATTTTCAGCAGGAGAAGGGTTAAGATTGTATAGTTTAGAATAGTAATGTTGAAATTGGGCAGCGATATCTGGGGAGCTAGCGGAAACATGACCTTGGCCGTTTTTAATATTGCGAACAGAAAGCGACGCTTTTTTGGCCTGGAGGGCTCTTGCTAGATATTGGCCGCTTTTGTTACCGTGCTCATAGAATAATTTCTGTTGCAAGATGAATTTGCGTCTGACTCTAAGATTCAGTTCGTCTAGGAGAAGTTGTCTATTTTTGATAAGGTCATTATAGGTGTCTTCAGCTTGTGTACGCTTATGTGAGGCCTCAAGGGATTTAATTGTCTGAATGAGTGAATTGGTTTTGGTTTGGTGTGCTTTTTTCTTAGAGGCTTTCAGCGCTAGTAGTACTCCTCTTATAACGCATTTATGTGCTTCCCAGATGGTAATGGGAGAGGTATCTGCGTTATCGTTCAACGTGAAGAAGTCAGAAATCGCCGAGCGGATGTGTTGGACGTCTGAATCAAGAGTCAGCAGCGAAGCATCTAGTCTCCAGAATTTGGAGTGGTAGGTATGGGATGGGAGAGAGAGTGTCAGCGATACAGGATGGTGATCAGATAAGATTAAGGGTTCGATTGTGGCTTTTTTGATGTAGGGGAGATCTTTTTGAGACAGAAAAATATAGTCGAGTCTGGAATATCTGTTGTGGGGGGAAGAGAAAAAAGTATAATCTTTTGTGGATGGGTGGGTAGTGCGCCAGGAGTCATGAAGTAAGAGATCATGAAGCTGTTTTCTGATCTGTTTCAGGGCTCTATAGGGCAGAGAGGATGAGCCTGTGGAAGTGTCTAGTAGTGGATATAGAGCGACATTGAAGTCACCGCCTAGAATCGTGATACCTTTTTGGAAACCCGAAAGGGTGTGTGCAATTTTCCTGAAAAAGGAGATCTGGGCCGTGTTTGGGCTGTAGATGTTGGCCAGTGTGAAAGGTTTATTGTCTATTTGGCCCTTGAGAAAAATAAATCTACCTTCTGGGTCAATCACCGAGTCATGGAGCGTCCAGTCAAGCTTTTTGGAGATCAATATAGCTACCCCTTTAGTTTTGCCTAGGGGGTTTGTAGATAGATAAACCGTGTTGTATATGTGGTTTGAAAATTTAGGAGTGTCTCGGGAGCGGAAGTGTGTCTCTTGGAGGTAGACAATATCTGCTTTGAGTTTTCTCATAAGGTCAAGGACTTGTGAGCGCTTTTGTGGAATATTCAGGCCTTTGACATTCAGAGATACTATTTTAAGTGGGACTGAATTCTGAGTAGTGGGAGTAGAAGTCATGTTGAATGTCAGAAGTAGGTAGCGTTGGTGTAGGGGTATAGATCAGATGGGATTTTCTTGTACTCGAAAGGGGCTTAGTTTGAGTTTGAATGTAGACGGTGGAACAGGGACCGGTCAGAGTTTGGGGGGTAGTGGGTGGGGGGATGGGTAAGTTAAGGTTATATATGGGGGATGAGTAAACGAGACTAGGGAGGTGGAGTATATCCCACCCTAGTTGAATAGTTACAGTTCGAGAGAGTTCGACAGGGAAGAGAAAAAATCAATTCCTGTCTCTTGGAGGTGTAAATGACGCTCGGGTTGGAAATGGATCCCAAGGGGTCCCATGCCAGCCCAGGGGATGGGTGGTAAGGTTTGGTGTACGGCTCGTCTGGTAAAATAATTTGCTTAAGGGATATGACAGGTTGCCGGGGAGCGAACAAGGGGGGATGAGGGGATGTATACAGAGGAAAGTTTATTTTACCAAAACTGGAAGATATATTGGCCAGAAGGAGGATCAGAGGAGTGTATAGGGACTTCTGAGTATATCCCAATGTCAGTCCAGAGAAGTTAGTTAGAGGAGAGAAAAAAAAATAAATAAAAAATCAAAAAATTAAAAAAAAAAAAAAAAAAAAAAAAGGGGGTGGGTCTTCAGGTGGGGGGGTATAAAGACTATGGGAGTACGTGTGAAGCCAAGAGGGATCAGTAATGGAGAAGGTTAAATAGTGTGTATGATTACTTGTACAGGGGAAAAGAGGTAATTACACAAATATATATACCTGTTAGGACATATTTCGAGTCATGTGTATAGCAATACAGGAGGGAAGGAGGTAGGAACCAGGGGAGAGTGGTGCATCAAATGAGAATCATAACATACATGAAGGGTCAGTGTTCCGGAACCTCTGTTTATATTAATTAAAGGATAACAAGGGTCTAACAGACTTCCTTTATTTTTTAATTTTTCTCTTCCCTTCTTTTTTCCTTTTTTTTTCCCTTTCCCCTTCTTCCTCATCTCTCCTTTCCCGCCTCTCTCTTCTTGGGGAGGTGGAGGAAAAGGGTACCTTAAAGTAGGTGGTTTATATTGCGAGTAGGATTGGGAGGGAAAGGAAGTTTTTAGGCTTAAGTTTAGCATATCTGGAATATGGGGTAATTGTGTAACAGTGGAACTGTGGGGGGACCGGAACACTGATTCCCACTATATTAAAATACATTACCAACAAGGTCAGGATCAACGATAGAAAATGCTGTTAACAAAATTAGCAGTAGGTATAAGACAATCAATGTTGTCAATTTCAAAACTAGGTATTCAAACAGTGATCACAACTGCGATCCTTGACAAGGTCCATTGAAATGAAGAGTAGGTTGATCAGGGTGTAGAATGAGGTGGAGTTGTATTAGTCTTTTAAATTGGGATTGCAAGTTGGGGGGGGAGGGGGGGGGGAACTTTAGGTCCGTATTTCAAGATGGACATAGTCTGTAGTTTGAGGTGGGGAGAGGGATATCTTTGGATGGGGCAATGCGGGATGAATCAAACATAAGAGGGAGTGGGTGGTCCGGAGACTTAAGATGAGTGTGTGAAACCAAATAATACATTACCAGTCCCTAAGTGGAAGGTAGAGGCAGGTCTTTAGAAGAGCAAGTGAACCTTCAAGTTCGGAACTTGGTGAAGTCTGTGGGTGTGCGGTAGCTTTGCAGAGATGAGACTTCTTACTTATGCGTAGATGAAGGTAATGTTCTTGTGGCTGAAGGAGTCTTTAAGTTGAGAATATTGTATCTGTAAAAAGAGGGTTAATGTAAGAGAGAAAAAAACAAAAAAAAAAACGAAAAGAAAAAAAAAGAGAAGGGGGGGTGGGAGAAAAACAAGGAGAAAGAGAGTCTCTGGGAAAGGATTTTCCTGAAGAGGTGGTTTCTGTGTGTTTTAGATCGGATCTTCATGACGAGGTTTTCTATGGACTGGAGATGCTGTTGGGCTTCCATTGTTGTTCCTGTGGGGTTGAGATTGAGAGAAGAGTTCACGTCTCGGGGAGGCTGATCTTTGGCGTCTCTGGTGAATATCCTCTCTCTCCGGAATAGTGTCCATAGATGTCACCCTCCGAACGGAAGGGAGTTGTGGAGGTCTGTACCAGTCGGGGAGGTCGATGCGCGGGAGATCTAGGATAGCGCAAAAGGACGGCAGATCTTCCGGGAAGCGTAGGGTTGCAGTTCGGCCATTAGAGGATGCTTGCAGGCAAAACGGGAATTTCCAACGGTATTGGATATTTTTGTTGCGGAGTGATTCCAGTAGGGGACGAAGGTCTCTTCTCCTTTGTAATGTGATTGGGGATAAATCTTGATAGATTTTGATTTCGGAACCCCGGAATAGGAGTGTATGGCGGTCTCTGGCCCGTCTAAGTATATCTTCCTTAAGTCTAAAATTCACCAGACAGCACACTATGTCCCTGGGAGGATCAGTGTCTCTCGACCTAGGTCTCAGGGCCCTATGTAGGCGTTCAAATTCAATTGGGACTTCTGGTGGTCTGCCAAGGATGTCGTTGAAAATCTGTGTCGTTGCATTAGTGATTTGGCTTGGTTCCACTGTTTCAGGGAGACCTCTTACCCGAAGGTTATGACGACGACCCCTGTTGTCCAGATCCTCCATGTGTCGCTGTAATTCTCTCAGTTGGGAGGAGTGGGCAATGGATGTGGTGTTAAGCGCAGTGATCTCTTCCGACTGTAGTTCAGATCTCTCCTCAATTGAGTCAATTCTGACTGTGATGTTCTGGATGTCTCTTTTTATGTCTGTCACAGCCAAGGCCAGAGAGGCTTTTATTTCATCTGCTATGGCTCTCAGGTGAGTGAAATTGAGCGGCGTTGTAGTCGGAGTTATTGTTAGGGGATTCTGGTCCATAATCATATGTGGTTCAAGGATCCCATAATTGGAGCAAGGATTGTTAGCAGATTGGGTAGTGGGGAGAGAGTTGGTAAGATTTGCAGGAAGTGCAGCGGTGGCGGTTCCCTTCGTGACATCAGAATAGGCTTGGGTTGAAGCTGGGGCCTCGCGTGCTTGCTGTTGGCGGAACAGATCGGGGATGCTTTTACACGATTGCATCGTCGGGTCGCGGGGGGACCGAGAGCGGGAAGGTGAGGAGTGGGTGGACGATTTCCCCTTGCCTGTCATTAGCGTAGTTGAGGACGAGCAGCGCTAATTGTGGTGCTTAATCCCCTGGGCTGGCTGGGAGCTAAGGAGTTAGGCAGCCATGACCAATGATCGCCAATTCACGCCCCTCAGGGTTCGCTTTGGGTGAGCAGTGTGGGGTGTTGAGTGCTTACCCCGTGGCTGATGTGTGGATGGAGTCTGCAGAAAAGATCACTGCATCCAGGGCTGTTAGGCCTCCGCTTTGGGAGTCTTTCTGATGCTAAATAGAGTCACTGGCAGGTGGATGGCGGGTCCTGTGGGCTCTAGCAGGAGTCGGATGCCTGTGAGGGGGAGGCAGTGAGTCTAATTGGGCCTGTGTAGCCGCCGCCGCGCCGGACGTCGGACCGCGGCGACCGCTAGGAAAGTCCGCGGCTTCAACAGGTGTGTAGGCCTCAATCTCGGAGCTCCGGATCCCGGCCGCCTAGGACGAAAATAGGCAGATCGGTCTGCACAGGGGATCGCGGAGGATCAGTGGCAGCCCAGTGGGTATATTAATTGGGGGTCTAGGCGGAGGATGCTAGAGGATTGTATGGCAAGATAGCCAGAGCTCTCTGCTCGATTTTTTTTTTACTAAACTTAGGCTGTAAACTACCTGGTGCTCCATTTAAAAAAAAAAAAAAAAACCTGAGCTGGGCTGTAAGAAGGTCTACTGCAATTAGTGGCAAATTGGTTAAAACATGTATCATGCATTTTTGTAGATTTGTTTTTTCTGTGTCTAAATTACATCTACATGTACATTTTGAACTCGACATTCCCGCATTGTATAACATATGAAAATAGTACATCAACCAGCAAAAGGGCAAAAAAGAAAGACTACTTGTACCATGAATGGTCAAGTTTTTGAAACACAGTAAAATGTAAATGTTTAGATGATTTGCGACATCTACATCAAGTAGGGTCAAAGATAGAAGCAGGCTGGCTGTTATTTAGTAATGAATGTACATTGATATTTATATATATATATTAAGAAAAAGGATAGCCATATCCATTTTACTGTCCTAACCTGGGTATGAAATTGATATAATATACCAGGGAATTAAAATTTAGCTGTAGTAAGCCTGAGGCAGAGTAAAATGACATATGTTGGTATTACAATAACAGATGTGCCTATGACAGAAGCCAAGAAATACATTTATACCATTCAGAAAGATAAAAAGTTTTCTACATATGCCTCACTCTTCATCTTCCCAAATCTAGTTACAAGATAGAAGATTCAGGGTCCTCGCATAGGATACTGATGTCATAATGCCGAATCTTCCTGGTAGAAAGTTCCTGCTTAAAAAACACAAGTATGGTCCATATAGTGCCCATGTTTAAATGTGTATAGACGCATAAACATATGCAAACATTTATGCACGTAAAAATTCCAGAATAATTCTTATAACTCCCATGATTGATTAATCAATTAATTAATTGATTGTACATGCATAAAATATGGAGCAGTGACGCAAACGTCTGTACTTTTTTTACTATTGCAGCCCTAGTGTCCTGACATTTATTTTCTTGTGTGTATAGGCCTGTTAAAAGCAAAGGGCTCCATAAACAATATATATTTTTTTTTAAAAAAAACACCTGAACCTCTAAAAATGTGGTATTTGTGTGTTCGTGTGCAAGAGCTTTAAAAATAGAAAACTTTTTTTTTTTTTATAATTTGTTTTACTATTTATTTCCAAAGGTTGATTTGCAAATACACATCTAAAACAGAAAATCTGGAAAGAACAGACTGGAAATAGCTGTAGGAAGGAGCAATGATGGGGAGGAGTCACTGCTATGACACTTTAAAGTCTGTGTGTAAATTTCAGTTTGAGCTACTGAGCTCTGTAAACATTAGGTTTCTATCAACAAAGCAGATAAAATAGACAAAAGAAAATGTGATTAGAACTCCAGATGTCGACTTGAAGTTAAAAATATAGTTCAATTGTTAACTGTTTTATTACCTCAATAAAGCTCTTTTTTGTGAAAAAAATAAAATATATATATATATATATATATATATATATATATATAAAATTTGTATAGTATATGTAATTTTTCACATTTACTTGACAAAAAAATTATTTTTAACAAATGTGATGAAAAAATATATTTCTTTCTATGCAAAATAAAAAACAAAAGAAAAATATATGCAAAACCAATTTACATTGTCTTTAATAGCATGTTTTGCCAGTACATTCTGAAATTAGGTAATCAGTAACCTGAAATTTTCAATTAAGTACACACCGACACACATACAGTATCTCACAAAAGTGAGTACACCCCTCAAATTTTTGTAAATATTTTATTACTCACTTTTGTTGCCAGTGGTTTAGACATTAATGGCTGTGTGTTGAGTTATTTTGAGGGGACAGCAAATGTACACTGTTATACAAGCTGTACACTCACTACTTTACATTGTAGCAAAGTGTCATTTCTTCAGTGTTGTCACATGAAAAGATATAATAAAATACAAAAATGTGAGGGTTGTACTCACTTTTGTGAGATACTGTGTGTACTTAATTGGAAACTTCAGGTAACTGATGATTACTGATGGTTACTGATGATTCAGGTTTTGTGAGATACTGTTTACCTAAAACAAACAAACATATATTTAACGATATAACTATAAAAACAAACTGAAGTGGATTGTACAATAACCTATCAACGTTATATTAGCACTTGTCTTTGGCTGTATTTTTGTTTTGTAGTAGTTACTTGAGTTTCTCATTTTTATCCAATTTTCTATTTATTTACCTTTACTTTAACCATTTTTTTAACCTAATGTATCATGTATAAAAGCTAAAATAAATATAATAAAATAATAGACATAAGTTAGGTTTTTTACAATTTAAATTTAAATATTACAAAAAAGAGGGGATCAAGGGGTATTTCCACTATATTCTATACTTTTTTCCGGGTCAGAAACTCAGAAAGAATTTAAATTCAACTTCCATGTTGAAAATCACCCCCATCCCCATGGAGCATTCTCCATCTTTTTTTTTTTTTTTTCTTTATGCATATCTTTTTTCCTGATGTCTTTGGTTTGACCATGAGCTCACAGCAAGAGGGTTGAAGGATAAGGTGTCATTCAGCCTGGAAGAAACTGGCAGTGGAGAATGAAGGAGGATGAAGGAGGCAGTAATGCATAGACATGGTAAGTACTGCTTGGCAAAGATTTTTTTAATACAGGAGGGTGGGGTCATTTAAAAAAATGGAAAGCTGGAATTGGTCTTTAAGCCAAAGCATTAACGTGAGAGCCAGGCCACTAGCACTTCCAGAAAGAAAGGTCAACAGATGCAGCTTACATATTTTGCTCACAATTGGTGCTAATTCATAAGTGCAACTAGTCCAAATTGAATTTGCTGAAGCAAGACCGGAATATGATGGATTCTGATTGGTTGATAAAGTTTAACTGCATTAAGAATTAGCACTCCTTTTAGGTCTGGTAAATTCAGGCCAGTTATAGCAGAAGGTTAGATAGTGGTGAACTGTTGACTTTTTGTTAAGCTCCCTTCTTGCAACTTTTAGAATCAGATGGACTCAAAGACGTTTTTTTTCATAACCCCCCTAATCCCTGGATCCATTTACTTAGTCTTGGTCAATGTGTGAATTTTTAAAGCAAGACACACACTGGTAATAGCTAGGCAAGTGTTCACAGCTGCTCGTTGGCGTGTTGCAGCTGTCCGGAAAGAAAAAACAAACTCGCCTACTCTATTACAGGGAAGTGTTGATTAACATTGCTGTTGGGTAAAGCTTTTCTTAGGTCATATATTTGTTTTACAGGATTCAATATTTGACGTTATTTCATCGGAACACTTCACGTGCATATGTTTTCCAGGTATTGAGATTAGTATCTTGCTGGCTTTGGATGTAACTTTTGTAAACATACCTAAATGATAGCACTTTCATCAGATACAGTGTTATTGTCAAAGCCTTTCCAAATTCAATATCATGTCTACATTTATCAATGTTTTTAATATTGATAAGATAATGGTGCTGATTTAATTAAGGCAAATAGATTGTTCATTTTGCAAGGGAAGTTGCATCTGGAAGGTCATTTTCTCCAGAGCTTAGTGAATGAGGTGAAGCCCTACTGACATTCATCATCTAATGTATGCAAAAACGCAGTTTTTTTTTCCTTGCAATGATTTACCACATTTATTAAGCTCTGGAGAAAATTACCATGCAAAGTGCAACTTCCCTTGCAAAACAAACAACCTATTTGCTTTATTTAAATCAACCCTATTGTCCTAAGCTTGTCATATACAGACTTTTTTGGTTAGTTATATGGTGGGTATAGCCATAGCTCCCGACTGTCCCTGATTTCAAAGGACTATCCCTGATTTGAAACAAAGTCCCTCTGTCCCTCTTTCCTTCTCATTTGTCCCTCATTTTGGTATTATCTATACATTTGTATATAAAATACAGTTTTTATCTTTCAAAAAGTGTTTAACAGTGCTAAACCTTTCATCCCATTTCTAAATTGCTGCATTTGTACATTTCAAAAGCCAATATAAAGGAATAGTAATGATAAAGAAAGCACTTTTTGTATAATTCTCCTTTCAGGGATGTGGCAGTGGGTGTGTCCTTTGCCTGCATACATTTGCTAATAGATGTCCCTCATTCCCATCTCAAAAAGTGGAGAGGTATGGGTATAGGTCAGGCATCACTAAATGGTGGCCGAGTCCGGCCCCCATCACTCTCCCTCCCGGACCGCAGCGGTCACGCCATTTAGGAACCTGTTTTCCTTTCAGCTGTCATGCTTTCTTTGCAGAGCCGACAGTGTGAGGCGGGACAGTTCTGAAGGGAGGGCGGGAACTGCCAGAGGTAAACTAGCCAGTGATTGGTTGCCAAGATGAATGGCAATCTAAGCAACCAATCACCATCTTGCAGCTTCCTTCTTCCATTCAGACCTGCTATGCCTCAAGTCCTCCTGTCTGTGTAAGGTAGGGGGGATGTACTGTAGGAAGAGGGAGAGACACTGAGTACAGCAAAGAAGCGTACTCTAATGTGTGTGGGGGCTGAGGACTCTGATGTGTGTGGGGACTGAGGACTCTAATGTGGGGGGAATGGGAGTTAGGGCTGAGTACTGTAATGTCAGGGGGGGCTGAGTACTGTAAAGAGGGGAACTGAATACTGTAATGGGGGGGGGGGGCTGAGGACAATAATGTGGGGGAGCCGAGTACTGTATTTGGTGGGCGGAGTACTGTGATGGGGGGCTGAGGATAGTAATGTAGGGGAGTTGGGTACTGCAATGGAGGAGGCTGAGGACAGGAATGTGGGGGAGCTAAATACTTTTTTGGGGGGCTGAGGACAGGAATGTTTGGGACTGAGTACAGGAAACTGGGGAAGCTAAATACTTTATTGGGGGGCTGGGGACAATGTGGGAGAGCTGGGGACTGTAATGGGGGGGCTGAGGACAATGTGGGGTATTGAGTACTGTAATGAGGGGACTAAGAAGGGTGTTGATGTTAAGGGGGTATGAGAACACAGGGGGGATCTTGATGTGAAGGGAAGGGAACTGTGATGTGCAGTGGACACTGTGGAACTGATGTAAGGATGGGATTGTGATATGCGGCTCAGTTCAGATCTGTGCATGCTTATTTGCTTGCGCATGTCACAGGTAGGTCAGCCCATTCATTTTAATGGGCTGCACTACCCATGAGAAAGGCAGGGAAACAAGTCCCTGTCCCTTTTTTTAAATTGCGCAGCACCAAGCTGTGCTGAAGTTTGGCATGTTCCGCTGCGTGCCAGGAACATGTTCAATTTCACCTGCATTCCCCAGCTGCAGAGATGGGAACGCCTAGGAGAGGGTGCTGTAATGTAAAGGATCTGAATCAAATCACAAACTTGATTCGGACCTCCGCTGGAAGAAGATTTTACTAAGCGGAACTCCATGAATTTTAATTTAGTACCCCTGGTATAGGTCTTCCATAGATATTGATTATGACTTCCATTTCATGTAGGTTTTTTGGCTCTTGTCTAAATTGGGCCTAGTATGTAATGTCCAATCACAGCGCAGATGGGTATTATTTAGTGAGTAAATAAATATATATAAATATGAAATTACTGTACTAGGTACTAATAAAGTGCAACGTGCAAATGGTGTGCAAACCTTATGTGCAAAAAACGTATGTGTTAGGGGGTTAGATACAGTACGTGAATCTTACTATAAATAAAATAGTGCCAATCACAAATAAATACAGTACTAATTCTCAGATGAATAGTATATAGTATATAACATCAAAAAAGTCCAAGTGAGTCCCAAAAGGTGCTTAAGTGCCAAGAAAAAGGTGCACAATCATGCCAAACAGTCCAGTGCAGTGAGTAGTGCCGATCCTCCCCTTTGGGTATCCACTTACTGGACAAAGATGACCCCTAAGCTGTATAGCTGAAAAGGGTCAACAAAGCTGGTGTCCCAGTAAGGAACCTGCTGCAACAATCCTTAAGGGTGAGGTGTCTGCAGGCTTCAGTGGCTCTCAGTAGCCCGATGTTCATACATGGAGAGAAGGAAGCTCACAATAGTGTAAATCCGATATTAACTTTTATTGAGTAAATCAAGAATAAAACTCACATTTTAGCAGCGTAAATCAGGCAGACAATATCTTTGGAATCATGCAGAGTACTTCCTGGTCGCGGCGCGTGCTCGGGAAAGGCTCCGTGGTCCCAGCGTGCGTTCCACCGCACCGGAAGGGACGTACCGCTAGGATGTAGACCGGAAATTGCATTGACGCGTTTCGCCCTCCTCTTTGGGCGTTATCACAGACATATTTCCGGTCTGCGGTGATGGAGGTAATATATATACCTCCACAACTAATTGGTTAGATCCACTTCCTGTTCCTGTTGGGTGCACTCGATTTCATTTACACCCAACAGGAAGTTAAAGTCGCCATAGTACACTTAATTAGACTTAGAAACAAAACGAATTGGAGCCAATCAATGCTAAAAATGTTACTTTTACTTTTATACTTTTGGCCCTAGTATGTGTATGTATGATCGCTTCTCGGCCTTTTGGCTAAGATCAAGTGTAGTATCTGTTCTTATCAGTGTTGGAATGGAACCTGAAGGTTAGTATCGGTGGTGGCCGAAGTTAACCGGGGCGCTCTGGGCGTAACTGGAGGACCGGAGTAGGCCAAACCAGAGAAAGCCGGATGGTTCCAATGCCTTCCTGATTTTAATGGGTCCGCCCCTACCAGTTTGAAGGGAGCGAGAAAACTGGATCTGCGGCCAGTTAGTACTGCTCCTGGATGTGATTGGTAAGGAACGGCGGTGGCGGTGGGGGAGCCTTTCCTCCTGGGTTGAATCTGGCCTTGCAAAAGGCTTGTCCCCAGTTGAAGGCAGGTTCTCCCTAAGCTGTCCAAAGTTCTGATGCCTCCTGGTAGGATAGGGCTACACTCGGTCTGGCCTTTGGGCCGGGGTAGAGAAAGCCCGTAGTGTATGTGCCCCTGGGGTGGCAGCCCAGGGGTGCCTTAATTCTCACTGGTGAGGGGCAGCTCGCCTTGAGTTTTTCGGCACCATGGTCACTGCACCTACGCACACTTTTTTAAGCACCTGCCTCTTGGGCAAGGCCTTTTGGCTTCGACCAGAGGAATTTTTATTCCGGCCGGAAGGCCTGCCTTTGTTTTTCTCTTAGGCACTAATTCACCTCTCCACTTCCCCTTCCCCACCTTTTTGTTTGTGTGTGCTTTTTCTTTGTAGTTTGTCACTTTCTGTCACCTTTTTTCACTTGCACGACTTGTAGGGTGTGGGTCCTCGGGCCCTGCCTTGAGTTTTGGGAGGGGGTGGATATGGCCTTTTGGCTTGGTCTGCCCTCTCTCATGGGGTCTCGCTTCGGGGGAGCCCCACTTAGTACTCGGTGGGGGCTGTTTCAGCAGTCCCCCTGAAGAACGGGGTCAGTCTGGTTTCGGCCAGACAGACCATGAGTACCTTAAATCCCTGTCAGGAGTCTTGCGCCCCGGGGGATCGAGGTTCGGGTCCTACCTCTTCGGAGGGAAGACCATTTGTATTCGCACACCCTGTGCACTTTTTGTGTTCCTCACGTTTGTGTGTGTGCACTTTTTTATGCACCGGGTGA
The DNA here is from genome assembly GCF_965119305.1 of Pelophylax lessonae. NCBI lineage: Eukaryota > Metazoa > Chordata > Amphibia > Anura > Ranidae > Pelophylax > Pelophylax lessonae. The sequence continues at coordinate 337,488,921 of NC_138768.1, forward strand.
AGTCTTTTGAGTGTGTTTCACACGCTACGGGCTAAAAAAAAAAAAAAATGTGTATGTATGATTGTGAGTTAAGGATCTTAGACAGTAAATTCCTTAAGGGCAGGGACTGATGTGAATGTACAACATACATTTTATGTAAAGCACTGCGTAAATTATATAAGTACCTTCCCCTATCAAATAACTTTACACATTGGTGGGGCAAAGCAGGTAATCCCCCATATACTGCCACTAATCTATGCAGACATACAAGCTATATTCACTATGCCACAATTTGGTGCTTTTTTCCATTGCTGACATTGAAAAGGCTTCACCCTACTGGCTGATAACAGCCAATAGCAGTTCTTGAGTAGGGATGATCGAACTTTTCAAAAGTTCGGTTCGGCCAGAACATCCGAACTTCCCGAAAGTTCGGCCCGGATTTCAGAACCCCATTGAAATCAATGGGACCCGAACTTCGGTAATCAAAAAACACCATTTTGAAGCCCTAAAACCCAATAAATGCCCCTAAAAAGTGCCTAGGGTTCTGGGTCATGCCCCAGGGACTATTAATCACACAAAGAAAAGTTCTTAAAAATTGTCATTTTTAATAGAGAGCCAATTATTGAAAAAATTTTTAAAAAAATGAGATTTTTTGATTTTGACTTTGGATTTAGTGTCTGGGGGTCTAAAAAGTGTACCTGTGAAGTTTCAGCTCTGTAGCATGTCCAGAACCAGAAAAAAAAAAAGATTGTTTGTATTATGTCACTTATAGAACAGGGATATGGCTTCCCTCTTTTCACACCTATATATATGTAAGTGTAAAAATACATATAAGTATGTGTGTATATATACCACTATACACAAGTTCAGATGTTTTGCCTGCCTCTTTGGAGGCAGGCAAAATATCTGAACTTGTGTATACGGGTATATATACACACATACTTATATGTATATATACACCTAGACATATATAGGTGTGATAGTAGCAGAAATATATGCTTGCGCTAATTAAATAATTAACATTAATATGGCTCCGCTCCTATAACACCTATATATATGTAAGTGTAAAAATACATACAAGTATGTGTGTATATATACCACTATACACAAGTTCAGATGTTTTGCCTGCCTCCAAAAACCCCCAAAAAATGCCTGCAACAACACACCTGGGCGTTTTTTTTTTTTGGCGCTTATCGTTTTTTGGGAATTTTTGGGGGTTCTTTGGAGGCAGGCAAAACATCTGAACTTGTGTTTACGGGTATATATACACACATACTTATATGTATATATACACCTAGACATATATAGGTGTGATAGTAGCAGAAATATATGCTTGCGCTAATTAAATAATTAACATTAATATGGCTCTGCTCCTATACCACCTATATATATGTAAGTGTAAAAATACATACAAGTATGTGTGTATATATACCACTATACACAAGTTCAGATGTTTTGCCTGCCTCCAAAAACCCCCAAAAAATGCCTGCAACAACACACCTGGGCGTTTTTTTTTTTTGGCGCTAGGGTTTTTTGGGCATTTTTTTGGGTTCTTTGGAGGCAGGCAAAACATCTGAACTTGTGTATACGGGTATATATACACACATACTTATATGTATATATACACCTAGACATATATAGGTGTGATAGTAGCAGAAATATATGCTTGCGCTAATTAAATAATTGTTGTGTGTTGTTGCAGGCATTTTTTGGGGGTTTTTGGAGGCAGGCAAAACATCTGAACTTGTGTATAGTGGTATATATACACACATACTTGTATGTATTTTTACACTTACATTAAGTTCTGCTACTATAACACCTATATATGTGTAAGTGTAAAATACATATAAGGGTGTGTGTACATATATACCCCTATACACAAGTTCAGATGTTTTGCCTGCCTCTAAAGAACCCAAAAAAATGCCTGCAACAACACACCTGGGCGTTTTTTTTTTTTTGGCGCTAGCGTTTTTTTGGCCATTTTTTTTGGTTCTTTGGAGGCAGGCAAAACATCTGAACTTCTGTATAGGGGTATATATGTACACACACCCTTATATGTATTTTACACTTACACATATATAGGTGTTATAGGAGCAGAGCCATATTAATGTTAATTATTTAATTAGCGCAAGCATATATTTCTGCTACTATCACACCTATATATGTCTAGGTGTATATATACATACATGGGTGTGTATATATACCCCCTATACACATGTTCAGATGTCATGCCTGACTCCAAACATGTCCTCAAAAAATCCCTATCAACGCCTGCAGCCAAAAAGCAAGCTGACGGGTGAGAAGCCATATTAGTGTTCTGAATGTGACTTAAGAGAAACAATGTTTTCTCTATAGCGGTCACCCTGACATGGAAGGGTTTGGTCACCCTGCCATAGCAGTCAGTGTCAGTTCACCCTACACTACATTACGGTCACCCTGGCACTTAACACTTTCCCTACAGAAACTAATTTTTTGCATCTAACTAAAGGAGCACTCTAACTACACTAGATATCCCTTTCCTCACACTAATAAATGCTAAATGACACTTTTGAAGCACATTTAACAGAACTGCTTCCACTCTCTTCCATGTCCCTGTATTACAATGCTAGGAATTTGCCGGGGCTATCTTATATACTGGGGGGCGTATTCACTAATGATTGGTCTAGGGACCCCCTAGTCACTCCAATCCCATTCCTAGCATTCTTCTGCCCCTCAATTGGCTTTTACTAATGGTTCTGGTCCAATCACGGGTTTTCAAAGCCCATTTCCTGTCCCATTGCATTTTGGTCAGTTCTGGTTGCCGAATTCCAAACTTTTTCAGCAAAAAGTTCTAAATTCGGCCGAACCTCGAACAGCCAATGTTCGGGTCGAACCGATGGTCGACCCGAACCGTTCGATCATCCCTATTCTTGAGATTGTTTTCCTTTTCTGGGTGAAGTATTACTATTGTTCCCTACAGAAGCAGCAATGCTTTTTCATCCTAATACTTAGGCAGCAAACTACTAAGGGAACATTAAATACTAGTGTTGGACCGATGTCGTTTTTTAGTGCCGATATTGCCCGATATTTTTGGACATTTAAAAAAATATATATTTTTATTTTTTATTTATCACAGGTACTCTGGTGGAGGGATCTGGGGTCTAAAAGACCCCAAACTCCTCCTCTGCATTTAAAAGCATTCAAAACACCAAGTTTGGCTGTTTTGAATGCTCGCATTATTTTGAATTTGCCGCCGAGTACTGACATCACTTCCGGGTTTTTACATGGACACCCGATCATAGCCGAATGCGGTTTTGATGGGGTCTTCTCTTCGGCGGCCGTGCAGGTAGGATGCCCGGGTCTACCGGTGGGACAGGAGACCCGGGCGAGCCGCGGAAGGCCGCGGGAGGGGGGGACGTCCCCTCCCGCTCCTTGTAATGACAGCCGAGCTGCTTCTCAGCCACATCAATTTTTATTACAAGACAGCCGACTGTCGGCTATGGACGCCGGTACCGGGGTGATGCCTCTAGCTGCAGAGGCATCACTCTGGTACAAGCACTTTCTGAAATATCGGCAATATCGGTAACCTCCGGGGCCGATTCCGATATATATCGGGGAAAGTGCATATCGGCCCCCAGTATATCGGCGCTGCCGATAATCGGTCAATCCCTATTAAATACCTTTTTAATGCTATGGCATTTGGCATCAAATTAACATGAATAAATTGGCTATTATTATAAAATATGGTACTCCAATGCCAGAAAGAATTTTTTTCTACTGTGCCATACTGCTCCTGTAAGGTACACACCTAACACAATAGACTCTTAAAGCAATCTGATATTTGGCCACAAATGTACCTTTTTACTCAGATATATCTTCACTTATCTTTAAAAGAGCCCTGTAATGGTCTCCATTCATATAAATTGTAGCCTTGTGTGTTTATTTGTTACGCAAGGAACAATGAAAGCATCTGAAACACCTGTGTCTTTGCTTTGCATTGGATCGAATCATAGTGTAAGTGGCATAAAATGAAAAGCTTGAGAAAATATAGAACTAGCGATTTCCTCAGCAGTGTGTTCAAACCAACAGAAGAAAGCTTTGTTTGCATTTTGCTCCCTGTATAATTTTATTTGTTTGGTGTCCTCTTTATTCAGTTCAGCCAGTCATTCTATGTCCAATCTATGGCAGTTTTCTTTGTCAGGAATATTCCCATACATTCTTTAGAAAACCCTTTCCTTCGCACATTCCGCTTTCTTAAAGAAATTATAAAGCAATCTGAAGCTGGTCTATTGTTGGCATGTTAAGTAACAGATATTCGATCCCACATATACTGCCAGGCATTCATTCGCCAGGCTAAACAATTTACTGCCAAGCAGTATTCATGTACTGTACACATATTTTAGCTGTTGTAAATAATAAACCTTTAACAGACAGAGCAATCTATGTACCGCTGATTATTGCTCAACTACAAGTACCAGCAGGATCTATCATTCACTTGCAGTGTAGGCATCAAAAGGAAACCATCCAAAGCAGTTTAACTGCCAGTCTCCCCAAAACCAATCTTTTAGTCTTGTGTATATGTTGCTGAGCTGAATTATTCCCTGGCTTCTTTTATTTTTGAGGCCTTTAAAGTGTTTGTTACCCCAACATTTTATATTCCTGATATGTGCCTGCTGTACCATGTACTTGTATGAAAAAGTATCCTGTTCTCTTTGTATTGCTTCCTTTGTGTGAAATCCCTGGTGTTCCTGCCAGTCCTTCTTCTTCCCTATTAAAAACTGACCACACAGCATGAGAACACACCGTGCTCAGTTTTCTAGCTATTCTGGAAACTGGGCCTGTTCTCCAATCATCAGACCTCTCCTGACACACCCCCCTGCAAAGCCATTCACTGGGAAGCTCAGTGTACTGTTGCTTCTCCTACCCCCAACTATTATGCAGCTGAGAACAGAGGGAATTTGATCACTTTTAAAAATGGGTAAAATGTATTTGTAATGTTTTTTTTATATCTATACACAAATGTTTTTGCCTTTCATTTCTATTTTAAACTGAATAGGTTTTTTTCAAGGCGATCGTTTACTATCACTTTATTGGTAAGATCTGTGCCCTTTTGTCTATTGGTCTGCCTACCTGCCAATGCTTTCATGCTGCTGGGCTTATTTAATTTAAAATATGGACCATGCACCAGAAAAACAAATAGCTTGACACTGTCCCTAGCAGACAACCCAATGGACACTCAGGATGAGGGTCATACTGTTTAGGATCCCCCAGGAAGCTATAACAAGCCTTTTTTTGAGTCTAGTTATCAATGTTTTCACCCATGGCACAACTTTCACCTAGGTTTCCCTCATTTATCAGTCAAATTCAGTTGGAATAATGTGTGAATCTTGTCTACAAATTGTCTAATCGTGGGCAAAAATTGACAAATAGACCTCACTGGTATGCCAGAAGCATTAATGCTGCAAACTAGGATTTTCCAACTTGTTGGAAACCCTTTGTATAAGCTTGTCAACCTTCCTTCTTAAGCCCCGTACACACGAGTCGAAATTGGGCCGGGAATTTTCGTCCGACGACCGATCTGCCGATTTTCGGCTTGTTAGTATGATGCTTCCGACAACCGACTCCGACTTTTCGGCCGAAAAAATTCTGGTGTGCAGGCTATAAAATGTTTGTCACGATTTTCGTACAGTCAGTACAGATTTCGACAGGGAAAAATCTTATTAACAAGACAGGGCATACTCAGAGAAGAAAGAACACAAAGAAAGCAAACCAACACATGACATCACTTCTGAAGTAGAATTCTGTTGGTCGACAAAATTCATGTGCAGTCTAGAGCACATTCCAACCAACAAAACACCACTCTGGACAAAAGATGGACGACCGGTCGGCGGAAATTCGTTGCGTGTGTACTAGGCTTTAGGTTAAGTTAATAACCCAGTATGTTGCAGGAGAAGCCTCAATAGGTCAAGAGCAGGGATCTTCAAACTACGACCCTTCAGCTGTTGCTGAACTACACGTTCCATGAGGCATTGTAAAACCCTGTCATTCACAGACATGACTATGGCCCTCCAGCTGTTGCCGAACTACACGTCCCATGAGGCATTGTAAAACTCTGTCTTTCACAGACATGACTAGGTATGATGGGAATTGTAGTTCCTGAACAACTGGAGGGCCTTAGTTTTGAGACCCCTGGTCTATAGCAGGGAAGGGAAAACAGTGAAAATTTTCCAGTACTGATGCAGCTGTTGTAGCTGGTCAGAATTCGGATGTAATTCCTTTAACCTCAAGGAAGATGCTTGCTACACCCAGACAGTAAAATACAGTGGTAGCAGCCAGGGATGTGATGGCTGGAGAAAAGTGAAAGACACAGAAATAAAAACCTGGGTAAGAGTGGCACTATTCCCCACAATAAACAATTCTAGCTTGTTAGGCTGGTAATACACAAATCATTTTTTTTTTCATTCATCCTAGTTAATTCAAAGAAAATGACTCAATTCCCCCATCCACACGTGTATTCTCACAGCAGGAAGACTTCCCCACCGTCAGAATATGCTCATCAGCACATCCGGATATAGCCAATGGTGCTGGTCGAGATAAAAATTTCCAACAGGCTGATTGTATATAGGGGGGGGGGGGGTGATTTCCTAAAACCGCTGCACACAGAATCTGGTGCAGCTGTGCATAGTGACCAATCAGCTTCTAGGTTGTATTGTCAAAGCTTAATTGAACAAGCTGCAGCTAGAAGCTGATTGGTTACTAGTCACAGCTGCACCAGATTCTGTGTGCAGAAGTTTTATTAATCTCCCCCAAGGTGTTTAAGGCCCCTTTCACACATACGATCCGTTTTTTCATCAATCCGTTGACGGATGAAAAACAGACATCAATGCATCTTTATGTAAAAATGGATGACAACGGATAATCATCCATTAACATCCGTTTTCATCCGCTTCCGTCAATGTCCGTTTTTTGGAACAGATGAATGCCCTATTTTTCATCCGTCCAAAAAAAAAAACGGATGTAAACGGACAAACGGTCCGTTCTTCATCCATTTTTGCATTGGTAGTGGATGTAAAAAAACGGATGAAAAACTGATACATTTTGACGTGACTGGACTGATGAGCTGAACGTATGTGTGAAAGGGGCCTAAAGGTACTAAAACTTCATTCACAAAATAATGCTAGTGGTGTTCCTAAAGCCCACATATAAACATACAATGCTAAACAGCAGGGGACCTTCCCAACCTGTCCTTGTACCTGTGACAATATCAGTACACGAGTATAAATGGTTATTTATGTCTTTACAAACACAGGAAATTTTAACTGGTTGCCATAGTCAACCCCTTTAGTTTTATATTCCTCTGTTTAGATATATAAGTTCTGAATTTTTTATATTTAAAACTTATAAAAAGTGTGACCATTTGTACCTTATGGATTTCTTAAAAGAAGAACACTTTTTTTGTATACTGAGTAGTACTCATCTTGTCACTTGTGGCAACTTATGGCAGAAGTGAAAATTAAAAACGTGATCCAAACCTGCTAAAAGTGTATGTTTCAGTTCAGCACACTAAGAAGTTACTGGAAACAAACGTATTCTTTTGGAAATGTTTTATGTAACTGACAAAAAAGGTTATTTGTAGCAAAAATAAAAAAAAAATAAAAAATTATACTGTATGTTGTAGCACATTTAACAGTTCTTAATCAACTTCTACCAAAATGAATGTAGACAATATAATTATTTTATTTGGGTTCTGTGGACAGAATTTCTACTTGTTTATAGGCTCTACTGAGAAGTGATGAATTAATAACTGAAGATTTTGTTCAGAAATAAATTGTCAGTTACATACACATATTAAATATAATGATGATAACAATCAGCAAGGTTATAGGTGCACTGCACATGAACATTTGGCAGGATAACCCTCACGCCCTATGCCGCCAGTGGGTAAAGATTAAAGTTGATTACAAGACACATTTTATAATGTAAAAAATCCCATAGGTGTACGCATATTGCATTAGGGTGTGCATCTCATAACTCAAACACATGTGTGTGAGTTTTACTGTATATATATCTATACAGTATATATAGATATATATAGATATATAAATATATATATACAGTATATTCAATATAAAAGCAGAATATCTGCGCTCAGACATATATATAACAGTAGGTCAGCAGCCAGCACCAATTTGTTAAATGCAAATTAAAACATAATAAGAGTGATCCAATTGTTAAATGCAAATTAAAACATAATAAGAGTGATATGCAGTGTTTATTAATATAATTATAGGTTCATGCAAAAGTTCATTTAGAATAGATGTCAAAAGATGGAAATTCCCGCACCAACTTCAATGTAAAGGATAGATACACAGGGTACCACTATGATGAGGCAAATCTCCTTACCAGAGAATGTAGACCCTCAAATTATAGAGTGGTCTATAACAGTGTTTCTCAACTCCGGTCCTCAGGGCACACTAACAGGCCAGGTTTGCAAGAAAACTGAAATACATCACAGGTGATATCATTTGCTGCTCAGTGATTGCTGTATTCTAGTCTGCATCTCCCAAAGGAAATACTTAAAATCTGGCCTGTTAGTGTGCCCTGATGACCGGAGTTGAGAAACACTGGTCTATAACACTATAAAGTGGAGTTCCGGCCTATTTTGCAACTTTAGTGATTCCTGGAGTGCTCGCTATGCTGATCAACAATTGGGCATTTTCAATTTTTTTGGGGGGTCTCTTACCTTATTTTCAGGGCATTTTTGATTGTACTTCCTCCTTCTCCCCCATTTGTGGCCACGGCCACCGACATCACTTCCGCCTTTGCATTGCATCCTGGGAGCTGTTTGTCATCACTCCCAGGAGGCTGAGATCAGGAAGAACTCCCAGAACACTCCCTGGAATTAGGAAGAAGGACACAGCAGATTTCACTGTGGCTTCAGATGCCCACATCCAAGATGGCTGTGCTCAGACAGCATTTTTAAAAGTAAGATTTTGACTAAAATCCAATACTGTACACTTTGTAAGTATGAGAATAGCGGTTCTTTAAAGGGTGATGGATTAGTATTATAGGGGTATTTTTAGTTAAAAAAAGGTATTTGAGGCCGGAACTCCGCTTTAGTGTTATTAGATAATGGACCTCCTCCCAAAGAACTGCACCCAACTTCAACTGGATAACTCCAAATCGACAATAAGAAACCATTCTCTTAATAGATAACCATAGACATATGCAGTAACTCCAAGTGACTGCAATATTCAACCAATATCCTCATCTGATTTTGATAATAATTACCTCACAAAGGCATAAAATAAAGGATACCATAGTGCAGTAGGTTCTTAAAGGGTAACTCCACTTTCGTGGGGGAAAAAAGTCAGCAAATAAAGAAAAAAACAATATAGCGTATGCAAGTGCGACACAAGACATATTGTAATTGAATGTTATTAAAAACTACCTTTCCATTTCAATCTGCAGCTGTTGTAATTTTCTAAAAATGCAATGCAATATGTCTACCTGGAGCTGTTCTGTACAGAGAATGTGTACTGACCACACCCCAGAAACATCATTTCTTGCTCACCAATTTTCCCAGATTCCTGCCTAAGATGCAAGTCAGAGTTCTGGCATCCCCTGCAACAAAAATGTATTTTTTTGATGAGATACTCCCAATAGTAACACATCTAAAGGGATGCAGACCCAGCAGCTTTCCTCATTAGAGCCCTGCAGCTGCCAAAGCTGATAGATAATTATGAAACCACTCCCATTTGACCCAGTCATCACCGAGGCACAGAGGAACAAACAGTGATTTCTTCAGAATAACAAAAGGTAGGATTCTGCAGCAAAGTTTGTTAAAATCCTTGTAATGTACAGAGATTGCCCAGAGGGGAATGTTTTTTCTCAACAAAAGTGGAGTTACACTTTAAAATTATGAGTCACTTTTAATCAGTACAAATGCAAACTCACATGTAAACAGTCAATTTGTACGTCAAAAAACAAAATTCCAAGATGGTTTACGGCATCCAGCATGCATGCAACTTGCGTCAAGGTTCCGCCTTACACATTTCATCATAGATTGAAGTCATTAGAGGCGTGAGTGGCAGACGCAAGCACGCTTCAAATAATAAAAAAACGGAAATGAGATACCGGAAACAACATGTATCCACAAGTGCGCTCCATGGACCGGAACTAAAGAAGACCTCAATCACATGACCGATGTAATCTAAGTCCTGAGATCGATAAGAATATTAACAGTAATCAAGGTCTTGGTAAACTTAAATACTATTAAAGATTGATCCCAAAGGAGATAAATTATACAGAAAAGCCAAAATACATGGAGCGTTAAATTAATGCCTCAATGATCAAAACTGTTCTCGGCCTCACTACAACAACAGCACCGTCTCGTATGTACATCAAAGAATAACTAAAATCGCATACAAAATAGAAAATTAAGCTGTTAGCCTACAACAAAAGATAGATTAAAAAGGCAAGAATATGAGGAAAATACACAAAAAAAGCACAAATCAAAATTTAAGTACAAACAAAATAGAACTTAAAGGAGCAGCAGAAAAAAAATTGATAAATTTTATCAGCTATTATTTAAAAAGCAATATATGTCCCATTCGACATTTAGTCCGAATGGGGCTTATTTCTTGAGGGCATATATCCAGCAGGTTTCCGTCCTGGAAATTTCCCGCTGGATAAAACGACCTCTCCAATGTGGAGTAAATTTGTCAATAGCCAAAAAAGGCAAGCCCCCAGGATTTCTACCATGGCATTGCGCATAATGCAGGGACATGCTATGTCCTGAAAAGCCTCATTTGATATTGGCTATATGCTCTTTCACTCCCACTTGCATGGCTCTCATTGTGCGGCCCACATATTGCAGGCCAGAAGGACATAGGATAAGATAAACTACACTGGAGGATAAGCATGTTATAAAGATTTTTTATCGTATATTCTAGAGGTAACCTGGGACTTGAATATTACACACATGTCTATCCCGTAATTTATTCAATTTTCAAACTGTTGCAAAATGTGAAGGGAAATACATTCCACAGTTACTATGCTTCAGTTATAAATGAACAGAGTAAGTGATCGGTTCTGATCACTCAATGTGTTCATCCACAAAAGTTAGGGGCTGGTAAATGACATATTTACTAGCCCCTTCTCACGCTCTCCATGCTGAAAGATCTCACTGTTTGCAGCAGCCGACGGGAGAGGAGGGAAGTCGAAAGCACTGTCAGGGTACTGGGGGGAGGGACATGGGTGTGGGGGGGCAGGCAGCAGGCAGAATTTGCGCCACATGGGGTGATTAAGGAATGCCCAGGCACCCCTGGCACTCCCTTTGCGCATGCCTTTGCAAGATCCCTAGCGACATACACAAACAGCCATGGGGATTCCTATGCAGTGTGTATACCTTATCCAAACCTCTGCAGTCCGATAGGGTTGAGAAAAGTGATTTCTGCAAAAATGTTTTGCTACAAAAGTTTGACAAAGTTGAACAAAGTTTTGCTCACTGAGCTGTTTAAAGTGGACATTCCACCTCAGTGACAAAATAGGCAAAATAAAACCAGTGGAGGTAGAAGGATTTAGATAATATACTTACTTTTACATTAGGCTTCCTCCTGTATCACCTAGGCAAGGATCACTATCCCCCTTCCAGCCAGACCTGGAGAAGGTTGAGTAGCCCAAATCTCTTGAAAAGGTGGTTCTGCACTGTGCTACAGAATCTTCTCATGAGATCTGGGCTACTTAGTATTCCTAGGGATATTGTTGGCAGGAGAATAATGTCACCCACTTTAATATGGACAAGTGGATCTTGCCTGAAGTTTGCTTGACAAAAAAAAAAAATCTCTTTTTCATTTAGAGGATGCGTTTTTTTTTTTTTGTTTTTTTTTTTTGTAGGTATATCTGGGTATCCTAGTTGATTTCATTTACTGTAATTTGTATTTGTTTGTTTTTTATATATTTGTCAATTTAATTATTTCTGCTCTGTTGCTTTAAATTCTTCATTTTATTCGTTTTTTTGCTGTTTTGTGTTTGGTGTTAAAAAAAAGAAGTAAAATAGGACTGAAATTTTGTTTTTGTAGCCCTCGGGAGCTCTATAGGCTTATTTGCAAACTGCTAAAAATTATCTTAATTTAATTTTCCCAATTATTACTATTATTTTTAATATACAGGATTCATATAGCATATAGAGCATGCCCATACAACACTTTACTCCAATGGCAACATTTTCTAATTTTCAAAAATTTCAGGAAGATAATAACTTACAGGAAGGGATAGGTTTTTGCTCTTCCCTATTGTCTAAAAATACTTTAGCCCCATAGGTCAATTGCATGAAAGGCACCTAATGTATTTTTGCTCCATTATTATAAAAAAATAAAAAATAAAATAAAGGTAAAGGCACTTTGTGCTTGGTTTATCAGATGCATGATTAGGATCATAATTACTAAGTGCAGTTATAAGACGTCATTTTAATCTCTGACTTCAAACATCCTGAATAATGGTTTTCTGTGATCTCTGAGTGAATATTTCCCAGAAAAATGGCTGCTGTTCTAGGTTTTCATGAAATCAGACACAGTGAGAAATAATGTAACATTGCTGCAATCTAAAATGTGTTGACCTGGAAAAAATGGTTTAGGTATGAACACTTTTAACATCAAAAGGATTTTTCAGAAAATATAGCTATTATATTTCTCGTTTGAATGAAGTCATTTTGATAAAAGGTACACATTTCCTCTAACTAAAAGGCAATATGGGATAAACTGATATATGGCACACACCACATAAACAGGAAATACTGTACACGTGTTTTAACCTAAAGCTGACCATACACTAGTAGATTTTTTTAATGTTTGTACAAACATTCATATGAATATTCTCATTAGCATATCTGATTACACGACAAATTATACTTGAAAGCACTTACATTTTTTTTATTTTTTATATTTGATTTTGGAGTGAACAAGCTTTCCCAAAAGAAAACCACATTCACTGTTAGAATTCAGTTTGTTCAAGAAAAATGTTACTATACTGCTACTTTGAATTTTATTGTCACCGTGGTTGAAAATGAACATCAATTTGACTCGACTAATGATTTAAAAATTTGAATTAATGTTCTAGAACGTTTCAAACTTCTACTAGTGTATTGCCAGCTTTGGACACTAATGTTTGCAGTGCTGCTATACCGATTGTTGAGCTGTTGAGTCATAAACCACATCATTGGTAAAAAGGTGCTAACTACTTGAGCCATCATGGTTTAGTGTGACATTATTCTGTTATTTAGCTGTAACTATTGCATATTTACCCACTTCAGCTTTTACATCTGTGTAACCCTTCCCCCATAGGAGTCGCTGGTCAGGATGGGTCCTCTGTTCTTTGCCTCAATCTTTTCCAAAAACCTCAGCCCCTCTGACACACCAGGTTGAGTGTGCAAACATACAATATCACAGGAAGTAATACTTAGTACCCAATAGTAGTGCTATATCAAAGAAATTAGGCACCAAATCAGGTAGTAAAGGCAAACTTAATATATTGTCATCCAATATTGTTGGTAACTAAGGATGCATAAAATGGATTAGCAATGGTAATAACACAATTTAGCATACAAAGTGATTAAAGTGGTTGTAAACCCTTACATATACCCAGTAAAGTGAATAGCCTCAGGTGATACACAGAGATGAAATAAATCCTCCTACATAAGTTGTGCTTGTATATCTGCTGCCTTCTCTTTCTGCACACCAAAAGTGCAGATTCTGTTAAAATCCTTCTTCATCTGCCAGCAGTACATAGGAAAGGGTGGAGAAACTGCACTTACACTGTGTAAGAGCTTATTGGAGGAAAGGGACACATACCCCCTTTCACATAGGCAGAGGAACGAAGGAACATGCAGAGCTGTATTCTGAATAGACAAGCCCAGTGCTTATCTCCCTGTAAGCACCCTCCCCGACACAAATTTTTAGCTCATGTTTACTCATGTGTTGGAGAACTTGTCAGAAGGGACTCATGCTGATAACAGAGGAAGGATGCACCAGAGAAAAACAACACTTAGAGCGAAACAAGTAAACACTACAGATATATGTGCTTAGTTCAAATTTCATGAATGGGGTTTACAACCACTTTAACAGTTAGTACTAGGCATAAGTTGACATTTGGCATCCAGATCAGCAGTGAGCAGTAGTTTAATTCACTGAGTGTTGCAACTATACTGCCAGAGCGCATTTATGACGACAATGTCAGTCCTAGCCTGGATGTGCACTATTAAAAAGAAATTGAGAATGATTGAGAGGGCAGGGGAACAAAGGGGGCTTTCAGAATTAATATTATGGGTCCTTTTAGATGTTTTTCTATCAGCTAACATTGGGGCCCTTTAAGAGCGTTGGTGCACTTAACGACAGTTACCAGGTACCTGTGTACATTTCCATAACTGAATGCTCTATCATGTTCTTGTATACATTTACAACAGTTGTTCTGTAATAAAGTTTGAGACTTTATATTTTATTAGTCTAACATAAAATGAACAGCCTTTGTCTATCACATAATGAAAAAACATGACAAATGACATATACAGGTATGATGCAATGGCTTCTGTTAGAATTATCCCGGCTGACCTAATCCCTATTATTACTATTATTCAGTTTAGTGAATAAAGCTATAATACTTGAAGATGATGTAAAGCTCCTACTTTTCCAACTTAAAGAGACACTCCCTCTAAGGTTCATGTGGTAAAGGCTGCAAATTAAGTATAATATCTGGAAGCAGCAAATTATATTGCTGTTTTTCAAGTGAAAAATCTTAGGAAAAATTCAGAAACTGTTTCCACAGTAAAGGAATAGTGATAGTGTACAGTACAGATAATGTGTTTTATTTTATGAATTCCTATCAGTTTTTTTAATCTGTGTGTGCTATGGAATGTGTCAGTGTTTTTTAATCTACCATCCACAATATGGCATTCCTGAACTGCTATCTTGCGTGCTTTACAAGCATTAACATGCCAGGAGCTCAGATAGATGGCACTCATATGTGTTTAAACCAATGTTTCTCAACTGTATGTCATGTACCCTATATTGCAATAAAAATATATCTAGTGCATTATGGTGTGTTACTGTAGATCATGTAACCGCAGAAGAATACATTTATTGCACATACCTACTAAATGTATCTCTGTACTTTCCAGGCAATACATTACACTTTTAAAACTAAAATTCCTGATTCAGTTTGTGTCATACTGTTGTTATTTAATAACTTTTGAAACTAGCTCAGTGAATTTCATTTGACAAGCAGGAACGCAGTCTGGGGGGACAGATCTATTGCACCATTTTTACATTGGACCATACTGATTTAGATGGTTGTTGATTACCTTGTAAATTTAAATGGTGAGTATTTTAAAGTAAGCAGCATAGCACTGCAAAATATTATTATGTATACTTCCATCATAACTAAAATTGGTTTAATTCTTGGAACACATACACATATAGTATTATTACAAATAGTCATATACCATTGAATTAAAATTCACTCTAGTACAACAGCCTACATAAGGACGGTAGAAGTGGACTTCCTAAAACAGCCTACTTAAGGACAGTAGAAGTGGGCTTCCCAAACTTTGTATTATCGTATCCTCTCCCACCATTTTGTGTTTTGACGTTAATTCAAGTTCCTGTCCTGGACTGCAATACTTCCTCAATACTTCCTCAATTTTCTTTGAAAATGTCTATGCACAGTGTAACTTCCCTTCAGTTTTCATAACACCTTTCATCCTAAATTTCCTAAGATTGGTATTGAAAACTTTAGTATTCCTGTTGACTGTCCCCTGCTGTTAGCCTCCTCACATCCTCTTTCATGATGGACAGAATAGTCTTCTGATGTCTTTTGGTGTGATGGTCAAGGTCTTACCCTTTATGTTTCCAATTCTAAAAATTCAATCTCTGAAGGTACATGAAGGAATTATGTTTTTACTTCATGAAGGTACACCAAATAATAAACTGAACATTTATTCCCAAATAAAAATAATAAAGGCTCTGATACACACCGTGGAGCATCGTAAAAAGATGGGTTAAACATCATTAATGTGCAAAGCCATTGTTAGAAAACTGTAAACAGATTTTACAGAGAATTGATTTGCCAATAAATAATGTCACCCTAGTACATCCCATATATCAAGCACATTAAACTGGGCTAAAGTCTACCTACTATACAATATATCTACAGGAGCTGAGCAAACATTCATGCTCATCTGCCTTTTTTTCTTTTTAATACCGCACTGTTTTGTGTTATCTTTATATCATGAATTGGAGTAAACTAATGTAACCCCTTTTTCCTAAAACTGGATAAGGACCTTATCCATGCCAAAATCATCTTGCGGCTAAACCTTACAGTCCTGGGGTCAAGTTCACACACGCCAAGAGGAAATGATTTGTTTTTCTGGATGTTCGGCATTCAGATTTAATTCATTGAGGGGTCCATAATAATCTAGCTAAGGCTTTTGAAATTCTATATTTAAATATTACAGGATGAAATTTAATAATATGTGTTTTTTAAATTATATAGCAAGGTGACTTTTTTTGGAATTAGGTAGGTGTGGGTCACAGTAAATCTACTTCCTGCCAGCTGTATGCATATAAGTGGAATCAGCCTGCCACATATACAGAATCTCACAAAAGTGAGTACACCCTTTACATTTTTGTAAATACTGTATTTTATTATATCTTTTCATGTGCCAGCAGACATTAATGGCTGTGTGTTGAGTTCTTTTGAGGGGACAGCAAACTTGCACTGTTATACAAGCTGTACACTCACTACTTTACATTATAGCAAAGTGTAATTTGTTCAGTGTTGTCACATGAAAAGTTATAATAAAATATTCACAAAAATGTGAGGGGTGTACTCACTTTTGTGAGATACTGTATGTGTACAACCAGATCTGTGCTCACTAGGCACCCCCAGCACTGTGACTGAGCTATCAATGACATCCCCAGTTCAATGTTTACAATCAGGAGCTGGTAGGATAAGCTCTCCATCACATGATAATTGTGACAGTCAATCACAGTGACCACATTATCAGTAGACCACCTACCAGTCTCTGACAATAAGATCCCATTAAAGAGCCAGTTACCACTGGCAGAATGTTTTTCTCAAGCGCTGCCAATACATAAAAATACCTGCTGATCCTGCCAGAAATCCAGTGGATTCCTAAATTCCAATTTGAGTTGATAACGCTTCCTCTGCTGCATTGCAATCCAAAGAGTGTTGTCAGCCCTGCCCATTTCGGTTCTACTGGACTTAAAGTAGTATTAAAGCTTCAGTTTTTTTAAAATAACAAACATGTCATACTTACCTGCTCTGTGCAGTGGTCTTGCCCAGTTCCGATCCTCTTAGTTTCTGCTTCTCTGGTCCTCTGCCAGTGTGCCTGGCTCCTCCCCCCTTGAGCAGTACCCCCAGAGAAAGCTGTTTTCCCTAAGGGCACCACTGCGTTTGCCTTAGCCGCTGATCTATGTGTCCATTAGACACATAGAGCCTTGGCTCCCCTCCCCTTCTCTCTTTCTTCATTGGCTCACTGGCTGAGATTGACAGCAGTGGGAGCCAACGGGATCTACTAAAATATGACTAAAACTAAAACAATTTAGATGACTAAAATATGACTAAAACTAAAATATAATTTTTGTCAAAAAGACTAAAATATGACTAAAATAAAATGGCGTATAAGTCAAAAGACTATGAATAAAACGAAATCAAAATGTGCTGCCAAAATTAACACTGGTGTACAGCTATTCCTTTCATACTTTAGGGTGTGCACTCCAGAGCACAAACACACATGCGTGTATATAAGCAGAGCAGTGGACTATGTCAGTAGAGCAGAGATTTGTGTCAGTGGGGCAGTGAACGGTGTCAATAGTTTTTTTACCATTAAGTTTTTTTTTTTTTTACTATTTTTATTTGGGGCACTGTTGGGGGGCTTTGGTGACATATCAAAGGTCTTAAACAGACCCCTGATGTCCCTCTTTTGAAACAGAGAAAGGGACCGAGGACAGAGATTTCCCAGTCTGTTTTTCTGCAACCTCAGCTGCACTGGACAGTGAAAGAATGAGAAGTGTTATGCTAATTAGCTTCATGTTCATTCACAAACTGAAGCATAGTAAACATAGTTTTGTATGCTTCAGTTAAGAATGAACACAGGAGTGACTGGTACAGATCACTTACTGTGTTTATTCAGAAAAGTAAGGGGCCTGTAAATGAAATATGTACTGGCTCCTTCCCCTGCTCTCCATTCTGAAACAACCCCCAGCAGCAGCCGGCGGGAGAGGAGGGAAGCTGATAGCACTCCAGGAGGAAGACGGGGGTCAGAAAGCAGGGGGAATCAGCACCGCACAAGGTGATTATGCGTC
The DNA here is from genome assembly GCF_965119305.1 of Pelophylax lessonae. Classification (NCBI taxonomy): domain Eukaryota; kingdom Metazoa; phylum Chordata; class Amphibia; order Anura; family Ranidae; genus Pelophylax; species Pelophylax lessonae. The sequence goes on from NC_138768.1 coordinate 337,507,259, forward strand.
TGCAATACTCTGTGCGCACGCCTATGGATAAAATATTAGGGAATATGCATATAATGCAGAGTTGTACTGAATTTTTGCCACAGATATACCCTTTAACTTTTACTTGCCTGTCATGTTTTAACTTTTATTTATGCTAAACCCAAGGCAGATGAATATTGCTAGAAAACGCGTGCCTTTGAGCTGGCTTTTTAAAAATATAATACTGTAAAAGCATTTTCTTGTTATTTAGATTTTAATAAAGCTTCGATAGTTAAAACAATCCCAACATTGCCAAAGTAGCTGTTATATAATAAAACCAATCTAACAGCCACGTGTAGGAAGTAGAACTTCCCAGGTGTGGGTTTGTAGAAAACTCATACAGATGATATTTTACATACATCTCATCTAAAATGTTCCTTTCTTACAGAAATATTCCAGGAAACGTCATAAGAGAACTAACGTTTCCTCACACGTAGGACACATGATACTGTACTGTATGTAAATGGCATGAAATGTATAGGAGGTTGTGTCTCTGATCATAGAGTACAGCACAGAAGAGTGTCAGTGATTGAAAACCAGCAATAAAAGATGCCAGTTTGCTAATACGTAAGGGACACGAAACCTAATAAAGTGAGAATGAATTAGTACCGAAGATTAGTAAAGTTAGAGAACTGTTAGGTGTTAATAAGAAAATAAAGTTTATAGATTATATCTATAAATATACAGATTACCCTACACAAGTATAATTAGGTGAGCACTAGGGCAGCTCTAAACCTTTATCATGGGAACCACATAGAAAGACATACTGGATGTTTTCACTAAGCAACAAAATTTCCCAATGTACGACATTACAGAAGATGAAGATTCAGAGGCTTGTTTTTAATACGAAACCTATTTCAGCTGATCACCAGCCCTTTTCAAGATACATCTAAAGTCCAGGTAAATAGCTAAATACTTAGATAAACAGGTCTAACAGCTTCCTTATAGGTGTTTAGTTTAGAATGAAGAGAAAAGGGAACGAATGGCCCCTTTTATTCATGGGGTAGTGGCAGGTGAGGATAGTTTAGGAGAAGGAATAGGCAGAATTTAAGTTGTCAGGCAGTTTAGAGCCTGTCAGAGTTTAATGTAAACTGATTGGCTATAGGGTTTAGTTAGTTTACTTGAGTATCTAGGGAGAATAAGCCCCTGACCTGTCTGAGCCGGTTTCTCCCGCCTGTGAAGAAGTTCAAGTTGATTGGCTGAAGGGGTTCAAGAGGACCCATTTAAGGATCCCCTCACAGATGAGCCGTCACTCCGTCGGTCAAGCAGCGAAGAAAGAAGACAGCCCAGCGGTTCCAGCGGTTCCAGAGTAGGCTGTCGGGAAGTACCGTCGTCAGCGGTAGCGTTTGTCCACCGTCAGTAGTCCAGCAGGCGGTTCGGGGTAGAAGACGTCAGCGGCGGCTTTCCTGGAAGAAGAGGAGAAGAGAAGAAGAAGAGGAGTTAGGCGCCCCCGCTTACCTCAGCCGAGATGAGCCTCCTAAGAAGACTGATCGAGCGGGCGGGAGAAGATGGCGGTGAAGATTGGCTCCGGAGGTGTTTTGAATTGCCGCTCGTCGCCGCATCCGAGGGAGCGGAAGGTGGAGACCGCGCAGGACCAGCATCGTCGGTGGCCGCCGGAAGAGACGTCGGGAGAGGATCGGGCGACGCGGCGGGCGCAGAAGGAAGATCATCATTGTCGGTGACGCCAGGCGTAGAAGACGTCACGGAGAGGGGTGTGCGCAGGCGCGCCACACCCGGAAGAACCGGCCAAGGAATCGGGCCGGCGAAGAGGCGGCGCACTCCGCGCCAACGGTTCTCCCCTCCGGCGGACGTCAGGCGCGCCGGGAGGGGAGGTGAAGACTCGCCAAGAAGAAGACAAGCGGGAAGACCTGCTCCAGGACCCGGAGCGAGGGCCTGGTCGGAAGCGGCGGGATCGATCGGCGGGACCAGGAATCCGGAGGGGATCGCGCCGGCGAGATCAGGTGAGGAGAACTTCATGGACACTGTGCCAGCCCCCACATTGATCGCTAGGCCCCCCGGTACTCAGTCACTCCCGCCAGCCAGACAATTAGAATTCAGGCCTTCCGGGTCACAGCAGACCGGGCCACCAGCCCCTACTAGGGCCCCTAGGCCCCCCGGGACGCAGCAACAGGGGTCACCAGCATCTGCCTTGAGCACTGGGCCCCCAGGACCACAGCGGGTTACCTCAGATTTCAACACTGGGGGTGCTGTCGCTCAGGACAGTACCCCCCTGCCAGCCATTTCAGGTTTACTTCAGAATTTCCTTAAGGATTTTAAGTCTATGCTTGAGACCAGTCCGGTTACTGGGTCTTGCACTAGTACACCGGCCAATTCTACAGCCGTATCTGCCAACCCCGCTCATGTAACGGGCGATATGGGGTTATCACAACATGCCCCTTCACCTAGGGATGTCTGGGTTCCTCCCATGGGCAATTTGGAGGTTGAACCTCATAGGCCCCAAAGCTTGCACTCTGAGATGTCTGCTTCTTATCTCCTGGCTAAATCACAGAATTTACCTGAGACTTCCCTTAGGGAAACTCTCACCTGTGAAATGTCCCCGCTAGGTTTCCACCTATCCGAATCAGTTAAGGAGAGGATATGGCAGGGACATTTTATTGATATGTTGTCACTGTTGCCTTCAGCTAGGGATTTTGTTGCTAAAGGGGATAGGAAGGATGATGAGGAACGGAGGCGCCCTGTTTCCAAATCTTTCAATAACTGGTTACAGGGTTTCTTTATTTTTTCATCAGTAATGTGTGAGAGATTCCCTACCAAGAGTGTGGGGCTTTTTCAACACGCGGATATCATATTAGAAGCGTACAAGAATTTCGGTGGGACATCATGGTTCCAGTATGACGTGGCTTTTCGCCAAAAACTGGCGGTGCAGCCTGCCATGAAATGGGGAACTAAGGACGTCAGCCTTTGGCTGGACCTTTTTCTCCCCCAGAGGTCTATTTTTACCAGACAGCCCTTTCCGAGTCAACAGTCCCAAGCAGCCTCTCCGGGTTTTCAATTTAGAAAAGGAGTGTGCTTTAACTTCAACGAATCCGTCTGTAAGTGGCCGGGTTCGTGCAAGTATCGGCACGAATGCGCATTTTGCTCTGGGGCCCACCCCATTGCAAAATGCTTCAAGAAGCAAGGGGGTCAGGCACCGGGTTTTCTACACAAAGGCGGTAACCCCAGTGAACCTCACCGCCATGCTCCCGTGGCTCCAGCGCTACCCAGACAGGGTGAGAGCCACCCTACTAATTGAGGGCTTTCAGGACGGTTTCCCCCTTCCCAAATTTTACGGTAAGGGTTGTAAGTTGGTAGATAACCTTAGATCCGTGGCGGGTTTGGAATCGGTTGTGGCCGAAAAGGTAAGTAAAGAAATCGAGTTAGGTAGATTCGCTGGCCCTTTCTCTGTCCCACCTTTTGAGGATTTTAGGATCTCCCCTTTGGGCATTGTCCAAAAGAAGGAGCCTAATTCTTACAGGCTTATTCATCATTTGTCGTTTCCTTTCGGGGATTCCTTAAATGATGAAATAAGCGAGGATTTGGCTACGGTCCAATATTCTTCGTTTGACGATGCCTTGGTTAAATTAAGGGGTCTGGGAAAAGGGGTTTTGATGGCCAAGGCGGACATCAAATCGGCTTTTCGCCTGCTGCCGGTTCACCCGGACGCCTTTAATTCCCTGGGGTTTTTCTTTTCGGGTAATTTTTATTTTGACAGATGTCTCCCCATGGGATGTTCACTGTCATGTTTTTATTTTGAGTGTTTTGCCACCTTTTTGGAATGGGCAGTTTCGCTACTTTGCGATTCGACTGACATCGTCCATTATTTAGACGATTTTTTGTTCTTGGGTAGGGCAGGGTCTACAGACTGCTCGCGCTTGCTGAATGGTTTTGTTCAGTTGTGCGAGCTGTTTGGGATCCCGTTGGCACATGAGAAGACGGCTTTTCCGTCTACTTGCATTCAATTTTTAGGCATCACAATCGACTCCGATGAGATGGAATTTAGGCTCCCGCTAGACAAAGTGTCTAAATTGAAGTTTTGCCTTCTGACTTTGATCCGGAGACGTAAGGTTCGCCTTAAGGAGATGCAGTCCTTGCTTGGTTTGCTGGCTTTTGCTTCCAGGGTTATTCCCCTGGGTAAGCTATTTTCCAGGAAACTGTATGCAACGATTGCAGGTCTGAAGTCGCCAAATTCTCACGTGAGGTTAACTCAGGAGGTCAGGGAGGATATGCTGGTGTGGTTCCAGTTTTTAACGGATTTCAATGGCAAAAGTCTTTGGCAGGAAGAATTTGTTCTTGACAAGGATTTTTGTCTCTCCACCGATTCAGCGGGTTCGGTCGGCTTCGCCGCCATTTGGCGCACGCATTGGTGCGCTGATCGCTGGTGCCAGAAATGGGTTCAATTGGGTTATACACGCAATAGTGTTCTTCTCGAGCTCTTTCCCATTGTGGTGGCCCTGGAGGTTTGGGGCCATCATTTTCGGAACAGGAGATTAATGGTTCGGACTGATAACAGGGGGGTGATGTTCGCTATCAATTGTTTGTCTTCCAAGTCCCCCCCTGTTATAGCCTTATTGCGGTATTTAGTAGCTAAATGCTTATCATTTAATATTTGGATTAAGGCGACTTTTGTCCCCGGAAGAGATAATGGTTTGGCGGATGCTTTGTCTCGCTTACAGATGGAGCGATTTTTTACGCTGTTTCCGGAAGCGGACGAGTTGAGCTGTCATTACCCGAGCCACCTATGGCACATTGTCTAGACTTGGTAGCAAAGAATGTTTTGCGTTCTTTGGCTCCGGCGACCATGGCGGGATACCAATCAGCATGGTCATTATGGGTGTCGCATCTTCAGTCTTTGGGTGCATCCCCCGATAGTTTTTCGGAAACTTTGGTTTTGTCCTTTTTAAATTCCTTATTCCGTATGGAGTATGCATGGTCTCATGTAAACAAAATTTTGGCAGGAGTATCCTTTTTCGTTAAGTTAAAAAATTTCCCTTCATGCTCTTCCTTTTTTACAGTGCGTCAGGCCCTGAAGGGTTACCGTAAAGCGAAATTTTTGCCCGATTCTAGGAAGCCCATTACTGTCCCACTTTTGGAGAGCTTATGTGCAGTTACGTCGGTCGTTTGTTTTTCTTATTATGAGTCGGTCCTTTTTCGGGCGGCTTTTTCGTTAATGTTCTTTGCGGCACTGAGAATATCGGAGCTGGTGCCGACAAGTAGGACGCTTAGCTCTGGTCTTTTTCTCTCGGATGCGGTTTTATCTGACGTGTCGTGTTGCATTTTAATACGCTTCTCTAAGACGGATCAATTAGGTGTTGGGAAGCGCGTTGATTTACACAGGTTTCGCAACTCTTCCATATGTCCGGTGCGTTTATTACAAAAATTTTTGACAATCAGATCGGCCGGTTCTGAATTCTTGTTCAATCATCGGGATGGTAGGCCATTGACTGGCTATCAATTCAATGCTGTTTTTAAAAAATGTCTCGTTCAATTGGGATTGGAAGAGGAAAGGTTGACTTCACATTCATTTCGTATTGGTGCTGCTACTGAAGCTGCAAGATTGGGTCTCGATGATCAAGTTGTTAAAAAGTTGGGCAGGTGGAAGTCGGATGTTTTTCAAACTTACATCCGCCCTGACACTGTTTGTTAAAAAATTTTTTTAAAGGTCAATGTCTGGACGTGTGGATCATCGGACATTCGTTCGTGCACTGGGCTCGTGCACGAGCCAGAAGACGTCCTTATGGCGAAAACATCGGTTTAGATCCCAATTATTTTAGGGTTCAGTGGTTTAGCAAGAGAGGAATGCTGTGGTCGGAATTTCGTCCGGAAATTTTTAGACTACTGCAGTTTCTTCCCCCCCCCCGGATATACTAGTTGTACACCTTGGGGGGAATGATGTAGGCAGAGCGAGAACTTTAGACCTGATTTTTGCGATCCGGGATGACTTGCAATTATTAAGGTCAACATTCCCTTTTATGACCATCGTTTTTTCGGAGGTTATACCTAGACTCGCTTGGTTCAAGCATTGTTACTTGAAACCACTTGAAAAAATCCGTAAGCGCGTAAACAGGGCTTTGGAGAAGCTGCTGCGCGTCGTTGGTATTTTATCCTTTCGGCATATAGAGTTGGAGGGAGGTACTAGTGGACTATACAGGTTTGATGACACCCATTTATCAGACATTGGCCTGGATACTTTTAATGCCAATCTGGGTACTTGCGTGGAAGAGGCCGCGTGGTGGGGGTGTGCCAGGCGGGTGTGAGCCGCCTGCCTTTTGGATGTGTCGATGTATTTAGTTGAGTAATGACAACCTGGGTCGTTGGGACCGGGTTTGTTCTATACTGCTGTTATTTAAAGTTTAAAAGATTTATCGATCTTTAATGTGTAAAATAATAAACGGCCGCGGCCTCTTTCATTCCAAATTTAAGTCTGAAGGTGTCTTATTTAATAGTTATAAGTAAGCTTAAGGAAATCCTGCCTACTACCCCATGAAGAGAAAAGGGAACGAATGGCCCCTTTTATTCATGGGGTAGTGGCAGGTGAGGATAGTTTAGGAGAAGGAATAGGCAGAATTTAAGTTGTCAGGCAGTTTAGAGCCTGTCAGAGTTTAATGTAAACTGATTGGCTATAGGGTTTAGTTAGTTTACTTGAGTATCTAGGGAGAATAAGCCCCTGACCTGTCTGAGCCGGTTTCTCCCGCCTGTGAAGAAGTTCAAGTTGATTGGCTGAAGGGGTTCAAGAGGACCCATTTAAGGATCCCCTCACAGATGAGCCGTCACTCCGTCGGTCAAGCAGCGAAGAAAGAAGACAGCCCAGCGGTTCCCCTCCCACCCCCCCCCTTTTTGTTTGTCGCGGTCAGTTTGTTATTTTAGGGTCACCTTCGGTCAGGTCGAAGGGGGACGTTTGTTGTATTTTAAGTTGGATGTGTCGATGTATTTAGTTGAGTAATGACAACCTGGGTCGTTGGGACCGGGTTTGTTCTATACTGCTGTTATTTAAAGTTTAAAAGATTTATCGATCTTTAATGTGTAAAATAATAAACGGCCGCGGCCTCTTTCATTCCAAATTTAAGTCTGAAGGTGTCTTATTTAATAGTTATAAGTAAGCTTAAGGAAATCCTGCCTACTACCCCATTGTATTTCTGTCCATCCTATTTTTATGTTTACACAGCTCTGCCAAACAGCACATCTATGTGTGGTAGGGCAGAGGAGACCTGATTTTTCTCTCCTATCGTTAATTAAATTGATCAGGTCTTGTCCTTCACCCAAGCCTGTAACTGGACAGTGATCAGCTCAATGCTCTCTCCTCCTATCAGCACACTCCTCTTTACCACCTCAACTAATGGGCTCCTTGTGCTGCTTCTCACTTTACTAGTCTGAGCTTTACTGATACTAAATCAAATTCAAGTACATACAAAGCATGCTTTAAAAATATATATACTGTACATATTTAATTTTTTATTATTAAATACAGAGCTGAATTAACTTGTGTCTTTTATATCAATAGTTTTGAAGTGAATGTAAAGTCTTGTTTTTTTTTTTTTTTTTTAAATAACAATCATGTTATACTTACCTGCTCTGTGCAGTGGTTTTGCACAGAGCAGCCCAGATCCTCCTCTTCCCAGGTCCCTCTTTGGCTCTCCTGGCTCTTCCCTCCTATCAAGTGCCCCCACAGCAGGCAGCTTGCTATGGGGGCACTTGACCCGAGCTGCAGCTCCATGTGTCCATTCAGATCCATTCCTGATTCAATGTGTCCATCCATTCCTGATTGGCTAACAGACTTTGATTGTCAGTCGCGGGAGCCAATGGCGCCACTGCTGTGTCTCAGCCAATCAGGAAGGAGAATCCCGGGTGGCCAAGGGGCTTGTGGACATTGCTGGAGAGAGATGGGGCTCAGGTAAGTATTAGGAGGTGCTGGGGAGGTTGCTGCACACAGAAGGCTTTTATCTTAATGATTAGAATGCATTAAGATAAAAAAAGAACCTTCTGCCTTTACAACTCCTTTAAGTATACACTTCACATTTTTCAGTAGAGATCCATTGAGGAATAAATGGTTCTACTGTGATGTATGTAAATATGATAAAAAGTATGTAGGTTACAGAAATACAGTATAAATATGCTTCTCCAGTGCAGCTCTTGGAATATGATTATTAGCATTCATATTTTAGAGAAAGAAAAAACTTGGACATGGACTGCGGTGAAATTTATTAATCAAGTGCCAGGTATTACACCTCATTGTCATCCACAGCAGGGTTCTGCCTTGCTAGCACAAGCCATCTGCGTCTTTTTTCTTTCTTTTTCCAGCTTTCTTCTGTCTCATTAGCCAGCACTTATTTCTGACATTCATTATAATATTGTAACAAACCAGAAAATAAATGGACTGAAATTTTGTTACAAATGGCCTTTGTAGTTGTGACCTTTTTCACCTTCTCGTCAACTAGTGATTTCATATGAAAAGACCTTGTCACATCCTAAATTAAATAAAAATAAAAAGCTGCTTGGAAATAAAAACTTTTAATACTCACCTGTCCCTCTGTCCATGTGTGGGCAGGGTCATCTGCACCTATGCATGTGGGGGTACCTCTTGCATTGAGTAAGCTCATCAATGCCTGGGATCAGACGGAGACTGCGGCAATGTGAAGAATCTAACTTTAAAGCAGTTCCCAACCCAGCGGGCTGAACAAAAAATAAACAGGAGCTTGTTGTACTAACTATCCAATGTTAGTACAGCAATCCCCCTGCTGAGCTATTGTGTTCTGCCTCCCCCCCATTAAAACACACCTGGCTGAGAAGCTAAATTGATGCAGATCAGGAGATGTTTTTTGGTCATGCTCCTTCAACAGAAGCCGGACAGGTTTCTATACACACGGGCCAAATGTTGGTTTGGTTTCTATTGAACTGCTTGATATTCGGCCTGTGTGTATGGGGCGTTAGAGATGAGCCTTCACTATGTGCAGTAATAAAATAGAGTTCCTCTGAAAGCAACTTGTTCCATGTCACTACACACTGTAAATTGTATGTTTGAATTAGGAGGTATGTGCATTAGGAGTGAGTGACACACCCACTCCACCAATCCAGAGTACCGTAGCAGAATGAGGTCCCACCGAGCATCTAGTGCCAACCTCATGCATGCTCTCACTTAACTCTTCCCTCCCCATACCTCGTGACCAGGCCATATAGATCTCCATAATATGGGTTTGGATCAAGTTGCCATTGGATACTGACTGCTAGGGAGGGAGCCAAAATATTGACCCCCCTCACTACTGGAGGACCTGCCACCTCACCAGGTACTACGCTAATGACTGGTTGCTTGTAGCTTGTTCCTTCACTTGGTAATGCTTAGCAACTACACTCCTCTTCTCCATGTCTTGCCAAGATACCCTTTTTTGTAACAGTGTTTACTTTATACCCCGTAGTGCAATTAAAGACCCTGGTTCTTCAGATATGCCAGACCCAACATGCACTCCTTTGAATAACTTCAGATCAGGCTTAGAACGGTTAACGTAACTATACTGGAGAAATGCCACTCAACAGTTTAACATGAGCAATGTTCTTTACCTAATCCTGACAAGAATAATGTACGGTAGTCACCTAGGCATACCTCCAGGAAGTGAGGGTCTGTAAACATTGTCCGTGACAATGACTGTGTTCACAGGTGATGCTGGAACTCTTGGACCCACTGCTTCCCGTCTTTTGGGGCCTCAGCCATCTCCCTTCTTATAGCACAGGTGGGCTGGACCAGGACTAAAAGCCTGGGAACTAAACAAGAAACACTTAAACTTTTCCACAGGCTGCTGGCTTACATAATTTAACCTGCCTACCCATGCCGCCATCCTCTGCTGTATTAAAGAGACACTATGACTGTGACACTATGACTGATGGATGCTTGGGTCTCCTTTGGGCAATGTTATTGAATTCACCAAGACCCCATGGCTTACTTCATGTTGGCACCCACAAATGCCTACCTCCAATTTCACCTGGCAGTGGCAGCAAAGAGGTGAGTTCACATTGTCACTGCTGCAAAGTTTTGATTTGCGGCAATTTTAACTAGGCAGAGTTTAATGGGCAGTACCAACTGTCAAACTTGCCCATTAAAGTCAAAAGGACCACACTGCAACCTTGTGCCAAATGAGACTATGATAATCCAATGTAAAATCTCATTTGGGTTAGAAAACAATCCCCCTGAAGATTGGAAAACAGGGATTACAGCATTGCCTTTCAGAGGGCGGTGAAATCTGCCATTGTGAAAGCAGTGTGTCACCTTAGAACACAGCAGCGACATGGCTGGTGGATGGAACCACATCACTCAGCAGGAGATTGGACACCCAAAACGCCCAGGAGTGTGTCTGATGCAGAAGCTTCAACAGGCAGGAATTTCTTAATGTAGAGACCTGCAGCATGAACAGTTGTTGTTAACCCTTACATATATACCCAGTGAAGTGACTAGCCCCAGGTAATACATAGTGATTAAACACATACGGTAGGTTCTACCTGTTTATCTGCGGAAGTTTAATTTCTCTACATCAGTTTAAAGTCCGTAATTTACAGAGCTTTTCTGAGCTTGCAGAGGGTAGGGATCAGATGCCACACACTGCACAGCTCAGAGAGGAGACCTGAGTGGGGGCAAGGGACCCGCTTTTCACACAATCTCATATACACAGCTGAGGTTGTCAATCATAGGCTGTGTGCTGGAAGCCCTCTCCCCTGTCCCCCTCTATCCCTTGGAGTCAGTACAGCCTGTCTGAAATGACTCATGCAGATAGCAGAGGAAGGAGACAGCAGACAGAAATCACACTCAGTGCTGTGGATAGAGGCAAGGACGCACTATGGAAGGATATGCTTTGTTTATTTATTATATCAGATGTTTACAAGCACTTTAATGCATTAAGAATGCCCCTAGCCTTCATCCATTTTATCCTAAAAAAAATGATCCTCTCAAACTGTAATTTGGTAACGAGAAAGGTGTTTGTTCAGTTTTGTATAAATGTTGCAGAGTTCACCACCTGCCATGTTTTTATATCTCATGGAAACCCTATTGGCCAGATCTTTCGGCTTGAGTTCTTTTGACTGCTTTCCTGTTTTGGCCATTATATACTCACTGCCAGATTTTTTATTTATTTTATATTATAAGGAATTCAACAGCAGAATCTAAAATATGTGAAGAAGAACTGAAGCACAATAAACTGGCAGATGGACTTGAAATGAGTTGGAAACTGTAACAGGGAGATCTGCTAGTTGTAGTTTTCAAGACATACCAGAAGCAATCAGGATTCTACTTTTATTATAGAGTAATCATATTATTGCAGCAAAAGACCATTCAGTGGTAGCAGGGAGATCTTTCCAGTAACTGGTACAATTTGATAGTGGATTGTAATGTATTTGAAAATGTTTATTTTCTAGGTTGTATAATAAAGAGTTTATTTTTTTTAACAAAAGTTTATAATGTGGTCTATGTAGTGCCTAGAAAGTTCATATGCAATATTTCTAGCTTTATTTGATATCAGGTTCTTTTTTTTTTTTTTCTAAAATATCACTTTTGGTAAATTAACTTTTTAAATCCACAAGTTATTAAAAAAAAAACACAAACTCAATTTGAAAAAAAAGAAAATCTGTAAAACTGAAATAAAACACAAATAAACCATAATGTCATCTTAATGTTGTAAGGTGAGGCAGTAAGAGGAGAAGCTCTGACACCACTGCCAAATGCCAGATGCATCTTTGCCTATTCAGAATGGCCAGTATTCAGTCATAACATAACATAACAAAAAAATTGGCCCTACTGTGTATGTATGGGAGTTAGGGACCTTAGATTGTACGCTCCTTGAGGGCAGGGATTGATGTGAATGTGCAATGTATATGTAAGGCGCTGCGTAAATTGACAGCGCTATATAAGTACCTGAAATAAAATAAAATAACATAGGGGAATGAGCTGTGCACCGCTATCTGTGGTAGTTCAATACAACTGCATACAGAATGCCCCCATTGTTGTCAAGATTTCTATGGCTACAAAGGAGGAAGTTTTAGAAGGTCATAGCTGTCTGCAATGTACAGTAAATTGAAAGCTCGGTTTTAATACCTTTATTTTACAAAATGGATTGTATTACACACACACATATATATATACAGTGCCCTGCCGAAAGTTTTCGGCCCCCTTGAACTTTTCAACCTTTTGCCACATTTCAGGCTTCAAACATAAAGATATAAAACTGTAATTTTTTGTGAAGAATCATCAACAAGTGGGACACAATCATGAAGTGGAATGAAATTTATTGGATATTTCAAACTTTGTTAACAAATAAAAAACTGAAAAATTGGGAGTGCAAAATTATTCAGCCCCTTTACTTTCAGTGCAGCAAACTCTCTCCAGAAGTTCAGTGAGGATCTCTGAATGATCCAATGTTGACCTAAAAGATTAATGATGATAAATAGAATCCACCTGTGTGTAATCAAGTCTCCGTATAAATGCACCTGCACTGTGATAGTCTCAGAGGTCCGTTTAAAGTGCAAAGAGCATCATGAAGAACAAAGAACACACCAGGCAGGTCCGAGATACTGTTGTGGAGAAGTTTAAAGTCGGATTTGGATACAAAAAGATTTCCCAAGCTTTAAACATCCCAAGGAGCACTGTGCAAGCGATAATATTGAAATGGAAGGAGTATCAGACCACTGCAAATCTACGAAGACCTGGCCGTCCCTCTAAACTTTCAGCTCATACAAGGAGAAGACTGATCAGAGATGCAGCCAAGAGGCCCATGATCCCTCTGGATGAACTACAGAGATCTACAGCTGAGGTGGGAGACTCTGTCCATAGGACAACAATCAGTCGTATACTGCACAAATCTGGCCTTTATGGAAGAGTGGCAAGAAGAAAGCCATTTCTTAAAGATATCCATAAAAAGTGTCGTTTAAAGTTTGCCACAAGCCACCTGGGAGACACACCAAACATGTGGAAGAAGGTGCTCTGGTCAGATGAAACCAAAATCAAACTTTTTGGCAACAATGCAAAATGTTATGTTTGGCGTAAAAGCAACACAGCTCATCACCCTGAACACACCATCCCCACTGTCAAACATGGTGGTGGCAGCATCATGGTTTGGGCCTGCTTTTCTTCAGCAGGGACAGGGAAGATGGTTAAAATTGATGGGAAGATGGATGGAGCCAAATACAGGACCATTCTGGAAGAAAACCTGATGGAGTCTGCAAAAGACCTAAGACTGGGACGGAGATTTGTCTTCCAAGACAATGATCCAAAACCTAAAGCAAAATCTACAATGGAATGGTTCACAAATAAACATATCAAAGTCCAGACCTGAATACAATCGAGAATATGTGGAAAGAACTGAAAACTGCTGTTCACAAACGCTCTCCATCCAACCTCACTGAGCTCGAGCTGTTTTGCAAGGAGGAATGGGCAAGAATTTTAGTCTCTCGATGTGCAAAACTGATAAAGACATACCCCAAGCGACTTACAGCTGTAATCGCAGCAAAAGGTGGCGCTACAAAGTATTAACTTAAGGGGGCTGAATAATTTTGCACGCCCAATTTTTCAGTTTTTTATTTGTTAAAAAAGTTTGAAGTATCCAATAAATTATGTTCCACTTCATGATTGTGTCCCACTTGTTGATTCTTCACAAAACATTACAGTTTTATATCTTTATGTTTGAAGCCTGAAATGTGGCAAAAGGTTGAAAAGTTCAAGGGGGCCGAATACTTTCGCAAGGCACTGTATACATATTTATATAGATATATATATATATATATATATATATATATATATATATAAATATATATTTATAACAAAAGTGGAATTACACTTTCTCTGTAAATTTAAATGTTTATCTGGGGAAAGGCTACAGAAATACTTTAAGTGCATCATAAATAAAAACATCAAGTATCTTGATCCCAATGAAGACTATGAACTAAGTACCCACAAAATGATGTCCTAAACATGCCCTGCTCTTTTTCACTAAATGACTACAGGCTCCAATCAATAGCATGTGAGAGTACTTAGTATGCTGTATGCTTTCAATTCCTTTAATCATGCTAACTGTAACATGTGATATTTATTGCTCTAAAGCAACCAAACAGACCCCTGCTACAACGTTACGCAGGTCATAGGCTCAAGGTCAGTCACATGCATCCAAATGTTACGCATTTTATTGTTGTCATTGTAGGACAACATAACATTAATATAAGTAAAAAAAATTACACAAGACTGTCTATTGTGTAAAGGGAAACTATAATTAGCCCAGTTTTATTTTAAAAGTTTTGTTACTGAATTGAGAAAAAAAAAAAAATATATATATATATATATAAATATATCTATCTATCTATCTATCTATCTATCTATCTATCTATCTATCTATCTATCTATCTATCTATCTATCTATCTATCTATCTATCTATCTATCTATCTATCTATCTATCTATCTATCTATCTATCTATCTATCTATCTATCTATCTATCTATCTATCTATCTATCTATCTATATAAAGTCTGATTCAATTCTCAGCTCTCTGATAAAGGTTGAATCATATTCTAAAGTCTCATTTGATTTATATAAACAAATTGCTTCTCCCAGCATAGCTGAAAAGGGCACAATATCAACAACGTGAAAAGCAAACTATACCTACAACTGCTGGTTGGATGGGATAAACTGCATAACCAGAGCTTCATCTACTGGCTGGATAGAAGGCATAAGATTCAATCCACAAAGCTGTGTGTGTCACCAGCTTATAAAATTGCATTCAAAAACACAGAAAGATCATGTATTTTAATTGCTTACTTGCGATGCTTTTCTTGTCCATAATTGATTTTTAGTTCACTTGCATTAATTTGCTAATAAATTTAAGGAGAATGAATCCTCTATCACAGACCCCTCCCTCCTTGGATATCATAACTAGGGATGATCAAACTTTTGAAAAGTTTGGTTTGGCCAGAACACCCAAATTTCCCGAAAGTTCGGTTTGGATTCCAGAACCCCATTGAAATCAATGGGAGCCAAACTTCTGGTATCAAAAAACACCATTTTGAAGCCCTAAAACCATAAATGCCCCTAAAAAGTGCCTAGGGTTCTGGGTCATGCCCCAGGGACTATTAATCACACAAAAAGTTCTTAAAAATTGTCGTTTTTGATAGAGAGCCAATTATTGAAAAAATTATTGAAAAAAAAAAAGAGATTTCTTTGGATTTAGTGTCTGGGGGGTCTAAAAAGTGTACCTGTGAAGTTTCAGCTCTGTAGCATGTCCAGAACCAGAAAAAAAAACAGATTATTTTTCTTAGAATTTCAGTAGCGTAGGGATGGTGTTACCCTCCTTTCACATCTGGGCGTTTTTGTTTCAGGCATTTTTCAGGCGGTTTTTGGGAGTTTGGAGGCAGGCATGACATCTGAACTTATGTATAGGGGTATATAATGGAAAATTGTTACCAATACTTACCGTAATTTTCCTTTCCTGGCTCTGCGTCATGCCATCATACTACGGGTCAACTCCGCCCCTCTGACCCCCATAGGACATCCCTGAAATAGCATAAAAGGCAGGCAGTACCTGGTGGAGGTGTTCTGTATGAGCTCGTGACGGACCAGGGAGGGTTTTGTGCTGGCATGACGCAGAGCCAGGAAAGGAAAATTACGGTAAGTATTGGTAACAATTTTCCATTTTCCTGGCTCTGCGTCATGCCATCATACTACGGGACTTAACTAGCCACAACACAGGGTGGGAAGAATAAATTACAAACACCAGGTACTGCTGCAAGAAACTAATTGTAATATCTTGATACAGCAGAAGACACTACTGAAGCTCCCATCTGAGCATACTGGGATGACATCACATCCAGCTAATGTTTTATGCAGGTATTAGGAGATCTCCAACCTGCTGCCTTACAGACCACGTCTGCCGATACTTTGGACCAAACTGCCCAGGAGGATGACACCGCTCTTGTGAAATGTGTTCGGATCTCCTGAGGAGGGGGAAGGCCTTCCAGGAAGTAAGCTGTTTGGATTGCTTTAACTATCCCTGTCGAGAGG
The DNA here is from genome assembly GCF_965119305.1 of Pelophylax lessonae. Classification (NCBI taxonomy): domain Eukaryota; kingdom Metazoa; phylum Chordata; class Amphibia; order Anura; family Ranidae; genus Pelophylax; species Pelophylax lessonae. Next base: position 337,523,293 of record NC_138768.1, read on the forward strand.
ACTCTTGGAGGGCCCGGCATACCCATCCTGGGACCCTTTGGGAATACAAAAAAAGAGCATCTGTTTTCCGGAACGAGGCCGTTCTGGGCAGCTATGTCTGTGGGAGAGACTTCATATCCAGATCATACCATCTAGGCTCCTCCAAGTCTGATTGAGAAGGTGAATAAGGCTTGGGAGTACCGATTCCCAATTAAAATGAAATTCCGACGAGACTTTAGGAAGGGACTTCGGAGAAGGTTGTAACACTATGCTGACCTGAAGGAAGGTGCAGAACGGCTCTTTGTAGGAGAAGGCCGCAGCGTCTGAGCCTCATCTGGCTGAGACCAAAACTGTCAAGAAAACCGTCTTTAATGTCAGGTCCCATAAAGGACTGTCCGAATCTGGGGAAAAAAGGGGCTTTTTAGCAACCCCGTTAATACTAACAGTAAATCCCACTTTGCCGCATGGAGGAATCCAACTACTAGAGACTCCTTTGACCATGAGGTATTGGTAAGGGCCAAAAGTGCTGAAATTTGTACTGTAAGCATGTTGAAGCTTAGTCCTGAGTCGAGGCCGTACTGCAGAAAATCCAATATATTCGCCACTGAGGGGAAACGGAAAGATAATCCCTGTTGGACTGAGAAATCCTCGAACCTCTGCCACACTCTATAATAAGTGGCCTTTAATAGATTCTTTCCTGGATTACAGAATGGTGGACATTACCGAGTCAGAGAGATCTAGATTCTGGCGCTTGCTCCTCTCAAATTCCATGCAGTCAAGGCCAGACAGGCCGAGTTGGGGTGAGTGTGGCCGTTGCAGATGAGAAGGTCCCTGACCTGAGGGAGCCTTATTGGAGGACACACCGCCAGACGACAAAGAAGGGGAAACCATGGCCTCCTCGGCCCGAATAGAGCTATCACAATATCGGGTACTCCCTCCTCCATGATCTTCACCAATGATTTGAGGATCAGAGTAATTGGTGGAAATAGGTAGACCTGCTTAAAGCCCCACTTCTGATAGAGAGCATCCTGGGCCAGAGCTTGCAGGCCGAAGAAGTGGGAAAAAAACGTGACAGTTGAAATGTGTCGCCATTAAGTCTATCTCGGGAACCCCCATTGCTCGACAAATATTTTGGATTTTGCATCCATCCTGTGTAGTTGGTGAAGTTCCTGCTCAACTGGTCTGCTAGGGTATTCTGAGGGTCCGGGAGACACGATGCTGAACAGTCCAACAAGTGGGCTTCGGCCAAGGAGAAGATCTCCGCAGTTACCTGGAGAAGTTTCAGACTTCCTGTCCCCCCTTGTTTCACAATGTACGATACTGCTGTTGTATTGTCCATGAGAAGTCTGACTCTCCTGCCTTGGATTACGAGCTGAAACGTCTTCAGCGCCTCCCTGGCCGCTGTTCGTTCTAGGAGATTCAAGGAACATGGCAAACTCTGGTCCACACTCCCTGCACTTTCAGTTGTAGGCAATGTGCCCCCCAACTCTGGAGACTGGCATCCGCAGTAATCGTGATCCAGTCTCCAGGGCTGACGGGCCCGCCCAGGGAGAGGTTGCTCCTCTTGGTCCACCACAGAAGGTTGTTGGAAACTAAGCAAGGAACCTGGAACCTCTGGCTGAGAGAACCGCGGCGCCACTGGCTTAGAAGGCAGAACTGAAACCTTCTCCTGTGCCACCGTGCCCAAGGCACTGCCAGGATACAGGCCATTAGGAGACCTAAAAAAAAACTCATGCCTCGATGAACCGTGATTTCCTTTGAGGACCTAATCCCCTTGGTCCCCGCACAGACTCGATCAATCTTCTCTCTTCACAGGAAAATCTTGTATTGGACTGTACTGAAACCGCCTGCCCAGGTAGGTTAGGCATTGGACGGAACAAGTTGGCTCTTCTGCACATTCACCATCCACCCAAATTCTGATTCAAGACTTGATCCCGGCGGTCTATGAGAAAATCCCTGGAGTGAGCCAACACCAGGCTATAGTCCACATAATGCTCAGGATCCCTGGCCCCAGAAAGATGGGCATGACCTTAACTAGCACTGAACAGCTATCTAGGAGTAAGTAGACTGAATTCAATTCTACTAAAACTTGACAAGATGAAAGCTCTCGAGAGTCCTGCAGGCTAAGGTGTTAACTAGCAGCAGTGCTCCTACGTCGCTCTAAGCAGGATATCACTGAGGAAACGAATGCCCTAAGGGTAGAGAGTACCTCCAGAAGGATTCTGGGGCGGGAGCCATGACCAAAAACATACCCGGACCCAGAAGGATGGACATGACATTCGCTTGCAATGAACAGCGATCCAGGACTTAAGTAGACTGGATTTGGATCTACTAAAAATGAACATGATACTCCAAGATCTAGAGGGTCCTGCAGGCAAAAACGTTACTTAGCAGCACCACCCCTACTTCGCTATCCGCAAAATGTCACTTGAGGAAATAAATGCCATAAAGATTGATAGTACCCTCAAGAGGGTTCTGGGGAGAATGCCAACCAAAAACATACCATGACCTAGGTCAAGTCATTGTCTACTAGAAAAAACCTGAGTGCTGACGAACCCAGACTATAGGAATATGTAGACTAGCGTTTGCTAAGTCCAGAAAAAGGCACCAGCCCTTCCTTACCACCAGAATAATGGTTTTCCAGGATTCTGTCATAAAGGACCTTCATAAATACCTGCATGTGCTTAGCACCAAGAATCATCCAAAGGCCATCTGACATTTGTGACACAAGAGAGGGAATGAATATTCATGCTCCACCTCTGCGTCCGCATCAAAAGAATGCCCTGAGCCAAAAATCACTCCTTAAAACTGTTGACAGATTGGTGGAGCATGGGAGCTATGGTAAGGAAGCAGGAAACTTCTGCAGAGATGAGAACATTAGCGATCATTGATCCTCAAACGTTTAAAAATGTCTTCCAGGGTATGGGAGGTAATGCAAACATTGTACACTGCTTTCTTTTTAAAACCTGCATCTGACCATAGCTCTAGAGCAGTGATAGCGAACCTCGGCACCCCAGAACCACACCTCCCACAATGCCCAACTATACCTCAGAGTGTATGAGCATCATGGGAAATGCAGCCCCAAAACATCCAGGGCGCCAAGGCTTCTGAAACCACAAGCCCCCTGTTGCCTCTGCATTGAGGAAGCATGCCTATGGCTGTTAGACTCTGCAAAGCCTCAGAAAGGAGAACATGCAAGGGCCCCCCATGGACTTACAGTGGTGAACTGTCCCTCACAGCACTGGGGCAGTTTGACTCAGAACCCTAGAGAAGCTAAGAGCACAATTATCAGTATTACTGCCCTCTGCTGGTTAAGAGGCATATGTGCTGCTGTACAGAACCTAGTGTTCCCCGGTGGTCCCCCATTCATCCACTAACCAGGTCTAAACCTGCTTAGCTTCTGAGATCAAGCACATACAGGGTGGTGTGGTGTGGCCGTAGGCTATCACCACTAAGGCAACTCTGATGCTGTAGTGCTGGGCCATCCTGAAGAGCCAGGCAAACAAACCTTTACCTGAAACTGAGAAAACTTTACACAAGCTTCCCAACCAGAGCCCTTTCTCCTGCACATGGTGAACCTCATCTGCTCTAAGCAATAAGGACTAATAGGATAGCCACAGGCTGCACAAAGTGCCAGCTTATGCTGTTGTCTGTCACCTACAAACAGAAGTAACCTTGTTTTTTGTCTTTGCAGCAGGTAGCAACAGTATTGTAAAGCAGCGCAAGCTGTATGCCAACACTTGGGAATGGTGACTACATCCAGTGTTCACAGTAACTTTGTGGCTACAAATAGTGGACAGGAGAACCTCGGACTACCCCATTACGGCATAGACACATTCTCCTTCCTGGCAACGTATCCTCCCAGCACCTCATTGTGCTAAGCATGAGAGGAAGATCCTTGGACTACCTCCTTAAGGTATTGCTGACATACAGTATCCTCCAAATTAGTGATAAGATGATGTGAAGCATTCGCCAAGTGACAGCATTCACAGCTGTGTCAATATTTCAGTCTGTGATCTGCTGGGGAATAAAATCAAAGTTGCAGGGTGCTTAGTTCACATTCATCCCCACAACACTGTGGCTCCACACTCGATCAGGTCCATTCAGAGTGACCAACTGACGAAAATTTATTCCGTCCTGGCCACATATATTGCTCTCTCTTTTTTTTTTTTTTTTTTCCAAAAAAGATAAAGAAAAACAAAAACGCATTCCTTCCCAAAAAAAATCTTCAGTGCTTTGCGGCTGGCGGCAGCTTTAGACAAAAATACCCCAAGCTTCAACACAGGCAAAGTAGACCAGGATGTGCATGTACTCACAGTGAGGGCAGCAGAGACCCAGTTACACACAGTGTATTGGCCACAGAGGAAAAGGAAGCCAGCTGCACCTGCAGACTGCCTCCACTGATTAACCAAAAGCTCCAAGGTGATCAGAGGAAGCCTGGGCTGGCCCCCTCCCCCCACACTGGAGCATGCAAAACCACCATCTCTAGTGAACTACAAGAGCCAGCAAGCACGTTTAAGGGGAGAAAAATACAACAAAAAAATTGCCAGCCAGCTTCATAACACCATTCATACTGTAACAACAGCGAGGAAAGAACCTCCACTGTAATACGGCATCTGTGCCAGTTTTGACTGTCAATTAGTGGTATCAGTATGAAAATGCAGCAATTTATACTGCAATGTAACTTAACCCCAGCACCAAGGGGAACCCACCATCGAGGGAGATTTACAGCCCATAAGAGGGGGTCTTCTTACCCAGGACAGAGGCTGAACCTGGGAAGGCCACAAGGAAGGATAACATATTTTTTCAAGGTGTCCGGAGCGAGGATGAAAAACCAGGTACTGCCTGCCTTTTATGCTATTTCAGGGATGTCCTATGGGGGTCAGAGGGGCGGAGTTGATCCGTAGTATGATGGCATGACGCAGAGCCAGGAAATATATATATATATATATATATATATATATATATATATATATATGTGTGTGTGTGTGTGTATGTATATATATATATATATATATATATATAGATATAGATATATATATATATATATATATATATATATATATATATATATATACATATACTGTACATAAAAAGTACAGTAAAAATGCAGGAAAGGGAATTGGGGAGCATACTAATGTGAATTTATTTTATTTTGCAATGTATCAGTGTGTTTTACTTTTTGATATATATACAGTATGTGTGTGTGTGTATATACATATACATGTATATACACATATGTGTATATATATATATATATATATATATATATATATATACAGTGGGTACGGAAAGTATTCAGACCCCCTTAAATTTTTCACTCTTTGTTATATTGCAGCCATTTGCTAAAATCATTTAGGTTCATTCTTCTTCCTCATGAATGTACACATAGCACCCCATACTGACAGAAAAAAACAGAATTGTTGACATTGTTGCAGATTTATTAAAAAAGAAAAACTGAAATATCACATGGTCCTAAGTATTCAGACCCTTTGCTGTGACACTCATATATTTAACTCAGGTGCTTTCCATTTCTTCTGATCATCCTTGAGATGGTTCTACGCCTTCATTTGAGTCCAGCTGTGTTTGATTATACTGATTGGACTTGATTAGGAAAGCCACACACCTGTCTATATAAGACCTTCCAGATCACGATGCATGTCAGAGCAAATGAGAATCATGAGGTCAAAGGAACTGCCTGAAGAGCTCAGAGACAGAACTGTGGCAAGGCACAGATCTGGCCAAGGTTACAAAAAGATTTCTGCTGCACTTAAGGTTCCTAAGAGCACAGTGGCCTCCATAATCCTCAAATGGAAGACGTTTGGGACGACCAGAACCCTTCCTAGAGCTGGCCGTCCGGCCAAACTGAGCTATCGGGGGAGAAGAGCCTTGGTGAGAGAAGTAAAGAAGAACCCAAAGATCACTGTGGCTGAGCTCCAGAGATGCAGTCAGGAGATGGGAGAAAGTTGTAGAAAGTCAACCATCACTGCAGCCCTCCACCAGTCGGGGCTTTATGGCAGAGTGGCCCAACGGAAGCCTCTCCTCAGTGTAAGGCACATGAAAGCACGCATGGAGTTTGCTAAAAAACACCTGAAGGACTCCAAGATGGTGAGAAATAAGATTCTCTGGTCTGATGAGACCAAAATAGAACTTTTTGGCCTTAATTTTAAGCGGTATGTGTGGAGAAAACCAGGCACTGCTCATCACCTGTCCAATACAGTCCCAACAGTGAAGCATGGTGGTGGCAGCATCATGCTGTGGGGGTGTTTTTCAGCTGCAGGGACAGGACGACTGGTTGCAATCGAGGGAAAGATGAATGCGGCCAAGTACAGGGATATCCTGGACAAAAACCTTCTCCAGAGTGCTCTGGACCTCAGACTGGGCCGAAGGTTTACCTTCCAACAAGACAATGACCCTAAGCACACAGCTAAAATAATGAAGGAGTGGCTTCACAACAACTCCGTGACTGTTCTTGAATGGCCCAGCCAGAGCCCTGACTTAAACCCAATTGAGCATCTCTGGAGAGACCTAAAAATGGCTGTCCACCAACGTTTACCATCCAACCTGACAGAACTGGAGAGGATCTGCAAGGAGGAATGGCAGAGGATCCCCAAATCCAGGTGTGAAAGACTTGTTGCATCTTTCCCAAAAAGACTCCTGGCTGTATTAGATCAAAAGGGGGCTTCTACTAAATACTGAGCAAAGGGTCTGAATACTTAGGACCATGTGATATTTCAGTTTTTCTTTTTTAATAAATCTGCAACAATGTCAACAATTCTGTGTTTTTCTGTCAGTATGGGGTGCTATGTGTACATACATGAGGAAGAAGAATGAACCTAAAAGATTTTAGCAAATGGCTGCAATATAACAAAGAGTGAAAAATTTAAGGGGGTCTGAATACTTTCCGTACCCACTGTATATATATATATATATATATATATATATATATATATATATATACCCCTAACCCAAAATCTGTATAGTGGGGTCACCCTGACATGGCAGAGTTCGGTCACCCTGGTATGGCAGGCAGAGTCAGCTATACTACACTACGGTCACCCTGACATGGAAGAGTTCGGTCACCCTGGTATGGCAGCCTCAGGCAGAGTCAGCTAAACTACACTACAGTCACCCTAACACTTAAAGGTATCCCTACAGAAACTAGATTATTGAATCTAACTAGAGTGGTATATAGTACCCTAACTACACTGCATATCCCTTTCCTCACACTAAAAGAACAGCTCCATACAGCAGGAGTAACACAAATGCTTCCACAGCCCCTGTATTACAGTGCTAGAGTTTTGGCGGGGCTATGTTATATACTGGGGGGCGTATGGGGGGCATATTCACTCCTGATTGGCCTCTGGACCCTGTAGTCACTCCAATCACATTTTACTGATGTTTCTGGGCCAATCACGGGCTTTTAAAGCCCAGTTCCTGTCCCAGTGCATTTTGGGCAGTTCTGGTGGCCGAATTCCGAACTTTTACCGCAAAAAGTTCGGAATTCGGACAAATTTCGAACAGCCAATGTTCGGGTCGAACCGATGGTCGACCCAAACCGTTTGATCATCCCTAATCATAACCCATAATAAATAAGCTGGGCCAGCATAGAGAGTAATTAGACACTCTTATATGAGTGTCTAATTACTGTCTATGCTGGCCCAGCTCCTTACCCCCTCTGTTCATCTTGCTGCATAAACTTTTATGTAACTGCCAGGGTAGTAGCCAAGAAGACTAATACAGAGTTTCATTTGAGTGACATCTCATTATCTGCTAATGTTGCTGACATCACATAAAAGAAGCAGTAGCATCAGGATCTACACAAGGGAGGCCTTTAGCAGTAAATACAATAAATGCACATAACATTTTATGAGAAATGATAAAAAAAAATATACCTGTCAGTTTTTTGAAAATTAGAATTTGTATTCCAATATTTGTAAGTTGAGTTGAGTTGTAAAGGTTTGTGTCCCACACGTAAAATCATTATCATGTTCGGTTAGGTTGGGTTGCAGTTCTCTTTATAGATCAAACCAACATTTGAATTCATGTGTAAAATCTTCCAAAAACAGCTGTATTTTTTCTATGGATTACACAGGGTCACAGAGAAATCAATGAATTGCCTAATACAATGTATTCTTAACTTTAAAACACTGTGATGGTACACTGTGTACTTTTTATTCTTTACAAGTATAGGTTTTTAATATACTGATAAGCAAAACTGCTGCAACAATTTCATAGCATCCCTTGTTTTCAGATACTAGTGGGAAAAGCACAGCTAAGCGTTAGAGGCAGTTTAATGTTTCTTTCTGCATCATAAATCAGCTAGGAAAAACAACTTTATTTGTTCTACTTCCTAAAACCAGAAATGATTTGTCAGTCAGCCACAATGGAACATTATCCACTAAGACTAACTTTTTCCAGATAATACTAGACACTGTGGGGAAATACCAGATTCTAAAGTGGAAAATCAAGCCTCTATTTATTATTGATATTATTATGATAGAGGATTTATATAGCGCCAACAGTTTGTGCAGCACTTTACAAAATGTAATAAAAAAACATTACTCATTTTGTCCATATTTATTTCTGAAATGACTCTACAGTACCAGCATTTTCATTTCTCATCAGTAAAACATGACCTAATTTATCTTCTCCCCAGTGATGTGATTTTATTAGATTGGAACGTAGCTATTTGCCATTTGGACAGAAAATGTTTCTCAACTCTAGCCCATGTGCATCTGTGTCCTGCTTAGCATGCAAGCCTCCTTCCCATCCTGTACCAAACCAGACCACACACCTTTCAACAATGGGTGGGTGATAAATCCTCTCCTTCCCCCCTTGCAAGACACTATGCCGCCATGTTGAGGGACAAGGGCCTCTCCTCCACATCCATATTTCTTTAAGTACAAGTTTGCTTTGAGGTATTACTAAACCCACAACAGTAAAATCAGTCTTTATATGCAGTAAAGCATGCTTGTTATGCCCACTGTGGAACCTAAGGGGTTAATTCTCTGCATTGTGTAAAAAAGCTGTTTGATTCTCTCTTCTCTGATCCTCCCCTTCTTCCACAGTCCCCATTCCATCTCCTAATAGTACAGAGCCTTGTGGGCACTCTGCACATGCTCAATTTATTGTATATTGCTGGAAAGTTTTTTTTTGTGGGGGGGTGCATGTGATCATCCCAGGGCCAATCAGCACTGTCAAGGCAGAAAGTCAGGTAATGCAGCCTCATAGGACTGTCAGAGGAAAATTATAATTCATCCTACAAGCTTTAACCAGTGCTCGGCCAGATACTGAGAGAAGTCACAAGATTGCTATATACTGCTGATGAGAAAAGGTATTTAGCACTTTATATTTACTAAAATAATTGTATTTCCATGTTATGAGTACTTCGGGAGACCAGATATAGTGAATGCAGGGTCCTGGGTTTAATAACACTTTAATGGAAACCATGTCATAGAAAAGCTTGCACTGCCAAGATTAATATCTCATTTTGTCTAGGGGGGAGGAGAAAAAGTTTTAATTACCTGATCCTCCGCTCCCCTGGCAGTTGGCACCCCCCCATGTTCCAGCAGTGGATTGTCCCTCGTTGTCATCATGTCCAGCAGTGGCGGTTTTAGGCATGGACGAATGGGGCAGCCACCCGGGGTGGCATTTTTTCATGACACGTGGGGGGCAGCATGACAGTGTTCCCCAACCCCCGGGCCACGGACCGGTACCGGTCTGTGGATCAAATGGTGCCGGGCCGCCCGAGGAACTTTGAATAATTTCACTGTGGCAGCCGAGCCGAGGCGCAGAGCATTGCTCCCCCCCGAGCCCGCCCATTGTGTGACAATAGCGAATGAAAGTTCGCTATTGTCACACTAATCCTCCTCCTGGCCAATCAGGGAGTGAGTCTTCCTGCTTCCTGATTGGCCGAAGGCAAACCCCACGACATTGGCAGAGGAGGAGGCGCCGCGGGAGGACTAAGGAGACGCGGGGAATCCGGGGACTGAACTGAAGAGAAGTGAGGTAAGTGCACGGACGGGTCTCACGGGGGGAACGCTGGCGCTCTGCATTGAAAGGTGGCACGCTGGCATCTCTACATTGAAAGGGGACAATGCTGTGGCACTCTGCATTTATTGGGGGCATTGCTGTGGCACTCTGCATTTATTGGGGGCATTGCTGTGGCACTCTGCATTTATTGGGGGCAATGCTGTGGCACTCTGCATTTATTGGGGGCAATGCTGTGGCACTCTGCATTTATTGGAGGCAATGCTGTGGCACTCTGCATTTATTGGGGGCATTGCTGTGGCACTCTGCATTTATTGGGGGCAATGCTGTGGCACTCTGCATTTATTGTTATGTTGTCATGTTATTTTTTTTTGGGGGGGGGGCGCCGGGAGGGAGTCTTGCCCGGGGAGCAATTTAATGTAGAACCGCCACTGATGTCCAGTGCAGGGCAATGGACCCTAGATCTCTGGAGCATGGAAGAGAAGAAGGTGCGGGGACCAGTCTAGCTGTGGGGAGAGCAGAGGATTGGGTTAGTATATCTTTTTTTTTTGTTACCCTAGACCAGGGGTGTCAGTGGGAGAATTAGTGCATCCAGGGCTGGGTAAGGGCAAGCAAAGGGCCGCATTCGGCCCACGGACCACAGTTTGGAGACCACTGCCCTAGACTAAGGCCAAACATCATACAATGGTCTTCTTTAATTTTCTTTAGATTTACCCTTTAAGGTACATACAAATTGAAAATGTTAAGGTTTGACCTCATATTATATGGTTTTGGTAAATCTAAAGCAAAATTGTACAAGAATATTGTATAGTGTATGGCTAGCCTAAAACGAGCAATTAACCCATGCAGTGAAGCCCCACTGCAAGGTAGAATTTCTTTAATTGCCCTGGAGTTGGGTTTTAAAAAATGTGCTAGAAACATACAAGCCACTGTTTTCCTGTAAGATTTGCAACAGTAGAGAGTCTGATACCCTTTAAACTTATACACATAAATATAATGAAAAAAGAAGAAGTCTATAATTGCCTGAAATACCATATAATTGACCTGCGTATAGGCAAACACCATCAGCTGAATGATTCGATCTGAATGCATATATTCTTCCATGTAACTATTGGTCTGATTTTGATTATAAGCTGATACATGTTATGAATCTTTCCTGGCTTTTAATTACATCAGTATTGCTCAGACAGATGTCACGAGCTAGATTTAGCTAACAGGGTCATAGAATATCTAAGTGCCTTAAAGTGTCTCAACAGCACCACTAGAAAACTGGAAGAACCTATTGGCAGAGGTATTGTGTGTAAGGTCATAGGATGGTACCCTTTTGACATGGGGTTAACCTCAGGTTGCCACCTCATCCTTATAAAATCAAACACATATGAAATAAACAGGTTCTATGGCTGACTTTATTGATTTAGTGCATAAACAGTATATCATTCTCCACAGTACCTTTGTTTTTAATTTCTAATTAAAGAGTTAGGTATCAACCCCTAAGTATATCTGCCCAGAGCTCCAATTCACTGGCACTGAAAGTCTGAGAATTGCTCCACTGTACATACATTTTTATATTAACCACTCAAATGACGGTGGAGTGGTGCTGCTCTCGATCTGGGACAACGTCATATGACGCCACCTCAGAACAGCCACTCTCGTGTGCCCGAGGGGGCATGTAGCACAGCGATCGCAGCCGAGTCGTGTTCCTAGGACACGGCGCGACCTCAATCTGGTAAAGAGCCAATTACATGCCTCTTTACCCATGTGATCGGCTGTGTCCAATCACAGCCGATTACATATAAATGCGGAAGTGTCATTTTTCGGCACTCCTCGCCTCACACTGTCAGAGTGTCTAGGCGAGGAGAGCGGATCAGCGGCTCCTCCTCGAAGGGGAGTACAAGAAAAGTAATCAGGGCACTGATGATCAGTGCCCTGATTACAATATAATAAATGAATGCACATCAATAACAGCAAACAAGGCACATCAGTGACCCCAATCAGTGCCAATCAGTGACCCCAAGCAGTGCCCATTAGTGATGCCAGTCAGTGCCCGTCAGTGCCTGCTCATCTGTGCTGCCCATCAGTGCTGTCCATCAGTGTCCACCAGTACTGCCCATCAGTGCCCACCAATGGTGCCCATCGGTGCCACCAGTCAGTGCCCATCAGTGCCACCTATCAGTGTCTATCAGTGCTGACCACCAGTGCCGCCTATCAGTGCCCATCGGTGCTGCCTATCAGTGCCCATCAGTGAGGCATATTAGTGCCACGTCATTAGTGCCACCTAATCAGTGCCCTTCAGTGCCACTTCATCAGTGCCCATAGCAGCCCATTAGTGCCCTTCAGTGCCGCCTAATCAGCGCACATCAGTGAAGGAGAAAAATTACTTATTTACAAAATTTACTGACAGAAATTAAGAAAAACTTTTTTTATTTTAATTTTTTTTTTTGGAAAAAATTGAAAACCTAGCTGTGATTAAATACCACCAAAAGAGGGGGCGTGGCCGGGATGTGAGACTACACGGACGCACAGGGCTCTAGCTCCGCTCCTGCAATAATCCTATCTGTTCCATCGGCATCCATCCCTTACATCTATACCCCTAAAAACTCACCCTGGGGTCCAGAAGGAGGGGCGGCACTTCGCAGATTCCTCCGTTCTCACCGGGGAAGCTGCGGTCCGCCAAATCCCGGAGTTCGTCCCGTCCTTCGGGTCCCGCGGCGGCCATCTTGGACACGAGGCCTCCTCCGAAGAAGATGTCTGCTGAAGCTCAGCCTGCTCGAGACCCCGGAGGCCCACCGGATCCTTCCCCGGCCGACATTCTGGAGGCAATCAAGGCCTGTAAGGACACCCTCACTGCTAAGATGGACTATCTTGCCACTGACATAAGCCTGATCCGCCACGATCTTGATAAGTTCCGCTCTCGCGTGACGGAGGCGGAGGAGAGGATATCCCAGCTGGAAGACTCCACTCGTGCTGACTCCACGGAGCTCCGAGCCCTTCAGCTTCAGGTTAGAGCACTGCAAGATAAGGCGATAGACACCGAAAACCGTCTCCGTCGCAACAACGTCCGCATCCTGGGCCTGCCGGAGCGGGTAGAGGGCTCCAAACCGGCGGAATTCGCTGAAGCGTTCCTCCCTTCGCTGCTGGGCCTCCCTGACATGCCGCCGACATTTGTGGTGGAGCGGGCACACAGGGTCCCCCCGACACCCCCAGTGCCGGGCGCCCCCCCCCCAGGCCCTTCCTCCTCCGCCTTCTCAATTACAGGCATCGGGACCAAATCCTTGCTGCGGCCAGGGCCAAACAGGAGGTCTGCTATGAAAACACCAGGCTGATGTTTTTCCCTGACTACTCGCCAGAAGTTCAGGGCAAGCGACGCCAGTTCACCGACATCAGGAAGCGGCTAAGAGACAAGGGCCTGAAGTATAGCCTCCTCTATCCCAGTCGCCTGCGTGTCATAGACGGTGACCGGGCTCGGTTTTTTGACACCCCGGAGGCGGCGGCTGCTTGGCTGGATGTTCGCTGACGTGGATGACCGCTCGGCTGCTTGAGACTCTCCGCACTGTCGCAAGTATTGCCTGCACCTCTCCCCCTGCAGCCGAAAGCCCTTTTTCTTCTTAGTGCTTCCCCCCCCTCTCTGAGCCTTTTTTTTTTTTTTTGTTTGCCTGGACCATCTCATTGCTGACTTTGCCTCATCTGGACTGCCTGTCGGTCTTCCCCCCATCTCTGACCCACATCTTCCTGCCCCGCTGCTCTTCCCCCCCCCCTCTGTTGCCTTCTCCCCCCGGATGGATGTCCCTGCTTACTGGAGCTGCCCCCTTCCTTGTGCTGCTGATATCACATTGTCTGCTGACTTTTTTTTTTTTTTTTCCCCTCTCTGTACTGTTCGGACTGTGCTTTCCCAGCCCGGAAAGAGATCTGGGCATCGTGCCTCTTTGATTTCTCCCCCCCTGGAGAGACTGCTCGGCAGGCTGCACGGTTAGCGGTCTGCTATATTTTTTCTGTTTTTGTTTTTGGGTCGAGATCGTCCCCCCGCCACCCCTGTGTTTTATGGGGTGCCCGGGGCACGATAGGGTGAGCCGTTTTGGCTCTAGGGTAACTGTTGTATGTTTTGCTGTACATGCTTGTTTTTTGTTTTTTTGTTTTTCGGTTATGTGTTTTGCTAGTTGGTGCATTTCTTTCTGCTATGCTGTTGCTCACCAGATGGGTCTCCCAGCATGTGCGCGGGTTGGCCCTCTTATGCCTATTATGCCTAGATATGGTGTCACTTAAATCCTCTAGCTTCTCCATCCTTTCGTGGAATGTCCGTGGTCTGAACAACGAATTTAAGCGGGCGCAATTATTTCAGTATGTTAAATCCCACAATCCCTCGATTCTTGTGCTACAGGAGACACATCTGGTGGGCGGCAAGCTACAGGCCCTCAAGAAGCCCTGGGTCCAAAGGGCCTTTCATGCATCCTACTCCTCCTATGCTAGGGGGGTGTCGGTCTTGGTGCGCAAGTCCTTGCCCCATGAGGTTGAGGCGGTTCACACAGACCCCATGGGCAGGTATGTCGTGCTGGTGCTCACCTTGTGGAGGCAGCGGTACGTTGTGGTGGGGATTTATGTACCCCCGCCTTTTAGGGCCGAAGTACTATATGATGTGTTAGATAAGGTTTCCCTCTACGCCCCTGCCAAATTGGTGATTGTCGGGGACTTCAATGCCACCCTCTCCCCCGACCTGGACAGGCCAGTTCTGCCCAAGGTATTCTCTCGTGACCTGCTTGACTGGGCGGAGGCGGCTGGGGTCCGGGAGGCCTGGCGCTGGAAGCACCCTGGGCAGAGGGAGTACTCCTGCTTCTCTGCTACGCACAAGACCTCCTCTAGGATTGACCTTGCCTTTGCCAGCCCGTCAGTCCTGTCTGAGGTGGAGGGGGTGGCATATCTCCCGAGTGGCCTGTCTGATCACAGTCCCTTGCTGCTACAGTTGCGATCTGGACTGACTCGCGATGGCTCTATGTGGCGCCTGGGAGCTCACTGGATCGATCAGCCGGACGTCTCCCGACAAGCCCCTCCTGTGTTGCGGGAATATTGGCGCATAAATGCTGGCACGTCCTCCCCTGCTGTGGTGTGGGATGCGTTCAAAGCATTCACTAGGGGTCATTATATCTCGTCCATTAAGGCGGTGCGCAGCCGGTTGACAGCTGACACGGTGGTGCTGGAGGAGGCGGCGGAGAGGGCCTCGGTCCGATATGGGCAGGACCCCTCGGCAGCGAACTTTGAGGGGCTCCAGGCCTCCCGTCGGGACCTCCAGCTCCATCTCTCGGAACTCACCAGGCTGTCCCTATATCGCTCATGGCAATGTTGTTTTGAGCAGGGGGACCGGAATGGTCGCTTGTTGGCCCAACTCTCTCAACAGGATACCCCCTTAACGCTGGTGCCCGAGCTCATCTCCTCGGCGGGGGAGGCCCTCTCCTCTCCCGAGGCGATTCTGGCAGAATTCAGAGACTTTTATTCCCGCTTATACACCACTACCCTCCCGCCGAGTCTCCTGCCAGGGGACCTGTGCCCTCTTCTCGATCCGATTGCTCTGGGATGGTTGTCTGATCGTGAACGGTCCGGTCTGGTCCGGCCGATCACGGAGGAGGAAGTGAAAGTGGTGGTCCGCTCTATCCCCAGGGGGAAGGCTCTGGGCCCGGATGGGCTTCCGATAGAATTTTATCGGGCCCACCTGGATCTGCTGGCCCCACTACTGGCCGCACTCTTTAACGACTGTCTGGCGGAGGGGGCTCTCCCCCCCTCCATGGCGCAGGCTCACATAATCCTGATACATAAATCACCTAAAGACCCTAAATTGTGCGCCTCCTACCGGCCGATTGCCCTGCTTAACAATGATCTAAAAATCCTCACGAAGATACTGGCGGCTAGGCTTCAGCCCTTGCTCCCCTCCGTTGTCGACCAGGACCAGACCGGTTTTATGGCCCACCGATCCACAGACATCAACCTCCGTAGGCTTTTTACGAATTTGCAGGCCATTCATACCAACTCTGGCTCCCGAGTCGTCGCCTCTCTCGACATCGAGAAGGCGTCCGACTCTGTGGAGTGGCTCTTCCTGTGGGAGGTGCTCCGGAGGATGGGTTTCCCGCTCCTGTTTATTCGATGGCTGCAGACCATCTATGCCTCCCCCGAGGCTGCCATCCGCCTCGGAGGACGACTGTCCTCGGTGTTTCGGCTGTCTCGGGGTACGCGGCAGGGCTGCCCTCTCTCCCCGGCCCTTTTTGCCATCGCCATGGAGCCTGTGGCGGAGGCCCTTTGGGTCTCCCCGCATGTTAAAGGTCTTCGGGTGGCATGGCTGGAGGAGAGGGTAGCTCTGTATGCTGATGATCTCCTCTTGTTTCTGAATGACGCTGGCCCGTCCCTCGGTGGTGCCCTCAGGATCCTGAATGCTTTCTCCGATGTGACGGGACTCAGGGTGAACTGGTCCAAATCTCTACTGTTGGCGATTGACCCTGAGGCCAGGAGAGACTGTGGGCCTGATGTTGCTCTTCAATGGGTAGATAGCTTCATGTACCTTGGGGTCCGAGTCTCGAGGAACCCTGCCGATTTTATTGCCCTGAACTTGGACCCGGTTGTGGCCACACTCAGGGCCAAACTGAAGGCGTGGGAGAACCTCCCTCTTTCCCTGCTAGGCCGGATCAATTTGATCAAAATGAAACTCCTTCCTAAATTGACATACTTGTTTCGACACTCTCCGCAATGGATTCCAAAGTCCTTTTTCACTGCGTTGAACAAGATGTTTTCTAGTTTCTTATGGGGCCCCCGCCCCCCCCGTTACAAATTCGCCACCCTTATGCGTCCCCTCTCCCAGGGAGGACTGGCTTTCCCCGACTGCCACAAGTATTTCCTGGCCTCTCAGCTGGTCACGGCTGTCTGGTGGTTGGCCCCGGAGGCTTCCAATTCCGCAGTAGTGGTGGAGGCCGCGGTGTTGGGTTCTACGGAGGCGCTGTCCCTTCTCTTGTTTCGTGGCCCCCGGGCCCCTTACGAACTGACTACCTCCATGCGCACAACGCTTCGGGCGTGGCGCCAGGGGCTTCTTTTGGAGTCTTATCCGAACACCGCGTCCTCCCCGAGCGCCCCTCTGTGGAGGAATCCCTCTCTGCCCCACCTGTACAGTCTCCCTGACCCGGTGCGATGGACCAAATTTAACATTAAGAAGGTCTCGGACCTTACATCTGACCTCACCCTCCCGTCTTTCACGAGCCTAGTCTCGGATCGTAATGTCCCCCCCTCGCACTTCTTTCATTATTTACAGTTGTCCCACGCCTTCAGAGCCCAATTCCTCCTTGAGAGTTCTCAGCTGGTGCAGTCGGATCTGGAACGGGTCCTACGGTACGACTGCTCCGCTCGGGCGGTCTCGGTGCTACACCGCCATCTCCTCCGGGTCTCCTCTCCGGAGCTCCTGGGCCTCCACTCTCGCTGGGCCCGGGACGTTCCGGACTTGGACTCGGTGGACTGGTTGCATATCTGGGATTCCCCATTCAAGATTCTGGTCTCCATGCGTGACCGTTTGGTCCAATTCAAAATTGTACACAGGGCTTATCTCACCCCACATCGTGTGCATCGGATCTATCCTGCGCAGTCCCCGGAGTGCTGGCGCTGTGGGGGTGTTCCGGGGGATTTTTTTCACATTTTTTGGACTTGCCCACAACTTTCAGCCTACTGGTCCCGTGTTTTTTCGGTGTCCTCCGCTCTTTTGCAGATGGACCTGGACCCTTCCCCCCGGCTTGGCCTCCTGGGACTGTTGGATGACTTGGTGCCTAGAGTGGTGGACCGCACCCTCCTAGGTCTCCTGCTTTTCTATGCCCGGAAGATTATTGCTTTACACTGGCGCAGGCGGGCTCCCCCCACGCTCCAGCATTGGAGGGAGCTGATAGATGGAGTTCTCCCACTATACCGAGACACATACGCACACAGGGGCTGTCCGAAAAAGCATGACCGTGTCTGGCAGCGGTGGCTGGAGGGTTCCTCGGCTGCCCTGCTGGCGTGCATGGAATAATGGTGGTCCACAGTTCGGTTGCCTCGTTTCCCTTGGTTTTGTTGTCTTCATGGCTGGGGTGGTTTCCTCCTCTCACTATGCTGACTGTGAACGCCTTGTCTACCTGCGCTATTGATATGAGTGACAGCATTTTTGTTTATCCCTTCAGTGCCATGTAACTGATTGAATGCACCATTGTTGTTTTTGTAGTGTGTTGTTGTTTTTCTGTTTTATACCAATAAAAAGATTTTCAAAAAAAAAAAATACCACCAAAAGAAAGCTCTATTTGTGTGAAAAAAAACATTTTCATTTGGGTATAGCATTGCATGTCCGCGCAATTGTCATTCAAAGTGTGACAGCGCTGAAAGCTGAAAATTGGCCTGGGCAGGAAGGGAATGAATGTGCCCTGTATTGAAGTGGTTAAAATGCCTATTCGCAGTGTGTGTTGGACTTATGACAGTTCTTTTTTTTTATTACAAACTTTTTATTGAAAAAGATTAGTTGTTTTACATAAAACATATGAAGTAACATTCGTAAGGAATATACATATGCATTATTTAAAAAAAAATAAAAGAAGAAAATGAATAACAGTATGGATACAATATAGTGTAATTAGAATAAAACCTTGGATTGCGAGCTAGTTTGTTCTGGAAACATGCTTGTAATCCAAAGTACTCTTATAGCAAAGTGAATTTCCCCATAGGAAATAATGGAAACTCAGATGATTCGTTCCACAACCATGTATTCATAAATCCTTCAGTTTATAGTCCATATAAAAAGATTATAGCAATGTGATCGTTGTGTAAACATAAAATGTTCATCCACAAATGGCAGCCTCCACAAGGGGATTAGATACAAAATCCAGCAGGAGCTACCGAGTATAAAAGAGAGGAGAGGCGCCTCTAAGTGTAGCAATATGGTTACATTTAATGAAGGTACAACATTTAGCAACTCACATGGTTGATGATTAAAAGAGGCACATCTAAGTATGCAGGCACCTGGGGTAAAGCTGTACACGTAGACCATTCTCCACACCACCGGCTCTCACCGCTGTCAGTCTGCAATCGTGACGGGGAAGACTACCCTGCAGTAGAGCGATCTGAAAGTGAGGCTTGAAGCGATCATGGAGCGCACCGTGGAAAGGAGGACATTGATGGTGGTGCAGAAGATGGTCAATGTGGATAGCTTTACCCCGGATCCCTGCATACTTAGATGTGCCTGTTTTAATCATCAACCATGTGAGTTGCTAAATGTTGTTCCTTCTTTAAATGTAACCATATTGCTACACTTAGAGGTCCCTCTCTTCTCTTTTATACTCAGTTGTGACCTGACATTACTTGTATATCAAGACATCGCTTATTAATCAGGTCAAGATTTATAAAAAAAATTTAGCTTTTCTTGCAAAACGCTCTCAAACCAAGTTACTCTCAATCCAAGATTTTACTGTATATATAATAAGCTGTTACTGCATGATAGACTTGTGTTAAAGGTTGTTTTTGTGACCTATGACATTTCTTAAATGAGCTGTTTTTTTGTGACTGTCCTTTGATTTTTGATTTTTTTTTTTTGCAAGACACATCTCTTCTGCACATGAAAACTATACTAGAGTCAGTTTAGCCTAACATCAGTTAACCTATTGGTAATGTGCTTGTAAGAAACTGCAGGTCCACACAATACAGTCCAAGAACACACATATTCAGTGTAGGGATTGTCACAAGTGCGATCCGAACCCAAAGCACCATTGCTGCAGGTCTAGAATGGTAATCATTTAGCAACTGTACTAAATATAGTAATTTTAATTCTTTCCCTTTACTATACTATCACGGAACAAATATGTTCCTTTTGATTCCTCTTCTTGGTTAACTGGGAGTTATTTCCTTTTCTAGTAGTCATTACTTCACTAAAATAGTTCTCTCTCGTATTGCTTCTGCTCTTCATCATATAGGTTTTTTTTCTAGATATCCTAAGCCTACCATGAAAAATAACGGAACAGAGAAAAGAAGCGGAGTTCCACTCGTTTTTGTGTTTATAAAATATCAGCAGTTACAAAAAGTGTAGCGGCTGACTTTTAATAAACAGACACTCATCTGTCCCATGATCCAGTGATGTGGCTGCCCGAACCCTCGATTCTCTCCCTCTCCTCTCCCCAGCGCCGGTATTACAAGTGTGGGCACCCAACTGTGACAGCTTGCGGCTTCACAGCTGGGTGCGCACTGCGCATGCGCGAGTCACGTTGTGCCTCCTTAATGGTCAACCATCTTCTGGGACCTGTGACGTGTACCAGAAGATTGAAGGGGGGGGGGGACAACTTCCACTCAGATCACCTAGGTGGGTTATCTGTCAAAACTAGGTACCCGCTCCCAGCCAAAAAAAATTACATGCCAAATGTGGCATAGGAGGGGGATGCTTAAAGCGGAACTTACCCTTTTGGTTTATGGTCCATGGTGTTTCATTTATCTATTTATTTTAATTTTCAAACCCCAATTCCATAATTGGATTCTGCTGTCACATGTTCCTTGCCACCCCCCTCCTATGCCAAATGTGGCATAGGAGGGGGATGCTTAAAGCGGAACTTACCCTTTTGGTTTATGGTCCATGGTGTTTTATTTATTTATTTATTTTAATTTTCGAACCCCAATTTCATTCATTGGATTCTGTCACATGTCCCTTGCCAGCACCTGTTACTCACATGGGGCTTTGGTGCTCCATTGGAGCCAGGTTTGGGGGAACATGTGACCTCCTCCCATGGTAGAGTTGGACTTAGCAGCCATTTACCAGGCCCAAGCATTATCACACGAGGGCAAGATTACTTCACCAACCCTGTGTGATCTCCGACATCATTCAACACAAAACCTAAATTGTTTGTAAAGGCAATAAGAAGGCAGCACAGAGCAGCCCTTGATCCTCCTATTCTCGGGTCTCTGTGCCTCCCCCCTGCCGAGTGCCCCCATAGCAAGTCGCTGTCCATAAGACACAGAGAGCATGGCTTAGCCCGCCCCTCCTTATTGGCTGTGAATGACAGCAGTGGGAGCCAATGGCTCCTGCTGCTGCATCTCAGTCAATGAGAAGGGAGAGATGCTGCCCTTGTGCAAATAGCTGGATCGAGATCAAGGGGGGCTGTGGGGGGAGCAGTACACTGAAGGTTTTTCTACCTCCATGCATAGGAAAGGTATCAGTTGCTGGGGTCATTTTTTTAAGTGGCCAAAGTGACAAAAATCTTTAAAGCCCCACACAGGGTAAAATCTGTCTTCCTAGCTGGCTACTGTGTTTTTAACCTATAGCAGCTCCCTTTCCCATAAGCCAAGCAGGCCTACCGGTATTTGGTTGCCCTGAGGCCTTATACACAATGCTATTGTGCCTGGCTACCACGCCAGGGCAGGAGCAAACTGAGCAAAGCAAACAGGTACTTGAAGTTGGCAGACAGGCAGAGAGGTTCAATGACAGTCCAGGTAAAAGGCAGGCAGAGTTCAAAGAATAGTTGTTATCTAGTCCAAAGTCATACACAGGGAAATCCAATCCAGCAGAGCAGACAAACAGATGGCTTGGAAAACGTGTTACAAACGGAATATCACAAGCATGAGGCTGAAGGCTTGGTTGACCTAAATCAGATCTGGTCTCCACCCAGAGTCTGGACACAATCAATCACCTTGTGGGTGGACAGACAGACAAGAAGAATGCAATAGCCAAAACTAGGATGCTGGAACCATTAGCTATGATGGAGCAGGAGCACATACGCACCTGACAGCTATACTCACCTAAGTTTCTCCTCCAAATCCCATCCTGAGAGGACCCCACCACTGGCCATCCAATAGAGAATGCCTACATTATACAGAAGGTGACAGAAAAACCAGAAGAACAACCCATGCAGGAAATATAAAGAAATTTAGAAGGCTACATGTGAGAAAAAGAGCTTTCAAATAGGGTTTTTTTTTTTTTTTTTAGTATAGTGATTAGAGTCTAGTAGGCATTGGGTTTACAGAGGAACTACACCCTACAGTACCTAGCCTCAGGGCCGGTGCTAGACTATTCTATGCCCTAGGCAAGACCAGCTACTTGCGCCCCCCCCCCCCCAAAAAAAAAGGGTAGGGGTTAAAAACTCCTCTATGTGACCCTGATCTGATGGTTCCTCCATGTTATGCTGTCATACCCAGTGACCCCCATATTCCTCCATTTCACACCTGGGGACCCTAATGTCCCTCAATGTCACACCAAGGGACTTTGATGTTTTTCCATGTGACACCCCAATATTACTCCATGTCATGCTGTCATACCCACTGACCCCGATGTACCTCTATGTCAGATCCTGATGTTTTTCCATGTCACATTGGGGGACCCTGATGTTCCTTCGTGTCACACCTGGGGACCCTGATGTTCCTCCGTGTCACACCTGGGGACCCCAATCCCCGATGGCACACCCAGGGACCCCTATTCCTCATGGCACACCTGGTGACCCCGAACCCCTGTTAAACACGGTGGCTCCTGGTGGAGGGAAAAGCAGCAGTTAAAGAGCTCCACATGTCCTTCATCACCAACCTCCTCAGACCATTCTGTTGCCTCGTCGCTTCTGCCCCAGTAAAGGTTCTGCCCTCTAGTGCCGAGCTCTGGCTCAGGTTCAGCTCTCCTCCGCTCCATGCTTAATACCGATCCAGGGAAATAAACGGCTGCCCACCAGCTCAGTGCAGAGAGTCACTTCCTGCCGCTCAGCTCCACCTGAAGAGGATCATCATGCAGGATGCACTCTGGGGGCTCCCTTCTTGCCTTTTGGGGCCCCTCCAACAGTGGTGGAAAGCCAGGGCCTGGTAGTTCCACCACTGCCCAAGACACTTGGCATCTTCCGCTGTCCCTTCTTTCCCCCCACCTCCGCCCCTCGCCTCAGCTCACAATAATCATTCATGATGGATGGAGAATTCATGATGGAGAGAGAGTGCCGACTCCTGGCTGCGCCTCTAGGTGGCAATGCGCCCTAGGCGGCTGCCTAGTTTGCCTAGTGGAAGCACCGGCCCTGCCTAACCTACATTTTAATTCCAGTCCCTGATAATTGCACCCATAAAAAAAAACAAAAGCATATCCATGGAATCCAGAGCTATCCTTCTTGCAGCCTAAAGTTCTTCTTCCTCTCTCTGCTCTTATGCCTCCACCTTGGAATAGTACTTTGTGCATGCGCAGAAATATCACAGGTTTCTGCTAGGTCTATGGCCACTATCAACAAACTGATTTTTCATCATGAAAGATTATCATTCACTGTAGGCCAAAGTTAAAGGTTAAGTGAACTTTGACCACTTAATGCCTGAAAGTAAAACAAATCTTATCGCCTGGACCCAATTTTGCAATTTTGGCATGTGTCAATAAAAATGTACATATTATCAAAACTACTTAGTGTATCTAAGCAAATTAAACCTTGGGGTTTTTTTCAGGATAAATTGGGCCTTAATTTGATGATGGCCCAAAATGGTAATGGTACAGCACGTGTATGTCATTTGTTGTTTGTACCCATAGTATGGCCAAGAAACAATAGTGTGTCTTTTGTTTTGTTTCTTTTTTAAAATTTTTTCTTTACCTAAAACACATTGACTGCCAAGTAGTAAAATATACAATGTATGGGGGTGTTACTAAGTGAGTATTGTAATAGCCAATCATGTGCTTTCACAGCAATTATGTAATCAGAACCACGCATCCAACTGCCAATTGTTAATACGAGCCCAATCAGTGCCCCCCTTCCCCAACCTTACCTCACCAACCCCGCCCAGATGCATGCTTTCCTTGATCCAACAGTCATAGTCTCTAGTATTTATTTATATCACCCTCCATAAGCCTTTGGTGTCCTGGCCAACCTGTGCAATGGAACCCTTATATTTCTATGTGGCTATCACCTGACGTTAAGACACCCAAGGCATAGACCCAAAGAAGTCTATCAGGAGCCACGGTGAAAAGCAGGACACTGAAGTCTTGCGATGCGGGATGTAAATAAAAACCTGAGGTCATGGCCATTTGATGGAGGTAAGTAAGCATCTGTGAAGGACAGGCTAGGTTAGGTCAAAAAGTATGCACTTTTTTTAAAAATGCACTTATCCTTTAAAGGAATCTTTAGTGAGACGAATACCTAGGCTGCCATTGCTGACTCTGCTTTTCTTGTAAAGTGCTTGCTGCCAGTCCTATCTGCTGATGTAATAATGACTTCAGTAAATTTAATATTGACATTCTCTAAATTGAATTGTTACTTGCTTTTATAACCATTCTAATAATAGTTTAATTTTCTATAAAAATTTGATTTTTCCAATATGGTTTCAGTTTTAAACTATTTTATTATTTTACCGTAAGTAGTACAATAATGACAGCTCTTTTAGGACTATTAAAAACTAATGGGCTTTGCGAGCATTACATTTTATTTATAATTTATTTAAGATGTTTGTATCTCTATATATTTTGTATAAACTCTAAATAATTATATTAAACAGAGAACCCATGAATATTCAATAATAAATAATAATCAATAATACTATTATCCGCACAAATTTCCAATGTCCTAAACCCCAATTTTAAACTTTTAAAGGAAATGTTCTGCCTAAGAGAAGGCAATGTTGGATGCCTTTTGTTGCAATAAAATCTTCCTGGTTATGCACCTGTGAAGGAGAGAAGGAGAATCTATGGATAACAGGGGTCTGACTTCCCTGATTTTATGGCTATGCATCGTGCACTGTCAACCACTTGAGGCCAAAAAGGGCACTTTCATTGGATGTGGGGATGGCAGTTGGCAGGACCTCTAAATGTGAGGTCCTGTAAATTGCCATATCCATATCAAAAGAAGTGGCCTCCATTCATTTCTAGCTGCACTTAAGGTTGATGTGGGTATATTCAGGCTCATGAAGGCATTTCTTATCTGTAAACAGCTTTCCAGCTTACACTAACATGCATATTTTAACAAATTCGAATACAAAGTCAAGTACTGCCAAAAAAAATAGCTATGTACAGAGCCTTTTTTTTGGACCTTGGGGGGCCTGGGGAACTTCAGGTTTGGGGGGGACCTATACACAGAGTTAGTTTACATTCTCAATGAAAGTCACACTTTTTTAAAATACATGACACAACGTCATTCTGAGGTTACACATGCCCACACACACGCAGCCATAGTGCCCTATGTGTGGTTTCCTTGAGCCGCCAAGATTCACTTTTGAAAAACAATACAACATACGATACGACATAAGAGTTTTACAGATGCTGGCTTGCAAAATATTACTTCCCTAGATTTAACTATTCAAAGAATACTATACATTTTATATCATTGTATTATTGTTTATTTTATTATTTTATATACATTTTCAGATTATTTTATATAATTTTTGTATAGAGGGTGGCCCCTTCTGTCAGGGGGCCTGGGGCAATTGCCCATTTTGCCATCTTATAAATCTGGCCCTGGGTATGTAAACACTATCATCGTTTAAATGTTACAAATAATATAAAAGAATATGTAAAAAGGAAATCAAGGACGCAAAAATTCAGACTGCAAAAGATAGAAGGATAGACCTCTGAGCATGTAGGTCCTTTACAAAAATAATCTAGAGTGGGTGAATGGGGACAAAGGGAAGGCAAATGTATTAAATATTTTCTTCAGCTCTGTGTATACAAAGAGCATGGGGGAGCTCATGTCCATAATGGGGATGGTATTGACACAGCCCCAAATGATCCACAATGGCTCAAAAGTTATATGGTTCAGAAATATTTAGACAGAATAAAGGTGGATAAAGTGATTGTTTCATATTTCTAGGGACTCTTTAATGACTGGAATAGCACCACTGGAACGGCGTAGGGCCAATGTGGTGCCTATCAGGCCCGGACTGGGGCAAAAAATAGGCCCAGGAATTTTAGACTGAGCAGACCAGATCCCCCCAGCAGCTGGCAGGAGAGGGGAGAGGGGAAACCGTCAGCGCTGTTGGAGAGGAGGGGGTCGGGAGAGAGCACACAGGGGCCTGGAGAGAGTACAGGGGAACCTGGAGAGTGGACAGGAGCAGAAAAAAGATAGATAGGAGCAGAGGCATAACTGGAACCTTCAGGGCCCTGGTGCAAGAAATCATGAAGGTCTCCCTGACCTTTGTTCCCAGGGCCCTTCCCTCCAGGGTCCTTCCCATTGATTCCAGGACCCTTTACAGGGCCCTTCATTAAGGTCCCGATGCAGGACCCTCTTACATGTTCTGCAGCAGGGCCCCCCACAGTGGCAGAATGGCAGGGCCCAGTCAGAAGTTCAGCATTTGAGACCCTGGTAGTTTCACCAGTGGGTGCTAGCAGAATTTTTGGGGGTTCTGTGGCATCCCCCTGGAGCCACCTCTAGTGACAGGGAGGCTGCATGTGCCCCCTGCAGCAGAGGGGGAGCAGTGAGCAGTATACAGTGGTACGGGAAACAGTGAGCAGTATATAGTGGGGGAAAGCAGTGAGCTGTATACAGCAGGGGGGGGAGAGCAGGGAGCAGTATACAGTAGGGGGGGCAGTGAGAAGTATACAGTGGGGGGGGGAAGCAGTGAGCAGTATACAGTGGGGGGAGCAGTGAGTAGTATATAGTGGGGAGGTCAGTGAGCAGTTTACAGGGGGAAGGGGGAAGAAATGAGCAGTATACAATGGGGGGAGCAGTATACAGCTACCGAGCATGAGCATCTTTGCTTTAAAAATGGCGCCAGGAGGCGCCATTACGTAACTGCGCATGCGCCTGCCCGGCCGAGCTTATATGAGCTTTCCCGAGCCCGGCAGGTGTCAGAACAGGGCATGCGCAGTTACGATGTTGGCCCGGCACCATTTTTTTTACGGGGCACCGGCTGCCCGTAACGGCGGGCATTTATGGGCAGCCCGATGCAACACTGATTTGCCGGGACTAGTCCTGGCAGAGTAAATTACCCGGGACAGAGTCCTATTTGCCAGGACTGTCCCAGCAAAAACTGGACAGTTGGTATCTATGGGTGACATCGTTGACCAGTAGACATATTTGGACAGTGATGTTATTGCTATCACTTATACCTTTAATTTAGTGAAAGGGATTCCTGCTGATGTCAGTGGTTTCAAGGGACAAGTCAGATGCAGACACCTGCGCCTTCCTAAGGAACCAGTGACAGTTGGAAGCTGTCATGTATAGACAACCTAACCATTGGCTCCTCCCTATTCCTGGTGTAACACACCGCATTGTTACTGATTGCAGATTTTAAAATGGCCACAAGATGGCAGTGCTCTGCAGCTTAGTTGGCACAAGAACTAGTACAGCCATGCTTGGAATGTTGGAACTTGTATGCTGCAGGCAGGACCTCTTCATTCAGGTAAGCTGGAAGAGAACTACATATGCATATGTATATATGCATACTGTATATACATTAAGTCCTATTGTTTATACTATTGAGATACATTTGATACCCTCCACTGACACATATTCTCAATAGAATCCTCCCCCACACACACTCAACTACGTTTTTCTGTGATATAACTTTTCTGTGATATAAAAAGTAATTGCTTAGAGGGGATGGGTCTATTTTTTCTTCATATATGACTCAATTTTCCTCATATTTCTGTATTGTTTAGGTCTATAATTTTCTCATATGTCCCCCTGGATCCTTCCATGTTTCTGTAGAGTTGGGTCTATATTTCATGACATGTACCCCTGGATTCCCCCCCCCCATGTTTTTGTAGAGATAGGTGTATATTTTCTTTGTATGGGACCCCAGATCCCCCTATGTTTCTGTATTGGTTGGGACTATATTTTCTTCATATGTCCCCCTAGTTCCTTCTATTGTTTTTGTTGAGTTTGAGCCATATTTTCTTCATATGTTCCCCTGGATTCCCTTCATGTTTCTGTAGAGTTAGCTCTATATTTTCTTCAAAAAAAATATAAAAAGTTAAAAATCAGCGCAACCTGGTGGTTAACCCGATGAAAAAATTGCGTAAGTGCACAAATGAAAAGTGCAAACAGTAAATACTACCCGACCACTTCCCTACCAAATATACTCCACGCTCTAAAGTTATATGACAAACTCTCTAACTACAAGATTAACGTTTCTAAATCGGCGGCGCTAAAAGTTTCTGCTTCTGCCGAGGTCGAGAGAACTCTACGGGCGTCTTTCCCACTACAATGGGCCGAAGAGTCCCTCAAGTATCTTGGTGTCCACATCACGGCTGACCCTCTTGACCTCTTCTAGACTAACCTTCCCCACCTCCTGAGGACTATAAAATCAGACCTCTGTGCCTGGCAGTCACTAACGTTGACATGGTTTGGTCGCTGTAATGCACTCAAAATGAATGTCTTGCCCAGGCTGCTCTATGTTATTCAGGCTCTTCCGATCTCCATCCCCCTTTCCTTCTTCAAACAGGTCCGGGCGACATTCAGATCCCCCAGGATTAAGCTATCTACGCTTTCCCTACCCAAGGCGAGGGGAGGTGTGGGGCTACCTGACCTCCTCCGGTATTACAGGGCCTCCCATCTAGTGCGGTTCCTTGACTGGCACTGCAACACTAAGGCTAAGCAGTGGGTGAGCCTAGAGTGCGAGAAAGCGGGCCAGACCCTGCCCCAACTGATCCGGTGATCGGCGTCACTCTCCGGGAGGCCAGATGGACCCAGTGCCACCCGATGGTGGCTCCCTCTCCTTCTCCACTGATGCCCTTTCTGGGTAATACTGAGTTCCCCCCCGGGTTGCACGAGCCCCAGGGTACGGAGCCTGGCTCTGTCCGGCAAGACGCGTCTGCTGGACATCTGGCCGAGGGGTGACATCCCCTCCTCTGCAGAGGTCGCCGGTTGGTCTGACCCTCCTCTTGACCCCCTCAGTGTGGGTCCGATTCGGCACTTCTTCTCCCTTCGGAGGTCTGGCTATTTCCCCTGACCCTTAACGCAATTCGAAACCATCTGCAAAGAGGGGGACCCCCTCAGACACTCCCTGTCCTTTCTATGTACTCTTTTATCTGATGCGTCGGAGAGGCAGCATTTACTTTTTCTCCGGCAATGGGAACGCGATCTTGGCATCACACTCTCTCCCAAACAGACTGACAAGATCCTGACTCTTACCCACAAGGCATCCATCACGAACAAATTTCAGGAGGTGGGGTACAGAATTCTCACTAGGTGGTACAGAGTCCCCTCTGCGCTGCATAAGATGGACACTAGGATCCCGGACAGATGTTGGAGGTGTGATTCCGAGGGGGGGGGGGATGTCCCACATTTTTTGCCTCTGCCCCTTACTCAGGGGCTTCTGGACTGATGTAGCTTCGGTCGTCAAACAGGTGGGAGATGATCCTGCGCTGTGCCTACTTCATCTCACGATACGTAAGTCCTTGACAATCCAACTTCTAAATGCTGGAAAGGCCTGCATACCGGCCTTGTGGAGGCAGACTCAACCACCCATGCGCACTTTGTCTTTTTCCAAAATTAATGAAATCCACCTAAGGAGCACTGAGGAGCAAACTTGGGATTTAGGGAGACCCTGGGCGTATTTTACGACACGGCGGCCTATTTGCAAGGCACTGGTTGACCTGTTGCGGGGCCCTCGTGGTCTTTTCAGCACTCTGCCCTAACGACCTTGCCCTGACCCTTCCCTCCTGGGGGATATTTATTGCAGATACTGTATACTGTAGGTACAGTATATACTGTATATCTGGATATAGGCACCAGTAATGACACAGCAAATGGTTAGACAAAAAGCTGGAAATGGTAGTTTATTGGAGTGAAAAAAAATCCACACAGCATCATAGAGGTACAGGAACAAAGACAGCTGATGCGTTTTGCAATTTCACTAGTGCTTAGTCATAGGTAGCTAAGCACTAGTGAAATTGCGAAATGCATCAGCTGTCTTTGTTCCTGTACCTCTATGATGCTGTGCGGTCTTTATTCACTCCAATAAACTACCCTTCCAGCTTTTGCTTAACCATTTTCTGTGTCATTACTGGTGTCTATATTGGAATATACAGTATATACCTATATCTGCAATAAATATCCCCCAACCAGCCAGGTGTGCCAGTGTACATGGTGCTATTTCCAAAATCGTGGGCACAGGAACAGGGTTGTGACTCCTTCAGAGGATACACCTGAGTTCATATATGATTGAAGGATCGATAACCATTGGAGAACTGGCTGATCATCATCCAAAGGATTTTATCCCTTTCAGGGAACCGCTTGTTCTGACCCACTGGTAACACAAGGGTCAGAATGTGAGGTGAACGGCCATCTGTTAGTTTCTCTAGTTTTTGAGTCTATATTTTTTCATATATGACCCCAGATCCCCCCATGTTTCTGTATTGTTTAGGCCTATATTTTCTTCAACAATCCCCCTGGATACCTCCATGTTTCTGTAGAGATGGGCCTATATTTTTTTAATATATCCCTCTGGAACACCCTCCCCCTATGTTTCTGTAGAGTTGGGTCTTTATTTTCTTCATATTTGCCCCTAGATCCCCCCATGTTTCTGCAGACTTGGGTCCATATTTTCTTCATATGTCTCCCTGGATACCACCCCCCCCCCCTCATGTTTCTGTATTGTTCGGGTCTTTATTTTCTTCATATGTGACTCCAGATACCACTTGTAGGGTTTAAATTTTTCTCACACATCACCCTGGATCCCTCCATGTTTCTGTAGTGTTGCGTCTCTATTTTTTTCATATGTCTCCTGGATCCCTCCTTGGTTCTGTAGTGTTTGGGTCTATATTTTCTTCATATGTGACTCTAGACCTACACAACCCCCCCCCCCCCCCCCAATGTTTCTGTATTGTTGTACTGTAGTCTATATTTACTTCATATATGACTTCAGATCCCCCCATGTTTCTTTATTGTTTGGGTCTATTGTTTTTTCATATGTGAACCCATACGCTCCCTTTTTTCTGCATTGTTTAAGTCAATATTTTTTTCATATTTGACTCTAGAACCCCCATATTTCTTTATTGTTCTTGCCTCTAAATTTTCTTCATTTGTGACCCCCAAACCCCCTATTTTTCTGTATTGTTTGGGCCTTTTTCTCCTTATATACACTATATTGTAAAAAGTTAAGGGACACCTGCCTTTACACGCACAGGCATCCCATTAATGGCATCCCAGTCTTAGTCCATAGGGTTCAATTTTGAGTTGGCCCACCCTTTGCAGCTATAACAGCTTCAACTCTTTTACGAAGACTGTCCACAAGGCTTAGGAGTGTGTCTATGGGAATGTTTGACCATTCTTCCAGAAGCACGTTTGTGAGGTCAGGCACTGATGTTGGACAAGAAGGCCTGGCTCGCAGTCTGCGCTCTAATTCATCCCAAAGGTATTCTATTAGGTTGAGGTCAGGACTCTGTGCCGGCTAGTCAAGTTCCTCCACCCCAAACTCCCTCATACATGTCTTTATAGACCTTGCTTTGTGCACTGGTGTGCAGTCATGTTGGAACAGGTAGAGGCCATCCCCAAACTGATCCTACAAAGTTGGGAGCATGAAGCTGTTGGGATCACAGCTCTGCAGACTGTTTTGGAGCGGTGGGTTCATCCCTTTTCCCTTCCCGCTTTAATCTAGCATGAAATTGTCCACAATGTCTAGGTTTGCTGACGCCTTAAAAGTTCCCTTCACTTGAACTAAGGGGCCAAGCCCAACCCCTGAAAAACAACCTCACAACCCAATCCCCTCCACTAAATGATTTGGACCAGTGCACAAAGCACTGTCCATAAAGACATGGATGAGCAAGTTTGAGTCGGAGGAACTTGACTGGCCTACACAGAGTTCTGATCTCAACCTGGTAGAACACCTTCCAAATCATTTGGTGGAGGGGGGATTATGGTGTGGGGTTGTTTTTCAGGGGTTTGGCTTGGCTCCTTAGTTACAGTGAAGGGAACTCTTAAGGCGTCAGCACACAAAGACATTTTGGATAATTTCATGCTCCCAACTTTGTGGAAGCAGTTTGGGGATGGCCCTTTCCTGTTCTAACATGACTGTGCACCAGTGCACAAAGCAAGGTCCATAAAGACATGGATGAGTGAGTTTGGGGTGGAGGAACTTGACTGGCTTGACCTCAACCCGATAGAACATCTTTGGGATGAATTAGAGCAGAGACTGCGAGCTATGGCCTTCTCCTCCACATCAGTGCCTCACCTCACAAATGCTCCTCTGGAAGAAGGGTCAAACATTCCCATAGACACACTCCTAAACCTTGTGGACAGCCTTCCCAGAAGAGTTGAAGCTGTTATAGCTGCAAAGGGTGGGCCAACTCAATACTGAACCCTACAGATTAAAGGCCTGTACACACGATACGAAAATCTGACGATTTTCGAATCGTTAGTATAGTGCTTTCGACAGCCAATTACCAATTTTTGGATGACAAAAACTGGATGTGCAGGCTATAAAATTGTTATTGTACGTCAACACAACGTCCAAATATCGTTTAACTAGTACAGTTTTCGTCCGAAAAAAATTGTAAGAGCACGACTAGGCATGCTCAGAAACAAAAGAACACATATAAAAACAATCCAACACATGACATCACTTCTGAAGTTGAATTCTGTAGTACGAGAATTTTTGTATGAAAGTAACCTCTTCACTTTCCATATGAGACTAGCATGCAACAAAAAACGAACGAAAGATCGTCCGATAATCTAATCGTGTGTACGTGGCTTAAAGCGGAGTTCCGGCCTCGAGGGTGAATTTTAGATAAAAGTACCCCCGGGACAGTCAGGGCTAGTACATTCAATAATAGATAGCCTCTGTACTGTCCCGGGTTGCACTTACCTTTTAGAAGAAATACTTACCTTTAACCACTTGCCGACCACTCACTGAGCTGGTACTGCGGCAAAGTGGCTCAATATCGTCCAGCGACGTAGACCTACGTTGCTGGACTCCTCCATTTGTGTGCGGCGCGCGCGCCACCGGAGGCTCGCTCCCGCTGTATTCAGTCACAGCGGGAGTCGGGCCAGGGGAGGAGCAGCGGTGATCACCGCCGCTCTTCCCAGATCGTCGGGGATCGAGTGTGGAAATCTCCTAAGTGACAAACAGTGACAGATTGCAGGATTCAGCATAGCTGAACCTGCGATCTGTGCCTGTGTCACACAGTCCCCTCCCCCCACACACGTCAGTAAGCACCAGGCATATATTAACCCCTTGATCACCAATAAAAGTTAACCCCTTCCCTGCCAGTGTCATTTTTACAGTAACAGTGCATATTTATAGCACTGATTACTGTAGTAATGTCACTGGTACCCCCAAAAGTGTCAAAAATGTCAGTCAAGGGTCCGATCTGTCCGCCGCAATGTCGCAGTCCCGCAAAAAAAAAAAAATCGCAGATCGCCGACATTACTAGTTAAAAAAAAAACTATAAAAATGACATAAATTTCCCGTAGTTAATAGCTGCGATAACTTTTGCGCAAACCAATCAAAATACGCTTATTGCGATTTTTTTTACCAAAAATATGTAGCAGAAAACAAATTGGCCTAAAATGTTAAAAAATTTAGATTTTTACATTTTTGGGGGGGAATTTCCTATAAAAATTTTTAAAAATATTGTTATTTTTTCAAAATTGTCGCTCTTTTTTTGTATATAACGCAAAAAGTAAAAATCGCACAGGTGATCAAATACCACGAAAAGAAAGCTCTATTTGTGGGGGGAAAAAGAACATAAATTTAATTCGGGTACAGCATCGCACGACCGCGCAATTGTCCGTTAAAATAACGCAGTGCCGAATCGCAAAATATGGCCTGGTCAGGAATGGGGTAAAATCATCCTGTCTTAAAGCGGTTAAAAATACGCTCACTGAGAATTTTTTTGTCAAAGACATGTAGCTAAATACATTTTGGCCTAAATATATATTTCAAAAATTGAATATATTGGATATTTTTTAACTGTCAAAGTAGAAACATATTGTTATTTTTCAGAATTGTCGCATTTTTTTATTAATATCGCAAATAATGAAAAGCGCAGAGGTGATCAAATACCACCAAAAAAAACCTCTGTTTGTGGGAAAAAAAGGACGTAAATTTCGTTTGGGTACGGCGTTGCCTGACCGCGCAATTGTCAGTTAAAGTAGCACAGTGCAGAATCGCAAAAAGTGGCCTGGACGTACAGCAGGAAAATCCTCCGGTGGTAAAGTGGTTAAAATGTCTTCTCCCGCGCTGCCATCTCAGGTGTGGGCAGCTGAAGCCAGTGCGTCCTATTCTGCCTCCTCTTCGGTGACGTCGGAGTCCCAGAATGCCCTGCACCGGCCCAGCTCGTCACTTCCGGTGAAGGCGTGTCATCCCTGCACAGCTTCTGGGCCCAGAAGCTGTTTAGCAGGGAATGCGGTGTCTGCAGCGGAAGTGACGAGCTGGCCGGTGCAGGCGCATTGATTCCTGGGAGCGATGACGTTCAGCTCCCAGGAGTCATTGCAAGCTGGAAGTGACGGCGCGGGCCGCGGCCCCAGAGGGAGGAAGTGGAAGGAAGGTGAGTGAACAGAAAAAAAATTCGGGAGCATCCATTTCTTTTTCAGGTGGCCCAAAATCGATTTTTTCGATTTTGAGGCCGGAACTCCGCTTTGAAGAGGTTGTAAACCTCAGAAATTTTTTTTTTTTTTAAAGTACACCTGAAAGACAAACACATAATGAGCTAGTATGCATCGCATACTAGCTCATTATGATATACTTACCTTAGAACGAAACCCCGAAGCGCCGACTGCTCTCCTCTCCCATGGGTGACATGTGCTGTCACCCTTCTTCCGGGTTCGTGGCATCCGGCCATCTGACTGGCTTGACCCGCAATTACGTCACTCCCGCGCATGCGTGCGGGAGCCGACGGTCACGGCACGGGCTCTGAAGGAAGCGTTCCTTCAGAGCGCATGCGCCAGTGATGTCACTGCCTGCTTTTAAGGTAAATATCTCCTAAACGGTACATGTTTAAGAGATATTTACAGTACCTATAGGTAAGCCTTATCATAGGCTTACCTATAGGTACAACTTGCAGAGGAGGGTTTACTTCCTCTTTAACCACTTGCTGACCGCCGCAAGTACATATACTGCGGTGGTCAGCCCCTCACAGGCAAAGTGACGTAAGGGTACGTCACTAGCCTGTGAGGCTCTGGGGAGCGAGCGCGCGCCGCCGGAGGCGTGCTCCTGCTCCCGCTCGGTCACGGACCCCCCCGCGCGTGTGCCCGGCTGACCCGATGTCTGCCGGGCACTCACGATCGTCCGTGACAGCGGGAGAAAGGCAGGCGGCTAAAGTAAACAAAGCCGCCTGTCATTCTCCCCTGTGTAAGAACAGTAATCACACGGTTCTACTATGTAGGACCTTTGATCACTGTACCTACACTTCAAGCCACAGCCAATCACAGTAAGAATCACGCCCCTAGGGACACACACCACCCCTCCCTCTCAAATAAAGTTAACCCCTTCACTACCAGTGTCATTTTACAGCAACAGTGCATATTTATAGCACTGATTACTGCAGTAATGTCACTGATAACCCCAAAAGTGTCAAAAATGTCAGTCAAGGGTCCGATCTTTCCGACGCAATGTCGCAGTCCCGCAAACAAAATCGCAGATCGCCGCCATTACTCGTTAAAAAAAAACAACAAAAATGACAAAAATCTTTCCCTTAGTTAGTAAACGCAATAATTTTACCAAACATAGATAGCATAAAACAAATTGGCCTAAAATGTTAAAAAATTTTGATTTTTACATTTTTTTTGGGAATTTCATATAAAAAATGTGAAAAATATTGTTATTTTTGCAAAATTGACGCTCTTTTTTTGTTTATAGCGCATGATCAAAAAAAATCGCACAGGTGATCAAATACCACCAAAAGAAAGCTCTGTTTGTGGGGAAAAAAGGACGTCAAATTAGTTTAGGTACAGCGTCGCACGACCGCGCAATTGTCCGTTAAAGTCACGCAGTGCCGAATCGCAAAATAGACCCTGTTCAGGAAGGGGGTAAAATCTTCCGGGGCTTAAGTGGTTAAAGAGGAAGTAAACCCTCCTCAGGAAGTTGTACCTATAGGTAAGCCTATGATAAGGCTTACCTATAGGTACTGTAAATATCTCCTAAACATGCACCATTTAGGAGATATTTACATTTGATGCAGCCAGTGACGTCACTGGCGCATGCGCTCTGAAGGAACGGCAGATCGTGCCGTTCCTTCAGAGCCCTGTGCCGTGACCGTCGGCTCCCGTGCGCGTGCGCGGGAGTGACGTCACCGCGGCTCCGGCCAATCAGATGGCCGGATGCCGCGATCCCAGAAGACGGGCGACTATACATGTCGCCCGTCATAGAGGTAAGAGAGCGGCGCGGCGAGGGCTCGTTCTAAGGTAAGTATTTGATAATAAGCTAGTATGCGATGCATACTAGCTCATTATGTCTTTATCTTTCAGGATGTAAAGAAAAGAAAAAAAAAATTATCGGTTTACAACCTCTTTAAGACTGGGATGCCATTAAAGTTAATATGCGTGTAAAGGCAGGTGTCCCTTAACGTTTTACAAAATAGTGTATATAAGGAGGAAATAGACCCAAACAATACAGAAAGATTGGGGGTTTGGGGTCACAAATGAGGAGAATATAGAGGCACAAACAATACCTTTTGCCAATATAGTGTATGTCCCTACCCCCCTTCATATTTCTGCAGCCCCCATTCTCTACAAAAGCAATGCCCAGCCCAAGTAAACAATACATTTCCACCTGAATGCTATGACTTTATGATGGAGTCAGCACTGCCATTTCTACCTGTCTTTTCCAAGTCACAAGGAACCATTAGCA
The DNA here is from genome assembly GCF_965119305.1 of Pelophylax lessonae. Taxonomy (NCBI): domain Eukaryota; kingdom Metazoa; phylum Chordata; class Amphibia; order Anura; family Ranidae; genus Pelophylax; species Pelophylax lessonae. The sequence continues at coordinate 337,559,950 of NC_138768.1, forward strand.
TATAAAGAGAGACTCTTTACACACAAATCAACCTGTGATGGACACAATGAACTAGCCAATCACTGAATAATAATAGCCTATAGAAATGCATTCCCGGGGGGAGCAGCATTCCAATATCATTGAACCTGGCGGAAAGTGAAGGTTTATCATTGCTTTGTATTAAAGTGCTGCCCAGGTTCCTTGTCTCCCATCCTCCTCCTCCTCCTCCTCCTGCAGTGACATCCCCTCCCCCACCACCGCCTCCTCCTCCTCCTGCTGCTGCCAGGCTGCGCTCCTCTATTGAGCAGGCTTGGTGCTGAGCGGGGTCTATGTCACTCCGCCATACTGCCCAGGACGGACCTAACTTCCCGGAGACCGGAGCACTCTGTACAGCAGGTAAGTGTCCGCCTACTGAAAGCGGCTGACTTCCTCTATGTGAGGACACTTCCCTTTATCTGTGTACAGGAGGTGAGCCTATGGCTTGTACTATGTGTGCACACTCCATGTCTCCAGGAACACATAGTGTAGTGTGCCTATAGGGATGGAAGTGTCTTATGTGTCACGTGACATTGGTTGCTATGGGATACGGCCCTCTACTCTTAGATTCCATCAACCCCCAGCTTTATCTAAGCCCTTCATATACACTAGTGACACTTCATCACAATGCACTAGAAGATTCTTTTCAAATAATTTTTCACACCTGTGTAAGGGATCATTTAGATCTATATGTGTGCGTAGATGTGCGCCTTTTGTGGCGTTGTCGTGCATAGATGTGCGCTTTTTGTGGCGTTGTCATGGATCGATGTGCGCTTTTTGTGGCGTTGTCGTGCAGAGATGTGCGCTTTTTGTGGCGTTGTCGTGCAGAGATGTGCGCTTTTTGTGGCGTTGTCGTGCATAGATGTGCGCTTTTTGTGGCGTTGTCGTGCATAGATGTGCGCTTTTTGTGGCGTTGCCGTGCATAGATGTGCGCTTTTTGTGGCGTTGTCGTGCATAGATGTGCGCTTTTTGTGGCGTTGCCGTGCATAGATGTGCGCTTTTTGTGGCGTTGCCGTGCATAGATGTGCGCTTTTTGTGGCGTTGTCATGGATCGATGTGCGCTTTTTGTGGCGTTGTCGTGCAGAGATGTGCTCTTTTTGTGGCATTGTCATGGATCGATGTGCGCTTTTTGTGGCGTTGTCGTGCATAGATGTGCGCCTTTTGTGGCGTTGTCGTGCATAGATGTGCTCTTTTTGTGGCGTTGTCGTGCATGTGCGCTTTTTGTGGCGTTGTCGTGCAGAGATATGCGCTTTTTGTGGCATTGTGCATCGATGTGCGCTTTTTGTGGCGTTGTTGTGCATAGATGTGCGTTTTTGTCATTTGGAGTGGCTAGGGTTAACAGCCATTAATTAAGTCTTGTTAACCCCCTTAGCCCTGGTTCACGCTGATGCCATGCCAGAAACGCACAAGGTTTTCTGCGTTTCCCCGCATTGCACTTTAGCACCAGTTAACGCTATTGCGTCGCGGGAAGCAGTGGAATTCCAGTGCGGGTTCCCGCATCGCATCTCCCAGTTCACGCCGCTGCGGGTGTCAATACAAAGTTAATGACACCCCCAGATCGGTTTGTAGATCACAGTGCAAAGAGTGAATTTGGATATGAATTGGATCTCATGGGTGTGAACACCTGTGCAATCCGATTCCAGTGCAGGGGGAAAAAAGGTTCCTGCAGCATTTTCCTGGGGAATGCAATGCAAGTTCAGCCATACAAACTGTATGGCTGAATTCACATCGCACAGACATCGCATGTGATCTGCACAACAATGCGTTGCAAATTACATGCAATGTCTGTGTTTATAATAGTGTGAACCCAGGCTCAATGCAGTGGCGCAGCGTCCATGTGATCTGCTGCGGGATGTTAGATTCACGACACACCAAAAGCAGCAAAACGCAGCGCAATTGCCAGAATCGCATTGCATAGGTGTGAACACCCATGCGATACGATTCAGGTGCAAGGTCAAAAAAGGGTCCTGCACCATTATGGTGCGGATGTGATGCGATTTGAGTTATACTATCTGTATGGCTCAAATTGCACCGCACAGACATCACATGTGATATGCACTGGAATGCAGTGCGATTCTTGTGTAAATTGCAGGCGAAGTTCAGCACGCCCCAATGTGACAAATGACATGTAATAAAATAAAGTTACTCGTTTGTACACAGTTTCTTTAAAATGTACGCTGAGCTGCATATACACAGAGTAGGGTACACTCTTTCCATGGTGTCAGGATGAAAAGTGCGCAGGAGTTGCGCCAACCTACACTGGCCAATCAAGATGGCTAAAGTCCTCATACCCAGAAGTTGGTGTGAGTGAGGATGTTGATTGAGTTTATTTCTGCTTTAAAACCTGTTGCCAACGCATCAAAACGCTCGTTATGTGCATTTCGATGCGCTACCAGTGACTTCTATGGGCTTCCCAATGCACTACAATACAGGTTGTATTTTTTAAAAAATGCACTGCAGCTCAAAGATGGGCGCAGACACACAATTTACTTTACACATCGCATGTGTTTTTAATCACAGCAGCATGAATGGGCCCCTAATTCTGCGTATTTTTGCATCCATGAGAAATGATGTGGTTGAGCTTTTCCCAGTGCAGTGCCCCCTCCTTCATTTTAAATGAGCCAGTAGGACAGCAGGACTCCCCTTCCTCGCCCACCTGATTCATTAGCTTATCTTTTAGATGTGATCACCCCCCTCCCTCCTAGGGAAGAGCCCCCCTCCCCTATGTGATGGCACTTCACTGCAAGGCACCAGTGAAAGTGCTTGGTTGTGTGCAGTGACAGCGAGCCATGTGTGACATGCATGTTGTGTGGGAGGATGGTATTACGTTTACACCCAGTGCTTATCGTTTTTTACTACCAGCATCAAGTATGACGACTGCAAAGCTGACCTTCCTGCCAATGGTTTTTGCTTCCCTTTTTGACAGCAAATTGGTTTAATGTAAATGCTGTAATTTAATAATGACGCTCAGCAGATCGCTTTTCTACTTCCTCCCAGACTCCCTGTCTTACAGTATATATGTGATTACTGTTATGGGTTCCCCTATTGCATGTCAGCATTGAATTAATGCTATTATATCGCATAGCTGGTGAAAAATCAATCCATGGCAGTCATGTGTACTACACTCAACACAGGCTTACACATCTGTTTTTATGGGAAACTATTTTTGTTGAAAATGATTTGGAAATAATTAGAGAAAAATGATTTGGAAATAATTAGAGAAAAATGTTTTGGAAATAATTAGGGAAAAATGTTTTGTTGAAAATTATTTGGAAATATTTAGAGCAAAATGTTTTGCTGAAAATTATTGGGAAATAGAGAAAAATATTTATTTTTATTGATCATACTAAAAAAGGAAATATTTATGAAAAAATATTTAGCATGATAGATTATTCAAAAATAATTAGAAAATATTTAATGTAGTAGATTACACATACAAATGGTAAATATTTAGCAAATATTTTATGTAATGGATCATGGAAAATAGTTAAGGAACATTAAGGCTCCATGTACACGGGACGTTGTTAAAAGTCCCTTTGAATGCTGGAATTTTTAGGACGTTTGAAACATCCGTTTCACCCGCGTTTAGCAGGCGTTTGCGTTTAGAACCGTTCCTAGAGGTCAAAAAAATGATTCACTTTTAAAATGGAAAAACGCGAACACTAAACGCGGGTCATCGCGTTTGGACGCGTTTGTGCGTTTGAAACGCCGGGAAACACACGTTCGAATGCAAATAATTGCGTTCTAAAAAAAGTCCCTGAATGCAACTGCCTGCAAATGACTGTAAACGACCTGGTGTACATGGACAGATAAGATAACATGGAGCTGCGTTCAGGGGTTCTGAAAAAAACGCCCATTTCCAGCGTCCGTGTACATGGAGCCTAACAAAGGAAAAAAAAAAAAACTTGATTTATAAAACTGTGATTAGTAAAAAAAAAAAAAAAACAATTAGAAGATGGTTAGCAGAAAATATGTGAAAAAATAAGGACTTATTTAGTGCAAAATATTATGCAACATAATTATTGCAAGAAAAGATTACACACAAAAAATATATTTAGCATGGTGTATTATTCAAAAATAATTAGAAAATATTTTTTGTGGTGGATATCGCAAAAAATTGGTAATATTTATCAAAAATATTATGTTATATTTGACAAAAATATTATGTTATATTTAACAAAAATATTATGTTATATTTAACAAAAATATTATGTTATATTTGACAAAAATATTATGTTATATTTAACAAAAATATTATGTTATATTTAACAAAAATATTATGTTAATGACACATATTCTGTTAAATATTAACAATGGGAAACATTTAATATGAATATTTAAAACAAATAGGAAATGGCTAGCTAAAATTATGAAAAGAAATTAGGAAATATTTAGCACATAATATTTAGTGTGATAGATTTATACAAGCAAATTGGGAAATATTTAGCAACAAAATATTCAATGTGATAACATTATGCAAAAAATAAGGAAAAAGCATACTATATTTAATGTGATGAATACATTAAAAAATGAAATTAAGCAAGAAAAGTAACTTGATAGATTACAAAACAAAATTCAAAAATGTTAATTTAAAAAAATAGAAAACCTTTTAGATGTAATTTTATTGCCAAAAGAAATGTTTACTAAATATTATTATTTCATGTGGTAGGTTATATTTGAGAAAATAATTGTGAAATATTTATTGTTTTAGATGACAGAAGGAAAGGTGTTTTGTAATGTGTGAAGTATGTGGGGTTTGGGTCTGCACCTGTTAGATGTCCAGCAGAGTTTAGCCTTTTGGTCCTGTGCCATTGTAAACATGTCAGGACTGTTTGTCCTCAGCTATTCTATTATCACTAGAGAATGGATTCGCCTCTGCTTTGGTTGTAATTTAACCCGTGAACTCTTTAGAAGAGATAGCGTTTTTAGGGCGCTCCCATCAAGCTGATTTGTAGATTTCAGTCCAGACAGACACAATAGCGGATTTGTTTAACTGTCAAACTGCACATTCCAGTGCTGAAATGACCGAACCAAACTTATTTTTACTTATCTGATGAGCTTTGGAACTTCACATATTTGTTTTATATTTCCCTCTTGCTATCTAGGGTGGTAGGTCCCAGCAAAATATTTATGATGATCACCATGGGTGGAGGATTAAGGTTAGCCATACATACGCGGTTACATTTTTCTCCTTCAGCCCAGCAAAATAATTTTACGTTTTGAAGATCCCCACACATTTTAATTCTGGGACATGTATTCACTATGCCCTGTGTGGTAGGCACTGCTGTGCCCCACATATCACAGAGCCTGCCAAACTACAAAGGTTCTCTGAGGAGGAGTTTCAGGAGGCGGAGTCAGTACATGATCACAGCTTGCAGGCAGCAAGGTACCATGGGATATATAGTCCTTAGAAATTGAAAGTAAACAGCAGAGTAGAAGCTGCAAAGCATGCAGGGAATCCAGGAAGTTGTGAAAAAAGATGGTCCGCAGATAGGCAGAACTCACAACGTGAAGGCTCCATTCACACATGAGCGTATCCTTTTCAGGCATTTTTTGGGCGTTTTTCAGGCTTTTTTTACGTGTTTTTTTTGCAGGTGTTTGAAGGCAGGCATTGACATCTAATAAAACGCTCATATGTGAACAGCGGCCATTGAAATGAGAGAGATTTTGCTTGTTGGGTGTTTTTAGACTTCAGAGATGAACGTTTTTATGAGCTAAAAAACGCTCAGGTGTGAACAGGGCCAAAAGGAGTTTTTTCAAGTAAGCTTGCTATTTCAGTGCTGATGTTATAAAAGGAAAGTGTATGTTGTGACTCTGGGGATCCTTTAAAAAACACTGTACAAGAGGAGTTCTAGTATAATATACAGTGGGTATGTATGTGTGTGTATATACACACACACACACACACACACACACACACACTATATTGTTAAAAGTATTGGGATGCCTGCCTTTACACGCACATGAACTTTAATGGCATCCCAGTCTTAAGCCCCGTACACACGTAGCGATCGTCGGCCGAACGATCGGCCGTCTTTTGTCCAGGGCTGTCGTGTCTGCTGAAAACTGCAAAAGACTGCACACGAATTTTGTCGGCCAACAACAGCCGACTGCAGAAGTGATGTCATGTGATGGTTAACTTTCCTTGTGTTTTTTCTTTTCTGAGCATGCCCAGTCTTGCTAATCTGCTGTCTGTCGGCTGAATTCTGTACTGACTGGTGAACAATCGGCCGTTGTGGTGTTAGCCAACAAAAATTTTAATGCCTGCACGACAGATTCTGTTCGGCCGAAAATGCGCTGTCGGAAGCATCATACTAACAAGCCTACAATCGGCCGATCGGTCGTCAGCCGAATATTTACGGCTGACAATCGGTACGTGTGTACGAGGCATTAGTCCGTAGGGTTCAATAGTTGGCCCTTGCTTTGCAGCTATAACAGCTTCAACTCTTTTGGGAAGAATGTCCACAAGGTTTAGGAGTGTGTCTATGGGAATGTTTGACCATTATTCCAGAAGCGCATTTGTGAGGTCAGGCTCTGATGTTGGACAAGAAGGCCTGGCTCTCAGTCTCCGCACTAATTCATCCCAAAGGTGTTCTATCAGGTTGAAGTCAGGACTCTGTGCAGGCCAGTCGAGTTCCTCCACCCCAAACTTGCTCATACATGTCTTTGTGGACCATCCCCAAACTGTTCCCACAAAGTTGGGAGTATGAAATTGTCCAAAATGTCTCTATGCTGACGCCTTAAGTGTTCCCTTCACTGGAACTGAAGGGGCCAAGCCCAACCCTTGAAAAACAACTCCACACCATAACCCCCCTCCACCAAATGATTTGGACCAGTGCACAAAGCCAGGTCCATAAAGACATGGATGAGCAAGTTTGGGGGAAGGAACTTGACTGCCCTGTTTCCTGACCTCAACCCGATAGAACACCTTTTGGATGAATTAGAGCAGAGACTGCGAGCTAGGCCTTCTTGTCCAACATCGGTGCCTGACCTCACAAATGCATTTCTGGAAAAATGGTCAAACATTCCCATATATACACTTCTAAACCTTGTGGACAGCCTTCTCTACCTATAGCTGCAAAGGGTGGGTCAACTCAATTATGAACCCTACGGGCTAAGACTGGGATGCCATCAAAGTTCATGTGTGATATAGATATAGATAGAGATATATATATATATATATATATATATATATATATATATATATATATATGAAATTTGTACTAAGGGTGGGTTCTTGTATAAGCTGCTTCGTATTGTAATGTAATATATATTTCTTCTATAAATGGTGCACAGTCTTTATGATGGATTCCAGTACATACGTAATGAGCTGCTCTAGAAAGGTAATTGTTGGAGAAACATTACTGGTTTTTGCATGACTATACAGTTTGTCCATTGTTAATAGTGTAACCTGACGATGCTTCAATTCCTGGGGGCATTTGCCTTGGATAATATAGGGTATAAGGAAGAGAAAGCTGCTTAAACATATACACTATTGTAAGATGCATACTAAAATTAGCCGGTTGTGTAGCGCAGTCCTGACAGTTGAATAAGTACATGGTGTTCAGTTCTACTACTGCGCTCAGGTCTTGTGATATTTTTCATAAGGGCTGTAACGGTTGTTTACTGTGTCCTGTAAAAATTGGTTTTATTGCCGCACGCCTTGTTTTAGTATATGCATTCCTTTTTCTTTTTTATTATTTGACATGCTTTTTATTCCTGCACATTACATGTGGACTGAGCTGTGACAGTGATGGGGGAGGGACAAAGTGTAACACTGCCAGGGGTGCTTACCACGGTCACCTTTTATTCTCATAGGTTGTCTCTAAAATAAAAGAGAACATTGGCTGCTGGAGCCCCCCTGGCATTGTTATGGTTTGTCCCATGCCCTGTCACTTTTGTTGGACAGTTCGGCCTGCATGTAAATGTGGAGAAAAATGTCAATAAAGGCTTGTGAAATAAAAAGAGGCCTCAGTACATCGGGTGGGATAGGGAAAGGGGCCGCAAGATTTCTTTTCTTTGGCAGGGCAAACTTGTATGCTGCTTCTAGACATTCCATATTTCACACAAGTGGCACTAAACTCTGGTTTAAAAAAGAAAAATCTATTCAAGTATGTATTCCTAAAATGTTGGTTTACACTAGGGATAGACCGATTATTGGCAAGGCCGATATATTGGGGGCCGATATGCACTTTCCCCCGATTTTTATATATATATATATATATATATATAATATATATATATATATATATATATATATATATATATATATATATATATATATATATAATCTCGGTATCAGCACCGGAACTGGCCGATATTGCCGATATTTTTGTGACGTCATTCTGCTTTCTTGGGCCGCCTCCTTCGCCTTGGACAGCCTAGTCTGGAGTCGGGAATAGTCTGGCGGGAGTGTATCACAGCCATACACCCACCCACAGCAGCCCGGTGCCAGCCACCCACATCCACAGGCCCTGTACCAGCGAGCCAGCCAGCCACAGGCCCTGTACCAGCCACCCACCCACCACAGGGTGCCAGCCAGCCAGCCATTAAGCATTAAACAAAAATTAACATGTTCAGTACCAGATTTGTGTCAAAAATTCTTTTATTTTTCAAAACTTTAAATGTACAAAATATCGGCCGATACCGATACGTTGTGACCAAAATATTGGTATTGGCCCTGAAAAAAAACATATCGATCTATCCCTAGTCTACACCCACTCAAAACACCATAATAAATATAACCTAAATATGGGGAAAATCAACGTGTATTTATCACGTGATTAATACTAATATAGAATAAATGTTCTTCCAACTTGAATAAGCCAAAAACGTAAAAAAGAGGGATTGTAGATTAGACCACGCCCATACCGGTACAGATAATATGCAATAATAAACAAATGTCCAATAAAAGTTCATTTAAAAAAAAAAAAAAAAAAGCAGTCGAAATACAGTAAGTACATATTTTTAATTCAGAAATACACATTCTATTGCTCTCAGCTGCTTCCAAATTTTATTTTTTTTTTCCGATGTGACTTCCAGTTAAAAGAAAGAGTGACTACGTTCGTTCTCTTTAATCACATTGTTCGTAAGAAAATAGCCATTCTCTTTTGCTTCCTAAAAAAAAAAATTGTAGGGTAAATAGGGCTGTGTACGTGGCTGCAGCTAAGTGGCACTGCGCATTCCAAACAAACAGAAATGCAAGAGAAAAGGAGAGGTTCAGGAGATCACGGCGGACGCCACATGGAAACCAAAAACACAGTAAGGATTTCATGAAAAATAGATTCCAAGGCTATTAAATTGATTTGTAAGCCCTCACCTTTGGAAAACAACCCATTCAGTTTAAAATAGAAATGAGAGGCAAAACATGTGTATAGATATATAGTGAGATCTATATTGCGTATAGATTATAGATATATAGTGATCACATTCCCTCTGTTCTCAGCTGCATAAGAGCTGGGGGAGGAGAAACAGCAGAACACTAATCGTAGTGAGAGGCTGTGCAGATTTCAATAAATCAAGCAGTGTATTGCTAGCTTTAGGCCCCATTCACACTTGCGATTTGGAGACAGATTGCTAATTCTAGCAAGCAGTGTTAATTTCGTCGACTAAAACCGACTAAAACGTTTTCGTCGACTAACACAATTCAGATGACTAAAATACGACTAAAATTAAAATGGCATTTTAGTCTTCAGACTAAAATACGACTAAAACTAAAATAGCATTTTAGTCAAAAGACTATAACTAAAACTAAATCGAAATTTGCTGCCAAAAATTAACACTGGTGCGTGCTCAAAGCATAAATAATAACATATTAGATTTTTCACTCCAGGACCAGCAGTAGTATATAATGAGTTTGGAAATTGTAGAGAAATGCTTAAATAATGCATTACAAATTACAATTGAACTACACCCATTCGATTAGAGGACTAAAATGAGTTTTAGTCGACTAAAATGTAGGGCGTTTTAGTCGACTAAAATGTAGGGCGTTTTAGTCGACTAAAATATACTGGAGTTTTAGTCGACTAAATACGACTAAAACTAAAACACTTGCAGGAGACTAAAATAGGACTAAAACTAAAATGCCATTTTAGTCCTAAGACTAAAACAAAATTGAAATTTGCTGCCAAAATTAACACTGCTAGCAAGTGACTCGGCAATGTTTATGTGGACAGCTGCAAGCAGGAAGCCCTATACAAAATTAGTAGGAAAACTGTAAAAAAAAAAAAAAATAGCTTAGTGTACCTAAAGTCGGATCCTTTCTTTTAGTGGTTGGAGCAGGGAAGGGTTAGAACCCCTGTCTATTTTTCTTTTTCATTTTGTACAGGTGACTACTGTCATTGGGACTGAAAGGGAGACCAAATCCAAAACCTTGGAACGTTATTGGTTTGAAAATCCTCTGGGGAATTCATAAAGGATGTCATAGACACCCTTTAGAATTTTGTTGGGGTGCAGCACTAAATTTGTGGGTGCTTGTACCTGACACATACATGGATCTGTTGGTGCCCATGCTGAGGTCGGAGTGTTCATACTGGTCACTCCTCCTTCAGTGCTCTGTCGCTCTCCCCCCATCACTGTGCCTGGCACACCGGCAGACGCATGGCGCAGGAGTTTTGTACTATGGGTTCATTCACACTAGAATACAGTGCGAGAAAGCTGCATTCCCTTGCGGCTTCCCGCATTGCCTTTGCGATTTGCGGCAGGGGTTAGTGCAAAGTTAACAACACCCCAAACGGAAGTTGCAAGCGCAGTGACCGGAACGCAAGGTATAAAAGTACAATGGGATATGTTTGCCACGTGTTTCAAAAAATAGTGCATGCACTACTTTTGGTGCAGTGCAATTTCAGCCCATTCCAAATGACTAGGGCTGAAATCCAACTGCATGTGAATCGCACAGGAACTGTACAGTATTCCTGTGCGATTCCCATGCTGTTCCTAGTGTGAATGGGCCCTAATGGGGGCCATACACGCTATAAGATTTTCTGAAGACTTTTTCCTTTAGATTTACCAAAACCATATAATATGAGGTCAAACCTAAACACTTTCAATTTGTATGCAATCTGGCAGGCCCTTGCACTACATAGAAAAGGTAAATCTGAAGGAAAAAGTCTTCAGAAAATCTTATAGTGTGTATGGCCCTTAAGAGTGGCCGGAGCCTTATAGGGGAACTGAGAAATTAGTTTCCTAACTTTTGATTGATCGCACACGGCAGTGGGTGGATTGATAGCTGCCAGTCCAGTAGTGGCTTACAGATCCACCCACTGCCGTCTCCTGTCACTATTTGCTCAGCTCCCCAGCAGACTCCGCCCACCCAGTGATGTCATTTCCCAAATATGGTCATTGCCATGACATCATTGTTTATCTTTGAGCTCAGGAATCTCCCATCCAACGTTATCAACAGCGATGCAAATGCTTGCCTGAATTTGGCGCAGGTCATGCTTAGAGGAACTACCCCCAGAAAACTGTCATTAGTACTGTTTTGCATTCCCCCTGAATATTTCTATGTCTGATTGCAATCCTAGTTGTTCTACTGGCAGGACAAGCCGCCTTGTAAATGTCAGGTGATTTGAATCAATACGGTGGAGAGAAGGTCACATACGGAGTATTTTTGTTACACTGCAGTACACATTTGCTGTTTTTATACTTGTTGAAGGTTTTTGCACCATTGATAGCCCAGGACCTTGTTGTACTTGGTATTCCTAGACAGGTTCTATTTCTGGATTTGTCCTGCTTCCATATCACATCTGACACTCATTGGTATCAAGACTCGCGTTTTGTTTTTATTTTATAGACCGATAAAACTACCTCTTGGTGATAATGTTACATAACTGGTAACGGCATTGAGATATACACTGCTCAAAAAAATTAAAGGAATGCTTTTTAATCAGAGTATTCGCATCAAGTCAATGAAACTCCTGGGATCTTGATCTAGTCAAGTAGCAGAGGGGGGTTGTTAATCAGTTTCAGCTGCTTTTGTGTTAATGAAATTAACAGGTGCACTAGATCAGTGCTCCCCAACCTTTTTATCACCGGTCAACGTTTGATAATTTTTTCCGTGGCCCGCTGAGGGGGGGGGGGGGGACGTCAATGCACAGTGACCAGCATGCCCCCAATCAATGCACAGTGACCAGCGTGCCCCCAATCAATGCACAGTGACCAGCGTGCCCCCAATCAATGCACAGTGACCACAGCGTGCCCCCAGTCAATGCACAGTGACCACAGCGTGCCCCCAATCAATGCACAGTGACCACAGCGTGCCCCCAATCAATGCACAGTGACCACAGCGTGCCCCCAATCAATGCACAGTGACCACAGCGTGCCCCCAATCAATGCACAGTGACCACAGCGTGCCCCCAATCAATGCACAGTGACCACAGCGTGCCCCCAGTCAATGCACAGTGACCACAGCGTGCCCCCAGTCAATGCACAGTGACCAGCGTGCCCCCATCAATGCACAGTGACCAGCATGCCCCCCATCAATGCACAGTGACCAGTGCACTTACCTGATTTGCAGCGGCAGCTTCTCCTCAGTCTCCCCACGTCTCCTCGAGTCTTCCCACCTCCTCCTCCTCCTTGGTCAATGGCATGGGTTCGCCTTTCGGCCAATCAAGAAACGGGTCTCGGACCCGCTTCCTGATTGGCCAGGAGGAGGATCCGTGTGACAATAGCGAATATTCATTTGCTATTGTCACAAATGGGTAGGCTCGGCGCACTGCTCTGCGCCCCGGGTCCACCCTTTTCTGAAAACCTTTTTTTTTTTTTCTAAAATGGAAATAATGTAATGTTCTTTGGGCAGACCGGTAGCGGTCTGCGGCCCGGGAGTTGGGGAACGCTGCACTAGATGACCAACAATGAGACAACCTTCAAAACAGGAATGGTTTTACAGGTGGAGGCCACTGACTTTTTTTTCCCCCCTACTCCTCTTTTCTAAATGTTTTTCACTAGATTTGCATTTGACTAGGGTCAGTGTCACTACTGGTAGCACGAGTCAATACCTGGACCCTATAGAGCAGCGGTATGCAAACTGTGGCCCTCCAGCTGTTGTAAAACTACAAGTCACATCATGCCTCTGGGTGTCATGCTTGTGGCTGTCAGTCTTGCTATGCCTCATGGGTCTTGTAGTTCTGCAATATCTGGAGGGCCACAGTTTGCATATCCCTGCTATAGAGGTTGCACGGGCAGTCCAACTCCTCCAGGATGGCACATCAATACGTGCCATTGCTAAAATGTTTGCTTTGTCTCTCAGCACAGAGTCTCAAGAGCATGGAGGAGATTCCAGGAGACAGGAAGTTACTCTAGGAGACCTGGACAGGGCCCTAGAAGGTCCTTAACCCATCAACAGGACCAATACCTGCTCCTTTGTGCGAGGAGGAACAGGATAAGCACTGCCAGAGCCCTAAAAAATGACCTCCTTAAGCATGTTTAGTTGACATTATGTGCCCTTTTCCTATAGGGCACATGTACTTTTACACATGCAATATAGACCAAAGGGGTTATCAGGGCTGCCAGCCTTTAAGAACAGTCTGAGCGGTAGTATAATACTCCTACATGATAAAAAAAAATGACCTCCAGCAGGCCACTGGTGTCAAAGTCACTGTCCAAACAATCAGAAACAGACTTCATAAGGGAGACCTTAGGGCCCGAAATCCTCTGGTGGGCCCTGTGCACATTGCCCGGCACCATGGAACTCAATTGGCATTTGCCATTGAACACCAGAATTGGCAGGTCCGCCACTGGTGCCTTGTGCTTTTCACAGATGAGAGCAGGTTCACCCTGAGCACATGTGACACGCAAAAGAGTCTGGAGAAGCCGCGGAAAACGTTATGCTTCCTGTAACATCATTTAGCATGACCGCTTTGGTGGTGGTCAGTGATGGCCCGGGGAGGCATATCCATGGAGGGATGCACAGACCTCTACAGCCTAGACAATGGCACCCTGACTGCCATTAGGTATCGGGATGAAATCCTTGGTCCCATTATCAGACCCTACGCTGGTGCAGTGAGTCCTGGGTTCCTCCTGGTGCACGACAATGCCCGGCCTTATGTGGTGAGAGTATGCAGCCAGTTCCTGGAGGATGAAGGAATTGATACAATTGAATGGCCCCCATGCTCGCCTGACCTAAATCCAATAGAAAACCTCTGGAACATTATGTTTCTGTCCATTCAACGCCACCAGGTTGTACCATTTTGAGTTGCTGCAATGGAATTTTAGCAAAAAGGACTTGCTTGCTGCATCACTTTGATTTTCGGGGGGGGTGTTTGAATTCAGTGCTCTAGGTTTATCATTTTCATTTCCATCAAACGATGTGGCACACTTTCGTTCTTAACATATTACCCAGTCCATATCAGTATAGATATCCAGCATGATATGTTTCCCCATTAGGATCTGATGTGTTTTCAAAGTGTTCCTTTTTTTGAGCAGTGTATTATGAAGGACAAGATCTGGTTTGTCCAGTGCTTTTACAGGCAGCATTATTGGAGCTTATATGTAGAAAGTGGCAATCTGTAAGATGCCAAACTTGCTGGTGTTAGAGAATGAAAGCCGCCAAGTGATTCTGCAGTGATCAACAACTACTTCATTTTGTTTCATTGTATAACTGGTCACATTTCCAGTGCCCAGTCCTGTATCTATCTTCACATATAAGGCCCCTATTACACAAGGCTGACTCTGTTTTGATCAGCAGGAAATCTGTCTGCTAATCAGAGCAGAGTGGGTGGTTGACAGGTCCGTGTCGACTCAATTTTTGAAGAGCAGACACAGTCAGAGCTCGTTCTGCTCAATGGGTGGCCGAGTGTAAACAGACTGTGCTGTCCATTTACACCGACTACCCTCTGTTCTGATCCACCTAGATGAAAAAGAACGGATCTCCTTCCTTTTTTTTTTTTTTTTTTGTGGTCCTGATCATATTGATAGTAGGTGGGTGTAAACAGACAAAAGTCCGTTTACACCCACTTGTCCATAGGGATGAATGGATTGTTTAATCAGGCCTGCCTGAAAAACTGACAGGTGGATCTGATCAGAACAGTAGTGTGAAAGGGGCCTAAAGCTAAAAATATACATTTGCAGAGTGATGACTTGGCTGTCTAAATCAGCGTTTCTCAACTGGGGTGCCACCCTAGTGTGCTGTTTGGGGTTGTCAAGGGTGTTGCGCTGCGTCCAGAATTTTTGCACAGCGTCACCTGTTTCTATGGTGCAGGTGGGCCGGCACCATAAAAATGCATGACGTGAATCCAGGAAGGGTGGCATTCAGGGTAGCCCCAAGTATTTAGAAGGGAACGAAAGTCCACCTCTGTTTTAGACCTGCTGTGGTGAAGATCAGAAGGTAGGACTTGTGAAAAGGTGGAGGCAGTGGACTCGAATGAGAAGGCAGGGAGTGATGGGACTTAGAACTTTGATGTGAAAAGGGAGGGGGGGGGACAAAGGACTCTTGATGTAAAAGAATAGGGGGAAAACTGGGACTTTGATGTAAAAAGGGGACAGGTTGCTGAGGACTTTGATGTGGGAAAAGGGTGGCAGGGGGCTAAGGAGTCTGATGTGGGGGGGAGGTAAAAGTGAAGACCCTGATGTGAATAGAGGGATTTTGATGTGATTGGGGACCCCGTTTTAGACTGGGGTGCCTTGAAATTTTACATACTTTCAGAGGGTGACATGACTGAAAAAGTTTGGGAAACACTGGTCTAAGCCCACGTTCACATTGATCCATTTTGAAATCGCATGCCAAATCGAAAGCTAATTGCCGGCAATGGCACTGTCCAAATCGGTGCGACGCCGACTTTGTGGCGCTGCACCGATTCCCAAAAGTAGTTTCTGCACTACTTTTGGTGACTTTGGGGGCGATTTCAATAGACCTCTATGCAGGAACCCGCACAGATGTCTGTGAAATCGCCCCCCGAAGTCGGACTGAAAATGCAGGTTTGAAATTGTTCAGCTGAACTTGCACGATTTTAAACCAGCTTCAGTGTGAACCTACACTGAATGAGGATTCTGTGTATTTTTCTATATATAGACTCATGTGGATGGGGTTGATGTTCTAACTGTAAGTTGCTAGGGTTGTGGTTTTAACCTATGCTGTAGCAAGCTCTGAAAATTTCATAAAGTTTATCTGTAAATGTATTCTGGTCAGCCATATCCTTAGCTGCTTGTTCGGCAAACCATCATATGGTGGTTAGGTAAAGATATAAAAAGATAACTCCACACTATATATATATGTGTGTGTGTGTGTGTGTGTGTGTGTATATATATATATATATATATATATATATTATTATACACATACACTAACCATATATTAGAACCGAAGCATAGTTTCAGAAAAACAATTTCTTCTGGTGAAAATAAAACCTACATTTTTATGAGACCTGTCTCTCGTCTAAGACCATACAAGTGTGTCCAAATTGAAGACATTAGGAGCTGTGTTCTTCTTCCTCTTGTGTAGGCCATGGCTTTCAGTGGTGGGTACATACACACTATGTTCCTCACTGACCATCATTGGTCCAAAGCTGGCCACGTGCCACTTTTCCTTTTGGAATTCATCTGTTATTTTTTTTTTAATTGATCACCTTACATTATTACTGGTAGATTTTTCTGATCTAGCAGTCACATCTTAGGGAAATTGTTATTTTGTGTTGGCACAGACAACAGATTGATCTGCTATAGCCATTTACAATTTGCATAGCCCACCCAGTTTTGGAAATAAAGACCAAGGATTTAAAATCTTTACTCCATGTTATGTTCTTTATTGTATATCGTTTTAGTTTGCATAGAGTAGAGAATTGTTAACATTTCTGTAATTTTTTTCCCACTGGGTAGACTTGCTTTCACTTCCTGTCCCAAAGACTCAACAGGAAGTAGACCATTTCCGCAAAAAGAGAGGAATTCCTCACTATAGCTGGCCATAGATGGCTTGAAATTTCTCCAATTCCCATCATTGAGTTGCCTGAAATTCAAATAATGGGGGACCCTGCAAGCAAGATCTGGCTTGACAAATGTTGATTTAAAAACTGACTGATCCAGGTAGAAAATAAACAGTGACTGAATCCTATCAGATGTAGTCACTCTTTGGGTATTCAGACATCTGCGTTTGTTGGGGATATCTGAATACAATTGCTGACAGTGCAGATTAGGCTAATTTAGCCATCTACACATGTACACTATATTACCAAAAGTATTGGGGCGCCTGCCTTTACACGCACATGAACTTAATTGGCATCCCGGTCTTAGTCCATAGGGTTCAATATTGAGTTGGCCCACCCTTTGCAGCTATAACAGCTTCAACTCTTCTGGGAAGGTTGTGCACAAGGTTTAGGAGTGTGTCTATGGGAATGTTTGACCATTCTTCCAGAAGAACATTTGTGAGGTCAGGCACTGATGTTGGAGAAAAGCCCTGGCTCGCAGTCTCTGCTTTAGTTCATCCCAAAGGTGTTCTATCGGGTTGAGGCCAGAACTCTGTGCAGGCCAGTCCAGTTCCTCCACTCCAAGCTTGCTCATCCATGTCTTTTTTGGACCTTGCTTTGTGCACTGGTCCATATTATTTGGTGGAGGGGAGATTATGGCATAGGGTTGTTATTCAGGGTTTGGGCTTGGCCCCTTAGTTCCAGTGATGGAACTCTTAAGGTGTCGGCATACCAAGACATTTTGGACAATTTCATGCTCCCAACTTTGTGGGAACAGTTTGGGGATGGCCCCTTCTTGTTCCAACATGACTGTGCACCAGTGCACAAAGCAAGGTCCATAAAGACATGGATGAATGAGTTTGGGGTAGAGGAACTTAACTGGCCTGCACAGAGTCCTAACCTCAACCCGACAGAACACCTTTAGGATGAATTAGAGCTGAGACTGCGAGCCAGGGCTTCTCATCCAGCATTAGTGCCTGACCTCACAAATGTTCTTCTGGAAGAATGGTCAAACATTCCCATAGATACACTCCTAAACCTTGTGGACAGCCTTCCCAGAAGAGTTGAAGCTGTTATAGCTGCTAAGGGCGGACCAACTCGATATTGAACCCTACGGACTAAGACTGGGATGCCATTAAAGTTCAAGTGAGTGTAAAGGCAGGTGTCCCAATTTTGGTAATCCAGTGTATACCTAGCATTAGCCTGCAGTTCTTATTGGGGACCTGTAAATAACAATTGTGTTAAGAGCATTGCTTGCTGTCCAGTAACCAATCAGAATCCATGTTTCATTTTCAAAAGGGACTCGTAGAATTGAAAGCTGGTTGGTTGCTACAGACAGCGAGAATGTTTTATGAGCACACTTTTCACACACAATACAATAGCCTGCAGTGGACATTCCTCTGTCCATGCTGTTTAGCATAGTTGGGGGAATTGATTCAATTCTCATTCAGCCTGCATATGGCTGGAGTTTGTTGTCACCGGAACAGATGTCCCCACTGGAGGACATTCTCATAACTTTCTCTTAATGTGACAGTGGTAGCTGGAGCAAAAATAAATCTCCCCTAAAGGGGTACAGCAATTAAAAAACTGCCAGGGGATCTCTGAATTTGTCCTGATATCAGCCTCTTGCAGCTCCAAACTAGAAGGGTGAGAAGCCGCACAAGGAGCCAGCCAGATGTACTTCAGAGCTTGTTCTTAGGTCCCTATCTCACTTGTATGACCTGAAAGTCGCATGACTTTGCTGCGACTCGTAGCAATGCCTGTGTAATCTTGAGGTCTGTGGCCCTTAAAGAGGAAGGAAACCCTCCTCGGGAAGTTGTACCTATAGGTAAGCCTATGATAAGGCTTACCTATAGGTACTGTAAATATCTCCTAAACATGTACCGTTTAGGAGATATTTACCTTTAATGCAGCCAGTGACGTCACTGGCGCATGCGCTCTGAAGGAACGGCTGATCGTGCCGTTCCTTCAGAGCCCCGTGCCGTGACCGTCTGCTCCCGCGCACGTGCGCGGGAGTGACATCACCGCGGCTCCGGCCAATCAGATGGCCGGATGCCGCGATCCCGGAAGACGGGCGACTGAACATGTCGCTCGTCATACAGGTGAGTGAGCGGCACGGCGGGGGCTCGTTCTAAGGTAAGTATTTCATAATGAGCTAGTATGCGATGCATACTAGCTCATTATGTGTTTCTCTTGCAGGATGTAAAGAAAAAAAAAAATTTTAAACGGGTTTACAACCTCTTTAAGTCGCATCAAAGTCAGACCAAGGTACTGCAGGGACTACTTTGTAGTCGCACAGATATGAATGATACTCATTGAAAATCATGGAGTGCAACTTGGGACTACAAAGTCGCATCACAAGTGTGAAAGGGGCTTAACAAGTAACATACTGATAGGAGGAGAGAGCAGAGTGATAGCGAGATGAGCTTAGCTGCCTCGTGCTTCTCCTTTTAGGCCTCATTCACAAGAGCTGTGTGTTTATGCAGCTTGCTGTGCTTGGAGCCGCTCACCCTGTTAAATTGCCACCACATCCCCATGCACTTATTGGCCACATCCCCATGAACTTAAACATAAACACACAGGCCATTCATAGACCTCAGCGCCTGTGTGAATGAGGCCTACACAAGATGGGGGAGTAGAAAGACTTGTCCATGTAACTTAACTGCATTCGATAAAATACAGACATGTCAGACTGTCAGTTTTGATTATTCAATATGAACAAATACTGATTCCATACCTATGGTATGGGCAATTTGTGAATTTTAACTTTATCTTTTTTTTTTACCTCATGATCATTTTCTCCTGAAAATGTATCATGAGGTAAAATAATGCACGTCACATATCTCAGAAGGCATAGCGCTTCATTCAGAATGGAGGAGGGGGGCGTGACTAGTGTTGCGCCATCAGTAGGCACGCCAGCCGAACCCGGATGAGCCAGTGGGCCTCTTGATGCATCACAAACAACATAGTGACATTGAACCAGGCGTGCCAGAAGACAAAAGGATCTCAGCAGGACAACGCTGGATCCGCTGGGTGGGGAGGTATGTGAAATGTGCACAACACACCACCCAATAAGCAAGGGAAAAAAAGTGGAGATGAGCAAAGAAAAACGGCCTTTTTCCAAACGTTCTTTAGATTTTCCAATGGTTAATGGCGACAATTTAAAGCTCTTCATGTAGTGATCTACCGATATAAATTTTTCTTGAAGTATTGGTATGGGCCACAAAACCTGCCGATATTGCCTACCAAGTGGTTGTACTGGAGTGATGCCTGCAGATACAGGCATCACCCCCGTACTAGAGCTGCACGATTCTGGCCAAAATGAGAATCACGATTTTTTTAGCTTGGAATAAAGATCACGATTCTCTCACGATTCTCTGTGTAACAAAAAAAATTGGGATAACTTTACTGTTTTTTTTTTTTTTATTCATTAAAGTCTATTAATTACGTTTGAAAGACTGCTGCGCAAATACAGTGTGACATAAAATATTACAACAATCGCCATTTTATTCTGTAGGGTCTCTGCTAAAAAAAAAATATATAAAATGTTTGGGGGTTCGAAGTACTTTTCTAGCAAAAAAAAAAAATGATTTTAACTTGCAAGCAACAAATGTCAGAAAAAGATCCAGTGTTTAAGAGGTTAAACTTCCTTTCTCCCTGGCAGAGGGAAGGAAAAGATACAATGTAACCATTTTTGTTTATAGTTACTGGGAGACTTTGCTGATAGCTGTTTGCCAGGAGGCTTTTTTTTTTTTTTTTCACAGCTGTTCTCTCTGCTATGCAAAGAATCGAGCATATTTCAGGGTTAGATCGTCAGGGGGGGTGAATCGAGATCGCGATTTTCATACGATTAATCGTGCAGCTCTACCCCGTACCATTTGTTTAGAGCGGACAGTCCGCTTTCTTATAATGACAACGGATGCGGCTAAGCAGTTGCTCGATTTGTCCTGGAAGGAATTTTCCGTCTCCACCCCCCCCCCCCCAATCCCCAATCCCACAGAGAGACCTGAGCTACGTCCGCCGGCTGGCCGAAGACCCAAACAAAGCCGCATTTGGCTCTGATCGGGTCTCCGATGTAAAAATCCGGAAGCAATATCATGACATCACTTCCGGTTACTGGAGCCTCAAAGGCGCCAGATTTAAAAAATAAAATAAAAACTAAAGCTTTCAAAACAGCAAAACTTGTACCTGTCACTGCCTATTTGGCTCCATTCACACCTGAGCATATCGTTTTCAGGCGTTTTTTGGGGCTTTTTCAGGAGGTTTTTTTGGGCTTTTTCTGACTTTTTTCAGACGTTTTTTGCAGGCGTTTGGAGGCAGGCATTGCCATCTAACAAAAACGCCAGTAATCTGCCAAAAAAGAAGCTCATGTACCTTTTTGAGCTTCAGGTGTTTTGCTTCAGGTGACAAAGCGCTCATATGTGAACAGGGGCCATCAAAATGAATGGGATTTTGCTTGTTAGGCGTTTTGAGACTTTAGAGATGAGCGTTTTATGAGCTGAAAAACGCTCAGGTTTGAACAGGGCCTAACTGTCTCTAGGGATGTTTACATTCTTTGTGACCGCAATAAAAGTGATAAAAAAATAAAAAAATAAAAGGACAATGTAAAAATAAAAACTTTAAATGTGCAGATTATCGGCCTGAAGGGTGGCCGGAAAATTGGTATCAGCCCTGAAAAAACTATATCGGTCCATCCCTTTTTTCAACTGTGGTAACAGGAAAATAGAAGGAGAATGATGAGAAATTTTGTATCCTTATCTGAGCAAATTAAATATTATCGTGGTTGAGATTTTTGTTTCAAATGAAGATTCCTCCAAACATTCTCAGTACATACAATGACTAGATGAATGTTGTTCAAAAGTACTTCATGCTTTTAGCCCAGGTTCACACTGGGGCCATTTTGAAATTGTGCGCGTTTAGCTGAACTTGCTCAATTTCAAGCCGGCATTTCAGTCCAATTTCGGGGGCGATTTCACAGATATCTGTGCCGGTTCCTGCACAGATGTCAATGGAAATCCCCCCCAAATCGCCAAAATAGTACAGAAACTATTTTTGTATGGTGCGGCGCCGAAAAGTCGGACACTGCCATTGCTGACAATTGCCTCCAATTTGACATATTTAATCGGATCAATGTGAACTTGGGCTTAACATTTGATTTGTGGAGTGAATAGACTTCACAGAAGGAAAACCACATTCACTGCCAGGCCCCTTTCACACATGCATTCACACACCATTCATTTCATCAGTTCAGTCACATCAAAATGGATAAAGTATTCGTCCATGTTTGGTCTGTTTTTTGTCTGTTTTTCTTACATCCAATGCAAAAACGGATGAAAAACGGACCGTTTGTCAGTTTACATCCTGTTTTTTTTTTTTTTTTTTTTTTTTGCGGAAGAAAAATAGGGCTTTTAATCCCTTTCAAAAAATGGAAATTGACGGAAGCGGATAAAAATGGATGATCATCCGTTTTTCCATAGGAATGCATTGATGTCTGTTTTTTCATCCGTCAACGGACCGTATATGTGAAAGGGGCCTTAGAAATGTATTCGTTGGAGAAAAATGTAATTCTGCTCCTTCGAATTTTCTCACTGCAGTTGAAAATGAACGTCAGTTTGACACCACTAATGATTAGAAAATGAAATAAATGTTGTTACAATGAAAAATTTCAGAATTCTACTAATATATGACCAGCTATGAAAATCTTTTTGTATAGTTCAGATTTTAAGTAATTTATTTTTTATTATTCCGATCAGCCATCAGTGTAAGGTTTATTGGCTGTACTTCTGATAAAACACTGATCTTGGCATACAATGGAAATAGTTGGATCCTTTTATGTTGTGCAGTTTATGAGGGCTGGAAAAAAGCATCTGGCTGTTGGGGGTTTCTTTCCTGCAGTACATTGGTGTTAACAATGTGCAGATTACCACATTTGTTGTTTTTTCCCTGCTTTGATCTTTTTAAATCCAGGTGCTTGCACTGGAAATGATGGGGTTTTGTGGCCTCTGTAACTAATGACACTGTATTCTGGAAGCTGCTAATCACCAACACATACTGCTTTAGAAGACAATAAACTTTGCAAAATAACTTTATCTGTTAACGTGTGCCTTGTTATACATGGTTTGTCAATGTGCTTTAGAAATATTTTAGGCTTTTTTTTTTAATTTATCCTACAAGACATTTGTTTACTTTTCTGTCTCAAGTATTTAATATGGAATTCAGGAGCCGGTATGACTTTTTAGAAGCCTCAGCATTGACAACTAGAGTAAACCTTAAAAGTTAAAGTGGGTGTAAAGCTTTGTTATTTTCAGGAAAAATAAAAGAACATTGTATGCTGTAATGGTTTTGCACAGAATAGCCCTGAACCACCTCTTCTGGAGTTCCCCGTTGCGGATTTTGGCTCCTCCTCTTCTAGTGCTCCCAAAGCAAACCACTTGTTATGGGGGCACTAATGCGGGCTTGATCCTGAACCTGGCTGTTCATCCATAGAAACACATAATGTGGTTCGGATCTGCCACCACTCTCTCCTCAATGGATTCGACGGAGTCTCCTGTGAGAAGAGAGGAAGCGGAGAAGAGCTGCTGTGGACAGGCACAGAAGTGGATCGTGATGGGGCTCAGGTGGGTTTTTGAGGGGGTTGAGGGCCTGGGGGGTGGAGCTTTTAAAGGTTTTTGTACCCTAATGCAGAGAATGCATTAAAGTTGGCCTAAACTCCAATGCATGAATTTTACCTTTTAGGTAAGCCTATAATAACAAAAACAACACTGTGCTAGAGCATATAGTGAGCCGCCAGCACTCAGAGCAAAGATACACACTCCAAAACAATAAATAAAAGGAAGTGCAGCGCTAAAAACGATTGATATAAAAATGGTCTTGAAAAGGAAATGTCCATAAATTGATAAGTGCAAAAAGGTCCCAGGTAAGTAATCCACGTGAGTAGAGAAGTTGTCACCACCCAGGAAACATGCCAGGCAGGTAAAAAGTAGGGTGACTAAAGACGTTCCCACTTCACACCCTAGGTGAGTAACAAATTCTGCTTGCCAGAACCAATTGACCATTATGTTAGAAGTGGTCACATCAAGCGCAAGGAAATTAGGTCTCCCTCAGAACCATACAGTCTGTATGGTCCACTCAGAATGCTCAATAGACTCCCAAGATATCGGTAACTTGTTTTTCAAGATACTTTCAGAACAGCTTCGGAGAGATCGTGGCTTCAAGACTTGCACTGAAGAAACCCATGATGGTTGCTATCTTCCAATATATACATTTGGGAAAAGTGAGCCTGGGCCGGAGGTACTCTACTACGACTGATATGTGGTGGGGAGAAGCTGCCTTTTAAAAGATTGGTGGAAGAGGTGTTTCCTTAGTCAGTAGGAGGAGCCACAATCTCACCGGAGCTGTCCCGAAAGACGCTTGGAAAACAAGTTACCTATACCTTGGAGTCTATCGAGTATTCTGAGTGGTTCCAGGTTGTACGGTTCTGAGGGAGTCCCAATTTCCTTGCTGTAGTCTAACTCTACTTTTTACCTACCTGGCACGTTTCCTGGGTGGTGATAACTTCTCTACTCACATGGATTACTTACCTGGGATCTTTTTTACACTGATCAATTTATGGACATTTATTTCCTTTTCTAGAACTGTTTTATAATTAATTGTATAAGTTTAATTGTTTTTAGCGCTACCCTTTCTTTTATTTAAGCCTATAATAAGGCTTACCTATAGGTACTGTAAATAATTCTCCTAAACGTGCACTATTTAGGAGATATTTAAAGTAGATGCAGCCGGTGACATCACTGGGGGATGCGCTGTGACGGAACAGCCACCCGGCCCATTCCTTCAGAGTCCTGTGCCATAAACGGCGGCTCACGCGTTCATGAGCGGGAGTGACGTCATGGCGGCTCCGGCAAATCCCAAAAACGGAGTCCGAAAGGAAGACCGGGTGAAGATGGGAGCACCTTCAGCGGTGACAGCACGCCACTGGAAGGCTTAGTTTTCAGGTGTTTCACATAATGTGCAAGTATGCAATGCATACTAGCACATTATGACACATTATGTTTACTACAGCTTTGAGGCAACCCACCTGTCACCTGGCTGCCCAGCGGGGATCAGCGCTGAGCAAAACGGATTCTGCCAGGGACTCGTACCCTTCCGGAAATTCAGGAAGATTGTTGGACATACAAATCTGTGGCTGCTATGAAAGTTCAGAATTTGGTATTTTTCTGATATTGTGTTGGAGCTGATGACCTGCTGTGGGAACCGAGAACAATCTGGAGATTTTAGTAGCTTTCTCTTCAGTTCAAAGGTACGATGTGGTCCCCCATTTTAAGAAGTTCCAGGTTTATGTACAGCACGAGCATCAACTTTACATTATCTGAAGACCTCATTCTTGCAAAACAAGTAAAAAACTGGCCAGACTTTGGTTACTAAGTAAAACACATACGATGAAAGGCTTATCCTTTTTTAAGCCCTCTAATTTAAAAGGGTTTAAAATGCGTGTCATAGAGTGCCTGTTGGCGTCATGCAAGGGCAAGGCGTACCTACAGATTTTCAGCTGACTGCTTGTTTCTGTCTGGAAGCAAGGTGATCATTTTACTCAGAGATACTAAGTAGGCGCATAATTTATCAGGTTTTATATGTGATTCTCTTTTTATACTGAGAATGCCGTGATTGCTGCAGTTCAAGGTGATAATAAATACACCAACAATATCACTTATCTCAATAGTACCAGCAGCAACATATCTAAGGCCTTGTCCATAGAAGGGTGGATATCGGGGGTTTGGTGCAAGTTTTCAACATGTTCCAAGTGCTGCCTGGTGCTCGGTGTAGATCTTTTTATTTTAGCTGGATGGGTTGACTCAGAAAATGGTTTGGTAAAGTTCTTTATTGGCTTGTGCTGTGTCACTTTAAATTGAATATGCAATGCAGTGTCTAAGTCCTGGTTCACACTACCGCGACTTGTCAGGCGACTTGTCAGCCTGACAAGTCACGGCCCATTCTGTGCTATGGGAACCGTTCTAATAGGAGTGACTCAAGTCGCTCCGACTTAGAAAATAGTTCCTGTACTACTTCGGGGCGACATCGGAGCGACTTGCATTGACTTCCATTATGTGAAGTCCGTGCAAGTCACGCCAAAGTCGCGGTGCACGCGACTTCACAGGTCGCCCCCGAATTCAGATCGCCATAGTGTGAACCGACACTGAAGCCTCTGTTTCATTGTAGAACCTGCTGCTGGCTGGAAGTCTATAGAAATCAATGATATGCTGACACTGTCTGTAGCTGTCCATGGCTGTTCACATGTAATTAAGTAGCCATTTACATGTGGCTGGGGATAGATGAGGGTCTCTGTAGCAGAGCTGCTTCAATCCCACTCCTCTGTCTCTAACTGCAGATAATTAGTCCACATGTGAATGCATGCGGACACCTGCTGAACCTCTTAGGGCCCTTTCACTCGGGCTTACCGATCAGGTCTGCCTGTCAGTTTTTCAGGCGGATCTGATCGGACATCTCCGCTGACACCCACTGCTATCCGATTCTGTCCGTGAAATCCAGACGGATGGAAACCCTATTTTCCATCCGTCTGGAGGATCGGATCAAATGAAAACAGACAGGCGGTCCAATTTAATCCGATTTCCCATAGAGGCGAGCGGGGATCTGACAGGTCTGTCTCTGCAAAGTAAGCGGAGACTGACCTTTCATCCGCTCGGCGGATCGATCCCCGCTGAGTAAAACGGACTCTGCTGGGCGGAAAGCCTGTGTAAAAGGCCCCTTAGCCTATCATTGATTTGTACAGGCTGACCAGCTGCTGCTAAGGCACCTAAAAAGTTGCGCGACTTTGACACAACTTGAAGCAATGCCTGCATAATCTTGAGGTCTATGGGCCTCAAGTCGCAGGAAAGTCGCACAGAATGGTACTCATTGGAAATAATAGGGTAGGAATTGTCTTGCGACTTTGCTGTCCCAAGTCGCAGGACAAGTGGCACAAGTGTGAAAGGGGCCTAAATGTAAAAACGTGGCTGTACTAACAGCTGAAATATGCTGTTCTGGGCGGTGTATGAGCTGTTCGAGCTTTAAAGTTACTATACCTGTATTTCTAATAGACTCCTCCACTCACTCTAGGGTGGGTGGAGGAATCTCCCCTGCAGGGTACTCTATTCTGACAACCACCACCTGCAGCTGTAAGAATACCCAAACAGTGACTGCATCTGTTTGTCAATGGTCAGATGACAAATTTCCACCTGTGCAAAAGTCAATAAAAAAAAACAATGACTTTTCTCTTGCCAGCGGGTATGGAAAGGGCACCAACAGCATGAATTTTGGCTGATTCAGCAGGAATTGGATGACATTTGAGCAGTGTATAGAAGCCTATAGATGTAGCAGAACTGATACAAATAGTATTCAGTCTTCATGAGCAGAAATGCATGCCTCTGCCTCCTACAGAAGCCAAGAGTATTGAGTTGGTAGAAGTCAAATAATTTATATGGCGTCAGGAAATGTTGGCTAAAAAAAAATTACACTTTATTTTTATTTTTTTTAGTTATTATGCTTTTCAGTTGCTTACCATTTTTGATGGAATTGTCATGCAGTGCTAAAGTAGAATTACAATTTCTTTCTCTTGCTTTTACCTATAGGTAAGCCTATAATAAGGCTTACCTATAGGTAGTGTTAATATCTCCTAAACAGTTTACATTGCATGCAGCCAGTTACTATTGTAGTGAACGTGTAATGTAAAGCCACTGGCTGCATGCGCTCTGAAGGAACAGCCGCCTGTACCATTCCTTCAGAGCCCTGTGCATTAACAGCGGCTCCAGCGCACATTGGGCGGGAGTGACGTCATCGTGGCTCTGGCCAATCACAGAGCCGGAGTCCGCGAACCCAAAATCAAGATGGGTGAAGGCGCCTGCAGGGCGGACTTCTCGGCGCGGGAGGGCTTCAGTTCAGGTAGGTTTACTTTAATGCGCCAGTATGCGATGCATACTAGCACATTATGGCTTTACCCCACAGCCCCCCCAAAAAAAAAAATTAATAAAAAAATAAAATCTCTAGTGGTTTACAACTGCTTTAATTCTACAAACTCCAGTCTGAAGTGATTTTCAGCCTCATATATTTTACATGTGCCGGAGAAATCTAATTACAAGTTTCGGGTTTCCCTAGTTGAACTGGTGATACTTAGCTGATGAGATGCATTTCCAGTTATTGATGTGCCTTGCTTGTTGAGACACATTACACGTTTACTACAGACATGGAAAGCAAAATTACCAATAGACACAGATAGAAAGGGAATAGCGGCACAGTTTTGGGGTGCCAACAACGGTTGGGGATGAGCCATTTGAATAGCTGCTTAATACCATTGTTGGCCCCATACCGGACCTCCTAGGTATGGAAATGGCATCACAAGGGATTTTATTCTTAATAACTTTGGAAAACCTAAATTGAATACCAGGCAAACAGCTGAATGCACAGACATGCATATATAACAGCTGAAGGATTCTGTTTCCAGTCCTGAGATTAACAAAGTTTTTCCGCACAGCACAGTCCTGCCTGGCAGGGGGAGAGATGTGGTCTTTCTCTGCTGCAGTTTCCCTTTCCCTTTCTCTTACGGGTCTCCTCCCCACACCTACCCTGGTGCTGTTATAGCCGCTAGCAATAATCACTGTGTTCTCCTGGTAGGGACGGCTTCCCCCCTCCTGCTGGGAGAACACAATGGCTCTGCCATGAGCTGCCCGTGGTAATCCGTCTAATTTTGCATCTCTTTTTCGAATCTGCACTAGAAAATTTCCAGGCCCTGGTTGTTATGGGCTTACAAAGACAGACCCTTCTTACAAGCCCTTTATGCTTTAGATGCAGTGCATGTCATTTCAATAAAAATGTTTCAGGTTATAAATCTGAAGTAAAGCTTCCAGTTATCGGCAAGCATGACTACCATTTCAAAGTCTTTTTATGGCCTAAACTGACAATTGTGACCCAATTTGCTGACTGTTGGTTGGTATGATTGTCGTTGGCTCTATTATGTAATGCAGCAAAGTCATTAGACGGAGGTTTGTAGAGGACACTGATCTAGCCAGAGTCACCTTGTACATGGCTAATCTAATGCATGTAACATCTGGATCATAAAGGAATTAGTCCCTCTACTCAAAATACATTAGTATATAATTACGTTATTCAGTTTTAGAAATTGTCTTCCTAATGCAGATATTAACAAATCCCTGGAGTCGAGCCGTGCTACCACTCATACAATTCTATTATACTTTGTATGATAACCAGATGGTATTTGCTTTACTTGTAGGTGTGCCTGCATCCTGTCGTATAACATTACTATTACACGGTGTATGATCCTTTGTGTGGTGTAATCTGAACTTTGCACTATGGAGGTGATATTCTTATATAACCAGCTACCGTGTTTATGTACGTTCTTTGCCATGCGTCACATTTATTCTTGCAAGTTCTTCAAACGTGAGAAGAGAAAGTTGTTTATTTCCAATTAGGACGTTTGAGTTTTATTGCATTTTTACCCTAAAGATTTTTTTTTTCTTTGACTTCCATAATTGTATATGCTTGCTCCTTTTATGCTTATTACTAGGGATGCACCGAAATTTTCGGCCGAAAATGGGCCTATCCCATTTCAGCCAAAAATTGGTTAAAAATGCCGAAATTAATGGCCGCCGAGGAAGGAGGAGGGCGCAGGGCAGGTTTGAAAAGACGTGCCGGGGGGGGGGGGGGGGTAGGGAGCTCAGACGAGCTTACCATTGGTTTTAGTAATATGCAGCATGAAGGGGTTAATGTATTGTCACTGCTGGTCACTGATGCATTAGTGACTGACCAGTGACAGTTAATTAACCCCTTTGTGCTGCATTAGTGCAACCAGTGTTAATTAACACTGATGCTGGTTGCACTAATGCAGCACAAAGGGGTTAATTAACTGCCACTGGTTGGTCACTAATGCATCAGTGACCAGCAGTGACAATACATTAACCCCCTCATGCTGCATAATACAAATACCATTGGTAATTAAATTAACCACTTGCCAAACCGTCACAGTACATATACTGTGACAGGGTGGCAGCGACAGGTGTACGTCGCTGCCTTTTTTTGGTGTATGCCCCTCTTCTACCTAATTTAAAATTATTTGGGGGAAAAAGTCATTTTCGGTTTTCGGCCAAGGGCATCCTGCATTTTCGGTTTCGTTTCCAGCCCAAAATTTTCATTTCGGTGCATCCCTACTTATTGCAGTATAGAGATTGGCAGGCTAGCCACTAGTGGTATGGTAGCATGTTGGTCAGGCTTTACATAGTGACGGGTCAGTAAGGCCTCTTGCACACGATACTCCTGTTTTGAGCATCTTCTTTTTCAGACATTTATTTTTTTCTGTATGTATTTTCGCACAAGTGCGCAAAAACTTTCTCGCTATTGGTCAGCACAATATGTAAGTGGAGGTTTGCGTGCATTTGCATGCATGAGGCGTAAATTACAGGCATACCCCATTTTAAGTA
The DNA here is from genome assembly GCF_965119305.1 of Pelophylax lessonae. Taxonomy (NCBI): domain Eukaryota; kingdom Metazoa; phylum Chordata; class Amphibia; order Anura; family Ranidae; genus Pelophylax; species Pelophylax lessonae. The sequence continues at coordinate 337,590,341 of NC_138768.1, forward strand.
CACTCACTTTACGTACACTCGGGAGTACGGACACAGCCTGGTCAGCTTGGCATGGCACTACTCCCAGTTTTTAACATTGGCGTCTATAAGAAATCTTGGTCAGCTTGACATGGCACTGCTCCCAAACCATAAGTGACAGGGATACCAAACTTAGGGAGCACTGAGAGGGAACCCATGACCACAACATATCCTATTTGTGGCCAGCCAGCTTGCCTAGGTAATCTACCATATCATAGTCCTGGATCCCCTTAACATGCTCCCCAAGCTTGGTGTCCTTGTCACTTATGGTTCAGGAGCAGTGCCATGTCAAGCTGACCAAGATTTTAGCTCATTAAAAAAAAAAAAAAAAAGCTGTACTGAGCTTTTTCAAGCTGCAGTGTGCAAGAGGCTTAAGAGTAAAGTGCATCCTTTGTCTAGTGCTGCAAAGCTGGAATCAGAGCTTGAATATGTAATGAGCCAATATAAATAACCCATGTTCATAGACAATTATAAACTTTTTACAAAAACAAGGCTTTTGAAGAATAATGCATGTTCATAAAATTGTTTACATTAAACTGATTTCTTTTACATGCATTCTTTAAATGCTTGAGTATATACGTTCCTGACACTAAAGTTGGCCATAGACAGCTTGAATGTTGGCCAGTTCCTGCTGATTGGAGCTGGCCGTGGTCCTACAAGCACCACCTGGCTCGACAAGTGTTGATTTGAAAATCGACCAGGCTGGATGGGAAATTTATTGGGTGTTGTGGCTGCCTAAATACAATAGCTGGCAGTGCGGCTTTCTTCATCCATGCTTTTAAGCATGAATGGTTGCATCAATGGATTTCTCTTGTTCAGCCCATGGGGTTGACTGAGAGAAATTGAGACATGTGGCTAGACTAAGAACTGAAGAACCTGATTGATTGGATGAGTAGCAAAACATCTGCATCACAGAACAGAACAATTCTAGGCTAAATGAGCTTTACCACTATTCGCTATACCACCATGACCTGGATAAATGAGAACATTCTTAGGGCTTTAAAAATAAAAGTTGAAATTGAGACTTTCCTTTCACTTCCCCTTCTTTTTTTGTTTTTTTTTCTTTTAGCTGTACAGTGAAAATTAAGAGCCGGTTCACACTAGTGTGACTTGTCAGACGACTTGTCAGCCTGACAAGTCGTGCTCCCTCGCGGTCCATTGACCGCTACAGGTCCCGTTCTAATAGGAGCGACACAAGTCGCTCCGACTTAGAAAAAGGGTCCTGTACTACTTCGGGGCGACCTTGGAGCGACTTCCATTATGTGAAGTCCCTGCAAGTCGCTCCAAAGTCGTGGTGCATGGTAATGCACAAGTCGCCCCCGAAGTCGTAAGGAGTCGTGTCGCCTCAGTGTGAACCGACTCTAAGAATCTGCCTATGTTTTAGGGCACATTCACACTACAGCAGAGAGCTCTGATTTTCTGTAGAATGCATTTCTCTGCAAGGGCACAGAGAAAATAAAACAAAAAAAAAAAGGGTTTTCTGTGTTTCCCGTTCACTCTTCCCTGCACCTGCGGAGCAGAGCAATGAGGAAAACTGGAAAACCGCTGAAATTTTCCGCACCACTCGCAGATGAACTTGGCCTTACGGTGTGTCTTCATGCGCTGTTTACTATGCATTGTCCGGGGAAAGATTTTATTTTATTTTTTAAATAGGCAAAACCTATTTAGATTACTCATTAACGTATATCCCCTCTAAACCAGTGGCCAAAAAGTGGACATATTTTAGCCGTTGTTTAGGCTGCATTTTTCCACATTTGTTACTGATCACACAAACGTAGAAATCTATGTTTTCTATACAACATCCAGTAATTTTTTGTCTGCATCCTTTCCCTATGTAAAGCAATGACCTAGGGTCATACGTTTTCCTTTTTCGCCCTTTGTCCCTCAGGAAATGGCCTTGCATGATGTCATTCACATTGGAGGTTGCCAAAAGCGATAGAACGAATCATTCATCCTTGTATCACCACAAGATGAAATACGTTTAAATCAGAATTAAATAAGACATCGGTTACAGGAGGAAGCTGAGGAAACAGTGAAATCTTGGGCTGGAGTCCAGCCAGACATACATACTAAGTTGCATCCTGAAACTTGGATAATTTACTGCTAGGGAAGTACTCATAAATACAAGTGCACAAGCCACAGCTCAATTACAATACACAAGGGTAAGAATTGTTTGGTTTTAGAAGCTAAATGTGCATTGTATTTATGAGCATGGCAGAATGTTCTGGGTTGGGTAGTTTGAAGTACAAGTAGTAGCTTAGGTTATGCTATGCTTGGCTTATGTCACAGTTGTCCTCGTGTCAGAAAGTCCTGGGTCATAAGACTTTTAGGAGGGATCATAAGCTAGTAATTACTTTATTCTTGTCTACGTATGTACAGCTCTGCTGTAGCAGCCAATCGCTTTCCTACACCTCCAAGATTAGTAAAAATGGCTTCCAAACATGCTGAAATAGTCATTGCTGGCACTGAGGGTGGAGAGCTACTCTACCATAACTTTGCAGATGGGAGAGGTGTAGAGACTGGCATATTACCACCTTCTCAGTGGCCATATAAGTTCTAACGTAAAATAGTGAGTTTTAGGATTCCTTTTGATCCACCTAAATGCCCAAAACAAACCCTGTATTCAAGCCTAACTCCTGCTTTGCTATCGCTTTAAATTGAAACTTTATGTAAAAGTTAAAAGAAGTGCTAGCAGGCAGGATTTTTAGTGCAGAAGGTACATGCATTAAAGTTACCTACCTTCCTGTCTGTCCCTGTAAAGTGAGCTGCACATACACAGCTCACTGTAAAAATTGGGCATTGCTGAACCAACTAAAGCTGAATGATGTCATATCAGCCCAGCCAGTAAATGTGGCCGGCAACCGATACCTGGAAGCCGGCCGCTCAAACATGTCAACGGCTGGTGGGGAGCTCCAGAACACTGCATCGCTGGAGCCATGGTGAGTATAGTCCTGCTTTAAATAGTTCATTTGGGCCAAGCTGGCACACACAAACTATTTTCCTTTTGCTTTATACATGTGGTCATTGCCAGCGCTGTTTAAAGTGTATGTATCCTCCACTACATACAGCATACAACTCTGTTTCCGGCAGTGGGATGGGGACAAATGTGTTCCGGCAGTGGGATAGAGACCTCCCGTCTCACACCTGCAACAGAAAAGGGAGTGCTCAGGCATTAAAACAAATGAACAATCAGCAAAACAATGAGACTCAATGAATTCGTATTGCAAGCTGAACACTAAGCCCAGAATAAATACAAAAAATCGAAAGACAGTGCAGCACAATAAATAATGTGGCTATAACACATCAGACACAAATAGCAGTAAAGGGCCATACACACTATAAGATTTTCTGAAGACTTTTTCCTTTAGATTTACCAAAACCAGATAATATGAGGTCAAACCTAAACACTTTCAATTTGTATGCAATCTGGCAGGCCCTTGCACTACATAGAAAAGGTAAGTCTGCAGACAAAAGTCTTCAGAAAATCTTATAGTGTGTATGGCCCTTTAGGCCCAAAAGTCCCTTGATAAACAGGAAAAAGTCCAATAACAAGTGAGAAAGACGGTGCGAGAAATGGATCCACTTCAAGTGACAATCCCTTCACCCATACACAATACAATGCGCTCACCTCACTGTAAGACCCCTGTATTACCAGCAGGTCATACAGTTTGATTCCACCAGAAGGAGAAGTTGAAGGCAAGCTTTGAAGATTAGCCTCAGCACTCCACCAGCTCACAACCTTAGAAGTAGCGATCCCCTGTGTATAAGGACCAATAGTGCCTCCCATTTTTCCAGCGGAATGGTGTATCAACATGCCATCAAATATAGGTGTATAAAAATAAAAGCATCTAAGTGCGTACTGTATATAAAACTATAATTTTATTAATAAAATCGCACCTACAGAAAGTTTTCTTGGTAACAAGCAGTAGATAAATCATATGGCTCCGATCCCCTGTCGGCTCCAAGAGAAAGCAGCGGGTGATGTCATTAACATGAGGCGGCTCCTCCCGTACGCGTTACATTCTACGGGACTTCCTCAGCGGGGGTTTTGCATTACTTCCTATGGGATTTCGTCAACGGGAATCTCCCGCTGACGAAGTCCCATAGGACGTAACGTGTATGGGAGGAGGAGCCTCACGTTAATGACGTCACCTGCTGCTTTCTCGTGGAGCCGACAGAGGATCGGAGCCCAGACTAAACTGTTTGTCATGGGGTTTTTGAAATCTGCTACCAACACAAGAATAAATAAGTTTAGCTAACTTTTTATTTAAAAAATTCTGGACTTTGCTTTCTGAACATTTGTAAGGCCTCATTTCGACGGTTGGGACTAACCACACAATCTTTAGACGGTTGGTGAGCAATCTTTAGATGGTTGGGGAGCAATAAAAATGCGTGGTGAGCCATCCCACAATACCCTCCTTAACCTGCAAATAGAAGCAGACATGAGTGTTTACATACAGTGGTTGCAAGGCTTTGTTTCACACCAGCAGCAAAAACTACTGCTGAACGCACGCTGTTCAAGCCCACTGAACACAACTTATTCAAGCAAATGAAGAGGGACTGCAAAAGCCGCATTTGTTGGCAAAATGTAGCTAAAACAGGCGGTAAGGAGGCTGAGGAGGCCTGTCAAATGCCTCTTCAAAGCGATCCGAACGTGGCTGGCTCTTCAGATAAATGGTAGACGTTTGTCTAAATCTACTATAGGGGGCTGTTACGATTGGCTTTTGTTTGTCCTTCTGCCCCTATACAAGTCTATGGGATTGCAAAAGCAGCTTGAAGGAGGTTAACTGCAGGTCAGATGCCCCTGTCAAAGAATTCTGAATGGTCTCCGAAGGGTCTCAACTGATGTCATTATCAAATACCAAAGCCCGTAAACGCAGGCCCTTAAGCTGTTTTGTCTGTGTTTGTATTCGCTAACTCAAATAGTGAGAAGCAATTCAAAGAAATCTGTGATGCTTTTATGTTTATTCATTTATATTAATAAAATGAAAGCAGAGAAATAGTTTTGTCAGGTTTACAAGATTTATTCCATTTTGTATGAATATTTTATATTTTCCACTTGCAGTTAGTGGAATGTAATTGACAAAAACCCATTAGTTTCTCTTTATGCTGAATTGAGGAACTATTTTAATTGAAAGCATCTTCAGACATTACATCACTTTCTAGAAAATACATGACTATCCCTTTTGTGTGGTCACCTGATAATTGCACTGCAACCAGCCTCAGCAACTTCAGCTATGCTAAGTATCACAACATGCTGATAACTGAAGAGACGCGATTCGTTTTTTGTTAGAACTACCATACATCAAGATTCTGATGAGTGATCAGAGCTTGGGGGGAGTTCCTCCATTCCAGAATGCACACCCCTCTACTGTCCATACTGGAGTCTGGTGACCGCATCCCTAGCTGCAGTTGTTAAAGTTGCATTCATGCAGAGATTGCTAAATGACAACTGATAGACGATTGCATAGTTATTTGGTGTTCTGCAAAGCATAGAGGGCTTTATTTGTTTACAGGCCTCCTGCACACTGGGTGCTAAACGCTGCTGTTAGAGGCGTTTTACTTTTTCCTGCCTCTAAATGCCTCTGTGTCTTTGCGCACATAGGTATTTATAGGCTGGTGCAATAAGAAGCCGAAAAAAATCCATCACTTGTGTGTTCAGGAAAGGAGCATTTGTGCCGAAAAACCTCCCTAATGCACCTAACGTTAGACTTGCGCTTGTTTAGCTTTTCATCATCAGTCATTTTAATGGCCAGGATAAATGTCCTTGCCAATGAATTGAATAAACCCCAAAAACGCTTGACGTGCCTCAACGGGTCTAAGGCCCCTTTCACACTAGTGCGACTTGTCCCGCGATTTTGGACCGTAAAATCGCATGACAAGTCGTTTTCCATTATTTTCAATGAGCCCCATTCATATCAGTGCGTTTTGAAGTCGCACCGACTTCAAGGTAGTTCCTGCACTACTTTGCCACGATTTGATTGCGTTTTGAGCCATAGCCATAGCTTTCAAAATCGCAGCAAAATCGCGTCGCATAAGTGTGAAAGGAGCCTAAATGCTTTTGAAAAACATGGCTTTCGGCACCAGGAAAAAGGTGTTCAGAAGAGTGTGTATGAGGCTATAACCACTTAGCTAGATACATTTTGAATCGTGTTTAAAGCTGAACTCCGGGTATGATTTTATACCATTAGACCAGCGATCTCCAAACTGCGCCACTTTGCTTGCCTTTATTTGGCTTTTGGGGCATTATTCCGTCTACTGACCCCAACAATGGGACATAATTCTGGTCACTGACATAAACAGTGGGTCACTATTCCTCCCACTGACCTCATCAAGTGTGCACAATTACTCCCACTGGCACCAACAATGGGGCACAATTCCTTCCATTGACACCAACAATGGGGCATAATTCCTTCCATTGATACCAATGATGGACCACTATTCCTCCCACTGACACCAGCGAAAGGGCAGAATTCCTCCCACTGACACCAACAATGCGGCAGAATTCCATCTATTGACACCAATGATGGGGCAATATTCCTCTACTGACACCAGGATAGGCCATTGTTTACTCCCACTGGACACCAGGACATTTTCTACTCCTACTGGCCCTAGTTCAGCCCCCTTAAAGTCTGAAGGACAGTAAAGTGGCCCCTTTGTTTAGGAAGTTTGGAGACTCCTACATGAGACTAATGTAGGAATGCATATTCCATACCTTTTTAGACCCATGTGGAATCAGTAAATCTCTGTAGTGGGCACCACTGCTACAGTGATCGGTGCTGTCATCAGGATGCCAAGCAGCTGCCCTGCTTCATAGTGAACACACAGACACCACTCACAGAATGTATTGAATTCTTTTTTTTTTAGAATGCAAAGTGGTCTCTGATTGGACGAGGTGGAGAGGCAGGTGATGATGTCATGATCTTCACCTTATCCAAACAGAGAATGCTTTGCACTCCTAGAGAAAAATGCGTTCTGTGAATAGCACCCTTGCAGAGTAAGCAAACCCTGTGGTTGCAATGCAGCATTACAGCTGCACGGCACAGGATCCTGGAAGACAATGAGGATTGCTGTAGTAGCAGTGAATACTACACTGATTCTCTTCTTCTGCACTTATCCCACAGGTATAGTATATACATACTTTACACTGGCCCAAGCTGAACCTATCTAACTATGCTATAAACTATACCTGGAGTTCAGCTTTAAGGCTTGATTAGCCATTTATAAATCAAGCATTCCTTGCAGATTTGCAAAGGCTGGTGGGGGACCATAGAAGAACTGAAACCTACATCTGTAATACTCCTTGTCTCGAATGCTGCTTTTAGCTCTCTTGTTAACTTTTACATGCACAAGTGAAATGAAATAAGATTGGTTTATTTGGCAAACACTGACACTTTTTGTGTCTGGCTTAATTCCTCTTCTTTCGTTGTATTATTTTGATTCCCACATGGGGAGCTTGCTCCGGTGGTGGTGTGTGTATGACAACAAAAAGTGTAAAAATGAGTACAATATTGAAGATGGTTTAAAGCAATTTGTGAAATCTGAGTAGCGGATTACTGTGGCCTCCGTGTGTGGTCTGTAGAATTATATGTGTCGTCATATAAGGTTACACAGGTGTATAGATGGAGCGAAAGTATGACGCATCACCTCTGAATCTTCAAGTCACCAAGGTTGGCAACAGAGCTGATGAAACATCAATCACTTCTAGTAAACCTGTCCTAAATCTGGATAAAAAAATATGGAGTAAAAAAATGCATAAATGAGGTTATCCTAAAAATCTTGAAGTCAATTGTTTTCAGAAAATTTTGAGATCTTGGAGGTTGACGTTCTATGTACCATTCCTGGGAAAATTGAGGTTCCTTTTCATCCTATTACCTTTTGAGGATGCCCATCACTGACATGGGGTGCCCATCAGCAATAGAGAGTCCTAGAGAAGACAAAGGAGTAGGGCCAAATTAGACGTTTGCTGGTAAGGTCCAGGTTTTCATACGAGGTGTGTCTAAAAAGTTTGGTGGATGGTATCAGAAAACAAAACAAAATAGAAGATACAAACAAATTACCTTTTAGGCTCCATGTACACGGGACGTTGTTAAAAGTCCCTTTGAATGCTGGAATTTTTAGGACGTTTGAAACGTCCGTTCAGTCGCGTTTGTACCCGCGTTTAGCGGGCGTTTAGGGGCGTTTGCGTTTAGAACCGTCCCTAGAGGTCAAAAAAATGATTCCCCTTTAAAATGGAAAAACGCGAACGCTAAACGCGGGTCATCGCGTTCGGACGCGTTTGTGCGTTTGAAACGCCAAGAAACACACGTTCGAACGCAAATAATTGCGTTCTAAAAAAAGTCCCTGAACGCAACTGCCTGCAAATGACTGTAAACGACCTGGTGTACATGGACAGATAAGATAAAATGTAGATGGGTTCAGGGGCTTCTGAAAAAAAACGCCCAACTGCTCCTAAATGGCCATTTCCAGCGTCCCGTGTACATGGAGCCTTATTGGCCTTAAAAATAATCTCCATCCTTCACATCACCCTTTTGGCAACACTTATAAAGCTTCTTGAAACTCAGTCTTCAGGAATCGATCGCAGAACTGCTGTCACACATTCTTGGATTGCCGCCATGTCCACAAAACGTGCGTCTTTCATGACACTGTTCAGGCATGAAAACAGAAAAGTCCATAGGTGCCCAATCAGGGGAGTACGGTGGATGATCAAGTTCAGGTACGCTGCCCTAAGCCAAGAATTGGCACACACGGATCGCGTAGTCACATTGTCACGCAACAACATCCACTATCCAGTCCTGTGCAACTACTTCAGAACTTGATGTTCACTCGTTGCTCCATTGCACTGTGACCCTACCTCTCCTACTAACGATGTTCAACTGCCCACAGCGGGTTTATCCTGATGGTCACGTACTCCACGCTAGATGGCGCTTCTCACCATGTCTCTGAATAGCCATGTGCATGGGCGCACACCTGGCTCATGTTGCTGTTGAGACATCAGACCATTCACTGAACTTTTCAGACACACCTCATATACTTTCAGCGGCCTATTTATCTGGATACACTGATGATATTGACTAGCGTTTTTCACTGTACCCTCTGATGCATTTTTGTTTCTCATATGCTCATACATCACAGCCAGCGATTACATGCAGTGATCGCTGCTGGATGCACACAAAGCGCATCCGCTTTCAGCATCGGCCTAAATCGCTGGTGGGAATGCAGCCTGTTAGAAGAGGAGCCTTTACAGGCAGAGAAAAAAAATCACCAGCACGTTCTGGAGAGGAACTTTTGGGCAGACGTTGGGCTTAAGTGCCAAATGTGTTTAAAATTCTGGCCAATAAAATATATTAATGCTCAAATGATGCGCCTAAACGTGTGCAAAATAAGGGTTTTGGCGCATTTCTTAAGCAGATGTTCTCCCAGGAGAAAAGGCTTTCGGGATGCTGAGTCCAGTGTGCAGGCCGTGCGCATCCTCTCTGACCTGTCAAGAAAAACTTCTAGTGTGAGCCAAGATGGATAGGGAGGGTCATCGTTCCTCAGAACCTCCTGAAATTTGTGTATGGCCAGCTTCAATCATGTAGCATTTAATTATTATTATTATTATACAGGATTTATATAGCACCGACAGTTTGCGCAGTGCTTTACAATGTGAGGGAAGACAATACAGTTACAATACAATTCAATACAGGAGGAATTAGAGGGCCCTGCTCATTAGAGCTTACAATCTAGAAGGAAGATTGGTGCATCCTGTGTGTTTATGGAGAAATCTTTGTTGTTTTGCGAACAATACCAGTCTGTGAGAACAAAGACAAGGAGAAAGTTCTGTTCTGCCATCTGAATTCCTTAGCTTTCCTGAGGTGCCTGTACATGACTCCGGTTGGCTGGGATTGTAATAAAGTGAGATATATGGCATGCCACGGCAGGATTTAAAGGTAACTGTGGGTGCTGAGAAATGTCCCCGGTGCATTGTTGTGCTTGCTCACCTGTATGACTATGTGCCAGCAAGCTGGATAATGGGTTCCTGAAAAAGATGTGCTGTGGCTTGTCTCTTCCTGGAATCCATGATCACAACTCTATTCAAGTCAGCCAGCCGGTATAAAATGGTGACAAAGCATGTTCTCAGCTCACCTCAGACACTTACTCACCTCATACAACATCCATGTACTCTTCAAAAACTCAAATAAAGGTTTTTCAATGTGACTTAAGGGGGGGGGGGGGTTTCCTACTATCCACCTCAAGTTTTAATATAAAAAGCATAGGAGGAAACTTTATGCAGGGTATTTTTCTCACTTTAAATTCAGTTTTTCTAGGCCCATTAGGCTGCCCTTACACCTGAGCAAAGCGATTTTCAGGCGTGTGTGTATGGATGTATATGGGTGTGTGTGTATATATTTTTTCTTTTAGCATTTTTGCATGTGTATAGGAGTGTATGTTTTTTACATGGGTATTCGTGCTTTAAGTGGTTTTATGATCGCAAAAACATGGCTGAAAAAAAAAAACAGGCAAAAGTGCTCAATTTTTTTAGGCATTAATATTCATATTGCCTCAAAAGTATCTCATGTAGATTTTAGAGCAGGCATGTCCAACCTGCGGCCTGGGGGCCGCATGCGGCCAGGAACCGCAGGTAATGCGGCCCACTGACCCCTGACAATCTTTTTTTTGCTGGGGAGGAAGGAAGTTGGGTCGGGAGCACAGCCACAGCAGTTTCCAACTAACGGTAGGCAGAGGCTGCCTCGGATTGGGGGGGGGGGGGGCGAGCGAGCATGTGCCGTGTTTCTGACTCCTACCACCATGACCACTTCAAATCACTGAAGTGGTCACGGTGGTTAGAGTGTTCCTTTATTGTCTCTCAGAAGAAGTAAACCTCTGTATACTGATTCCATTTCATTTCATCATCCTCTAGTTGTGTTAAATTAGTGCGGGGGGGGGGGGGGCGCGGCAGCATTTTATTACTTGTATACCTTAACTATAGTATATATTTTATATGTGGCCCAAGAAAATTTCTCTACACTCAATGTGGCCCAGAGAAGCCAAAAGGTTGGACACCCATGTTTTAGAGCATCAAGCTTCTAGCTACGGGTCAAGACATATTTTGTTGTGCACCATGGATCCAATGATGTATCAAAATACACCCATCACATCACAGCAGTAAATTGCAACATTTCAGGGCCATAGAGGACTTCTGTAAGGCTTTTAGCTACAGGCCAGAATAAATATTCTTGCACATGAGTATGGTAGCCCAGCACCTAAAGGAGTAGTAGTCAGGAGACATTTCTTCAAACCTTGCTGCCCTCTAGGACTAGGGGGTATCCTTAGTGTCACTAGAAATGGAAAGAAAGAAGGTGCAGCAGCCTTGTGCATTATCCCACATGTATTTATTGCATATTAAAATGATAAAAAAACAAAACTACTCACAAGCATGAGAACATAGGTTCGCTTATACAGTATAAGTCACTTGTCCGTAGCTATACATTCCTGGAATCAACAGTCTTCAGATCATGCGAGGGCCTCTGCTGGCTGACACGTTCCGAAGTATTCTCCTTCCTCAGAGCCTCAAGATGAATCCTTCTAAATGTTTCAGCCAGCAGGGGCCCTCGTGTGTTCCCCCCCCATAATCTGGAGACTGTTGATTCCAGGACTGGATAGCTATGGACAAGTGGCTTATATGGGCAAACCCATGTTCTCATGCTTGTGGGTAGTATTTTATCATTTTATTTACAGTATGCAATAAATGCAGGTGGGATAATGCTCTAGGCTGGTGCGCCCTCTTTGTTTGCATTTCTAGCTACAGGCACCTGAGCACTACTAAGTACAGTGGTAATTTTGGCGTAAAAAAATGATGACTAAAACTAAATTGAAATTTGACTAAAATAGCATTTTAGTTTTAATCATATTTTAGTCATCTGAATTGTTTTAGTCGACTAAAAAGTGTTAATTTCAACGGCGAAAATATTTTCGTTGACCAAATGAACACAGCGTGTGAACAGCCACCATTCATTTTTTTTAAGCCCCCGTTCACACTAAGGTGACCTGTGAGGCGACCTGGGCGCCTCACAGGTCGCCGTAGGTCGCCTTCCATAGGGAAGCTGCGGACCCGTTCTAATAGGAGCAACACAAGTCGCCCCGACTTAGAAAAAGGGTCCGGAGCTTCTTTGGGGCGACCCGGAGGCGACCGCCATAGACTTCAATGTTATGAAGTCCGTGGCGGCCGCTCCGAGGTCGGGGCGCGCTGCTCGCACCGCGACCTCGGAGGTCGCCCCCCCCAAGTCGGATCGCCCCGAACACTTAATGTTACCTGTTTTAGAGCTTCGAGCTACAAAACACTCCAAGTATGAATGGGGCCTAAATGCATTAAAACTGTGCAGTAGAAAAACAGTAATATACTTATGTGTTGAAACATTTTCAGAGCAACGTTGACATTTTATTTTTTTTTGCCACGGGACTGATTTTGGACACACGGGATATTTACATACTTGTGACCCCTCTTGAAACTGCTTTGTAGCTATTGGGTTGCTTATGGACGCATAGGTGATAAAACCTATACAGTGTGAGCAAGGCCTTAAAGCGGTTGTAAACCCTATATAAAAAAAAAAAAAAAAAAAAAACACCTGCAAGACAAAGGCATAATGAGCTAGTATGCATCGCATACTAGCCCATTATGTTTAACTTACCTTAAAACGAAGCCCCGACACGGACCCCCGGACATCGATGCGGGCGCTGCCATGATCCCTCGTCGTCTCTTCCGGGTTCGGCGGCTCCGGCACGCTGATTGGCCGGAAGAGACGGCTCCAGCGCGCTGATTGGCCGGAGCCGCGATGACGTCACTCCCGCGCATGCGCGCGGGAGTGATTTTTCCGGCAAGCTCCCGGCAAGTTAATTGAAGGTCCCCCCGGACCTTCAGAGCGCATGCGCCGCTCGCGCGAGCGGCTGCATGCACTGTAAATATCTCCTAAACCGTGCCGGTTGTACCTACAGGTAAGCCTTATTATAGGCTTACCTGTAGGTAAAAGTGTCAAAAAGCGGGATACAACCGCTTTAATGTGTTTTTTGAGTGTTTTTTTTTTTTTTTATTTTTATGTTGATTTACAATAAAATAGTCATTGCTTAGCAGATATCTTGTTGTAGAAGTTAATACTGTTTATTTTTTTTTTTTTTATCGGCTTTAAATGATTGGAAGGTATTTTAGCAGATTAGCTGCTATCTGAAGGCTGTTAGCGAATTAGTGTCAGATCTCTCTGCCAAAGCGGATGATAACTAGTGTTATTATATCATTGTAAGACACATCTAAGCCTTCCTTCTAAAATACAGCGGCATTTTGTGGCTCCATCTGCCTTCTTGCTAGTAAGACTTGCTTTCAGCCATGATTCACTATCCATGTTTGCACAGTCAGAAGAGCTCCAGGAATGAGATTAGTATAAATACTAGGGCTGGCCATATGCCAGTAGATTTTCGAATGCCATACACTAGTAGATTTTCAAATGAACGCTCGTATGAACATTTTGTGTGAAAATTTTCATCAGTACATTTGATGACTTGACAAATTTAATTTGAAAGTACTTTAAAATTTTCATTTGCTTTTAACGTTAGATTTTAGAATTAATGTATTTCCAGAACGAAAAACACATTTTACCGTTAGAAGTTTGTTCTAGAAAAACATTGATTTGGCTCCAGTCACGATTATAAAATTGAATGAAGGTTACGCAAAAAAAAAAAAATTTGAATTCAATTCTACTAGAGTATGGCAAGTGTGGTTCAAACAAATTATCCAGATGCCACCTCTTGTGTGACCAATGATGAAGCAATAGTTCAATGTTTTGGAGTAGGCTACATACAGTAATGGCCCGTACACACGATCCGAAAATCGGATGAAAAATAACGCTTGTGAAAGGATCGGACGATAATCTGATCGTTAGTACACAACTTACGAGAGGCGATCACGACAGTTCGCCCGATATTATCCGGTCGTGCAAGCATAAAAATTTTGATCGTATTATAACACATCGTACAATAATCGTATTATCAGTATGTTGTTCGTCCGAAAAAAATGGTGAGCAGTAGACATCATTTTCCCCTCACACGCTACAGCGTGGTTACGCATACTGGAAGCTTTTGAATCATCATCCGAGAAAATTCGTATCGTAAGTAACCTCTCCCATTTGCGAATATAATTGAGAGTTCCTAGCAACCAAACAAAAACGGACGGAACGTCGTCCGATTTTCGGATCGTGTGTACTGGGCATAAGCAATGTCCTTTCGTGGCAGGTCCTCCAACAACTTTCCCTTCTGTGCACTAAACATAGTCCTTCGTACCTCCACCATTTAGAAGAAGCCTTGTATTCAGTAAATACAAGGTGTTCTTTGATTATTCTTGGAGGAGAGGAGGGACAGATGCCATTATGTTCTCTTATGTTCAGCACTTTGTATTCTGAACCATAATGTACAATACGGTACTTTTTTTTTTTTTTTAGGTGTGTTTGCCAATATTCAGTATTTTTTGGCAGAGCTTTGGGTAGGTTTGTGCCACAGCAAGAGCATTTCCCATAACTTTCTGTCTCAATGACTGCTGTCACCAGGACCGAAGGTACGTGTAACGTGGTCTTGAAAGTTGGAGGCAGAATTAAAATCCAGTCTGGTCTAGCTGGAGAGAAGAAAAAATATGTTGCCAGCACTCCTCGCTCTTCTTCTGCACTTGTTCAGTATGTCATACAGCAAGTGTGTGTCAGAAAATGCTGAAGGGCATACGCGGGCAAATGGGGTGTATGGAGTGCAATGTCATCTTCTCTTATTGAAGAAACATGTAAGTGTACATTATGTGCAAGGACCTTGGGATGCACTGTGTTAAGTGCCAATTCATAAAGCTTCTTCTAGAAGAAGCTGCCATTCTCTGTCACCACATTTAGAAGACTGCACCTGCTCCAACACCATTCCCCCCCACTTCATGTGTCTGATGTTTTCTCTTGGTAAATTGCACCGTCACAGGTTTGTTAAGGTCAATAGGGTCGCCTTTTAAAGCTTTTTAGAGCTTATCGTCTCCGTAATGCAATTCCAATTGTTTCTGAAAGACCCTCTTGGACTAGTCCTTTTGCCAACACGAATTTAGGGAAAAATAAAAAAAATATCATTAGTATTGCATTGCAATAACTTTGTATTCTGCATTCGTTGTCATTGTGTGGGTGTACAAAGTAATTGAAGGGGAAGAAAAAAAAAAAAAAAAAAAAAAAATTATATATATATATATATATATATATATATATATAATATATATATATATACTGCTCAAAGGAACACTTCTTAATCAGAGTATAGCATCAAGTAATTTAAACTCCTGGGATATTGATCTGGTCAGTTAAGTAGCAGAGGGGGTTGTTAATCAGTTTCAGTTGCTTTGGTGTTATGGAAATTAACAGGTGCACTAGATTGGCAACAATGGGGCGACCTCCAAAACAGGAATGGTTTTACAGGTGGAGGCCACTGATATTTTTTTCCCCTGCTTATCTTTTCTGACTGAATTCCTCTTTCTGACTGTTTTTTACTAGTTTTGCATTTGGCTAGGGTCAATGACACTACTGTCAGCATGAGGTGATACCTGGACGCTACAGATGTTGCATCAATACGTGGCATTGGCAAAAAGTTTGCTGTTTCTCCCAGCACAATCTCAAGAGCATGGAGGAGATTCCAGAAGACAGGCAGTTACTCTAGGAGAACTGGACAGGGCTGTAGAAGGTCCTTAACCTATCAGCAGGACTGGTATCTGTTTCTTTGTTCACTGCCATAGCCCTACAAAATGACCTCCAGCAGGCCACTAGTGTGAATGTCTCTGACCAAACAATCAGAAACCGAATTCATTAGGGTGGCCTGAGGGCCCGACCTCCTCTAGTGAGCCCTGTGCTCACTGCCCAGCACCATGGAGCTCACTTGGCATTTGCCATTGAACACCAGAATCAGCAGGTCTGCCACTGGTGCCCTGTGCTTTTCACAGATGAGAGCAGGTTCACCCTGAGCACATATGACAGATGTGAAAGAGTCTGAAGAAGTCGCGGAGAACGTTATAATGCCTGTAACAGGCACGATCGCTTTGGTAGTGGGTCAGTGATGGTCTGAGGTGGCATATCCATGGAGGACCACTACAGGCTAGACAAAGGCACTCTGACTGCCATTAGGAATCGTGATGAAATCCTTGGACCCATTGTCAAACCCTATGCTGGTGCAGTGGGTCCTGGGTTCCTCCTGGTGCAGGACAATACCCGGCCTCATATGACGAGAGTATGCAGCCAGTTCCTGGAGAATTAATTAATTGATACCATTGAATGGCCCCCATGCTCGCCTGACCTAAATCCAATAAAGCACCTCTGGGACATTATGTTTCAGTCCATCTACTGAGTACCATTTTGAGTTGCTGCAATGAAATTTCAGCAAAATTGACTAGCCTGCTGCATTCTTTTTTCACTTTGATGGGGGGCGTCTTTGAGTTCAGCCCTCTGTAGGTTGATATTTTCCATTTCCATCAAACGATGTGGCATCCTTTTTGTTTTTAACACATTACCCAGTCCAAATCAGTATAGATATCCAGCATTACATTTTTCACAAGTTAGATCTGATGTGTTTTCAAATTGGCAACCCAAAACTCCCCTACGTGATTTGCAGCTGCCCCTATAATTAAGAACACTAAGGGCCGGTTCACACTCTTGCGAGTGCGGTGATCGCATGTAATTCGGAGCGCACTGCTCCTTCATTACATGCGATCGAATGTGGTTCACACTTGTGCGATCCGATCCTGTGCGAACTGTCAGATTGCACTGCGATATGCGATCAAACTGGAGGTGTCGTTAACATTTAATTGACACCCCCTGCGTATCGCATATGGCAGTGTGAACTGCCAGATGTGCGTTTGCGATGCGGGAACAGGCTGCGAATTTGCAGCCTTCCCGCATCGCACAAGTGTGAACCGGGACTAAGAATGTATATAATTATAAGGATAGGTGTTCACACTATTCAGACTTGGGACACGGCTTGTGTGCCCTCAAGTCGCCCCAAGTCTCTTGTCATCACAAATTTAACCACTTAAGCCCCGGAGGATTTTCCTGCTAAAAGACCAGGGGGTATTTTGCGATTCGGCACTGCGTGACTTTAACGGACAATTGCGCGGTCGTGCGACGCTGTACCTAAACGAATTTGACGTCCTTTTTTTCCCACAAACAGAGCTTTCTTTTGGTGGTATTTGATCACCTGTGTGATTTTTTGATCACGCGCTATAAACAAAAAAAGAGCGACAATTTTGCAAAAATAGCAATATTTTTCACATTTTTTTATATGAAATTCCCCCCCAAAAAAATGTAAAAATCAAAATTTTTTAACATTTTCGGCCAATTTGTTTTATCCTACCTATGTTAGGTAAAAAAAATCGCAAAAAGCGTATTTTTATTGGTTTGCGCAAAAGTTATCGCGTTTACTAACAAAGGGAAAGATTTTTGTCATTTTTTTTTTTAACGCGTAATGGCGGCGATCTGCGTTTTTTTTTTTTTTTTTTTGCGGTACTGCGACATTGCGGCGGACAGATCGGACCCTTGACTGACATTTTTGACACTTTTGGGGTTACCAATGACATTTCTACAGTAATCAGTGCTATACATATGCACTGTTACTGTAAAAATACACTGGTAGTGAAGGGGTTAACTTTATTTGGGAGAGAGGGGCTGTGTGTATCCCTAGGGGCGTGCTTTCTACTGTGATTGGCTGTGGCTTGAGCTGTAAGGACACTGATCAACGGATCTACATAGTAGATCCGTGTGATCAGTGTCTTTACACCGAGGAGAATGACAGGTGGCTTGTTTACACAAGCTGCCTGACATTCTCCCTCTCCCCCGACGATCGCCGAGTGACCGGCGGACATCGGGTCCGCTGGTCACACGCGCGGGGGGGTCCGTGACCGCGCCTCCGCGGGCGCGTGCTCGCTCCCCAGACCCTCCCAGGCTAGTGACGTTAATTAACGTCACTCTGCCTGGCAGGGGCTGACCGCGGCGGTCGGCAAGCGGTTAATGTAAATGAATGAGAGCCGTCTTAATATGCACTACTGAAGTCGCTCCGACTTTAGAAAAGGTTCCTGTACTACTTCAAGGCGTACTCTATCCGACTTTAGACTTCATCGGGAGTCGCCTCTAAGTATCCTTATCTATTTTCAAGCAACTTGTTATCAGACTTTCCAGGAAGAAGAAAGAGATTAGCCAGGCATTCCCCACAGACAGTTGCCTATCATGTAAGTCTCTTCAAAGTAGTACACGAGTCTCTAAACAAGTCTCTAAACAAGTCTCTTCAAAGTCACGCTAAAAAGTCGCTCCTTCATGGGGCGACTTTCTGGTCGTGGTAGTGTGAACTGGCTCTTATACCAATAAAGGAAAATATATTAAATGTGACAAAATGTGTGAAAGAGAAAACATATGTTGCAGCCACATATAACAAAAAATGTTACACTTTTAAATATCACCAAAAACACCTCCAAATAGTGTCCATGGATTTGAGGATTAATTTACTCTTAGTAGAATACCACAGGTATTCAATACAAATAATGTCCATAAATATGTGCAGTTGTTCCAGGCTTCCTGAAGAGACTTATGTGCAAAATGCATTGAGGCTTAGTCGCGGTTATCACTTTCGGGTTGTCAGTAATGTCACGTCCGGGTTGGGGGAACGCATGTCGATCCTCTGCAGAGAACGGTGGTGCGCTTTTTAATATCACAGGTTGTTTGTGCTGGTGCCTCTTTGGCACAGACTAATGTAAGTGCACATCATTTGTGTGTATAGTGGAGGAATAAATCACTTCTAATGTTGGATGGCCCATGGCTATGGGTGTTGCTGCGTTATGTAAAACTATTAGTTTTTCGTTTTTTTTTTTTTTTTTTTTTTTTTTTTACATTTTAGAATAGGGTGCCTCGATATTTTTCAGTTGTGGCACTTGCACAAAGGTTGAGAAGCACCTCCGGACTGGGCTGCACATTGCATGTAATGTAGAACTTTATTTTTAGTGTTAGTTATGTAATATAAATTAAAGAACACTTCCATGAGTACGCTGTGCAGTTACTTGGACAAGAAGGTATTTTCGCTGCAGTGGAAAGCTATCCTTTCTAGGCCTCTTAATGATAGATTAAGCTAACCTGATCCTACATCTGATCTCTCCTCTGGCATGTTTATTTCTCATCCTGGCAGTAAAATACCTTCCTACCTCTCTGGCAATTCCCTTTTAGATTGCTGATAATGCAATAAATTAATCTTGGAATTAATCTTCTCTCACTCAGAAAAGAGATCTCCTCAGGGGTTTTTGCTCTCGTAGGTATATTAGCCTCAAAATGTTCATCTAGTTAGCTTCTTACATGCAGATAATTTATGCCGAGCAGAATACAGACCTGTACATTAATAGCGATGCGGGACAAGGATGGTCACATCCGTTGTTGAGGTGGTATAAAGCCTAAGGAAGGGGGCAACACTGCACGATAACCGTATGGGCATCAGCTTGCTGTATCATGGAACACGGGACCGCTCATTTCTACTATGCTCTTGTGTTCAGACTTTAAGCGTAGCTTCTCTTTTGTTGAGAAAAGATTCCCCTCTGGGTGATCTCTGTACATTGCAAGGATTTTAACAGACTTTGTTGCAGATTCCTACCTTTTGTTATTCTAAAGAAATCATTGTTTGTTCCTCTGTGCTGAGTGGGTCAAATGGGAGTGGTTTCATAATTATCTGTCAGCTGTGACAGCTGCAGGGCTCTGAGGAAATCTGCTGGGCCTGCATCCCTTTAGACGTGTTCCTATTGGGAGTATGTCACCAAAAATGTCATTTTTATTGCAGGGGATGCCAGAAATCTGACTTGTATCTTAGGCAGACTTTGGTGAGCCAATCACACAAGCAGGAAATGTTTCTGGGGTGTGGTCAGTATGCATTCTGTATACAGAACAGCTCCAGGTAGCCATATTGCATTGCATTTTCAGAAAATTACAGCGGCTGCAGATTAAAAAGGAAAGGTAATTTTTAATAACATTCAATTACAATATGACGTGTGGCACAATTGTATACGCTATATTGTTTTTTCTTTATTTGCTGATTTTTTGCCCCACGAAAGTGGAGTTACCCTTTAAGCTGACCGAACACCGGTGTACTTTCATTCCCAACTTTCCTTTTTTAGAACAATCATTTGACTTTCCAATGGTAAAAGGGTCGAATTGACGTTTTGTTTTTGACTAGGGCAACGAGAAAATTTGAAGCAGACTGGAAAATTTTTCTAAAACAAGTGAAATTCTAACTGTGATTGTGGGAAAATCGTACATATTGTATTGAAACCTGTATAATATCTCTGGTATTCCATTCAAATAGAAGGACTGGATAAAATGTTAAGTGCTTTAGAATTAGTTGACTCGATGGCAACAAAGAATATTCATACAAATGATTTTTTTTCGACCATTTGAATGAAAATCGAACAGTGCTTGGCCAGCTTTAAGTGGTTGTAAACCTCCAGACATGAAATATGATCAAAGCATATCCCTTTATAGTGTGTACTTGTCTCAGTCCAGAAAACGAAAGCCCCGTACACACTTAGCGATTGTCGGCCGTAAATATTCGGCCGCCGAACGATCGGCCGATTGTCGGCTTGTTAGTATGATGCTTCCGACAACCGACAGCGACTTTTCGGCCGAACAGAATCTGTTGTGCAGACATTAAAATTTTTGTTGGCCAACTCCAGAACGGCCGATTGTTCGCCAGTCAGTACAGAATTCGGCCGACAAACAGCCGATTAGCAAGACTGGGCATGCTCAGAAAAGAAAAAACACACGGAAAGTTAACCATCACATGACATCACTTCTGCAGTTGGCCGACAAAATTCATGTGCAGTCTTTTGCAGTTTTCAGCCGACTGGACAGCACCGGACAAAAGACGGCCGATCGTTCGGCCGACATTCGGTACGTGTGTACGGGGCTTAAGTGTCATTTTTGTCTGCTGCCTCTTTCCTCTGTGATCAGTCACTTCTAACTAGTTTCCCTGACCCCAACCAGAAAATGGTGACAGGAGGGAGCTCCAGCACACAGCCTGTAAGTGACAGCCTCAGCTCTGTTCCGTGGTCTGTGTGAAGGGGGGTGTTGTCCCTTCCCTCCAGTAAATTGTCAGAACTCTCCTCACTGAGCTCTGAAATATGAAGTTTCAGCTCTCTATCACCTTTTTTTTCTGAACTTTCAGACAAGCCCTATAATTCAGCACTTTAAATAGAAATAGAGAAAAGAAGACTGCAGATAGACAGATACAACTTATGTAGGAGGATTTGTTTAATCTCTGTTCATCACCAGAGGCCAGTCACTTCCCTGGGTATATGGAGGGTTTACAACCAGTTTAAGTCATTGTAGGGGAGAAATCAAGCTCTTTCTATACATAAAGTGTCTGCAGACATGGTGTCAACCATACAGGGGAAACGCCCCATATTGAACCCCAGGAGAAGAACATTTGATCTAGATCATTGGAGAAGAAGCACAGCGCAGTAGAGGGATTGTGCGATCCATAGAGGCTGACAAAGAAGGGTAATAAAAGAGCAGTATAGCCAGGAGCCCTAGAGGAAAACATTACAAAAGGAGACCTAGTAAAAAAAAAAAGAAA
Source organism: Pelophylax lessonae (assembly GCF_965119305.1). Lineage (NCBI taxonomy): Eukaryota > Metazoa > Chordata > Amphibia > Anura > Ranidae > Pelophylax > Pelophylax lessonae. The sequence continues at coordinate 337,611,989 of NC_138768.1, forward strand.
TAGAGACCAGAGAAAAACAGGAGAAAAAGGGACAGCGGCAGGAAAAGCGCAAAGGAATTTAACAAGGAAAAAGCTTCTAGGCTTCTGACAACCTTATGTATATTGGATCATTGATTTAGGATACAGTTGTTTCATTGTTGAAGATGTTCAGCCTTATGTATACTTGTCAAAACTTTTGTTGGATACATAGCTTTTGGCCTAATACTACCACTGTAACTATCAACATAATAACCTAGTTTTTTTCATTACTGTGATATATATGTTTATCTTAACCACTTGCCGACTGCGCACAGTATATTTACTGCGGCAGTCGGCCCCGGCCAGGCAGAGTGACGTAGGTCTACGTCGCTCGCCTGTCACTCCTTCTAGAGCCAATAGCGGGCGAGCACGCGCCCGCCGAGGCTCGTTCACGGAGGAGTGCGGGAGTGTGACTGGCGGACCTGATGTCCGCCGGTCACTCTGCGATCGCCGGTACAGCGGGAGAAAGACAGAGCGGTTTATGTAAACAAGCCGCCTGTCAGTTCTCCCTGTGTAAAAATGAAGATCAGACGGTTCTACTATGTAGAACAGTTGATCTTTTTTTTTACACCAATAGGAATGTCCCACTACAGTTAGAAGCACGCCCCTAGGACACACTTAACCCCTCCCTGTCCAATACAGTTAACCCCTTCCCTGCCAGTGTAATTTTTGCATTAACAGTGCATATATATAGCACTGATTACTGCAGTAATGTCACTGGTACCCCCAAAAGTGTCAAAAATGTCAGTCAAGGGTCCGATCTGTCCGCCGCAATGTCGCAGTACCGCAAAAAAAATCGCAGATCGCCGCCATTACTCGTTAAAAAAAAAACACCAAAAATGACAAAAATCTTTCCCTTTGTTAGTAAACGCGATAACTTTTGCGCAAACCAATCAAAATACGCTTTTTGCGATTTTTTTTTTTTTTTTTTTTACCAAACATAGGTAGCGTAAAACAAATTGGCCGAAAATGTTAAAAAATTGTGATTTTTACATTTTTTTGGGGGGAATTTCATATAAAAAAAAGTGAAAAATATTGTTATTTTTGCAAAAATTACGCTCTTTTTTTGTTTATAGCGTGTGATCAAAAAATCGCACAGGTGATCAAATACCACCAAAAGAAAGCTCTGTTTGTGGGAAAAAAAGGACGTGAAATTCGTTTAGGTACAGCGTCGCACGACCGCTCAATTGTCCGTTTAAAGTCACGCAGTAAAAAATCGCAAAAAAACCCCTGGTCTTTTAGCAGGAAAATCCTCCGGTGGTAAAGTGGTTAAGCTGTTGACTTGGATTATTGGCCAAGCCAATGGTAGACCTTAATAGGTCATAAACATGCATGTACTGTCCAACCTCCATGCACCAGAATAGGCTACATTTTCCATGAATTCACTTTTGGTTTTCCAGAGAGTATAGGTAAGTGAAGCTGGTGGTTGTGAATGACACCATTTATCCTAAAGGGGTAACAAGTGTTAAGGTAGGTTTTCTAACTACCAGATCACCGGAGAAACAAATGGCTGGGTGGAGTCAGGGTTTTTTTTTCCCCAGAGACCTGCAATCATTGCTTGAATGGGCAACTTTCATCTTTGTTAAAGGTTCAGTTAAAAATTGGGTGTGAAAACGTTTTTTTTTTTTTTATTTTTTAGGTTGTGATGCATATGAGCTGAAATCATTGGCGCTGCAAACACAGTACAATCCATGCATGCATGATGGGTAATATTCTTGGGGTGTAAGGTGTGGAGTCTTAAAACTTGGTGTGCAATTTTGGTGTCCTGAATTGGAAGGTTAAGCACGGCTTGGGTGAAGATATTACTGAGCAATAAAATAATTTTAGGACAGGGTCTCCAAACTTTTCAAAGGGTCTGTTTACTGTCCTTCAGAATTTAGGGGGGCTGGATTGTACCTAGTGGGGGTCGAAAATGTCCTGGGCCCAGCATTGGTAAGAATAAACATTGCTTCAGGGTTGGTGGTCAGTAGGAGGAGTAGTTGCCCCATTATTGGTAGTAGTGGGAGGAATAGTGCCCTGCCATTGGTGTCAGTTGAAGAAATAGTGTCCCATTGTTGGTGTCAGTGGGAGAAACAGTGCCCCGTCATTGATATTAGTGATTAAGGGGAGGAATGTTGCCCCATCATTCGTGTCAGTGGCAATAATTATGCCCCACTGTTGGTGTCAGTGGGAGAAACCATGACCCATCATTGATATTGGTGATTAGTGGGAGGAATGTTGCCCCATCATTCGTGTCAGTGGCAATAATTATGCCCCACTGTTGGTGTCAGTGGGAGAAACCATGACCCATCATTGATATTGGTGATTAGTGGGAGGAATGTTGCCCCATCATTCGTGTCAGTGGCAATAATTATGCCCCACTGTTGGTGTCAGTGGGAGAAACCATGACCCATCATTGATATTGGTGATTAGTGGGAGGAATGTTGCCCCATCATTCGTGTCAGTGGCAATAATTATGCCCCACTGTTGGTGTCAGTGGGAGGAATAGTGACTTTGATCATTGGGAACAGTGCTTAAGGGTCAGATAAAGGCTAGCAAAGGCTTGCAGTTTGGAGTCCACTGTTTTAGGAGAATGACCCTGTTAGGAAAGCAGAAAGTGTTGGCAATATAGATGCCAGATTTCAGAAACGTTTGAATTGCCTTTAAGGTCGCTTTGGAGTGAACTACATAATTGTTTCCTATTGAAGCTCTGTCCCACGACATTTGGTTCCTTTCCATGTTCCCACAGCCTTGATGACACTTTTTGGAGACTTCTGAAGTGCTTACTATAGGCAGAAAGTTACTGTGGAAGTTTGTAAAAGGAAGTTTGTGGCATCAGGTTTAGTTGTAACCCATCCCCCCATTTAGAACAGTTCCGCTTTTGGTTGAAAGCCCAACAGTGTTGGGTAAATGTGTTTTTTTTTTTTTTGCAAGAGGCATGGACATAAGATGGCATTGAATGTTGGGAAACCGCTGTACAGGGATTTTTGAGATAGGCAAGAAAACAGTCATAACCCATGACTCTTCTTGTTTTTGTCCTGCCAACATTCCCAGTGCAATTTTTACAATAAATGTCCAACCAGGCCAATAGCATCTTCTAGTTGGTTTTGCACAGAGCAACCTGGATCCTCCTCTTCTCGGGTCCCTCTTCTCTGCCCCTGGCCCCTCCCTCCTATCGAGTGCCCCCACAGCAAGCAGCTTGCTATGGGGGCACCCAAGCCGAGTCACAGCTCCATGTATCCATTTAGACACAGAGTTGTCGTTCGTCCCCACCCCCTTTATCTCCTAATTGGCTAACTGACTTTGATTGACAGCCGCAGGAGCCAATGGCGCCACAACTGTGTCCCAGGCAATCAGGAGAGAGAGTCTCAGATGGCTGAGGGACTCGTGGACGGTAAGTATTAGGAGGTGCTGGGGGGACTGCTACACCCAGAAGACAATGAATGCATTAAGACAAAGAAAACCTTCTGTCTTTACAACTCCTTTAATTAGTGTTCACCAATATGTGCCCCAATCATCCACATACATTAGTGATAATCCCCTCATCTGATGTGCCCCCACCTGGGGGATAAGACCAACCAATGGTCTATATGTGCTTTGTCCCTCTCTGTGGATCTGTTTTATGCTGTTTCACTCCTTTTGGTGGCAATCCTGAGATTAGAATCCCCCTCCTCGTACACTTAACCACTTATTTACCCAGTACTCTGCTCCTGCAGCCTCATTCCCCCTACGCTCTGCCAGTTGCAGACCCTCTGACCTCATCAAGACCAATGCAGAACCCAAAGTCTCAAAGTTCTGCAATGGATGTGCAGACGCAGAGGGAAGTGTCTGAAGTTCTAGACATTGTTGGTGCGGTTTTATTCCAGCGCAGTTGCATCCGAGGTATGTGTGGGGGGCATACTACATAGGAGGGCAATGGTGGGGGCATACTACATAGGAGGGCAGTGGTGGGGGCATACTACATAGGAGGGCACTGGTGGGGGCATATTACATAAGAGGGCACTGGTGGGGGCATACTACATAGGAGGGCACTGGTGGGGGCATACTACATAGGAGGGCAGTGGTGTGGGCATACTACATAGGAGGGCAGTGGTGGGGGGCATAGTACATAGGAGGGCAGTGGGGGAACCTATTACAAAAGTAAAGCTGTACAGTAATCAATAGTGGACAGGTGTGAAATGTCCTGGAAATTGCTGCGAAATATTGCTAAAAGTTGGCATGATTTACAAACCTTCTGTATTGATCTAGTTGTGTGGCGTTATTGAATAGATTGCTCCTGTTTATTCCATACATGCGTCGTGTTTAGCTTGTTGACATGGACTGCCAAGCACTGCTGTCACCTTGCCCCCAGATATGTCTGACTGCTTGGTAACCATATCATAGTGAGCCGTCACGTGTTGTGTGCTGAAACCAAGCTTGTCAGCTCCTTCTGCTGCATTTTTGGTTAATCACACGCTATTTATTGCTGGAGCTGGAAGGTTGAATGAGGGCTTGCATAGTTTAGCCTGTTTAACAAACTGTAAAGGTATTAGCTTTGGCAGGCTGACTGCGGAGAGATTTGACCCAGTTACTCTGCAGGCATTGAAAACTTTTTCTTTTGGTTAAATGTGCCATTGCTTGTAGGAAGTGATAATGAACATCTGAGATGGTATCAGTACAGAAGACTAAAAGCTTAATTTTTCATCGGGAATGGGCTTCTACTGATTATTTTTTATTATTGAAAATGGACTATCGTGCATAGAGGTGCATCAGAGATACAGAGAAGAGTATTCTGCTGAACTTACCCAAGCAGGCTCTGCTAAATGCAAATCTTTTTATCTTGTGCTGGCAATACTGCAGCATGATTAACTGGTCATGTAGAGGCCAACATGGTTGCATTCCCACCAGGGAACCTACAGTCGGGTCCATAAATATTAGGACATTGACACAATTCTAATCTTTTTGGCTCTATACACCACCACAATGGATATGAAATGAAACAAACAAGATGTGCTTTAACTGCAGACTTTCAGCTTTAATTCGAAGGTATTTACATCCAAATCAGGTGAAAGGTGTAGGAATTGCAACAGTTTGTATATGTGCCTCCCACTTTTTAAGGGACCAAAAGCAATGGGACAATTGGCTGCTCAGCTGTTCCATGGCCAGGTGCGTGTTATTTCCTCATTATCCCATTTACAAGGAGCAGATAAAAGGTCCAGAGTTCATTTCAAGTGTGCTATTTGCATTTGGAATCTGTTGCTGTCAACTCTCAATATGAGATCCAAAGAGCTGTCACTATCAGTGAGGCAAGCCATCATTAGGCTGAAAAAAACAAAACAAACCCATCAGAGAGATAGCAAAAACATTAGGAGTGGCCAAATGAACTGTTTGGAACATCCTTAAAAAGAAAGAATGCATCGGTGAGCTCAGCAACACCAAACGACCTGGAAGACCACGGAAAACAACTGTGGTGGATGACCGAATAATTCTTTCCCTGGTGAAGAAAACCCCCTTCACAACAGTTGGCCAGATCAAGAACACTCTCCAGGAGATAGGTGTATGTGTGTCAAAGTCAACAATCAAGAGAAGACTTCACCAGAGTGAATACAGAGGGTTCACCCCAAGATGTAAATCATTGGTGAGCCTCAAAAACAGGAAGGCCAGATTAGAGTTTGCCAAACAACATCTAAACAAGCCTTCACAGTTCTGGAACAACATCCTATGGACAGATGATACCAAGATCAACTTGTACCAGAGTGATGGGAAGAGAAGAGTTTGGAGAAGGAAAGGAACTGCTCATGATCCAAAGCATACCACCTCATCAGTGAAGCATGGTGGTGGTAGTGTCATGGCGTGGGCATGTATGGCTGCCAATGGAACTGGTTCTCTTGTATTTATTGATGATGTGACTGCTGACAAAAGCAGCAGGATGAATTCTGAAGTGTTTCGGGCAATATTATCTGCTCATATTCAGCCAAATGCTTCAGAACTCATTGGACGGCGCTTCACAGTGCAGATGGACAATGACCCGAAGCATACTGCGAAAGCAACCAAAGAGTTTTTTAAGGGAAAGAAGTGGAATGTTATGCAATGACTAAGTCAATCCCCTGACCTGAATCCGATTGAGCATGCATTTCACTTGCTGAAGACAAAACTGAAGGGAAAATGCCCCAAGAACAAGCAGGAACTGAAGACAGTTGCAGTAGAGGCCTGGCAGAGCATCACCAGGGAGGAAACCAAGCGTCTGGTGATGTCTATGTGTTCCAGACTTCAGGCTGTAATTGACTGCAAAGGATTTGCAACCAAGTATTAAAAAGTGAAAGTTTGATTTATGATTGTTAATCTGTCCCATTACTTTTGGTCCCTTTTAAAAAGTGGGAGGCACATATACAAACTGTTGTAATTCCTACACCGTTCACCTGATTTGGATGTAAATACCCTCAAATTAAACCTGAAAGTCTGCAGTTAAAGCAAATCTTGTTTATTTCATTTCAAATTCCATTGTGGTGGTGTATAGAGCCAAAAAGATTAGAATTGTGTAGATGTCCAATATTTATGGACCTGACTGTATGTGCATGGTATTGGTATGTTTACTTCGTCTTCGTTTCTGTTTCCTTCTACCCAAAAATTTGCTGAAAGGTTAATCGTCTTCCACCCAGATGAGCGCTAGTATATTTATAACTATATAAGGGTTGGGGATGCTGGTTACGGAAGGAACTGCCTGCATGAAATCGCACCATTTCAAAGCTGCATGTCGGTGTGACTTGGAAGACATCTGTGCATCTTCATGCATATTGTCTTTGCAAGTGGCACCCGAAATCGCCAATAGTAGTGCAGCAACTATTTTTTCAAATTGGTGCGGCACCGCAGAGTCGGCGTCGCACAGATTTGAACAGTGCCATTGCCCACAATAGGGTGGGACTTGTCATGCGATTTGACAAGTCGCTCCGGCGTGAACGGGGGCTGAAAGGATCATTCAGCTCCAGTTTGTAAATGTTGAACATGGAGCCTAATGGAAGAGTTGATTGCCACGTTAAACAAGCTGCTGGCAGGCTTTCAACAAACATCAAGAAGTTTTGAAGCCTGCTAGCAGCTTCTTAAAGTTTTAAAGTGGCAATCAAAACTCCCCTTAGGATCTGTGTCCATGTTTGGTCAATGATAGCATAAGGGGGGTCACCAGGTTGACCCCACCTATCATGGGAACAAGGTGTTTTGCCAGGGGGTTCCTCCCCCATGTTGACAGTATGTGGCATGGTATGGTTCGGGGGTTGACTTCCTTGTTAACCTCCCCCTTTTCCTGGCCTTCCAGGCTGCGTGCTCCAATAAGGGTCTGGTATAGATTTGGGGGAGGAAAGGGAGGCTAATTTTAATTTTCAAAAATGCTTTTAAAAAAAAAATTCTACTTAAATTATACTGACTCTAACTTTTTAACCCTGACCTTTTGACCCTAACACCAACCCTGACCTAGATAAAACCTTGATTTCGTTTTTATTTATCATTTTATTTATTTATTTTTTTTACAGTTTTTTGTTTACATTTTTTTCCCCTAGCAAGCAGAGAAAGTTACAATTTATCTTTCTATTTTTTTGTGACAGCGCTATGTCCTTGTCACCCAAATGTTCTCCTGCTTTGTCACCCTCTCACACCGACTTTCAGTGGCTCTTTTAAACACATTGCACAAGCATGTTACACTGGTATAATGGGCAGGAATCTGGCCTAGATAAATGCCATGCAGCCTCGAAGTGTATGTAGACAGGCAGTGGCTGTAAAGAGGCTGCAGGAAATTAGCAGCCATGAGATGTGACAAAGATAGGACAAACCGCTGGCAAAAGTTTTGAAAAATGGAAGTTGGTACACAGTAATGATTGTGGATGATGTTCCAATTACAAAAACCGTTATGCAGTGCATTTGAAGATTAACGGTTAGATCTACTTGCTGCAGTTCCACTTTAAAAGATGGCTTGTGGCTGCATGCTACAAAATCATGTGGTTTGCTCCTCACTTTTGCAGCATACGCTGCCTTATTGAATACACCTATTCACCTTCCCATTAGCACTTGTGCAATATTACTGCTCACATGTCAGGAGCCCATTTGTGTATGAGTAATGTACAAAATGCTGTCAGATGATCCTGGTTGCAGCATAACAATGTGTGGACTAGTTGAGTTTTCCTATCAGTTGATGGAGTTATGTCAGTATCTAGATTACTGTAGGTTTTCCTTTTTGTTTTCTTCTGTCTGATTTATCACATGCCGTTAAATAATATTTCTGAAATGACATTACTGAATTTTCTACAGGGAAACAGTTGAGTAAATAACAAAATCAGCATGTGACATGTGGATTGTGCAAGTCAGACAGGGCGCCGTGGTAACCCTAGAGAAGCTCTCATTAGCCATGTCAGGTCTGTGTTATCCATGGCTGGATCACGTCTACTCCATTACACATTGCCTGTAATATATGTAGGATCATCACCTCTCTAGTGCCTCGTCTGTATTACCCATCATGCACTGTACACGGACCAGTCAATAACCTCGGCTGGCTGGTTGCTAGGAGACCTCTGCTTTTACACTGTGCAGTGTCTCTGCCGATCGATAAATTGCTCCCTTGCAAGCCGTGTGGATTGTGTGTGCTTTTTTCAGCTCCACGCTCTGTGACCTCATTGTCTGTAGTTGTGCTTTCAGTACATTAAAGAGTAACTCCACTTTTGTTGAGAAAAAAACATTCCCCTCTAGGGGATCACTGTACATTGCAAGGATTATGACAAACTTTGTTGCAGAATTCTACCTTTTTGTTATTCTGAAGAAATCACTGTTTGTTCCTCTGTGCTGAGTGGGTCAAATAGGAGTGGTTTCATAATTATCTATCAGCTGTGGCAGCTGCAGGGCTCTGAGGAAATCTGCTGGGCCTGCATCCCTTTAGATGTGTTCCTATTGGGAGGATCTCACAATGAATGGCATTTTTGTTGTAGGGGATGCCAGAAATCTGACTTGTATCTTAGGCAGACTTTAGGAAAAATTGGTGAGCCAATCATACAAGCAGGAAATGATTCTGGGGTGTGTACAGAACTCCTCCAGGGAGCCATATTGCATTGCATTTTCAGAAAATTACAGAGCTGCAGATTGAAAAGGAAAGGTCATTTTTAATAACATTCAATTACAATATGACGTGTGTGGCAATTGTATGAGCTATATTGTTTATTCTTTATTTGCTATTTTTTTTTTTTCATCATGAAAGTGGAGTTACTCTTTAACAATTTTTGTTTAGAGGGCTCATTCACACCAGTCGGAATGGGATGCCTTGCTCAACGCATTCCTAATGCATGGACACTGGTAAAGCAATGCTTTACACTAGGGATGCACCGAAATGAAATTCTTGGCCGAAGCCGAATAATAATAAAATGTTTGGCCGAAGGCCGAATACCGAACGCAGTGTTTTGCATTTTTTCCCATTTATTTTGCCAATTTTTTGTCCTCTCTCGTCTCTCTCTCTCTCTCTCTCTCTCTCTTGTCCTCTCTCTCTCTCTTGTCCTCTCATGTCTCTCTCTCTCTCTTGTCCTCTCTCTCTCTCTCTCTCTCTCTTGTCCTCTCTCTCTCTCTCTCTCTCTCTCCCTAAATGTTACTGTAGGGAATGGGATTCAGTGCACACTGCAGCCTTGTACCATAGGGTTAATGTTAGTGACACTGTAGGGATTGGGAAGGATGCTGGGAATGGAAATCAGGAAGCATGCAGGCAGCCTTGTAAATTTTAATTGCAGATACAGGGCACTGGGCAGGTCAGGGTTAATGTGGTAACATCAATTACTCAGTGACAGTCAGTCAGTGTCAGTGTGGACTCGATCAGATTATACAGTGACAGTCTCTCATAGTGGTGGTAGTAGGAGGCTGGAGGTGGACTAGTAGGAGCCTGGAAAGGAGCACAGCCGCATACATACATTACTCACTCGTGCACTGCAGCCCGCCCCACACATTCAGTGAGTCTTACTCTCCTCCCTAGTTTTTTCAATGGCACATTCAGGAAGCCAATCACGCCGTGAGTAGCGGCACAGCGGAACCAATCAGGTGTGCAGGCACGCGTGATTGGTTCGCTGTGCAGCTAATCACGGCGCGATTGGCTTCCTGAATGTGCCATTGAAAAAACTAGGGAGGAGAGTAAGACTCACTGAATGTGTGGGGCGGGCTGCAGTGCACGAGTGAGTAATGTATGTATGCTCACCGCTGAAGTGTCCCGGCTTCCCCTGCCTAACACGGAAGTCTGTGAGTCCTCCTGTCCTCCGAGTCCCTTCCCCCTGTAAATATCGTGACCTCGGCGATATGAATATTGCCTACGGCCACAGAACGATAGTCAATATCATATCGACTATCGTTCAGCCCTATTATTCGGCACAAAATTATTCGGCCTTTTGACTTATTCGGCCGAACACCGAAAGTGCTATTTTTTCTATTTTCGGCCGAATAATGTTCGGCCGCCGATTATTCGGTGCATCCCTACTTTACACTTAGGGTAGGTCACACCATTGATTATTTGTGCTGAAAAAGTACAGGATGATCTACTTTTTCAGTCCAAAAAGCTTTAGCAGTAGACGTTCACCCAAAACCGACCTTACTCTAAATTCATTTTTAAAACCAAATAAGTAATACAATTTCTTAAAATAAAAAGACACCACACACTATCAGCTTGGAAAAAATGATTTAGGCCGCGGCCGTTTATTATTCGTTTATTTAACAAACTAGATAAAGATTTCAACAACAATATAAAATAGAAACACTGGAAACAACCTGATCACCACAACCCAGGTTGTAAAGTAAATAAGTACAATTTTAATAAATTATCCAACACAAATTCATATAAATACATACCACATACATATCGTCCCCCTTTGTATAAAATAAAGGTGACCCACAAATAATAAACTTTGGCCGCGACAAACAAGGGAGGGGGGGGAAACGCCAACAGCTTCTTGCTCTTGATGAGGTGGTCTGAGGAATCTGCTAACGAGGAGCCCCGTAAATAGCCCTAAAACTGGGTTCTGGAAAAAGCTGTCTAGTGGTTTGGGTGGCAAATTTGAGCAGGAAGAGGGCTAAGTGTCGGGTCACACTTATGCGATGCGGGAAGGCTGCGAATTCGCAGCCTGTTCCCGCATCGCAAACGCACCCTTGGCAGTTCACACTGCCATATGCGATACGCTGGGGGTTTCAATGAAATGTTAACGACACCCCCAGTTTGATCGCATATCGCAGTGCGATCTTTACAGTTCGCAAAGGATCGGATCGCACAAGTGTGAACCACTGTGCGATCCGATCCTGATGCGGCTGAATAAAAGGGTCTTGTGCGACTTTGGTGCGGGTGCAGTGCGAATTCAGCCATACAAATGTATGGCTGAATTCGCACCGCACAGCCGATCGCATGTAATGAAGGAGCAGTGCGCTCCGAATTACATGCAATCGCCGCAGCCGCAAGAGTGTGAACCGGCACTTAAAGCTCAAATCTCCCCAGATACAGGGGAGCTTTGAGCGGGAAAGACAGGGGAACAACTTAATCTCCCCAGATACAACCTAATTTGAGCGGGAAAGAGGCAGCAGATTCGAAACAGGGTGAAAAGTTCAGCTGACCCTTACCTCAGTGACCACTATACCTATCTATTAGTTATAATGTAAGCCTAACCACCTAGCTGGCCCTGTCACTATCCCATGAGGAAAATGGGGGGCACAATTATATGCCCCTTTTCCTTTCATTCCTTTTAGAATGTGAAAGTGAGTAGATTTAGAGTTAGGTTTTGGGTGAACTTCGACTTCAAGGCCTCATTTACATTGGCAATGATGCCCGTATAATGTGAACGAGTGTTTTGTAGCGTCTCTACTTCCAGGTGCTGCATGTAGGCAGCCCATTGAAGTCTATTAGAACTATAAGGATTAGTTGAGATGCTGCATAAAAACAAAAAATTCCAGCTTATTTACGATGTGTGGGCATCATTGCCCACTTGAACAAGGTCTGTTACTTGAAAATCGTTTTATTTATAAAAGCAGTCTTCAAATGGAAAAAAAAGAAGAAAAAAAAAAACATTGCAAAGCACATGAAAACAATACATTCCAGCACATGACAAATGCATGTGTGTTAATGCTAGTGTGATGGTGTGAAAAGGCCCCTAGGGCTTGTTCACACTAGCTTTATTCTCTGAAGTGCGATGCACGTTGAAATCACTCTCCAGAGTGCATTTAACAGAAGAAGCTGTTTTACCAACCGCTCCTGTGCCTGCTTTAACCCCTTGCATTGCACACAGTTGCAGGGCGCTTTCAGAGTGGCCCTATTTACTTTAATGGGTCACATACAGCAGGTGCTACACCCGCTGAAAGCAATAGAGCAGTGATGGCGAACCCTGGCACCCCAGATGTTTTAGAACTACATTTCCCATGGTGCTCAACCACACTGCAGAGTGCATGAGCATTATGGGAAATGTAGTTCCAAAACATCTGGGGTGCCAAGGTTCGCCATCGCTGCAATAAAGGGTGTCCTTTCTGCCGCAGCTGTGAAGCAAAGCATCGTAGCCACAGCATGCTTACACCCCAGCTGCTACCTCTGCAGCTAACGAGGGTAGCGGTTGAGGGCAGTATAGGTGTGGTTTAGCTGTGGGGGTTTACCTCCCCCCAACAGCTTGTGGGAACAAGCCCTTAAACTGTAGACTTTTCTTATTTGGTTTTATATAGGGGATCTAATCCTTTCCTACTCCAAGTTTTTATTACTCCTGGTGTCCCTGCTGGGTAGATTCACTCTTGGTTTGTCCCAGTGGTCATTGCCATTAAGAGAGAAATTCAGGGGAGCCACCAGGGGAAGGGAGGTGAGGGGAAATTTTCCAGTGGCAATAACTTTTGTTTAATAGTTAAGATATGATTATAAGTTACAATTGCTACAGTAGTTATCGGTGTATTTCTGTTTCCACCATGAATTTTCATGACTTGATACATTGAAATATGATCGTCTTCATGAGCAAAGTATCTCAGTGCTGCCAATCGATGCAAGGTGATCGATAATTTTCTGCCCTGTCTGCTTGACTTAGTTTGAATCCAATCCAACAGTCTAAATCCTTTGAAAAGGAAGTTATGGGTATTCGATTCTTGATCGTTTTAATTGAATCAGTCAGAAAAGGAATCAAAGCATGCATGACCTCCATGAAAGAGATTTCTTGTTCCTGTTTGAGGGGTAATCTCCCCAACTGGACCAAAAAAAAAATAAGTTTTAGTTAACCCTTCACTACTTTTTACAAACAAAAAAATCTTTGGCTATATATACATCTTAATATGTACACCCCCATTTTAATCAAATGTATTACAGCAGGGCTTGACAAATTTGCTTGAAATCTAGGAGCCAGCTAAAAAAGTTAGGAGCCATTTTTTTGGCTAGCTTCTGTCGGACCGGCTGCCATACACACGGGCCGAATGGAGGCCAGTTTTTATTGAACCAGCTGATGTTGCCCAGCATTCGACCCATGCGTACTTGGCTTGATGGTGTGATGGGCAGTGGCTCACTAGGGGTGATAGGAGATCCAGTAACTCAGCTGAGCAGGCGGATGACAGGTCCTGTCCACTCCACTATACAGAGTGAACACTGACACAGTCCCACTCTCCTCTTTGGGGCCTGTCCATTGCCATCCGATGCCATCTGATTCGATCCGCCGGACGAATGGAAAGTAAGACCACCATCCGTCTGTTTTTGGCCAACAGGATCGGATGGCGGCGGTTGTCAGCAGACATCCGCCGCTCAATAGAGGAGACTAAAGGGTCCAATCAGGTCTGCCTGAAAAACTGACCTGATCCAACAGCCCGTGTGAAAGGGGCCTTCGGCTGTGTGGCATGGCAGGGAGAGAATAAAAAAATAATGAAAAAAAATAATTTTCATAAAAAAAAAAAACAGTTTCCATCTTTGTGAGATTGTAAATGGAACTGAAGTAGTTCCAACCAGCTGCTCCACACTCCCTGTTCACTCACCAGCAAGCCCTCAACATCTTCAGCCTCTTCTCTTTGGAAAGAGATGGGCAGGCTGGGGAAACCCTCAGTGCCGCCAGTGACAACTTGTTGCAGCCCTGGGTGCCAGTTCCCCAATGTAAGCGTCTTCCTACAGCAGGCCGCAAACCCGCCGCCTCCATTTCCTGCTGGCACGGCATCTTAGTCTGCGCACTCGTGGGTGGGGGCTGCATGGGGAGAAGACACCTGCCACAGTGTAGACCAGGTGCCTGGTCGCATTGGCAACTAGAATTAGTGGCCTGACGTCTGGGCTACCTGGGGTTTGTCGAGCCCTGTATTATATAGTGCCATCAATTTACACATCGCTTTACATATATATTGTACATTCACATCAGTACCTGTCCTCAAGGAGCTTACAATCTAACTCACATTCATATATATATACACATACCAGGGCCAATTTAGGCAGGCGCTAATTAACCTACCAGCTTGTCTTTGGAGTGTGGGAGGAAATCAGAGTAACTGATTGAAACCCATACAGGCAAACAAAGTGCCGTATTTGGATTTGAACCCCAAGACCTTCTGTAGACACCATAAAAAATAGCTGCAAATATATTCAACATTAATTATATGAAGAGAAAATGTAAACTTCAGGATATGTAAGGATTTGTGAGCTCATCTGGTTTTATGAAAGTTTTATTGACACAGACTGTATTTCATTGTAGCATGGGTCATTATACAAGCAAAATACACTGGGAGAGGTTCTTTCAGATGGGTTGGAAATTTTCAGCCAGTGGACCTTTATGCCGTCTTTTAGTAGACAATCCCCTGTCTGTTTGGAGTGCAGGGAACAATCTTTGTTTGGCGTATTCTGTAATATTTGGCCACCTTCATGTCTATGGCTGGTTTAAGTGATGTGTATGTGGGGCAGCTGTTATTCTTAAGCTGTGCATAATTGTTTGTAAAACTGAGGATAATTGAGAATGTTCTGTGCTCTCAGCTGAACCTTTCACCTATTAAGCTTTTATGCAGACACTACAGTGAATGCGGTTTTGCATGTCAGCATTGGTTTTGTTATGAAATACCCGCTCTCTGTAACAGCGTCTGCCAGCAATAAGGATATTATGACCTGGAGTAACATGTTTCAGACAGGTAGTAGCATTTCCTTACTATAGCTGCCACTGTTCAGTGTACAATGTATATGTACTACGCATGCGACCTGCAGCACTCTCCAGCAACTGCTGTGCTGGTCTTTCACATGCAGACACCGAATATAGAAAACTTTCAAACATAGAGGTGTCATTAGACTTACATTTTCAGATCAGGGGTGTCTAAGACCAGTCCTTCATACAGGCTGAGATTAGGGGCTATAGCAGGGCTCTCCAAACTTTTAAAACCAAGGGCCAGTTTATTGCCCTTTAAATTTTAGCAGGGCCGGACTGTGGACAGTGGGAGTGGAAAATGGCCTGGCATCAGTGTGAGTAAACAATGCCAAAGGGGTTGATAGTCAGTGAGAGTAAAAGAATTACACCATTGCTGTCAGTGGGAGGAATAGTGCCCCATCATTGGTGTCAGTGGGAGGACTAGTGCCCCATTATTGCTGTCAGTGGGAGGAATAGTGCCCCATCATTGGTGTCGGTGGGAGGACTAGTGCCCCATTATTGGTGTCAGTGGGAGGGAGAAATAATACCCTATCGGTCATTGTCAATTAAAGGAATAATACCCCATCATTGGTGTCAGTGGGGGAATAGTACCCCATCATTGGTGTCAGTGGGAGGACTAGTGCCCCATCATTGGTGTCAGTGGGAGGAATGGTGCCCCATCATTGGTGTCAGTGGGAGGAATAGTGCTCCATCATTGGTGTCTGTGGGAGGAATAGTGCCCCATCATTGGTGTCAGTGGGAGGATTAGTGCCCCATCATTGGTGTCAGTGGGAGGAATGGTGCCCCATCATTGGAGTCAGTGGGAGGAATGGTGCCCCATCATTGGTGTCTGTGGGAGGAATAGTGCCCCATCATTGGTGTCAGTGGGAGGAATAGTGCCCCATCATTGGTGTCAGTGGGAGGAATAGTGCCCCATCATTGGTGTCAGTGGGAGGAATAGTGCCCCATCATTGGTGTCAGTGGGAGGAATAGTGCCCCATCATTGGTGTCTGTGGGAGGAATAGTGCCCCATCATTGGTGTCTGTGGGAGGAATAGTGCCCCATCATTGGTGTCAGTGGGAGGAATAGTGCCTCATCATTGGTGTCAGTGGGAGGAATAGTGCCTCATCATTGGTGTCTGTGGGAGGAATTGTGCCCCATCATTGGTGCCAGTGGGAGGAATAGTGCCCCATCATTTGTGTCAGTGGGAGGAATAGTGCCCCATCATTGGTGTCAGTGGGAGGAATAGTGCCCCATCATTGGTGTCAGTGGGAGTAATAGTGACTCGTATTAGTGGAAAAAATGGTGCCCCAAGGGTCGGATAAAGGCAACATCTGGCCTGCAGGCCGCAGTTTGGAGACCCCTGGTCTATATGATGTATTTCTTTCACAGTTCTTTTTCAGTTTTCTTGGGGATTATAAATGGATATCCATGTTATTGACGTGTGTGTTAACTTTTTACATTTTTTGCTCACCAGAAGCCTGTCCATTGAAATAATGTAACAACTGATTAAAGAGCTCATTCTCACCATTTCCATTGAGCTGAGATGATCTGCATAGATCAACATGGGCTCAACACAAAAGTATATAGAAAAGAAATAGTGGCTATGTGTCCTGTTCAAACTATAAAACGTTGTTTTAAGGTGCAGCGTTGCATAATGATAATCCAACACATCTGCTTTTTTGTGCAGTGCAATTCACCGCAGCATACTGCAATGCATAGTCTGGAGTGTCATTTTGTGATACTTTTTATTTATTTTTTAATGTTATTAAACTGTGGAATGCATTGTAACAACCCATTGCACTGCTCCTTATTTTCTTTACACAACATACACCAGTTTATAATCTTTTTAGCATGTGGGCTGGTGTGATGAGCACTAAAGGTTTTATGATCTTATCCATATAGGACAGTGATCGTATGACTGTGGGTGTAATAATGTGTTCAGCTCCTTGTTGTAAAATCAGTAATTCAGTGCCTTAAAGTGTCTTACTCTTTGTGAACCCTTACTTTGTTACCCTATTCAGTTTAAAGTAGAAATTCAAGGCAAAACTTTGAGTAAATATTTATGTATTCAAAAAAAATCTAAATACATTTCCCCCTTTTTTACAAGTGATCGCATGACTTCTGTGGGGGTGGAGACTGCAGGTGGTATGTCAGCAGGAGGCAGAGAAACAGCAGCACACTGATCTTCCCAGTAAATTGCTCAGGGGGTGGGTGGGAGGTGCCTGTCAGATGTCTGACCATTTGAGTAAAGTGCACCCAGTTAGTATGCAAAGAAGAAAATTGACCAAGCTGGGATAGATGTGCTTCCATGCCCTGGTGAGGTCAGTTTAAAGTAAGAGAGCAAGGGGACTGGCAGGATAACCAGGGATTTCATGCTAAGGAAGCTATTCAAACCAGGATATTTTTTTAGTACAAGTACATGGCACAGCAGACGCATATCAAAAATATGAAATGTTGGGGTACCACATTCTTTAACGGAGTTGTATCACATCTGTGAAATAAGGCTGACTATGGGGTGTCTGCCTACTCTTTGCCCTGAGCATTTATTATTAATATTATTATTAATTAATGATAATGGAGTTGTTGAATCGTTCTTGCATTTCTAACTTTCATTCTTCGCCTATGCCCAGTGCCAGGACAAGGTCATCCAGCGCCCAGGGCAAAGAAGCCAAACTGCGCCCCCCCCCTCCTTCATTATGTGCAAACTTAGGGGATGTTTCCCCCAGCAGTCATCCACTTGTCAAAATGCCTTATATCAAATGAGTTTACTGGTGCCCCCATCCATACAGTATGGATGGGGGCAGCCGGCCCTCCTGCCCACCCCTTGTCCCAGCTCTGGCAATGCTTCACTTAAAGTGACTCACCCAAATCACTTCAGATCCAGTGGCACACAGGTGCTTCTGCTGGTGGCAGCAGGGTGAATGGGGTAGAGGCTTCCACTCACCCAAATGCAATGACTCCCTCCCTGACCCGGAACACTGCCAAATCTCACTACATTCAGTGACAAGGCATTGGCCTTCTGCCAGTTCAACTAGTGAGGGGTGACTCCATAAGTGATTTCTCTCCAGTGACCGGATGGCTTGGTCCATGGTCTGTGCTATTCATTACAAATAATTAGAGCAGAGAGGGCCATTTTTTGTCTTAGAAATTCTGGATTTGTTCTTTAAGGATTTGCAGCCATTTAGGGCAAGAAAAATCCATGAATTTAATGGGCTTCATTATCTTATAGCATATTGAAGTACAACAAGAGGTTAAGAGTAGCAGCTACGGTATTTAGGAGGCCCTTTTAAGTTTTTAATGCATCCATTCCTCCTTGAACTCTCCAGCTACTAGCGAAGATTATCTTTTGGCATCTTCCCAAGGCATGTAGCAGGGTAATGCCATTTCTGTCTGATGATTAACAAATATGTTACTAAACAGTAAAATACTGCTGTTTATCTGCATGCTGTTGTGAGGAACCGTTCTAATAGGAGCGACTCAAGTCGCTCCAACTTAGAAAAAGGGTCCTGTACTACTTCAGGGCTACATCGGAGCGACTTGCATAGACATTCATTATATGAAGTCCGTGCAAGTCGCGCCGAAGTCGCGGTGCACACGACTTCACAGGTCGCCCCCGAAGTCGTGCCGCGTTAGTGTGAACCGGCACTAGAAAAGGTGTGGTGTATACTTTAGATAATATGTAAAGTTTAAAAAAAAAAAAAAAAAAAGGCAATTTATTCTTAAATATAAATAACCAACTATAAGGCGAGGGAGCAAAATCTCGAATCCACTCTGAGGATAACAGACAGAAGAGATATACTGTGTGTATATATATATATATATATATATATATATATATATATATATATATATATATATATATATATATATATATATATATATATATATATATATATATATATATATATATATATATATATGTGTGTGTGTGTGTATATATATAATATAAAGCAACAATTCTGGAAAAAAAAAAAAAACATTTTTCACAGTCTGTTATAGAACATCCCCCCCAAAAAGTAAAAATCCAAATTTTTCATCCTTTTTAGGCCAATTGGTATTTTGCTACATATTTTTGGTAAAAAAAATAAATCGCAATCAGCGTATTTTTATTGGTTTGCGCAAAAGTTATTGCGTCTACTAACTAGGGGAAAGATTTGTTACTTTTATTTCTTTATTTTTTTTACTAGTAATGGGGGTGATCGGCCATTTTTAGCAGACTGCAACATTGCGGCGGACAAATCGGACCCCTAACTGCCATTTTTTGACACACTTGGGGGGACCAGTGACATTACTACAGTAATCAGTGCTAAAAATATGCACTGTTACTGTAATAATGACACTGGCAGGGAAAGGGTTAACACAGTGGTGATCAAAGGGTTAAGTGTGGGCCTAGGGGAGTGTTTTCTAACTGCATGGGGGATGGGCTTGTGAAATGAATATAGAGACCTGTGATCCCTTATAGAAGAGAGTAGAACGGGCAACTGTGTTTACAACAGCTGACCATTCTTCTCTCTCAGTGGGGAGCGATCGTGGGTGCCTGGTGGCAATCACGGCCGCTGGTCGGGTGGATGGGCATCCCTGCTGCCTAGCACCACTCGTGCGACCGACCTACGTCGTTTTGCGCAACCGAGCCAGCCTGCTGCAAAAAATCTGCGGCGGGCAGTCAGCAAGTGGTTAAAGAAAAAAAAATTAGGCTGTTTTGCCAACTTTCAGACAGAACTGTAATATATTATGAATAACAGACTCCCTTCTCATAGGCCGGTGGCTTGCTAAAAGCTCCCTGCGCCTGCTGTCACTTATGCTGGCTATACAAAATCAATGTCTTCCTTCAAAAAATGTTCATTTTAAGAACATTCGTTCAATTTTCTAATCATTAGTGGGGTCAAATCGATGTTCAGTTTCGACCAGTGACAAGAAAACTCGAAGGTGCAGAATAGAAAACTTCTTGGTCAAAGGAATCTTCAGATAGTTTATGTAGTTTTTGTTCAGACATTTAATTTATTTTAAAACTGAATGTTAAAAGCAAGTGGAATTTTCAAACGACATTCTTTCATTCAGCAAATGTACAAAGATTTTCTGCATGAATATTGTCGTCCGAAAATCGAAACGTTTATGGCCAGCATAAGGCTCGGTTCACACCTATGCAGTTTGCTTTTGATCCTTTTCTGCAGGGCTTTTTGCTGTGCGTTTTTGAACACGCGATTTTGCTGCGTTCTTGCATTTGTTTTGCCTTTTTTTTTTTTTTTGCCCAGTTTGTTCTTGGGCTTTTTTTTTTTTTTATCCCCTGTCATAATAGGGTTAAAAAATAAAATTAGTACTTTTATAGTACAAAAAAGGGCAGATAATCGCTACTATAAGAGGTTAATTTATGGGGGGTGCCGTCGGTGCCAAAAACGATCGCTCCTTGCGGGGGATGCTCCTGGTTGGGGCGCCTGCCTGGGCTAGCCTTTTCTCTTGGGACCCCCCGGGAGCCACACGGTGCCGCCATTTTCTTGTAGCCCTGTTAGCTACTGAGCGGTGGCCATGTTTGTGTAGCCTCACTTGGCTCCCCTGGTGCAGTCTCCATTGCCGCCGTGGGACCTCAATTTGGTGTTGTCAGATCTCCAGAAACCTCCCTTTCCAAATATTTGGGAGATTCCCCTGCTTACATTGACCCAGAATGTGGCCTTTTTTGGTGGCTATTACTTTGGCGTGAAGGGTGTCTGAGCTGGCAGCGCTGTCTTGCCGTTTACCTTATCTAGTTGTTCACAGGGGTACGGTGGTTCTTCGACCATGTCCATCATTCCTTCCAAAGGTCATCTCAGGTTTTCATCTAAATAAAGACATTGTGTTGCCTTCCCTGTACAGTGGTTCTTCGACCATGTCCATCATTCCTTCCAAAGGTCATCTCAGATTTTCATCTGAATAAAGACATTGTGTTGCCTTCCCTGTGTCCTAATCCTAAGCATCCTGAGGAAGTTGGTTTGCATTCCCTGGTTGTGGTTCATGCAGTCGGTGTACCTGGCAGCTACGAAGTCATTATGAAAGTCAGATTCACTGTTTGTCCTAATGGATGGACCTCGTAAGGGGCTGGCTGCTTCTGCTGCGGCCATTTCCAGATGGATCAGGCAGACTGTGGTTCAGGCTTATTCTCTTAAAGGTCAGGTTCCTCCTTTCCCTGTCAGAGAACATTCTACTCGGGCGCTTAGTGCCTCGTGGGCCTTCCGTCATCAGACGTCAGTGGTGCAAGTTTGCAAAGTGGCCAATTGGTCTTCTGTGCACACATTCAGAACGTTTTATAAAGTGGATGTGTTGGCATCTGCAGATGCCTCCTTTGGCCGCAAAGTTTTGCAGGTGACTATTTAGAGGATTTGTCCTCTTTGAGGGTGTTTTTTTTTCAGTTGAGCTCTGTTACCTTGTTGGCTGTTTTTGACTTACTGTAAAATCCATTTCTCTGATGTTCATTGACGGACACAGCACCCGCTCTTCTTTGGAGTTGGTTTTTTTTCTTCTAACACTGCTTGTTACAAAACTGAATACCTATAGCAGAAAGTGGGAGTATACCCCCAGGGACTGCCCCATAGGCATGCTACTTTAGGGGGCAGCATAACCCTACGGTCATAAAGATGAGGAGCTGTGTCTGTCAATGAACATCCGAGAAATTGATTTTACGGTAAGTCAAAAATCCCATTTTGTTCCATAGCAATGGTGGCTTCATGACCCCCACATAAGTTTACAGAATGCTGATCTGTATCAAATGTGGGAACAACAACATTTATAATGAAGGTATACTGGACAGCCACTGAAAAATACCTGGTGAATATTTCAAATGACACACCAGTTTTGATAAAAAGCATAAAACAAAACTTTACTGGATATCAAAATATATAAAGCTTCTTACACCTAAAAGTTACCATAAACATTAACAAAGCTCAAATATACACTCCTATTCCCAATATTCCAAAGAAAGGTCAAATAATACTTAACTCTGACAACAGCTTGCACTCCATATCTAGAACAGGACAAAGAAATCCTGGCTGCATCTTTCCCCAGCTCCAAACAGCAAAACATCTCAAAACGAACCTCTCTCCCCCATCCTCAGGGCTAACATCGGGGGGTGACAGCCCATACACATGTAGGGGGCCAGGGCTGCAACCAACCAGTTATTGCTGGGTCCAAACCCCCCCCCCCCCCTGAGCATCCTGCCAAATACCCAGTCAGTGTCCCTGCTGCCACAGCTGCCCTGCTCAGCAACAGCGTGGGCTGTGCAGCAATCGGAGCTTGCCCCTCCCCCAAGCCCCAGCATTCAGAGGAGGAGGAAGTTCCTCCTCCAAACGTATCCGGTCCCAGTGCCCAGCCTTCCAGCTTCTACCTGTCTTGTAGCCAACTGCTGCAATGAGAAGGAATAGATCCTGATGTAAGCTGGGGTCCTCACAATGCCCCCTCCTTTCCTTTCCACTACCCCAACTATTTTCTTAAACCTCTCCACTCTACTTAACCCACTCTGCTCTTCCCTTCTAACTCTTTGGACCCAATTGAAAGGGAATGGGCTCTAAGGACCATGATGTAAGGGGGGACTTTGGGATCCAAATGTAAAGGGAGACTTTGGGGAGCCTAATGAAAGTGGGGTTTTTGATGTAAGTACGAACTCTGGGGACCCGAATGTGAGGGGGAACTTTGGGGACCCTGATTTACATTATCCCTTTTAGTTCTGTATATGGATGAGGGCACTGGAATTATGTGCACTTATGTGTACTGTGGGAGACCAGATATAGCCAATGCAGGGTCCTGGGTTTAGTAACTCTTTAACCACTTGCCGACTGCCCGCCGCAGATATACTGCAGCAGGCTGGCACAGCTGCGTGAAGTGAACCGCCGTACCTATTTGGCAGTTTGCAGGTACGCTGGGGGCGCATTCCCTTCCCCAATAGGCAGCGGGGATGCCGATCCACGGGGCAGGTGGCGCGATTGTTGCCGGGCACCCGCGATCGCTCCCCGCGGAGAGAGAACGATGGTCTGCTTTTGTAAACACAGCAGACCATTGTTCTCTCTGAAATGAGCACAGAGCGCCTGTGATCCTCCTATTTAGGATCACAGGTCTCGGTGTTTATTTCACAAGCCCATCCCCCTGTACAGTTAGAAAACACTCCCCCTAGGCTCACACTTAACCCTTTGATCACCCCTGGGTTAACCCCTTCCCTGCCAGTGTCATTATTATAGTAACAGTACATATTTTTAGCACCGATTACTGTAGTAATGTCATTGGTCCCTTCAAAAGTGTAAAAAATGTCAGTGGTCCGAACTGTCCGCTGAAATGGTTGCAGTCCTGCTAAAAATCGCAGATCGCCGCCATTACTAGTAAAAAAATAAAAATGAAAAATTACATAAATCTTTCCCCTAGTTTGTAGACACGATAACTTTTGTGCAAACCAATCAAAATACGCTTATTGGGATTTTTTTTTACCAAAAATATGTAGCAGAATACAAATTGGCCTAAAAGGATGAAAACAATTTGATGTTTACATTTTTTTTTTTTTGGAATGTTCTATAGTAGAAAGTGAAAAATATTATTATTTTTTTTTAGAATTGACGTTTTTTTTTTTTGTTTTTGTTTATAGTGAAAAAAATAAAAATTTTAAATACTACCAAAAGAAAGCTCTATTTGTGGGAAAAAAAGATCAATGTTATTTGGGTACAGCGTCGCACGATGGCGCAATTGTCAGTTAAAGTAGCGCAGTGCTGTATCGCAAAAAAATGGCCTGGTCGTTAAGGGGGTAAATCCTTCTGGTCCTGAAGTGATTAAAGAAGAAGTAAAGTCTTAGTTTTTACTTCTACCTACAGGTAAGCCTATAATAAGCCTTACCTGTAGGTACTGTGAATATCTCCTAAACTTCCACTCATAGTGCCGGAGCCCACGAACCCGGAAGAGACACCAGAAAAATGTCAGCCGTCTCAGCGGTGTGCGGGCACTGCTGAAGGGCTTCGATTTAGGCTACGATCACATGTTAGCATAGCGGACCGTGGGCAGAATCACCGAGATTCTGCCCGCAATCCGGAAATCATTGCAAGTCGCGGAACGCCTGTGCATTGCCGTTGATTTGCAATGGCACCCCAAATGCTGTGCGATGTTGCCGCGATTTCTGTCTGCCAAATCGCGGTAACATCGCGCAAACAAAATCACGGGTCACATTACGCCCCAAAGAAGCTCTTTTACCTTTTTTGGGCGTCATGCGACCCGCGATTTGGTTTGCGCGATGTTACCGCGATTCGGCAGGCGGAAATTGCTGTAACATCGCACAACGTTTGGGGTGCCATTGCAAATCAATGGCAATGCACAGGCGTCCAGCGATTTGCAATGATTTCCGGATCGTGGGCAGAACTGCTGTGATTCTGCCCGCGGTCCGCTACGCTAACATGTGAACGTAGCCTTAAGGTGAGTGTTTCATGAGCTAGTTTGCAATTGCGATGCATACTAGCTCATTATGCCTTTTTTGTCTTTACAAGTTTTTTGTTTTTTTATATTGGAGGTTTACAACCTCTTTAATATTCACGTACCATATTTACAGAAGTATGAGATTTTTTTCAGGCATGAAAAAGTGCTTTATCGTTGTACATAATCTTTGGTTTTATATAAACATGTTCATGATTTGGTACAGTATTTGATATGTGAATTGCTTACATTTATTTTATAATTTGCATGCACTTATTTGTCCATCCACTTTCACTGCTTGCAGTTTAATAAATGATGAGCATCAACAAGCTGCTTAAGAGTTGAAAGGTTTCCTAGCAACAATCTGTACGAGAGATGGCAGCCCAGATTTAGTCAGCCTTTGTTTCCTCGTGCTTGTTGGTATCGGAGTACAATTGTTCAGTAAAGAGAATGATAAATGTCCTGCCAAATGGATGCTGGAGAAATGTGAGACGTTGACCTGCATAGAAATTTGGGACAAAGACCAGCTCAGCCAGCTAGTGTTTAATATGCATGTACCAGATTTCAGTCTCGCTGTTACATGGCAGACTTTGACACATTCCCTTCTCGTTTAGAGGAACAGAAGTAAAATGAAATTGTACTAGATCATTCAATAGCAATTACTGTGCCCTGGAAACTGAAATGAGTCTTTCCAGTATTGAGTCTTGAGCGCTTCCTAAAATGCTGCTAGATTAGGGAAGTTTTAAACTTGCCCTATGAGGGTTCCTGGTGGTTGGGAAATGATCCAGACAGTGGCAGGTTCCTCATTTTAATCAAAACACTTGTGAATGCAACCAAAGACAAAACATTTTTCTTTCTTTTCTTTTTTTTCCATTTTGGATACAGTAAAACCAGTTTTTTTTTTTTTTGCCATCTGTGTCCCTTTGGAGAGAATTACCTTTACTTCCAGCCAGATATCCAAAACAGGAAGTGAGAAGAAATCCTTCAAATGGAAGGAATCCCTGGTTGTCACCAGAACTGCTTAGCCCCCTCTATTTCTGTACTGGTGACCAACCAAAATTTGGAGTTTTCTTTAACTCTGGGTGATAACCATAATCAGGACAAATAGAGAGGGGAATTTTCCCAACAGAGTTGATTAGAGTGAGCAAGGATTCGAACCTCCATCTTGATTTAGGGCCCTTTCACACAGGCTTTCCGATCAGGTCCGCCTATCATTTTTTCAGGCGGACCTGATCGGACGATCCATTCATCCCTTTGGGGCAGCGGATGTCAGCGGTGACATGTCCGCTAACACCTGCTGCTATCCGATCCGATTCTGTTCTTGAAATCCAGACAGATGGAAACCCTATTTTCAATCCATCTGGAGGATAGGATTGGATGAAAACGGACGGGTGGTCTGTTTTCATTTGATCTCTCATAGAGGAGGGCGGGGCTCTGACAGGTCTGTCTCTGCAAAGTTAGCGGAGACGGAGCTGTCATCTGCCTGTTCAGCGGGGATCGGTGGGTCGATTCTCCGCTGAGCAAAACGTAGTCCACTGGGTGGAAAGCCCGTGTGAAAGGACCCTTACTGGCGATTACCCCTTACTTTTAAAAAATGTGTAATACTGCGCTATGGATATATGATTTTTTCCTTCAATCCAAAGTGCTGCTGTTCAAAAATGCTAATATTTTAAAAGTGACAAAAAGGATACACAGCGCAAATTGGGCTATATACAATAAAGTGACTAGTGCCAAAGTAATTATATAGGTGGGTAATAAAAATGTGCAATGTTGCAAATAAATAAGTAAATAACCCCACCCTAATCTGAATCATACAAAACTATAATGGTGTAAAATCAAGTGAAAATATTAGAAACAAATGTTTTTGCGTGACCAATCTTTACATCAATATATCTTGCAATGGTGCATAAATAAATAAAGTCCCCAAAAATGTTCAGTTCCTTAAGCAAGTAGCCAGTGAAAGTGCGGTGTGCTTAAGTGCTCTTTAATGTACAAATTGGTGAAGATCCGTGCCAAAAGATAAGGTGCAATGGTGAGAGGGTCCACTCCCCATGGATACTTCCACTTACCAGACTGCCAGGACCCCTTAGCAATATTGCATGTGGGTCAAACTCACTTAGTCCGGTGTGGAGTAGGATCTTTTCTTTTGAGGCTAGTCTTGTGGACTCTGGTACCCAATCTTTCCTTACAATAGTGGAAACCCGTTTTGTAAACTTTATTGAATAATGCAGAAAATAAACTCACATTTCAGGAGTGATAACAAGCCTTGTAATGATACAATCTCCTAGGCAGAGAGGACTTCAGGACTTGTGGTCACTGCACGGGTTGCGCTGGTCCCGGCTTGCGTTCCACCGAGACCGGAAGTGACGTATGCTTCAAGCATATGCTTTAACAAATCACGCAAATACATTTGTTTCTAATATTTGCACTTGATTTTACCCCTTACTTTTTGTCACAGTGACAATGGCTTTACTAGAGAGGAAATCTGTAACGATGGCACAAAATTAAAAGCAGACAGGAGTTCTATCTTTTCCCTACTCTACCTAATACCTTCTATTTCTGTTTGTGTTGCTGTTGGATATTTACCCACACTTCCTACCTGGTGAAATTATTTTACTAGCGAAGTAAGCCCATTCTTTGAATTTCTAACTCTGAATGATGTGTTTAATGTTACTATAGGTGCCTCCAAGGCACTTGGACTGTAAAGCTTTAAACAGCCCATCATCGCCTGCATGCTTGTTGGCAGCCAGTGGAAACGGACTAGTTAAGGGTGGGTGGGAGCTTGTCCCTCTTTGATTTCCACTTTTTGCTAAATTGAATTGTTGTATTTCTGAGCATCTTGTTAGGTCTACATAGAGCTTGTCAACTGTTAAAGTTGGCAGCAAGTTGAAGATATGAAATAGATAAACATGTATATCTCAAAGTACACTATATTTTCAAAAGTATTGGGACACCTGCCTTTACGCGCACATGAACTTTAATGGCATCCCAGTCTTAGTCCGTAGGGTTCAATATTGAGTTGGTCCACCCTCTGCAGCTATAACAGCTTCAACTCTTCTGGGAAGGCTGTGCACAAGGTTTAGGAGTGTGTCTATGGGAATGTTTGACCATTCTTCCAGAAGCACATTTGTGACGTCAGGTACTGATGTTCAACGAGAAGGCCTGGCTTGCAGTCTTTGCTCTAATTCATCCCAAAGGTGTTGAGGTCAGGACTCCGTGTAGGCCAATCAAGTTCCTCTACCCCAAACTTGCTCATCCATGTCTTTGTGGACCTTGCTTTGTTGCATTATCACATGTGCAGCACCATGGAAGTTGCAGATCAAACAGTAGCAGCTGCCATGGTTGTAAGGATAGAAGGGTTTTATTCTGATTTAAGGCTGTCAGCAGATCGGCCTCTACAAATTCAGCAGTGCCTAAAAATGTAGCGCAACTGAGCATGTGCTGAGCAGTGTGAGACAGTTTATTATTGGATTTTAAATAGTATAGACACCTATTTTTAATGTTTTACATAGCTATACCTACAAAAGGGGCCAGCCTGGAGTCCTCTAGCAGCACTTAATTTTCTGAATTCCACTTTAATTGTGTTGCTGTGTCTTTAAGAGATCTGCTGCACCACTTGTATGTCACTTCATGGTAATCACATGTGTAAATAATACAATATTGGAAACTATCAGCTTGCACACTAACGTACTTCCACTTCGGCTCCGACGTTTGCTGCCCGTGCCTACGTGTATTGTCACATGCTCAAGTGACTTCATCACATGACTGTTGACCGCCAACTATGATGAAAAAAGTTTTGCAGCAGTGCCAGGTTGAGTAATTGAAATCACAAGTTGGTGTGGGGGGGCTTGTTATAATGAGATCAATTCACAAAGAGTTAAATAATGGCTAATAAAATGTGGTAAAATAATGAATTTGGAAACAGTTGTGGGGTCCCCTCCCCTGCATACCATCTGTAGCATGTGTAGAACATGCTGCAGCAAAAAATGAGAATTCTAAAAAAAAAAAAAAAAAAAAAAAAAAACAGAATTAAATGACATTTAAATTGCAATACAATACCATTGCCATCAAGGGACAAATGTTAAAATAAATAAAAAAAAACGTTGTGGGCACCCCCCCCCCCCAAAGTCCATACCAGACCCTTATCTGAACATGCAGCCCGGAAGGTCAGAAAAGGGGGAGGGGGGCAGCGAGCGCCCCTCAAAGCACCTTGTGCCCATGTTGATGGGGGGGACGAGGGTCTAATTCCCACAACCGGGCTGGTGGTTGTGGGGGTCTGCGGGCAGAGGGCTTAGATCCCAGATCCTGCCCCCCCTCCATGTGAATGACTATACCCCTACCCATTCACCAAAAAAGTGTCAAAAAGTAATAAAAACACAGCAACGTTTTTTTGACAATTCCTTTATTAAAAACGAAACTCTGTCCCCCGATTTAATTCCATGGTCAATGACACCGCCCCCAACTCCCCTCCCCCCCAAAAAAAAAAAGCTCTGATAGCAAGGACAGATTACCGCCGAATGCCTCCTTTGCTGTTTGACATTTCTTATAGGTACGGGCGGGGCCACCTGTCGACATCACCTGATGGCACCGCCCCCTTGTGATGTCACTGACCCAGCATGCATCGGTCCTTGATGTCACAAGGGGGGCAGTGCCACCAGGTGATGTCGCCAGGTAGCCCTGCCCTTACCTATATAAGAACTGTCAAACAGCGGAGGAGGCATTCAGAGGTCAGCCGTCGGCGCTTGCGGAGACTTTTTTGGGGTCGGCGGGCGGCGTGATTGATGATAGATTTATATCGGGGACACAATTGTTTTATTTTTTAATAAAGGAATTGTCAAAAACTGCATCTGTGTTTTTATTACTTTTTGAAACTTTTTTTGGTGAATGGGTAAGGGTACTATGTACCCCATACTCGCATATGGGGGGGGGGGAGGCTGGGATATTTCCAGATTCTGATAAGCCCCTGCCCGCAGACCCCCACAACCACCGGCCAGGATGGTGGGAATGAGGCCTCTTGTCCCCATCAACATGGGGACAAGGTGCTTTGGGGTGTGGAGGGCAGAGCCCCTCCCTGCCCCAAAGCACCCAGCCCCCATGTTGAGGGCATGTAGCTTGGTATGATTCAGAATGGGGGGGGGGGGCGATCGCTTGAAGATTCATTCTCGGATAAGGGGCTGGTATTTTTTTTTTTTTTAAACGCATGAGAGTCAGGGGTTTTTTTTGACAAATTTCACATGTGATACCACCAGCAAAACTGTGGTGGTAGGTAAAAATCACATTTCTTTTACTTTCTGCTCTGTATTTACCAGCACATTTTTCATTTTGTAGTAAATAATTTTTTTTTCATGATCTGGACTTAATTAACCACATGCGATTATTTATGCAAATGAGTCGCATGACCACGTTATCCCTTGCGGTAAACGTTCGTGAATTGACCCCAATGTCTGTGAGCTGACACTGGCCAACATCTTTTAGGAGGAGTTACGATTTGCTGGAGAAATGATTGCAGCCTCAGAAGAGCTTATAGCACGACCGAGGACTAGATTCTACACTGCCATTTAACAGATTGAATGGTCAGAGCCTCACGTTCTTTCTTGTAGTTCAGTCCTCCCCCTGTACTTAAATTTTCCCTTATTTTCCAATTGGTATAGTTTGCTTCAGCTGCAAGCTATAAAGACTGAAATACTGCAGCGTAGTCAGAAACGGCCTGCTCTTAGCTAGCTAAAAATATGCTAAGAATCTGCCATGCCATATGGAAAATCTACTGAATGTCCAGTATACAGGTTTCATGCTTCATTTTCATGTCATAGGTTGACACGTGACAACATTTTTTTTTTCCATACCATACTGTGTTACCCTTGCCTAGCAGCCGTGCCATGACTATTCTATTAATGGACATTGCAGACCGCAAGTGACCTTCGTGAATTTGAGCAGTAGAGTATTAGATAATCATCAGAGGTTGGTGGGATGGTCATGGAAGCCTTACTTATCTTGTCATTCACTACTGTACTAAAGATATTTGGAGAATGGTCCAATAATTCAGCTAGGGAAGGTCTTGTTACCAGAAGCAGCTTGTTGATTTCAGAGGCTGAGACGAGTGATAGCAACTCTAACCCATTGAGCTCTGTCTTCCAGAAGATGGAACAATACTGTGTGGAATGTGCAGTTCTGTAACTCTGCCTGCAGTGTTAGACCAGGGCTTGACAAATCCTAGGCGCCAGGTCGCCCTGGTGGCTAGAAATTGTGTCGTGGTGCCTGGGCTTTTGTCAGCAATTCACTGTTGTAGGAATGCACAATTTGTGTTGCCTAAAGCTCGGGACTTGCAGTTTCGGTCGCCGGGCAGGTAGTTTTTTTCCTACATTTAGCCCTGCTATCAGGGCTCACTTGCCAGGTGGAAGCAGCGGAGCCATCTGATTGCTTGCCCACGTGGGTAAAGTGCAATCTGCACTGCATTACATTCAGTGGAGTACAGGGGAGACATGATGTAGGGTCTTTTAGACCCTGGATGTCTCATTAGAGAAAATGTCACCAAAAAATCATCACCTAGGGGACTTTTTGTCCCCTGTGTGATAAAAATTATAATTTTTTTTAATTGTAAAAAAGTCAAGTTATACCCAAGCAAAATAAAATCCCCCCCCCCCAAAAAAAAAAAAATGTTGAGGCCCCTCATCCCCACATATACGCACATGCAAATGTAAAACTCAAGCGCTGGGGTACCTACGCATGAAAACTTTGCTTTCAATACACATGTTGTATATCAACGCACACGCCAGGGTGAGAGAGGGGAATAATTCTAGCACCAGGCCTCCGTCATAATGCTTAACTGATGACCTATAAGGGGCTTTAAAAGTGTCGCCTACAGAAAATCTAGGGTACTGAAGTTTGTCTCCATTTCGTGGGACATGCAAATTTAGGGTTTGACATGTTGGTTATCTATTTACTCTTTTATATTTTACCAAACAAATGGATAATTTATTGCGTTTTTGTGCCCTAAAATTAACTTTAGTGTTTTTTTTTACTGACATTTTGCGTTTCCTAGACCTTGGCGGTAATATTGGTAATACCTTGAAAATACGTAGTTAGGTCACATTCAGTAGCATTGTAACTGAATGAGCTAGCTGTCTGATTTTTAAATATAATAAAAGACATAAATTATAATTGCCCACCTCATGGGACCGGCAGAAACAAAAAAATAAAGCTTTTTGTAAGTTTTTTTTTTTTTTTTTGTTTTGTTTGTTTTTTGTTTTTTAACTATCTGCTAACTTCTTTAGCTGGCATCTAGATTCAAAACAAATTTGCCAAGCCCTGGCTTACACAATACCTGACCATCCTTGCTTTCATGTGATGAGTATAGGTATGTCCCCATAAAGCTGCAGAAGAACAGAAAATATACCTGTTATAGACTATAAACATTGCTGAAGAGCGTATATTGCTATCCGCTTTTCATTACATTCTGGACGGTTGCATGCACGGCAGCTCGCGTTTTACAGCCTGTTCAAAAAATGCAGTCTGTCATGCGAAGGTTGCAGTGCCCCAAGGAGTTCTGTGATTGGATAAAAGCTATTCATGCAATTTGGACAGGTCACGTGACCGGGCTTTTTTTCTCCCCTTTATTTCATTTTTGTCGTGCTCCACACAAAGCCATATATTTTCCCAATCCAGTAATAAAAGCAGTTTGTATTACTGTTTTTGGAGGTAAAGGGAAATCTCCTCCTCAAAGTAAAAACTGACAGAAGTACTAACCCTTTCCCACAAATTTCCAAATTTGAAAAAGAAAAAAGAAAAAATGGCAGAAATTGGGATTTTGGGCCGCACCATATGCGTTGGTCTGCACTGGACTGGATTGGCCTTATGTCCTATAGGTTCAGTTTGTACTGTACTTTCTAGCACAGTGTGTTGCTATAAATAAAGAAGAATGTAATGTCATTTCAATAAAGCTGGAAAAAAAAAGTAGACAGTGCAAAGGGTTGTTTACAATACATCAGTACCACTTCTTTCACAGCAGACACCAGTAGTATAATGGGACCACTGGTGTGAAGAGCCCTTGAAGGTTAAGCTCACCTTTTCAAGAAAAATGAAATATAAACTACATCCAAATCCCCCTCCAAACCGCTATGCACATAGTAGCCATGATGCCCCGTGCTGCCAGAGTGCGATTCCGTACAGTGTATTACACAGCCCCGGATTGAGTATACATCATAATGCTTGCAATATGTGACTGCCTTGTATCTTTTTTAGAGAAATACGTATTGTACGCCTGCATGTTGGCCATCTATAGGGCTAGTGATCTAAACATTTGAGTAAATAAAATGAGTGTCAGACTACAGGCAATTACAAATCTCTGGCACAGCAGCAGTGTCCCAAGATGCACTGCAGAACCCCTGTCAGGGGTCATGTGTGGTTTGGGTGATCCATATCTTGGATCTGTGTAATTTTGTAATTGGCTTAATGTGGGCATACTTTTACTGCTGGTAGGTCTTATTATTATTATTGTTCAGGATTTATATAGTGCCAACAGTTTGCGCAGCGCTTAACAAAATGAAGGTAGACAATACAGTTACAATACAATTTGGTACAAAAGGAATCAGCGGGCCCTGCTCGTTGGAGCTTACAATCTAAGAGGGACTTTGGAAAGTATATGTGTTTTATTTAGCTGTAGTTAGAGTGGTTAAAGTGGTTGTAAAGGCTCAAGGGGCAGCAGCCCCCCTAATACTTACCTAAGCCCAATCTTTCTTCAGCGATGTGCATGAGAGCCTTGGCTCTCCAGGGACTCTAACTCCTAAGGGCTGCTGTCAATCACAGCTAGTGAGTGAGCCCATGAGGATAGAGGGGCGGGGCCGAGCCACAACTCTGTGTATGAATGCACACTTAGAGATGCAGCTCAGGAGCGAGCCTGCTTAGGTGCCCCCATTGCAAGCTGCTTTCTCTGTGGGCATTCGGCAGGTGCCAGGAGCGCCGGTGGGGGACCGAGAAGAGGAGGATTGGAGCTGTTCTGTGCAAAACCACTGCACGGTGCAGGTAAGTATAACATGTTTGTTATTTTAATGCAAAAAAATCCAAAGCTTTATTATCACTTAAAGCCTGTTACACAAGATGAGAATATCGGATGAATGATTGTTTTTTTTTTTTCTAGTTTTTGCATGCTATTCTCCTATCGAAAACAAATAGGTTACTAGAGTTACAAAAATTCTCCTAACACCGAATACAACTTCCAGCGATGATGTATTGTAATGTATTCTTTCATTTCCGAGCACGCGCGTTCTTGTTCACTCGATTTTGTAAGGATGAATGCTGTACAAATTAAATGAAAATTGTTTGTTCTGGTATCGTACGAGAAAATATTTTGTGTTTGTCTGCAGATAATTGGCTCTCGAAAGCTGTGTACTAATGATCGGACAATAGCTCAAAAAGCGGTATTTTTTCTCCGATTTTCTCAGTGTGTACAAGGCATTACAAGGTCTTTCAGTGGCATGCTTCTCTTTTTCCTTTTTGTTTTTTGTCATTGATGTCTGTAGTTTCAGATACATGAATGACATTACTCACATAAAGGCACAAAGTGATTGTCTGTAAAGTTTGCAATACAGCAAATATATATGCATTACCACGTGAGTATCGGCATCTAATACCTCTTCATTACAGCGCTTTGATAGTTCGACCAAAAAAAAAAAAACAGGCATCCAGGAGAGGGCTAATCTCCTCTTAGCCACCTGTCAACACCTGAAGTGTTTCTACACCAGCCTTTACATACACAGGAACTTTAATGG
The DNA here is from genome assembly GCF_965119305.1 of Pelophylax lessonae. Taxonomy (NCBI): domain Eukaryota; kingdom Metazoa; phylum Chordata; class Amphibia; order Anura; family Ranidae; genus Pelophylax; species Pelophylax lessonae. The sequence continues at coordinate 337,646,235 of NC_138768.1, forward strand.
CATCCCAGTCTTAGTCCATAGGGTATAATATTCAGTTTGCCCACCCTTTTGTAGCTATCACAGCTTCATCTCTTCTGGGAAGGCTGTCCACAAGGTTTAGGAGTGTCTATGGGAATGTTTGACCATTCTTCCAGAAGTGCATTTGTGAGGTCAGGTGCTGATGTTGGATGAGAAGGCCTGGCTCACAGTCTCTGCTATAATTTATCCCAAAGGTGTTCTACTGGGTTGAGGTCAGGACTCTGTGCAGCCCAGTCAAGTTCCTCCACCCCAAACTTGCTCATACATGTCTTTATGGACCTTGCTTTATGTACTGGTCCAAATCATTTGATGGAGAGGGGATTATGGTGTTGGGTTGTTTTTCAGGGGTTGGGCTTGGCCCTTTAGTTCCAGTGAACTTAGGGAGTCAGCATACCAAGACATTTCGCACAATTTCATGCTCATAACTTTGTGGAAACAGTTTGGGGATGGCCCCTTCCTATTCCAACATGACTGAGCACCAGTGCACAAAGCAAGGTCCTAGGTGCTAATTGCAGTGCATACAGTTTTTTATTTTAAAAAGGGGCAACTGTTTTTTTTAGATTGCCAGATGTTGAATAACTTTGTTCTGTACATTGAATATCTTGTAAATTAAATTTAATGTGTGTGACATTAGATTTTTGAGTGATGGTCTAAAAACCATTGTCCAAAAATAAATTAACACATAGACAGGAGTGAGCTAATATTTATTTAAAAAAAAAAGTAAATTTAAAATAATAATAATAAATAATTAAAATAAATGTATTTAACCACTTGCCGACTGCCTAACGCCGATCTACGTCGGCAGTCAGCCCCTCACAGGCAAAGTGACGTAGGGCTACGTCACTAGCTTGTGAGGGTCTAGGGAGCGAGTGCGCGCCCCCGGAGGCGCGCTCCCGCGTGGTCACGGACCCCCCCCCCCCCCCCCGCGCGTGTGACCGGCGGACCCGATGTCCGCCGGTCACTCGGCGATCGGCAGGGGAGAGGGAGAATGTCAGGCAGCTTGTGTAAACAAGCCACCTGTCATTCTCCTTGCTGTTAGGATACTGATCACTCGGATCTAGTATGTAGATCCGTTGATCAGTGTCCATACAGCTCAAGCCCCAGCCAATCACAGTAGAAAGCACGCCCCTAGGGATACACACAGCCCCTCCCTCCCAAATAAAGTTAACCCCTTCACTACCAGTGTATTTTTACAGTAACAGTGCATATATATAGCACTGATTACTGTAGAAATGTCACTGGTAACCCCAAAAGTGTCAAAAATGTCAGTCAAGGGTCCGATCTGTCCGCCCCAATGTCGCAGTACCGCAAAAAAATCGCAGATCGCCGCCATTACACGTTAAAAAAAAAAAAACAACAAAAATGACAAAAATCTTTCCCTTTGTTAGTAAACGCGATAACTTTTGCGCAAACCAATCAAAATACGCTTTTTGCGATTTTTTTTTTTTACCAAACATAGGTAGCATAAAACAAATTGGCCGAAAAAGTAAAAAAATTTAGATTTTTAAATTTTTTTTTTGGGGAATTTCATATAAAAAAATGTGAAAAATATTGCTATTTTTGCAAAATTGACGCTCTTTTTTTGTTTATAGCGCGTGATCAAAAAATCGCACAGGTGATCAAATACCACCAAAAGAAAGCTCTGTTTGTGGGAAAAAAAGGACGCCAAATTCGTTTAGGTACAGCGTCGCACGACCGCGCAATTGTCCGTTAAAGTCACGCAGTGCCGAATCGCAAAATACCCCCTGGTCGGAATGGGGGTAAAATCTTCCGGGGCTTAAGTGGTTAAAAAGATTAAATGAGTGTGACATTAGATTTTGAGTAAAGAATCAAAAACCATTGGAGTCCAAAAAAAAAAAAAGAAAATGAAGAAATGGACACGAGTGATATTTTTTCCAAAAAATAAATAAAATTGTAATTATTATTGTAACTGTACTGTCTGCCCTCATGTTGTAAAGCGCAACGTTTTAAATTGTTGGCGCTTTATAAATCCTGTATAATAAGAATAGTAAGCCCCCATTCACACTAGGGCGACTCACGAGGCGACTTGTGTCGCCCCAGGTCGCCCCAGGTCGCTTGACATGACCAAACCAATGTAAATGAATCAGTGCCGTCTTAATTGCCGCTATTAAGGTCGCTCCGACTTCAGAAAAGGGTCCTGTACTACTTTCAGGCGACCAGTGATCCGACCTGTCCCATATACTTCAATGGGAGTCGCCTCCTTATCTTAATTGAAGCGACCTGTAATCCGACTTGTCATCCGACTTTGCTAAAAAATGGCAGTGAACAAGAAAAGAGCATAATTTTCTTGCAGGCATTAGCGGTCATTTTTTTAGGCAGGCATGTCATTTTTTGGATTTCGTTTCTGGGGGGTCTAAAAAGTGTCCCTGTCAAGTTTCAGCTCTGTAGCATGTCCAGAACCCCTAAAAAAAAAACATTTTTCTTTTAATTTTTTGTAGTGTCTTTACCAGCTGTCTTTTATACTTGCAGGCATTCATCAGCGGTCATTTTTTTAGGCAGGCATGTCATTTTTTGGATTTCGTTTCTGGGGGGTCTACAAAGTGTCCCTGTCAAGTTTCAGCTCTGTAGCATGTCCAGAACCCCTAAAAAAAATCATTTTTCTTTTAATTTTTTGTAGTGTCTTACCAGCTGTCTTTTTTTCTTGCAGGCATTTAGCGGGCATTTTTTTAAGCAGGCATGTCATTTTTGGGATTTCGTTTCTGGGGGGTCTAAAAAGTGTCCCTGTCAAGTTTCAGCTCTGTAGCATGTCCAGAACCCCTAAAAAACAGCATTTTTACTATATTTTCAGGAATACGGCTTCTCTGCGGCTGGCTTTTTTTCTTGCAGGCATTTAGCGGGCATTTTTTTAGGCAGGCATGTCATTTTTTGGATTTCGTTTCTGGGGGGTCTACAAAGTGTCCCTGTCAAGTTTCAGCTCTGTAGCATGTCCAGAACCCTTAAAAAAAATCATTTTTCTTTTAATTTTTTGTAGTGTCTTACCAGCTGTCTTTTTTTCTTGCAGGCATTTAGCGGGCATTTTTTTAGGCAGGCATGTCATTTTTTTTATTTAGTGTCTGGGGGGTCTAAAAAGTGTACCTGTCAATTTTCAGCTCTGTAGCATGTCCAGAACCCCTAAAAAACAGCATTTTTACTATATTTTCAGGAATACGGCTTCTCTGCGGCTGGCTTTTTTTCTTGCAGACATTTAGCGGGCATTTTTTTAGGCAGGCATGTCATTTTCTGGATTTAGTGTCTGGGGGGTCAAAAAAGTGTCCCTGTCAAGTTTCAGCTATGTAGCATGTCCAGAACCCCTAAAAAAAAATCATTTTTCTTATAATTTTTTGTAGTGTCTTACCAGCTGTCTTTTTTTTTCTTGCAGGCATTTAGCGGGCATTTTTTTAGGCAGGCATGTCATTTTTTTTATTTAGTGTCTGGGGGGTCTAAAAAGTGTACCTGTCAATTTTCAGCTCTGTAGCATGTCCAGAACCCCTAAAAAACAGCATTTTTACTATATTTTCAGGAATACGGCTTCTCTGCGGCTGGCTTTTTTTCTTGCAGACATTTTACGGGCATTTTTTGGGTGTCTTTGGAGGCATGTGCTTCTTAAAAATTATAGGAAAAAAGCTCTTTTTTTTTTTTACGTTTCTGGACAGACAAACAAAGCTATGTGAGACACACAACACTGCACACATGGGAAAAAGGAAATATGTAAAAAAAAAAACACAGGAAAAGGAAATTAGGTCACAAGACATCAGATTGTGATTGGCCAAATAAAAAGTTGCCTCGCGATTAGGTCGCGTCAAAGTCGCGCTAAGTCGCGCCAAAGTCGCGTCAAAGTCGCGCCAAAGTCGCGTCAAAATCGCGTCAAAGTCGCGCTGGAAGCGACGCTACTTTAGTGGTAGCGGCAGTGTGAACCAGCACTTATAATAACTGAACACGTGGACACCAGTGAGGTAATATGTATTCCAGTATTTATTACGTTTAGTTAATGATTGTTATATAGTTGAGCTGACACAGAGCCACCAGTGCTTTAATCTTGTATAATCTAGTCCAGCCATCTAAACTTTATTACATCCTTTTCAAGAAAAAAATGCTGTACATACAGTTTGTAGTTATTTATAGTTTATTAAATCTAATAGCAGTCCTGTGCAAAGATAACACCACCATTGTAATCACACCCAAAAACAGTTTTTTGACCCCAAGATTAGGAGTTACCATTTACATTTAGCTGGTTTTCTGCTTTATATTTATTCTAAACACATATAACTGTTTAGTAGACTAGCTGTAGAGTGTATTCTGTAAAGGTTTTCTCTTTGTAGTGCAGTATCATTGTTCTAGGAAGTGTGTCTGACCAGAACTTCCTTTTTTCCAGATGATTCATAAAGACAGAAAACTCTTGCACAGAATCACATTTTGTGGAGCTGACCTGATGATGTTATTTGGTCTGAAGTAACAATCCATACATGCTTCTCATCGGCTTGCTCCCACCTTGGCACAGCTGTTAGATTACATCCTTTTGCATCTGAATCGTTGGATCTGCTCCCACGTAACATGGCATTTTTGCACCCTCTGTATACGCTTCTCTGTTTTGTTCTGCCAGCTGCAACAACATTTCCAGAGCCCAGGATCACATGGAAACCAACAGGTAAAAAATGATTACCAGCAGAATTCATTTATAGTTTTTTATTCTACAGTAAGCTCTAATTCCCCATATTATTCTTTTTACCGTGATTGCTATCTTTGTGGTCTCACAATTTGTTAATAACTATTTTATTTTGGCCACTTTGACTTCCTTGTATACTCTTTAAGCTAACTTTTTTTTTTTTTTTTTTTTTTTAACTATGGCGAATACTATACTTAATGTGTTTCTGCAATATCTATTCATGACTACATTCTCATATCTGTCCTAAGTATATTGTAAAAATTTGGTTTTGTCAAATGCCAAGGCGACTTTGGAGCATTTTTTTTTTTTTTTTTTTTTATGTATTTTTTCAAAAAGGCATGTTTGACTACAATTTTCATAGTTGCCATTTTTTATTTAACCCTGCTTGTAAGTAATCTACTAAAACAGACATGTAAAAGATGGTTCCTCTATCAGCAAAGCTTCTCTGTTGCGTAAAACAGTTTAGCTGCAGATTTTTCACTTTTTGCAAAAGGTCCATGTCACTCAAAGTGTTACGAAAGTATACCGGAACACCAGCAGAAGAAAAACCCCGTAAGGTCTGATTAAGACAGGCTATAGACGATGCAAATTTTCACAGGTTGAAGGAAAGAAACACTATTGATGGGGAAATCCCTCCTGCGTAGGGGCGGGGGGTGTACTGGGAGCAATCCCTGCCGGGAGAACACAGTGATGATTGCTAGTGCCTATAGCCGTTGGCAGTAATCGCATGCCAAAAATCAAATATTTTAATTGTGTACCCAAGTTACAATGGATTGACTTGGGTACAATCATCCTGACCACTGAGGATTTGAATCTTGGACAGTCCCTGCTGAACTCTGCGATTCAAACCAGCTTAAGTCTGATGGAACTAATTTTAGTTCATGACAGTCATAGCTGAAAAGAAAAATGAGGGTATCCACAGATGTTCTCTTCTGATTCAGGAAAGTGAAGTCCACGAATGTCAATTATCTGATGAGTAATTATAACCTTATGTGTACCTCATAGTCATCCGATCCAGAAATTTGGCACTGACACATGTCACTTCGTGCTGCCGCAATACACAGAAATGGCAACTGTACAGCTGGATTTCCATTCAAATTACTTATACCTGATATGATCCACATTCCCCCACTCCCCCTTAAGCTGCAGTGGCTAGGGATGTACACATGCCACAGCAGAAAACAGTTGCGGCACGCTAGTGCGGTGTCCCAGTGGTTAAAGCAGGCATTGAGCCTGACTGCCTGGCAAATGCTCTCTAAAGAGCAATCCAAATGTGGATCACTTTACAATCACTTTGAAACTATTGATATAAAAGACACAAATGAATGCAGCTCTGTTTTTATTAACAAACTATTAAATATATACAGTAGATATATTTTTAAAGCAAGCTGTGCATGTACTTGAATTTGATTTAGCATCAGTAAAGCTCAGATTAGTAAAGTGAGAAGCAGCACAAGGAGCCCATTAGTTGAGGTGGTAAAGATGATTGTGCTGATAGGAGGAGAGAGCACTGAGCTGAGCACTGTCTAGTTACAGGCTTGGGTGAAGGACCTGTTCATGCCACACATAGATGTGCTGTTTGGCAGAGCTGTGCAAACGTAAAAATAGGATGGACAGAAATACAATTCTAAACTAAACACCTATAAGGAAGCTGTTATACCTGTTTATCTAAGTATTTAGCTATTTACCAGGACTTTAGATGTATCTTGAATAGGGCTGGTGATCAGCTGAAATAGGTTTCGTATTAAAAACAAGCCTCTGAATCTTCATCTTCTGTAATATCGTACATTGGGAAATTTTGTTGCTTAGTGAAAACATCCAGTATGTCCTTCTATGTGGTTCCCATGATAAAGGTTTAGAGCTGCCCTAGTGTTCACCTAATTATGCTTGCGTAGGGTAATCTGTATATTTATAGATGGCCTAATCTATAAACTTTATTTTCTTATTAACACCTAACAATTCTCTAACTTTACTAATCTTCGAGCATTCAGCTCTGATTTACCTCAGTCACTGTCAAAACTCCATTCATTGTCCTAATTCATTCTCACTTTATTAGGTTTCGTGTCCCTTACGTATTAGCAAACTGGCATCTTTTATTGCTGGTTTTCGATCACTGACACTCTTCTGTGCTGCACTCTATGATCAGAGACACAACCTCCTATACATTTCATGCCATTTGCATACAGTACAGTATCATGTGTCCTACGTGTGAGGAAACGTTAGTTCTCTTATGACGTTTCCTGGAATATTTCTGTAAGAAAGGAACATTTTAGATGAGATGTATGTAAAATATCATCTGTATGAGTTTTCTACAAACCCACACCTGGGAAGTTCTACTTCCTACACGTGGCTGTTAGATTGTTTTTATTATATAACAACTGTGCTGCACTCCATGATCATAGACAGAGCCTCCTATACATGTCATTTGTTCTAACAAGAGAAAGGTCTGTCAACCCTTTAAACTTCTTCTACCATTCAGAGCCTCTCCGCATCCAGTTGGATCAAACCAACTCCAAATATATTACAAGAGCATCTTCCTTTTACTCACCAATGCCATAAAAATCGGATCCGAAAAGAACTCATTGCTTAAAATCCATTAATATCACTTCATAAAAAAGGGTCACAATTAATGTGAGTGTATTCGTAAACCTTTTTTTATGAATAAAGTAAATATAATTAGTTTTACGCAATTTCGATTTTTTTTTTTGGTCTGATTTTCATGGTGCCTCTGAGCTACTACTTCATGTGTACAGTAAACCCCCCCTCCATTGCGGGGGTTACGTTCCGGACCCAGCCGCGAAAAGTGAGAATCTGCAAAATAGAAAAACCCTATTAAAATGCATTGTAGGCATGTTTTTTTTACTGTCACTGTACGTGTAAAAGCATTTTAAGGTCTTTAAAAACACTTTTAAAACAATAGAAACTCATTTAAACCCATAAAAGATACTGAGAGACATAGCAAGAGCTATGGAAAACACAAAAATATTTCATTTTTAATGATTTATATAGTAAAATAACATTACAAAAAAAACCGCAATATACCGGGACCGCAAAAACTGAACCGCGATGGAGCCGGGGTTTACTGTATTGCCTGGTCAGCCTTTAAGAACACAGCACTCAGCCTGGGAAGTCTCTGCAAACCTCCATGTGCAATCTGTGCAAAAAAGGGGAGATAGGCTGGTGCCATGGAAGTTGGGTAAACATAGTTTTATTGATGTAGGTGAATAACAGTCAAAAAAGCCAATGTGTTTCAGCTATCAGGCCCTAATCATGGGCTTGGTGATTTTCACGGCATTGGTGAGTGAGAGCAAGATACTGGCGTTGGTTTGATCCACCTGGATGCAGAGAGGCTCTGAATGGTAGAAGAAATTGAAAGCGTTAACAGACCTACCTTTTTGTTTGAAGGTCATATCAGTTCAATGAGTGATTGAATTCACTGGTATGCACTTTTTTTGGATGCATGTTCACTTTTTGGAGCACTTTAGAATTCTGGAGTAGATAATCAGATGTGTGCTCTCCACCTTTACTCAAAACTGAAAAAAAGGCTAATCCTACATATTGTGGATGGTGCAATACTCCCTGACAGCTATTGTGAGCCCGGTGGTGCCAACAGGGCTGCCCACAGCTAGAATTTCGACTGGTCCTCAGGAATCTGCCAGAATTCAAGCCATGTATAGCTAGCATTAATCTTTAACCCCTTGTGTACCATGGTATGTTTATAAAAGTCCTAGTATTCTTTAGGGCTAAAACTAGCTCACGGCTGCTGCTGTATAATTTATTTTCCGCCAGCTCCTGGCTTTCATGTAAAAGTTATCCAGATGGCTGTAGAGCAAGTACAGTGAAGTTCCACCCTGTACCCCAGCCCCAATCTCCTCTGCCATTAGTAAATTGGAACCATTAGCTTTGAGTATTGCAGGTTCAGAGTGAACTTATCCTTTAAAAGAACCCGTCAATGTTATCCCCCTTATGATGGCAAAAGTTGGATAAAAAAAATTGTGTTAAAAAAATGAAAATCATAATAAAATAAATACAAATAAAAAAAACTTTAAGAGCAACCTGTCATCCTGCGCACACATTCGAATATAGGTGCGGTGGCCAGTGCGTTTATAACATGTTACAAAGGGTGAACTTATCCTTTAAAAGAACCTGTCACCTGCCCAAGTTATTATAATAGCAAAAGTTGAATGAAAAAAATGAAAATCCTAATAAAATATATACAGATAAAAAAAAAAAATTTTAAGAGCAACTTGTCATCCAGCACACACTTGAATAGAAACTAATAAGTAGGGCACGCACTTGCATGTAAACAGTGATTTTGCCATACATGTTAGGTATCACTGTGAATGGTGGAGTGAGCAATAATTTAATGGCCATATCATCATTCAATCATTCACTGCTTACTCTAAACCGGTGATCTGTGAAGTCTTTTGAAATGTCGCTTTTGGGCAATTTTGGGTACCGATGTTTTATGCCATTTCTCGGGTTTGCACAATTTTAAGCCTTGACATGTTTGGTATCTATTTACTGGATGCAACCCCATCTTTTATATTTTACACAAAAAAAAATGGGTATTATATTGTGTTTGTGTGCACTAAAATTCATTTTAGTATATTTTTTCCTGAAAATGTAAGCATAGAAACCTAATTTTCTTTAAAAAATTCAGATTTTAACTGAAATATTACCCTGTTTGAAAAATGGGAAAGTACTGCAAAGTGTGATGTGTCAAGTGCTGTAGTCTGTAGCATCTAATAGGGTTTCAGTTTACTAGTCAGATCAATGGGAAATCTGAAACCTCTAATCCCTTGATTCTGCATTGGATGTGCCTCCCTACATGTTACTATGAGACATGTTTTTGTTTGAAGCAAATTACTGGATTGTGAACATCTACAGTCATTTTCTTTTTCTTTTTTTTTCATCTACAGTAATTTTCATATTTTTTGTATGCTAGTGAAATCTAGATGAAGGTATGGTTAAGTTGTATAAGACATGTAGAGTACCAGCTTACATTTTCTTTTTTTTTTTCTTTTTGTAGAAGTTAGTTTAACTCATTTCAAGGAGCAAGAAATTTATAATTACTCCACATTATTACTAAGTGAAGACCAGGATGTTTTATATATTGGAGCGCGGGAAGTCATTTTTGCAGTAAATTCGTTGGATATTTCAGAGAAGAAACATGAGGTGGGTAATTGTTTTTGCATCAACAGATACTGCAGTTTAAGTTCTAAATTCTATCTTATGAGTACATTTCTGGTGGGTTTTGTTTGTGTAGTAGAATGTATTGATATCTGTAATAAAAAAAATAGAAAAAATCCCCTTCTCAATACTAATCCCTGTATAGAAAAAAAGTATGCTTTCAATGAGTTCCGCTTCACACCAGTGTGGCTTCGAAACCGACATCCCTGCGTGACTTTGTCACGGCTTGCATACAAGTTCTTTAACAGAAGCCAATGCAAGTCATGATAAAGTAGTGCAGGGATCTTTTTCTTTGAGTTGACTTGAGTCGCACCGATTAGAACGGTTCCATTGCTGTTATTGGGTCAACTCTGTCGCATGCCGCAGTTGTGTGAACTAGGGCTTAATGTGTTAACTTTGCTGAAAGGAAACATACACGTACTGGATCTGGTTTTACAAAAGACTATCAAAGAAGATAAGCGGATAATGAAACATTTTCCATAAATAATTTAGCCGTGTTCTGAACACATTTGTATAATTTATAGGTTTTTGTACAGCACATAACTGTATTCCCTTGGCATACATGCATGTGAATGGTCTTGTCAGAAGGTACCTGCACCTTTTATAGAGCAGTAGAGCTTGATGGGATCGTGCTTGGAAGGGGGGTTACAGAATAGTAATCTAGAAATAGATTGGGGTACTGGATTAAGCGAGAACATTATCATCTTTATTAAAGTTGAATTCTGGACCAGCAATAAGCTATAATACCCTTAGATGGATTAAAATATTTGTAAACCGTGTATCAAAGTTCACTGGATGTAATTGTCATAAATAACACTTCATATTTCCACTCAATTGGTTAAATGCTCCCAGCAGGTCATTTTGCAGGGTTTTCTGGTGCTCCACACAGGACTTCAGTTGTTTGCACTGGATCTACAAGTACCACAATTTTCATTAGTTAAATCTGTTGACCTTTTGGTGCAACTTAAGGATTATAGCTGAGAAACTATCCCACAAATTAAATTTGGTCTCCTAAAGGCAAAGTTCACCTTTTACCTAACAAATAATACATCTACCTATATTTGCAGTTAAAATGTGCATTTATTTATTCATTTTTTATTTTGCATAAAAGCCAGCAGTTTCATTGCAACCACAATAAATGGATCACAGGCGCATTGCACAGGCTCCTGCAGACTTTCTGCAGCTGCTGGTCCACCGATCACCACATTTGTGTTCTATTTGAGAAATGCAACTCTGAGTTCAGGGGTGTGCTAAGTACACAGCGGTGCCCTTATGCACAGAGCGCAGGGTTCAGGGGTGCCCTTATGCACAGAGCACAGGGTTCAGGGGGTGCCCTTATGCACAGAGCGCAGGGTTCAGGGGGTGCCCTTATGCACAGAGCGCAGGGTTCAGGGGGTGCCCTTATGCACAGGGTTCAGGGGGTGCCCTTATGCACAGGGTTCAGGGGGTGCCCTTATGTACAGGGTTCAGGGGGTGCCCTTATGCACAGGGTTCAGGGGGTGCCCTTATGCACAGGGTTCAGGGGGTGCCCTTATGCACAGGGTTCAGGGGGTGCCCTTGCCCTTATGCACAGTGTTCAGGGGGTGACCTTATGCACAGTGTTCAGGGGGTGACCTTATGCACAGTGTTCAGGGGGTGCCCTTATGCACAGGGTTCAGGGGTGCCCTTATGCACAGGGTTCAGGGGTGCCCTTATGCACAGGGTTCAGGGGGTGCCCTTATGCACAGGGTTCTGGGGGTGAACTTATGCACAGGGTTCAGGGGGTGCCCTTATGCACAGAGCTCAGGGTTCAGGGGGTGGCCTTGTGCGCAGGGTTTAGGGGATGCCCTTGTGCGCAGGGTTTAGGGGTGCCCTTGTGCACAGAGCGCAGGGTTCAAGGGGTGTCCTTGTGCACAGAGCGCAGGGTTCAGGGGTGCACTACATACAGAGGGCAGTGTTCAGGGGTGCGTTGTGTACAAAGTGTAGGGTTGAGGAGTGCGCTACATACAGAGGGTAGGGTTTAGGGGTGTGTTATGCACAGTGTGTGGGGAGATAATAAATCTACATCTGTGCAGCCAGGCACAAACAGGAATCTCAGTACAGTTTACCATGAGATGCCCCATCCCGCACTGCACCTGCATGCTCATCTCCCTTGTCTCTGTGGTGAGTTCAGGGCAGGTAGGGATTTGTGAGAATCTCTAAAAGGAAAGCTGTTCTTTTAAACACAGAAGGCTTCTGTGTTTACAAGTGACAATGGTAAGCAGGGAGCAGAGGGCTAGAGCTGGAGGAGTTAAACAGGGTTCCGCCACATTTCAGCTGCAAAAATCCCTGGGTGCAAGGTTCACAGGAAATTGCCTTGCGGGCCAGATTCGGCCAGCGGGCCTTGTGTTTGACACATGAGACCTAGTTGATGCTTGCTTAAGGTTAAAGGATTTTATCTATATTAGGTTTAACTTTTTTATATATTCATATATTTTGCACGGCTGTTGCAACTTCCACTAATTTAAAAAGGTAATTGAATAACATTAACCTTTTGATTTCAGGCTTACTGGAAAGCCACTGAAGACAAGAGCAGAGAGTGCGTACGGAAAGGCAAATCCAAAGAGGTACTTAAGCATTTGACTTTGATGAATAATTAGCTACAAGTGTTTGTACTATTTGCAATTTCTATGACCCTTCAAGGTGTGATTTTCTGGTGTTACTAGAATAAACTTGTGTACATATTTTGCTTCTAGAGTTGGTGTCTATAATTATCATACAGCGGTCAGGTATTTTTCATTTTTGTTTTGCAAATGTAGAACAGTCATCCAGCTCATAAGTCACAGTGCTGCCTTCTCTCCTACTGGCATTGGACTCCAGATGTCTCTTTACAAGTCAAGTTTTGATTAGTGGCTCTGTTGTTTTACAGGAAGCCTTTAAGATCACGTTTGATAGAAAAACAAATAACTTTTTCCTAAGACCTCATTCACACTAGCGCGACTTGTCAAACGACTTGGTCGCCTGACAAGTCGCGGTGGGTCGCCTGCCATTGATTAGCACAGGACCCGTTCTAATAGGAGCGACACAAGTCGCTCCGACTTAGAAAAAGGGTCCTGTACTACTTTGGGGCGACCTGGAGGCGACTTGCATTGACTTCAATGATATAAAGTCCGTGCATGTCGCACCGAGTTCGCGGTGCACGCAAGTCGCGTCGCCCCTGTCTGAACGGGGTCTAAGAGACATGTGCTTTTGAAATGCTGGTTGGTATGCTGACAATCTGGCTTCATTACTTTCTGTGTTACTGAACAGGAATACGCATGCAGATCAGGAAGTTGGAGCAAAGTCAGAAACCCTAAATCTGGGAATTAAGCAATATGCAGTAAGCCCCCCCCCCCCCGGCAGTATAATGGTTAAGTGCTCATTATGTCGAAGATTACCATAATTGGCAGTAATACTTACCTTAATACTTGCCTTAAAGGGATCCGCCTCTCCACTGATCCAGGCAGATGACAGGTCCGGAGGCTGATAAAACGGATAAAGCTTGTTTTTCTCTCTGGGGGGTTGGATGTTGTACAAGGACCCTCAAATTTCTTTTTTTTAGTGGATAGGATCGGATCAAGTGTAGGAGGGTGTAAATAAGCACATGTCTGTTTACATCCACCGCTCCATAGAGGGCAGTGGATGGTCCGATCGGATCCGCCTGAAATACTGACAGATGGACCCAGTCAGTCCCCCGCATGAAAGGAGCCTTACTCCGTCCTCTGCCACGCTCCCACTATGCGTGTGACTGGTCCCGTACCACCTCCGATCTAGGCCACAGTCACACCCCTTCCTTCATGTACAGTGCAATGTTAATAGCCCTGCATTGTATGTGATGGTGCTGAAGGACTGACCAGAGGAGAGTGCCGGAGTCTGGGTTGAGATAGGTAGTACTGCCTGTTTCTGTCCCCCCTAGACTCGATGAGCATTTAACCCTTGCAGTTCAGGGCCCCATTTCAGGGGTACAATTTTTCAAATTCCCAGAGTTAAACTTTAAAATACTTTTTGCATATTCTACATACAACTTGTTGAAGGAGGAGAATCCACATGACTACCAGGCAATTAGAGTTTTCTGAATAAGACCTCCTCCATGTTTTAATCAGAAATGGTTTTATTTCTGAACAGGGTATATAGCCACATTTTTTTACATTCCATGTGCACTTTTTTTCTTGTACTTTGAAATTGTATGTCTGTAAATAATTTACATTCTTTATATTAAATTTTTATATACATTATTTATATACCCCCAATGTGTGTTCCCAAACACTTGTTTTTGTTTCTTGTAATGCCAATTTGTGTGTATTGGCTTAAACATTTTACTTATTTCATTAATAACACATTGCTTGTTTCCTTTATTACAGACAGAATGCCTGAACTACATTAGAGTGCTGCAGCCACTCAACGAAAACACTTTGTATGTGTGTGGTACCAATGCATTTCATCCCTCCTGTGATTTTCTGGTAAGTTTTGCTATAATGCCTTTTTAACCACTTTACCACCGGAGGATTTTCCTTCTTTACGTCCAGGCCACTTTTTGCAACTTGGCACTGTGCGACTTTAACTGACAATTGCGCGGTCATGCAATGCCGTACCCAAACTAAATTTACCTCCTTTTTTTCCCACAAACAGAGCTTTCTTTTGGTGGTATTTGATCACCTCTGCACTTTTCATTTTTTGCGATATTAATAAAAAAAGAGCGACAATTTTGAAAAAATAACAATATTTTTCTACTTTGACAGTTAAAAGATCGGACCCCTAACTGACATTTTTGACACTTTTGGGGGTACCAGTGACATTACTACAGTAATCAATGCTATAAATATGCACTGTTACTGTAAAAATTACACTGGCAGAGAAGGGGTTAACTTAGTGATCAAGGGGTTAAATGTATGCCTGGTGCTTACTGACGTGTGTGGGGGGAGGGGATTAAGTGATACAGGCACAGATCGCAGGTTCAGCTATGCTAAATCCTGTAATCTGTCTCTGCCTGTCACATAGGAGATCCGCCCGCTTTGTTTACACAAGCGAGCCGATTTCCTCACTCGATCCCCGACTATCGGGGAAGAGCGGCGGTGACCACCGCCTCTCCTCCCCTGGCCCGACTCCCGCTGTGTCTGAATACAGCGGGAGCGAGCCTCCGGCGGCGCGTGTGCGCCGCCGAGAAGGGGAGGGGTCCAGCGACGTAGGTCTACGTCACTGGACGATACCGAGCCACTTTGCGGCAGTACCCTCAATGTGAGCAGTCGGCAAGTGGTTAATGACTGCCATTTTTCCATGTTATTGAGTAAGGTGTGCAAACTGGGTAAGAGAAGATTAGTAGAGGAGGGAGAACCTGCTAGCTTTATTCTGAAAAATCAAAAACTAAAGAAACTAGTTATGGGCTCAAGACCAAACCATCACAAATCTGGGTACCCAGTTCTGTGATAGTTTGGCCTTGAGCCCATAACTAGTTTCTTTATTTTTTGATTTTTCACAACTGCTTGCTACGGTATCCCAACCGTACTAGACTTACATGATGGTCCATGTCTTGGAGCCGAGTGATTTTGGGATCTGGAGGGAGTTTCTGTAAGTTTTTAGCTTTATTCTGAGTATTGTACTTTTGAATTCATCACACGGCCCAGTATAGCTATTAAACAGTAGAGAGCTGAGATGTTCACTTACAGGTATGTCACAGAAGGCATCTTTGTTTTTGCAGGAACTTAGTAGCTTTCGGCTGGTAGGCAAAAATGAAGATGGTAAAGGACGATGTCCTTTTGATCCTGCGCAAAGTTACACTTCAGTGATGGTTGGTAAGTCAATAATTATCAGAACAAAACCCTAAAATAAGTAAAGCTAAGAAAGGTAATGTGTGCAAGATTTAGCTGATTCAAATTTTACAGGAGAGATTATCAGACGAAACATTTAGAGTACGTGGCCAAATTAATCAACCCTTATGACATCAGGATGATTACCAGAGCTGTATTTCAATTAAGTGCCCTGCAGGTCATATTTACTGCATCATCATTCAGCATTGAATTTTGCAGCCACAGTTCAGTCCTCATAAATTTTCAGAAGAGTAGTCTTTGCGTAATGAAATGTAAATGTGTTATTAATTCACCTTTAGAGCCGGTTCACACTAATCCGACTTGTCAGGCGACTTAGTCGCCTGACAAGTAGCTCCCAATGCTGTGCAATGGAACCGTTCTAATCAGAGCGACTCAAGTCACTCTGACTTAGAAAAAGGTTCCTGCATTATTTTTTGGCAAAGTTGGAGCGACTTGCATTGACTTCAATTATGAGAAGTCGTTTGCAAGCCGCGCTGAAGTCGCGCTGCACGGGCGACTTCAAAGTTGCCCGAAGTCGAGGGGCCCTGGAGTCGGATTAGTGTGAACCGGCTCTTACAGTATGTAAACTTCTGTTTGTCAGAGCTTTATTTATAGTATGGTATTCAGAAGGTCCAACTTGAGATTTAGTGCATACATTAGTGCAAGAAAAAAGTTATCCTGACACATGTAGGAAATTGTAGCAGCATTTTACGGAATACATAAAAAAAAAAAAAAATACTGTATATAAAAGTATTTAAATAGTAATTCCTAACTGTGCTTTCATTTTTACCAACTGCCAGCCTACAATTTTTTTTTTTTTTTGGTTACTCCTCTGACTGGTTTCCATTACCTGGAGTAGCAACTCCCATGTGTGAATATTTTTTTTTCTGGAAACATTTTTACTAGGCTGTGACCAGTGTTGTATCTTCTGGGTTATCCTGACTTAGGCTCCTTTCACACTATCCGTCCGTCGGCGGATGCCGTTTTTCTCAGCGGGGGTTTGAGCCGCCGATCCCCCGCTGAGCAGGAGGATGACAGCTGTGTCTCCACGCTGTGTGCGGAGACACAGCTGTCAGTTCCCCATGCATCTCTATGGGGGGAAATTAAATGGGAACGGACCGTCGGTCCGTTCTCATCCGATCCGATCCGCTGGACGGATGGAAAATAGGGTTTCCATCCGTCCAGATTTGACGGATCGGGTCGGATGTCAGCGGACATGTCTCCGATGCCCCATAGGAATGCATGGGGGGACCGTTCAGATCCGCCAAAAAAACGAACAGGCGGATCTGAATGGTCCGTCTGTGTGAAAGGGGCCTTAGAGTAAGGCAGGTCGTAGATTATGCAATCTTCTCTCCTTGCACCACCAAATTGCCCGATTCCCCAATCAACAGTCAGCATTGATGGAATCCCCCCCCCCCCCCCCCCCGCAGCGCCATTGTCTTTTGCCAGCAGGGAGCCTTCCCTGCACGGTGATTATTTTTTTTCCAGCTATAGCCAGTGGCAATAATCTTTTGGGAAAACCCAACAGGCTGGTTGTACACAAGTTGATTGCCTTTTTTGCACAACCAGGATACCCATAAATGGATCAAAATTTACCTGGTCCCTGCTGAACCAGCTTAATTTCAATCCGTGTATAGCCGGCTTAAGAGTGAGGTATAATTAATATATTATACCTTAATTATTCTAAATATATTATACCCCATATTATTATATAATAAATAATAGGTTTAATTAAATAAAGCCTGTAGTGCTTGTGTTTTAAAGATGTATATATCTTTTTTTTTTTTTACAAAAGATGGGGAACTATATTCTGGCACCTCTTTTACTTTTCTGGGCAGCGAACCAATCATATGCAGACACTCCCAACAAGGTCTAATTAGAACAGAGTATGCTGTACCTTGGCTTAATGGTAAGTTACTGAGATGTTTTGTTACTGTTTAAGTTATTTGCTAAAATCGTGCTCATTTCAAGTTATTATCTCACATACTTGAATTGTTCATAATGGCACGCCTGAAAAGAAATATTTACCTTTTCTGCGGTTGCAACGCCAAATACTGTTCCAATGCTAACTAACCCATTGCTGCAGCTTTTCTCCTGAGAACACTTTTAGAATTGGTGACCTGACCTGCTCTGTCCCCTATAGTGCTTAGTGGTTCCTTCTCTTGACCTCCACATTACTACTGTATCTTGTAAGGAGTGGAAGTCAGCAGAAGGAACCACTGAGCGCTGTTACTGCTCTGCTATTTCTTTTAATAACCTATAGCGCTCTGGGGATTCTTTGTCGTGCATTAAATGTTTGTTTGCAAAATAAATATTAAATACATGCTATACAAGGTCTCCAAGTAGTGCTATAGAGATATCCTTGCTGAGAGACTGAACATTGTCTTGCATGCTTGAGTTTGTGTAGGTAATTTTTTCAGTATGGTGGTTGACAGTTTACCTGACTGTCAGATTTTAGGCATGTCTGGTTTGCGAGTCTGTGGGGTGAATAGGAATAGCTTTGAAAGAAACAAAGAGTTTCTGCCACACATCTGTGTGCCTGATTTCAACTACTTAGGTACAAAAACATTCTTTTAACTGAAATTATTCCCACAACAAAAACAGCTGAAACTGCAGGGAAATGTTTGAGTAAGGCCACATGCAGGTGCACTGTTCATGCCAATTCATATGAGGATAATATGAATCACACAGTGGGGTTAGCAGTGGAAATCCTGACACAAAATGCACTCCCTCGCCATAATACTCCTATTACTAACCTAAAAATGTTTTATGACAGGAGATTGAAACATGCTTCGGTTTACATGCAGTTTTTTTTTTTTTTTATAATATTATTTATATTATTATATATTTTTTTTTGTAGTTGTAGAGTAGGAATGGGTTAGATTCTTTGTCAAGTATTTATTGCTGTCTGGGAGATTCAACCTTCTTTTTGTCCAGTGACCATTGTCACACAGACAGGAAGTAATACGGAATCAAACTTTTCAGAGTCTTCCTCGAAGCAAGAGTTGAGGATATAATCCTTCCATGGAGACACTTTTTCCTTTGACAACTCTCTGAGATGAGAATTCAGAGAGGTTTCCTCTTTTTCCCTGTTGTGTCTTTAGGATAGGAATTGAGGAAAAATCTCCTCAATTCAGGAGCTCAGTGTTAGTCCTGGTTCTGTTCAAGCAGCAATTGCAAATGCTTTAATATAAATAGGTGGGGGGTACTGCGCTTCTGGGAGGTGTATAAATAAATAAATAAATTGAACCAGGTGTGTGTGCCTATCACAATAAATATAGAAGGAAACTAAAACATACAAAATAGATCCATATTCATAATAAACGTACTAAATATTAGTGCAATACTTTAAAAAATACTTTATGTGTTCAAAATGCTCTAGTGACCAATAAAGTGCTCAGGTGCATATATATACAAAGCAAAGTGTCCTCAGTGCTTCACAACTAAATATATAACAGTCTGGGTGTAAATAAAGTCCAGATAATTAAAATAGGTATTCAAGTGAAAAAAATATATCCATAGGTGCAACTCCTTCACCAAACACCGTGTTGACAATAGTGGGGTGCTTCTCCTTATCCCCTCTAGGTGCTCTAACCGCTCACCTTCAGTACTAAGGGTAAAAGCCTTATCAGTAATCCTGGGGGCTCCTCTCCAATTTTATACCGTGATCCACTGGGGTCAGATGTCTGGGCTGCTGCGGGTGACGTGGCTCACTCTCCCTCTCCAGAATCCCCACGGTCCCAATGGATCTCAAAGCAGAATACTCAAAATGGTGCAAGTATGTATGGATAACGGGTATTTTTATTAAGTATAATTAAAACCACTCACATTAGCTGAATAAACAAGGCGCAAACAGGATAGCGTCGGAGTGGGATCACAGTCCTCACTTCCGCGATGTGTGTCCATGTAAGCGGTGAGCGGTTAGAGCACCTAGAGGGGATAAGGAGAAGCACCCCACTATTGTCAACACGGTGTTTGGTGAAGGAGTTGCACCTATGGATATATTTTTTTCACTTGAATACCTATTTTAATTATCTGGACTTTACACCCAGACTGTTATATATTTAGTTGTGAAGCACTGAGGACACTTTGCTTTGTATATATATGCACCTGAGCACTTTATTGGTCACTAGAGCATTTTGAACACATGAAGTATTTTTTAAAGTATTGCACTAATATTTAGTACGTTTATTATGAATATGGATCTATTTTGTATGTTTTAGTTTCCTTCTATATTTATTGTGATAGGCACACACACCTGGTTCAATTTATTTATTTATTTATACACCTCCCAGAAGCGCAGTACCCCCCACCTATTTATATCTTTGACACTGTTTGGTTACCAGCCCCGGTACTAGCAGCATCTGGGTTCTCCTTTAACCCCTTTTAATCGCCCTTGTTTAGACAGCGCAGGACTCACTACACCATTCCCTTAATTGCAAATGCTTGATGATCTTTTCTTTTTCATTTCCAACATCCAACAGACAAAGAGCATATGACATATCTGCCCATTTTCTGGGTTCTGTAGTGATTCTGCTGAACAACCACAACTCGCAATAACCTTTAATTCCCCAACAGACACACCGAAATGCTGGCTCTTCCTGGGAGCCTCAGCAGTCTGATGCTACAGTCCAATACATTTTGTGCTCCATGTGGACTGAAATATCCCACAAACCTCCTTTTCACAGAAATCACACACTGTTCATCATTTAATCTATATTTTATGTTCAATACATTATTTAGCGCACCAACATTCAAACACAAGATTTCACAACCCCTACATTGGATGCCCTATGGAGTTGTCATGTAGAGGCTTTTTTTATGTACTGTGTACAAGTTCTGCAATTCTTGGTGTAATGTATGCATATTTTGAAACCTTTTGGTCTTTCATGGAACCATTATTCAACAAACTGAAAAAGTGATGCTCTGAATCGGTGAAGTGATAAGTGCATTTCCTTTCTTGTTTTTAGAGCCGAAGTTTGTGTATTCAGATGTGATCAGAGCACCTCCGAATAACCCAGATGGAGATGATGACAAAGTCTATTTCTTCTTCACCGAAGTGTCTGTCGAATATGAATTTTTTAACAAGCTTCTAATTCCCAGAATAGCCAGAGTATGCAAGGTAGGTCAGCAGTCATTCTGCCTTATAAACTGCTTCAGTGATTTTCTGATCTTTGCTCTTCTGTGTTGTGTGTTGATATTCGCTTCATTTTTTAACAATGAACATTTTGCTGGGTCTTTGACAAAGCATGACTTATTACACAAAAGGTTCAATTCTGTTCCCCTGGTGTGGAAGGACAGGGACCTAAAAACTGCTCATCCACCTCATTAGGGATTTTTGTCCTACCTCAATGACCTGTTGGAGAAACCATTCCATTATATATATATATATATATAATATATATATGGCTCCACTGGCTGGGCAACATTAATTTGCTGATTGCCTGGAAAATGGGGGGACAGTGGAAAACAGAGCATCCTATTTGGTGTTTTGGGTTTTTAAAGCATAGACCGCTATAAAAGACCCCTCTTTAGCCTTTTTGTAATCCTTTGCACACCAACCCCGGGTACAGCACTGTATGCCAGTCTGGTATTACTAAATTGCACAGTGTGTCTGAAGCTAACCAAAGTAGATTACTAATTGGAAGATTAAGCAAAGATTAAGCAAAGTGACTTTATCAGTAAGTTGCTGCTCATTCTCTATCCAATTACAGTTTCTTAGGCTGTATTTCTTTGGCTGTAAAGAATAAAATTAGGCTGTATTGCTTTAGCTGTAAAGAATAAAAAAATTGTCAGGAACAGGATATGTGCCTGGTAGGGATGTCACACCATAGCATACTATCAGCATGTTTGTTTTCTTATACTGGGAAAATCATCCTTTCTTTCTCGCCCATTGAGGAACACTGCTTTATAGATAAGCAACCAAGAGTTATATTACTGCCTACAGATAAAATGGATACTAGGCACATAGAAACGTAATGCCCACTCCCTACAGGCTGTAGCACCCTACCTTGGAAGAATCGGTAGATAAAATTACTAGTGTATTTATGCCCAACATTGAAAATCCTGGAATACTTCCCAGTTAGCCAATGAGCAGAGAATGTTAAATTTAATATTCTGTTTCTCTCACTACTTAGCCCTACAGTTAGCAGTGACCCTTATCTTAGACAACTTGCAGGTAAGAATCAGCTGTTTCTATTTAAGCGGGTCCTGATTCAGCTGCAGCAGGAGGTGGGGGGGGGGGGGGGCAGTTCGGTACTCAACAAAACTATAGTAAGAAAGCACTTAGAAACATGGAAGAAATACTACATGTTCATTGTCCGGTAGGAGCCCGAAATGTAAAATAAAAATTGCTTCGAAGTGCTGGCAGTCTGCCATGAGGCCTTCCCTTGAGAAAGATCTAAAAAGAACCATTTAGTTGTGCTCTTTTTTAGTTCTAGTGGGGATGTTTAGTTATAGTCGAATTTGACTGCAAAAGTGAAAATTCACTTTAAGCCTCTCACTGCTAGGTCTGTACACGGGGGGGGGGGGGGGGGGTTTACACACATTCCCAGTGGCTGCAGCCCCCTCCTTGTATCCTGGGCTTGGGCTGCCCATTTGTGGCATAGCGAGTGCCGCTAAGTAGGGGGGGGAGGAAGCTTGTTGCTGACCCAGAGGCCATGTATTTGATGTTACTTCTGGGTTCCCTTGTCAGTTTCCCCAACCCGAATGGAATTCAATACGATCTGCATTGTATTACTTTCAGTGGAGATCCTGGAAGTCTCATTAAAGAGAACCTGTCACCAAAAATCATCACATAGGGGACTTTTGATGAAAATAATGTTAAGTAAAAAAAAAAACACCCAAGCACGTAAAATACCCCCCCCCCTCCCCCCCCCCCCCCCCCCCCATCCCGAACATATGCACGTAAACTAACACGTCAGGGACACCTACACATGAAAACATAGCTTGCGATACATGTTACATATCACAGTGCGAGCTAGAGTGAGAGCAATATTTCTAGCACCAGACCTCCTCCGTAGCACTAAACTGATGACCTACAGGTTTTGTTATAGCGTTGCCTATAGAATATATAGGGTACTGAAGTTTGTCGCCATTTTAGGGGTGCAGGTAAATTTAAGGTTTGACATGTTGGGTATTGGATTACTCATCTTGCAAACTCTTTTAACAAATTGGATAGTTTACTGTACTTGTGTGCCCTAAGATTAACCTCAGTGTATTTTGCATTGAAATGTTGCGTTTCCTAGACCTTTGCTGTAATATCGTGTAACATAACAAATTGAAGCTACCACTATTTTAGTCTCTAGGGTGTTTTGCCTTCGGTAAATATATAATGTTTTGGGGGTTTTATGCAATCTTCAGGACTAAAATAGTTTTTAAACGTGTGTAAAAATGCAAAAATGGCTCTGGCAGCGAAAGGCTTAAACACTGCTTATCACGTGAATCCTTGTAACTGGGAACACCTTTAAAATATACAAATGGATGTTCGATTTCTGATTAGAGGCAATCCGAACACTCCGATCAGCACTCTCCTCTATTGGTTGAGAGCGCTGATCAGGAGTCTGTCGACTGCTGGTTTTCCAGCTTGCACACCTGACAGAGGTCAGCCGAATGGCCGGCTTCTGTCGGATAGACCAACATACACAGGAGCTGAATGTCAGCGTTTTTTTTTTTTTTTTTTTTTTTCTTTTTTAAACCGGCTGATGTCTCCCATTGTGTAGCATTGCAGATCACGAAGCAGAGCCTGCAAATTTGATGATCAAATATGGCTACCCCTGTTCCCATACATAATTACAAACAATGAATAGAAACAACGAATTAAACCCTTTAAAAATTAGACTGTATATTCCCTTTAACAAAGAAGCAAAGAAACAAATCACCGCTCAAAGTGCTGACAGCTGGGCCAGTAGGATTCCCAAGTAAACTGTAGTAGTCCTGCAAGACTGGGTGCTCACCAAGGTCCGCAACCTAAGAAGCCCATTTGCATGTAGAAAGAAAGTGGCACTTTCAGTCTCATGAAAGTAGAAACTTGAGTTTTATTTCTTCAAATCAAAAAGTCCAACATCGACATGTGCAAGACAAACAGGATAGCAGTAAACGCGTTTTACACCATGTGCTTATTCATTGCTAATTCACTTTAACAGCCTATAGAATACCGTACTTGCTGGCTATATTTCAATAGTGTTTGCCAAAGTTTTTGACTATATATATATATATATATATATATATATATATATATATATATATATATATATATATATATATACAGTATCTGAGCTGTAAAGGCTTGTACTTGGGGAGTTAAAAAAATAAATTAAAAGCAATCATGCGCCCACACACACACAAGAAAAATAAAATATATAACTTTTTTTTGGTGTGTGTGCATGTTTGTTTTTAGTTTATCTTTTTAACTCTGCCATGTGCAAGCCTTTGCAGCTCAGCTACTGTACTTGTAATAACAGAGCTATTTGTGTCAGAGTTATTTCTACTCCCCTTGGCAGGGCCAAAGCTAAGTGTTTAAGAAGGATTAAGGAAGATTTCCACACTAAAACTCATTTCACGAATGTTTTATAATTAAAGATAATTAAGTTTATTTTCATAAATCCATGTGTTTAATTTTTTTTTTCTTATGCATCTCTTAGGCTGTCAATGCTGATAACCAATTTCTTGCACATTTTTGTAGTTCCTAGAATATTTTCCACCACACACGCAAATGATTAATATGACACACAAGCAATTTTTCTGTAAATTTACTGCCCTGTTTATAGCAAGTGTTTTTATTGAAATTCCATTTGGATTAGGGAAAAAAACGTTGAAATATCTTTGGTGCCCCATTTCACCAGTAACAATTTCAGACTTGATTTTATTACACTTTTAAATTTTAAAGCTATAATGTCAACTTACAACTGCACAGATATGGCTTATGAGTAGGGATAAGCTTGTGTATGTTTAGAATTGGGTTTGAGTCCGAAACCAGAGCTCAGTTTTCATTCCCCATCCAATAAGCTGCGCATGTGGGGATTCCACACCCTGCAGGTGACTTCTACAAAGCGGTGAGAAGGCTCATGACATCATTAACCTAATATGGCAGCTCATTTGACCAGGAATGACAGCTGACTTCCGGTTTCGAATTCAGTCTGAGCAAAGGCAAGCTCATCCCTACTCAAGTATGGGAATGGTTGTTTCATTCAGAAGCCTTGGAGACCAGCATTATGGTTTGTGATAGATGGGTTTTACAGGAGAACAGTTTATTTCTAGGGAGTACATATTTACAATTATTGCATTGTTGGCATCCATTTTTTGAGTTTTTTTGTTAATGTGTTTAAATATAAAGATTTGAGTGAATCACAAGAGGGAGCTCTGTATTTGACTCCATCTCATTTAGCAAATTCAGTGGCATTGCTTTTCTTCTAGTTTATCCTTTAGATCAGCGGTCTCTAAACTGTGGCCCAGGGCACGATGCGTCCTTTTGCTTGCTTTTTCCAACCCTTGGGGCACTATTTTCAATCAATGATACCAACAACGGGACATAATTCCTCTGAATGACACCAACGATGGGGAACAATTCCTCCCAATGATACCAATGATGGGGCACAATTCCTCCTAATGACACCAATGATGGGGCACTATTCCTCCTACTGACACCAATGATGGGGCACTATTCCTCCAACTGACACCAATGATGGGGCACTATTCATTCCACTGATAGCAAAGATGGGGCATTGTTTATTTCCACTGAAGTCAGGGACCTTATCTACTCCTAGTAGCCAAAAGTCCGATCCACCCTTAAGATTGAGGACAAAGGACAAACTAGCCCTTTGTTTAGAATGTTTGGAGACCCCTGTATTAGATGTATTTAGTCCTTTTCTAAATCTTTTTAATTAGGAGGCAAAAGTTCAATGTGATGCAGTAATACTTTTGATATTTAGGATTAACGCTACCTACGCTTTTCTCAAATGTTTACATTCTTTCTGCATATGAGTGACCAGAAGACATAAGGCACAAGTAATCAAACGTGTGAACTGTTCTTCATCCTTCAAAGTCTCATGAATGATTGTTCAAACTAAGAACTGCCTGCTTAATAACAAGACAGGCATAAAAAGGGTTTTTAATGCTGTAGAAAAATGGCAGAAGAAAATAAAAAATAATTCAACACATTTTTTTGAATGGACCAACAACTTGAAATATCATATTTCTTAAAAGATTTGTCTTAAGACTATGGGTTTTCTTAAATTGGCTCATGAAAGGGAACCAGTAAGAATGTACTCCCCTGAGACATTTTATTTCCTTAACTCCGACATTACCAAGTCTTAGCTGTGGTATTTTTGTATTGGGTGAAAACATTATTGTGTAAGCTAGAATTTATCCGTAAAGGTGAGCCTGTAATATGGCGCTGCTGTAAAACATCTCTGATTCGCATTGTACCTTCATTGAGCTTGCCAACCTCTCTTAAAGTTCCTAGGGCCCCCCAAGGATTGCGTGCTTTGACTGCCTTTGAAAATAATAAGTAATGTTTGCATAGGGATAGTCCCACCCATATGGCAGTGGTAGGGTGTTGCTACAGGCTTCTCATGCAGTGAGCACTGCATTGTGGAAAGGGGAAGGAATGTGCTTGTCTGCCCTGTAGAGATGTTTGCGTTTTAAAGGGGGCTCCAGCTGAACATTTAGGTAAGCAGATAGGTTTAGGATAATGTGCCTGCTAACCATCTGTGCCATTACTTTACAGCATGATGTTACAGGTTTATTTAATTGTAGAACAAAACGTAATTCATTTTGTTATGTGAATTCTTTTTAAAACATGAGGATCTACTAAAAACATGTTTTCTCACATAAAAGGTTGTGTTAACTAAATTTTCCATTGTACTTCTGGAAGCTATTATAGTAGAATGAAGGTGCATTTTTTCTATATACCAAATGCCATATTTAATAACATTTATACATGCGCTTTATGTCCCAAATTTTTTTTGTTCATATTAGAGTTCTGTATCCTTATAATCTTCAATAACGAAAACGATTTAAAAAAATAAGTGTTAATATTCACATTGTTACCCTAATGTAACCAGTGATCATCAGGTTAGGTGCTTGTCGGTTGATGATGATACGCTTCATCAAGGTTTGAGTTATCAGCTAACCAAAAATAATGATTATACTGCTACAGATGTCTCTGACACCCCATAAACATTAATTTGCAATTTGGGAATCGGGCTATGTTGAAAATGTATTTGAGCACCCCTTGGCATATTTTCTATAAGTGTTATGGGATGCCTCTGACAGGCTGTGTTTTGTCTTAACTGGTGATGACAGGTGGAAATTCATACTAAGCTGTCATCACTCACATTAAAAAATGAGCCCAGCTGCCGACTTCTATCATGTGCTGCTAGAAGGGTTGCAGTGCTTTGTCAGTGACAGCATCCATTGTGTACAGTGATGTATTTTATGGGTCTTCCAGAGCCTCTTCAACAATTGTTAGAATGCTGAGATCTTGCCTTAATTACAGTGATTAAATTCACATTGCATCACTTCACCCGTGGCAGTATTCTGAGAAATGTTAATGGCTGTTATTAACAAGGATACAGGGACGCTCGAATTAGGGAAATATATTTACTTTGTGTCTTCCACTTGCATATATAATGATTACAAAGTAAGCATCGCTTGTTATGGGTAAGAGGTTTCTAAAACCCTGGAATAGAATTGTGTCATTTTCATTATAATTTAATATCGGAAGTTAAAAATCTTTTTCAAAATTGGATTCGACACTATGGTAACATAAATAATGTATATGTCCTTGATCTGATGACTGTAAAAAGGGAAAGGAATTGGTAGGCTTCCCAATTGATTGATGGGCTAAACCTGGCCTGACATGGCTTACATTTTTGGCTGATTCCTGTGAATTGTCTGAAATGTGAGCTGTGGGTGCTCTTGCCAGTATCACCTGAGTAGACAAACTTCTATTGAGAAATCGAAGGATTGGGGTGGAATAAAAGTTGGCCGAGCAGGGGCTACAGTCCCTGTTTGGTCCATGGGTGATGGCCCACAGGGAAAATTTCTCCATCAACACAAATTAAGGGGGGGAGGGGCAAATCTGTGGATTTCTTTGAGTGGACTGACTTGGAACAGGTATGCAAATCAGGAATTTTGACTTTACTGTGACTCTGCTGATAAACATACAAGTTTTAAATCTGCATTATAAGAATTGAAGCAAGAGCAGTCATGCAACTAGAGTTTTCAGAAGGAGTTCAGGAAATGGCATCCTTCGTATTACTATCAGTAATAGTCTTGACTGCTATGTGTGACTCAACAAGGAATATTTTCCACACTCTAAATCCTTCTGTAAATGCTGTGGCCTCATCTTATATTCCTTTAAGTACAGACCACCTGGAAGCATCATCATAATGCTGGTAAAGACAAGAAATAGTAGTGACATAGTAAGCCCGAAGGTGGACCACAATGGGGGGCCAAGCATCTGACACACCCAGAAACGTATTGAACGCTGAACATTCTTTGGCTGCCATAGCTCTCCAAGAGAGCAAAGGTCAGAGTCGCAGCCTGCCATCCTGGAAAGTATTGTCTACTTTTGCAAGGTGCTTTTTACATTTTTTTTTTTTCTGTAGACCTAGGGCTTGATTTACTAAAGGCAAATAGGCTATTCATTTTGAAAATACATTTTCTTTTAGCTTAGTGAATAAAGCGAAGCTCTGCTGACTTCCGTTATCAAATCATGTACAGGCAATAAAAGTTTTTATTTTCCTTCTATGAGTTTGGGTATTCTTTGCAGTGTAAATTTTTACTAAGCTCCGCCTATTTGCCTTTAGTAAATTAACCCCATGTCTCTTTATTTGAAAAAGTTTTGGTTAGAGTTCAGTTTTAGAATGCTCATACATTATAGCACTGTCCAGTTTCAACAATTTAGTTTCAGGCGGAAGGTGATTAGGAAACCACTCGTACAGAGTTTGCCTAGCAGTTGATTTAATTTGCAGCATTTCTTGCTGCGCCTGGTAGAATGACATGTCAGCTAACTTGTCTTTTGCGTTGAAAACACATGCATCAGTTTCTATTTTTTAGTAAAATAGAAACTAGCACAGGTCTGCCCCTAATCACCCGAAGGAGTGGTGTGACCTGTCGTATGGGATGTCGACGGCTCACATCCCTATCTCTGCCCACACAGGGATTACACTACGCAAAACCTACAGGGTTAACAAACATACAACTGATCATTCCTAATTACCAATGTGGCTTGCACCTCTTATGTTAGGAGCCGCATCTGCTCCATTTTTTAGGTTTTCATGCATAGGACATGGAAACAAGGTGCAGAACAATGGCAGCAGGTGCTCTGGACTGATGAGTTAACATTTTGAAATATTTGGCTGCAGTGAAAGGCAGTTTGTTGGCAAAGGGCTGGAGAGCGGTACAATAATGAGGCAGGCAACAGTGAAGCATTATGGAGCTTCCTTTAAAGTTTAGGGCTGCATTTCTGCAAATTAAGTTGGAGATTTGGTCAGAATGGATGGTGTCCTAAATGGTGAGGAATACAGGCAGATCCATCATGGCATACCATCAGGGGAGGTGTGTGATTGGTGCCCCAAATGTATTCCTGCAGCAGGACAATGACCCCAAACATACAGCCAATGTCAATAGGAACTATCTTCATTGTAAAGAAGAACAAGGAGTCCTGGGAGTGATGTTCTGGCCCCCACAGAGTCCTGATCTCCACGTCATTGAGTCTGTCTGGGATTACATGAAGAGACAGAAGGATTTTAGGCAGCCTACATCCATAGAATATTTGTGGTTAGTTTTCCGAGTTCCTTTAAAAATTGTGTGCAAGTGTACCTAGAAGAATTTATGCTGTTTTGAAGGCAAGGTGTGGTCACACCAAATATTGATTTGCATCTCTCTTACGTTCACTCACTTTGCATTTTGTAAATTAATAAAAAAAAACAATTAAAATCTATATTTTTGAAAGCATTCTTACTTAACAGAAATACTTCACCCCTACCTAAAACTTTTGCATAGTACTGTGCAAAGACTTGAGGTAGCATCTGTCAAGGTGTAATCGTTCGGATACATAGCTAATAGCATTAAAATAGCCTACAAATAACATATGAAGTAGAAATAATCATAGGGGTGGTACTGCCTGCATATAGTAAGTGTGAAATACCATAAATAAAACCAAGTATAACTACAGTATCCCATAAAAAACCTTAACTCTGTTTCATAAGTAGGAGGAAGCGATCATATCTAGGAGTGTTGCAACCAGCAGTGCCATATTTAGTTTTAGTTTAAGGGGCAGCCCCTGTTGGGTATAACTTAGTTTTCTTAAATGGAGGAGTGATATATCTGATGTCTGCTATCCAGCACTGCAGCTTGGGAGGAAGGGCTTACATCCAGTTTCTCGCTATCCCTTGCTAAAATAGAACATTTTTGTTTGTATATTCAATATTTTTGCATGCGGTCATAAGAATTTTGAACCCCCTATACTGTAAATCGTTACGGTCACAAATTTCACAAATGCAGCCATTTTTGTGTCTAAACCCCTTGTTTTTTTTTTTTTTTTCTTTCCAAATATAAAATCATGGAACATGTTTATAAAGCAGTGATTGTGACATTCACAGCAGGTGAACCTTCCCCATACATTGATTCACCTGCATTTAATGT
Organism: Pelophylax lessonae; assembly: GCF_965119305.1. Classification (NCBI taxonomy): domain Eukaryota; kingdom Metazoa; phylum Chordata; class Amphibia; order Anura; family Ranidae; genus Pelophylax; species Pelophylax lessonae. Next base: position 337,676,562 of record NC_138768.1, read on the forward strand.
TTGGTGGCTGTCACATTCATCGCCTAATGCCCCTTTCAGTAAAGGGAAATTTAACCACCTTCGGCCCGCGCTATAGCCGAAAGACGGCTACAGCACGGGCTCCAGTAACAGGCTCCCAGCGCGCTCCCGCGACCGCGCATCGGGGAAAATCTGTGTCGGCCTTGTCCCTTGGACACAGCTAATCACAGATCGTGGTGAATGGCCAATCACAGCGGCCATTTACCACATGATCGGCCCATGCAATGAGAGATGATCTCATATGTAAACATATGAGATCATCTCTCATCGCCAGCTCTCCTTCCTCACACAGAGACTGCAGTGTGAGGAAGAGGAGAGCCGATCAGTGGTAAGGGGACACAGATGAATGTAATCAGGGCACTGATCACCAGTGCCCTGATTACACAAGTGGGGAAAAAAAATGCCATAACTGCCCACAGTGCCCGCCATCAGTGCCCCCCATCAGTGCCCACAATCAGTGCCCATCAGTGCCGCCTCTCAGTGCCCAGCAGTGCCACCTCTCAGTGCCCAGCAGTGCCGCCTATCAGTGCTGCCTATCAGTGCGGCATATTTGTACCTCCTCATCAGTGCCCATAAGTGCCACCTCATCAGTGCCCATCAGTGCAGCCTCATCAGCGCACATCAGTGAAGGAGAAAGATGTATTTATTTTCAAAATTTACTCAGAAAATAAGAAACTTTTTTTTTTTCAAAATTTTCTGCCTTTTTTCTTTTTTTTTTTTTTGTAAGAAATAAAAAACCCAGAGGTTATAAAATTCCACCAAAAGAAAGCTCTATTTGTGTGGAAAAAATGATAAAAATTTCATATGGGTACAGTGTAGCATGACCGCGCAATTGTCATTCAAAGCGTGAGAGCGCTGAAAGCTGAAAATTGGCCTGGGCAGGAAGGGGGTAAAAGTGCCCAGTAGGCAAGTGGTTAATGTGTAATCTTTTTAGATACACAGTATATTAGGTGTGATCTAAAGTTTTTTTTCTTCTTCCCTGTTCTAAGCAGATCATTTAAGCACATTGCTGTTCTTTGGTAAAAATCTTCTATTTGAAATGCTTGGGCTCTGCAGATAAAAGTGCTGAACCTAATCTTTGGGGTTTCCAAGGCAACCTGAAGCCCTTAGAGACATGAAGCTTGAGACAAGTGCAGACTTTAATTATTTCCTGACTAAGCCTTTTGAGTTTAGAAGAAAAGTGCAGAGTGCACTGTTTAACTACTAATATTTTATTTATATGTGTACGAGGTTTACCTTAAGATGGACCATGCTATAAAGCCTTACATACAGCACCCTGACATTGTTTGCTCTCTTTATAAACCGGGCTTAGTCCAGGCAGCTTAATGACAGCACCTATCTTCTGCTTGGACATTCCAATCTGTATTGTCGAAGCCTCTCCTGAGGTCTGTCACTTGGTTTGTTCACAAACAAAGCTGAATGAATAGAAAATCTTTTGAATGGGCACTGATTATATTAGCAGGACATGTAACATTGATGGCAGTTTTAAATAGATGAGTAGGTGAGTGTAAAAAAGGTATTAGAGCGGTAAAAAGCACATTTTTCTTATGATAAATACATTTCAGAATAATATAATTGTAAATATTTTTAATTTTTTCATAATGTTCGTGAGTAAAGATTAACATTTTACGATCGGTAATATATTACATGTGAAAATGTCATATTTAACACTGAAGCAATAAGTGGATGTTGCCATTTGTTTTTAGTTCTGCTAAGTTATTTGCCTACTATCACTACATCCCAAAAGTGCAAGGAAACGAAAATGAGATGATTAATGTGAATTATTAAAATAATAAAAATAATAATAAATTATATAAACATGATCAATAATATACTAGATCAATATTAGTCCTTTATTATGTCACAACTTTAGTCTTATAAATGTGCTTTTCCTTTAAATATTAGTGCATATGTTATGCATGCCTATTTATCATGCGTGCATTCTATTAAAAAACATGTGCCACCGTCCCACCACCTATTCACTGCTGTCACTTACCTCCAGAATATGACCTACAGTCGGGTACAGTCATCATGTGCATTCCCAGCAATTTGGGTCAATACACTGCAGCAATTCACCTGTAGAGTCTATGCCTAGTTCAACATCCCACTGTATAACTCAGGATCCAGCCCACTCAATACATAACCTCTCACAGTGTAGTATTAAAACACTGCTCAGATTTATTAACTTAAAAGAACAGAAAACCACTCACATTTGTGGTAAACTAAAAATCCAGTGCACTAAATAAAGCGCCCTTTTAAAATCTTCCAGGATAAGGATAAACCTCAATACTAATCACAATAAGGCTTCCGGGCGTGATAACATCACGTAGCCCCGCACTGACACGTTTTGTCACACGGCCTAGTGACTTCCTTACAGCCTACTATGCTGAGCATAGTCTTTGATTGATCTCATGCTGTTCAGCAATTTTGCACCTTCTTAGTGTCTCTAGGTCATATGTAGCTGTGCAGGGACGGTCTAAAAGTGAGCAGAAAACTCGAAATGGCTTTCTTTTTATAAGGTGAAGCGTATTTGGTTTACATTTTAATCTAATTTTCTTGCAAAGTTTAGAAAATAATTTAGTCCTTACACTCTTCCATATTTCTGTTTTAAATATCTGGACTAAGCTGAGTAGGAAAATATTTTCAGTGCATGCGCATCCTGGAGCAAATTATGGATCTTGGCATTAAGAGCAACTCCAAGTTAGTCCACGAAGTACTAAAACTTTACAACTTGATTTTATTCGGCCGATTTAAACTTCAGGTTCGGTCAGTCTATAAGCTTTTTTCTCCCAATAGAATTCAGATATTTAAGTTGCTTCTTCACCTTTTGTAATACGATGTAATTCAGCTGCTGTGGACAGAGAAAGAGGGCAGTGCTTAATCTCTGAAACTTTTTTAGCTACAAAAGCAGTCAGAAGCACAAAATGAATGCCAATATGTACATTATAAGCCACCAAACTTTGACTTTCTGACAGGTGCCCTCTACCACTTGTGCTCTGTTTGCCCAGGCAAGCAGAAAGGAAGCTAGGCTCCCGCCCTTGCCAGGAACCTGCGGGACCATTTAAGAAGCACAGCTCATCTCATGCATGCACAGTAAGGAGCCAGCAGGAAATTACAGCCGGCTTCCCGCACTCAAGTTGGCGGCACCAGGAAACCAAAGACCTGGGAAGAAACAGCATGGGGGAAGACATAGCTGGACCCCTAGGCTGCTGAATATCTTTATTAATAGCAGCTACAGTATTTTTAACTGCTGACTTTATTTTTTCTACAAATGACTAGAGTTCCTCTTTAACATGCACTACTACTACTACTTCTTTTGGGATGTCCTATTATACAATGTAAATCCTATATTTACTCTGTTTCCAGGGTGACCAAGGTGGTCTCAGAACACTGCAGAAAAAATGGACAACCTTTCTTAAAGCCAGACTGATATGTCACTCACCGGAGAATAATATGATTTTCAATGTCATCAATGATGTTTTTATCCTGAAATCACCAGATTTGCAAGAACCAGTCATCTACGGAGTTTTTACATCCCATTTGTAAGTAAAGCTTTATTATTTGTAAATGTTATAAAATCACAAAACAGATCTGTGATTTCAAGGAAAACTTCACTTTTTCTGGAAATAAATATAACATATAGAATTGCTACATAGGCCATGCGGTAATTTAGGCCCCTTTCACATGGCTCCGTTCCGTCGACGGAGCCGTTCTGCTCAGCGGGGGATCGATCCCCGCTGAGCAGGCGGATGACAGCTCCATCTCCGCATACAGAGAGGTGTCAGATCCCCGCTGTCCTCTATGGGGGAATTGGATAAGAACGGACCGCCTGTCCGTTCTCATCCGATCCGCCAGATAAATGGAAAATAGGGTTTCCATCCGTCCGGATTTGACGGACAGGATCGAAATGGGATGTCAGCGGACATGTCTCCGCTGACATCCGCTTCCCTATAGAGATGCATGGGGCATCTGTTCAGATCCACCTGAAAAACTGACAGGCAGATCTGAACGGTCCGCATGTGTGAAAGGGGCCTTAAATAGATTTAATGTATTGTGTGTATCAATAAAATTGGCATGTGTTTTCCAAAAAATAATTTTTCACTTTTTTTATATTTTGTTACATCCCAGTGCTGCTGATCTTTTCCCACCCCTTTCAGTCTGTCATGAAGCATGCAACCCCAGCATCTGTTGCAAAACTGTACTATAGACCAGCTTTCTCTTAGGGCTAATTCAAACTATCCCTCCTTGAAATCGCAGAGCAGCCGGAGCGATTCACCGCTTCGGCCATTCTGCGTTGCCGCTGTGCTGGGGATCAGTGTGACGCACGATTCAATTTTTTACTAGCTTTATTTAATGTATAAATGTACAATTCATTCACTGCAATGTCAGGCGGCGCCCAATATTACAGTGCGGTTCGGGCTGGTACTTTTTAATATATTTATAATTTATACAGGGTCTGGGATTAAAAGTACCATTTCAGTCTTTGCAGATGTCACCAAGCTATGCAGTGGAACAACGTCCTTACTGAATGTCTCCAACCTGCAAGGAGACCTCAATGCACTGTGTAATTGGGCAACTATGTGGCAAATGAGGTTTAATGTTGATAAATGTAAAGTTATGCACTTGAAGGCTAAGAATATGCATGCATCATACATACTAGGGGGAACACAACTGGGGGAATCAATTCTAGAGAAGGATCTTGTTAGATGATGGGCTTAATAATAGCATGCAATTCCAAGCAGCGTTTCCCAAAGCGAGCAAAGTCCTTTCTTGTATTGCAAGGTATAGACTCCAGAAAGATCTAATTTTGCCCCTGTACAAATCATTAGTAAAACGGATCTAAAACGGATCCTCCTCTTAATTGGTGTGATTTGGATCCTACATTACGGGAAGATTACCCAGGCATTTCCTGAAGTTGCCTTGAAGTCACATTGCTATAATCTTTTTTTTTTTTTTTTTATATGAACTATAGGAGTTATAAATAAATGATTCTGAAATAAATCATCTGAGTTTTCATTGTTTCTTATGGGGAAATTCACTTTGGAATACTCGTGCTTTGGATTACAAGCATGTTTCCGGAACTAATTAGGCCCGCAATCCAAGGTTTCACTGTAGTTCTACTTAAAGCAACTTTTGAAATTACATTAACATGTTAAAGGCTATATGAGATGTTAAGCTGGCCTTACATTGATCGGAATTTGACCAGTTTAGCAGGAACTGGCTGAATTTCTGAGGCCATATCCCTTCATGACTATAATAAATCGAATGCATTCCTTTCCTTTCTTTACAGAAACAATGTTGGCATGTCAGCGGTGTGTGCATATAGTGTATCTAGTGTGGAAGAAGTGTTTTCAAGGGGAAAATACATGCAGAGTGCCACTGTGGAACAGGCACATACTAAATGGGTGCAGTTTAATGGAGAGGTGCCCAAGCCTCGCCCAGGAGCTGTAAGTTTGAGATTTTTTTTTTCCTTTGCAACTTTGTAATTTATTTTATATATATATATATACAGTATACCCAGTAAAGTGGCTTGCCTTAAGTGATACACAGAGATGAGTGAATCCTCCTACCTGTTTATCTGCAGGAATCTCTTCTATTTTTGTTGTTTGGTCGTGTCCAACTCTTCGTGACCTCATGAACCATAGCGCACCATGCTTTTCTGGCCTCCACTGCCTCCCGGAGCTTGCTTAACTTTATGCTCATTGTTTCGATGATGCTATCTATCCATATTGTTTTCTGTCGTCCTCTTCTCCTTTTTTCTTTCCATGTTCCCCAGCATCAGAGTCCTCTCTTGGCATTAAGTGACCAAAGTATTCGAGTTTCAGCTTCATTATCTGTCCTCCCAGTGAATATTCAGGGTTGATTTTCTTCAGGAGTGACTGGTTTGATCTTCTTGCCATCCAAAGGACTTTCAAGAGACTTCTCCAACACCATAGCTTAAAAGCATCAATTCAGACTTCCTTGGACATACTTTCACAGCCATAGGTTACTACTGGGAATAACATAGCTTTGACTGTACAGCACTTTGTCGACAGGGTGATGTCTCTTTTTTTATAATGTTGTCTAGGTTTGCCATTGCTTTCCTCCCAAGAAGCAAGCGTCTCTTAATTTCATGACTACAGTCACCATCTGCTGTGATCTTGGAGCCTAGAAGATAAACTCTGTCACTGTTTCCATTTTTTCTCCTTCTATTTGCCAAGGAATGATGGGACCATTTGACATAATCTTGGTTTTCGTAATGTTCAGGCCAGCTTTTGCGCTCTCCTCTTTCACCTTCATTAAGAGACTCTTTAGTTCTTCACTTTCTGCCATTAATGTGGTATTGTCTGCATATCTCAGGTTGTTGATATTTCTCCCTGCGATCTTAATTCCGGATTGTATATCGTCGATCAAGGCATTTTGCGTAATGTACTCTGCATAGAAGTTAATTAAGTAGGGTGACCATATACATCCTTGCCACACTCCTTTCTCAATTTAAAAACCGATCAAAGGCTATTTTTTTTTTTTTTTTTTTTAGCCAGAGAAGGCTGGGGTGGGATCAGACATCACACACTGTACAGCTAGAGCACAGAGAGGGAAAGAACACCCTCCTACACAGAATCATTGGGAAATATACATAGCTGAGGATGTGAGTCAGCTGCTGTGTGCTGGAGATGGGGCAGGCCATCACCCCAAAGGCTGTGGAGTCGGGTTGGACTATAAATAGTGACCCATGGAGATAGAAGAGGGAAAAGACAGCAGAGACATGACACTTGATGCTTTGAATTAAGGCAAGTACACACTATAGAAGGATATACTTTGTTCTTTTTTCACGGTAGAAGTTTACAACCACTTGTAGAAAATTGACACCTGAAAAGAACCTCAAGATCATGACTGTAGCTGCAGCCAAAATCCAGATATGACCACCACTTACCAAGGATGCATATATATGTACGTCAGAAGGAAAGTGGTTAAACAAGAAATCTGAAGATTGTCTGCTTTAGTTTTAAAAACATAAGGGTGCAAATTTCTCAGCGTTGACATCCATGCTCATAACCATCACAAGAACATTTTTATGGATCTGTAGTCCTCTGTTTGCAAATCACATTTGTTTAGCACATGTCTTTCAAATTTGCAGAACAGTGTGCATTTTTTTTTCTAAATAACTTTTTTTTAACTTTAGTGTATCAATAATGAGGCTAAATCCATGAACTACACCAGCTCTTTGAACCTGCCGGACAAGACATTACAGTTTGTAAAAGATCACCCTCTTATGGATGAGTCCGTCACCCCCATAGGAAAAAAGCCTAAACTAGTGCTTCGGAATGTGACATACACTCAGATTGTCGTGGATCAGGTCAAAGCACTGGATGGCGATACCTACGATGTCATGTTTTTAAGTACAGGTGAGAGTAAAGTCTTAGCACTGCACAAGTGCATATTACCTGCCTTTCTTGTCAATACAATATCATGACCATTTCTAAAGGAAAACCCTGTAAATGTTTCTCTTTTTCATTTTCTATATGGAAAACCCGTTATTGTGATTTGAATTAGTAGTTTTATTAAGAACAAAAATTGTAATCTATAGATTTTGTGATGTGCAATTACCTGTAATCCTTCCTCTGTTCAAATATGTGGCCCACACACATTCCAGTAAAGCATAATACAGAATTATTGTAATCCTTATATGAAATTATAGAAAATTATCACACACAAACACTATATACTGCTATAGATTAATAAGGGAAGTAGGAGATGGGGTTTAAAAGGTGCCACACAAAATGTATTCTAAAAAGTCAAATTTTTATTGTGATCATTAAAATATTTTATCAAATATAAACATTAGAAGAAATTGTTCATACAGTGCTGCTGCAATATACTCATCTCTATATGTTTCACCAGACTGTGGCTTCTTCAGGAGACTATTTGAAATATTGCATAACCGTTTACTTATTATAAGCACAAATAAATGGCTGTTTGGAATCCAACATCAGTACAGCACCAGGATACCGGTGACCACAGAGCGAAAAACTGAATTTTTGCAGTGAGGTTGACATATCCCAGTACACTGTGAGCACAAGGTCCAAGCACCACATGGAAAATCGTAGAGTACTTGCAAACCTAGACCTTGGAATTCTGGGAAGTTTATTTTGCACTGACCTGTGTCAGTTAGAGGCAGTTGGTATGTATCTGGGCCTTTGTTTTCCTTTGTGTCACTGATATCCTGGTGCTGTACTGAGGTTGGACTCCAAACAGGCATTTATTTGCACTTAGTAGAGCTACACGATTCTGGATAAAATGAGAATCACAATTTCTTTTGCTTAGAATAAAGATCAAGATTCTCGGCGTAACATCATCTTTTACATTATACAAAAAAATTTGCTTAACTTTACGGTTTCGTTTTTTTTTTTTTAATTCATTAAAGTATTTTTTCCCAAAAAATTGCGTTTGAAAGACTTCTGTGCAAATACAGTGTGGCCTAAAAGATTTCAACGATCGCCATTTTATTCTCTAGGGTATCTGCTAAAAAAAAAAAATATATATATATAATGTTTGGAGGTTCTAAGTAATTTTCTACCAAAAAATACTAATTTTAACTTGTAAGCAACAAATGGCGGAAATGGCTTGGTTTTCTTTAAGAGGTTAAACTGCCCTCCTTTACAGATGGAAGTTTATTCCTTTGATCTACAAGAACGTGTTTATAGGTATCTAGCAGCCTTAACAATATAGATAAACATTTGCAGGAGGCTCTTTTTATTGACAGCTTTGAGTGACTTTCAAAAAGTCTCCTGAAGAAGCCATAGTCTGGTGAAATATGTAGAGATAAATACATTGCAGCAGTACCGTATGAACAATTTCTTCAAATATTTTTATTTGATAAAATATTGATCACAATAAAAATTTGATTTTTATTACATTTTGTGTGTGGCACCATTAAAAGCCAGTCTTCTACATCCCTTATTAATCTATATCATTTGGGGATGCGGTGCCTAGACACCAGATTTCGTTCTACAATATACTGCTACACAACTGCAGCGTTAATAAGTATGACAGATGCAAAACTCAAACTCTGTGTGCTTGTAAAATACCTATAAATTAAGATATGCTAATCCATAAATATGCAATATACAGTACATCTTTGCTATTTTAACTATTTAGTATTACAATAAAAGTTTGTGTTTATTCTGACACCTCTAATGGGTACAGGGTTTCCTTTTATGTCATTTTTTGTATATCTGCAGATACAAACTATGTGAACATATGTTATGCGTTTTGTAAATTGTGTGCTTTACTTTTATATCATCTTGCTGTAATCAGATATGCCCTCTGTGACAGTTTGTATGGGCTGTCTTTGGGGAACCTTATAGGACCTACAAGGGTGTAGATGTGGGTACGCAACCTGTCTTCATGAAAAGGGATTGGGTGATGCTTGCTCAACCGTGGCATCATGCTTATTAATATGAGAAAGGCAGGAGGAGTGATAGGTTTTCTAATCGTTCTGTTTGATGTATGTTGTTCTGCTTACTGGTTAGGTAAAAAGATGACCATCAGAAGTTTACTTTTAAAACAAACTTTATGTTCTTTTAATAACACATTTCTCTTTCGTACATTGACGGACACACCTCCTGATCTTGTTAACCATTGGGTTTTACTGGCAGTCAGAAAAAAAGTCTGGCTACGCCTATGGGCAGTCCTGGGGGGGGGGGGGTGTATACTCCCTCTCTTTGCTATAGGTACTCCAGTTTTTTTCTGCCTAGTCAGGAGTAAGGACCTAGTTCTTTGTTGGGGTCTCTGGTCCTGGCAGATTTTTTTTCTTTTTAGTTTAGGTTTTTTTTCTCCTGTGTTTTTTTTTTTTTTTTCTCCTGTGAGATCTACAATCAACTGCCGGACTGAGCGACAGGCTGGATAATCTAGATCCAGTGGTCACCCCAGTCTGGCAAGCGAGTGCGCGCAAAGAGCCCAGCCTTGCACTAGGTCAGCCGCGACATAGCCCCACTGAACAGGGGCTGGTCTGTGAGTTAAATGCCTCGCAAGGTCGCATACGCCCGGGGTCTCGGCCCAAGTCGACACATTGATTATATCTGTGCTTGAGACCTTAAAGATAGAGGACGCAGTGGCAGCTGCACCTGAGGCGCAGGTTCCCTTTGGCACTCACAAGCCATCCAGAGCAGCAAAGGTGTCCTTGTCCCGCCTATTTTGACAGAATTGTCGCTAGAGAGTGGGGATGACCAAACAGCCCCCTTGGGGTCCCTAAGCGATTTGCTAGGCAATACCCATATGAGCAGTCCCTTATTAAGAAGTTGACTGTTCCACCGATGGTGGACCCTCTGGTTTCCAGATTGAACAAGGCAACCATGATTCTGGTTGAAGAATCCCCGGCCTTTAAGGATCCGGCTGACAGGAAGGCAGAGGCTGTGGCCCTCAATATGTACACTCTGGCTGGTTCGGCACAGAGGCCAGTGTTCACCATTGTCCTGGTGTTGCAAACTGAATGAGTGGGCTAAGCTTTTACGCCGTGACCTGGAGGGAGACCAGCTCCCCCCTGCCTTTGCTGAACTGGCAGACCAGCTGGTCCAGGGGCTGCAGTTCATCTGTGATGCCTCTTTGGATATGGCTCCCCTAGTGGCTCGGTTCTCTGTTTCGGCAGTGGTCCTTCAGCGTGTCTTTTGGCTCAAATGCTGGTCTGTGGACCAGAGTTCTAAAAAGGCCTTGACTGATCTCCCCTTTTACGGAGATCACCTGTTTGGAGTTACCCTGGATAACATCATTAAAGGTCTCACAGGGGGAAAGAGTACCTTTCTTCTGCAGGCTACCAAGGGCAATGACCCTCGTCGTAGACGTGGGCCCTCTTTCTCAGCTCATAAGAAGTTTTTTCGTCCCTCCGGGTCGACTGACAAGCGCTCAAAGCCTTTCAAGGCCTTCTCTGGAGCATCCAAATGAACCTGGTCTGGCAAGCCAAAAGCAGGCTTCTCCAGACCCGCAGACAAGGCTCCTTCAGCATGAAGGTACGCCCTCACCCATATTGGGGGTGGGGGGACGTCTTCGCTAGTTTCTGGATCCATGGACTTCCCTGGTACAAGACAAGTGGGTCAACAAAATCATTCGGTCCGGTTACAAGATCGAGTTTTGCTCTTACCCCCCGGCAAGGTTGTTTCCTTTCAACTTGCACCTGTCCTCGGACTGTTTACAGGGTCTGTTTGGGGTGCGGTATAAGATCTGTTACTTCAAGGGGTGATTGTCCCGGTTCCGACTTAGGAACGTTTTCTAGAAGTTCAGAATAAAGTCCATTCGCACAGTGGTGGCATCCCTGCATCAGGGGGATTTTCTGGCCTCCGTCGACATCAAGGATGCTTACCTTCACATTCCAATATGTGCTGGTCACCGGCACTTCCTCCTCTGTGCCGTGGGAGAGGAGCATTATCAGTTTGTGGCGCTACCCCTTGGTCTCGCCTCTGCTCCTCCGATCTTCACAAAAGTGTTAGCCCCGGTGCTCGCAATGTTACGCCAACGAGGGGATCGCGGTACTGGGCTACTTAGACGACCTCCTTATGCGAGCGGAGTTTCCTACTGCTCTGGTGGAAAACCTGGAAATCACCATACGAACTCTGAGGGAGTTCGGCTGGATTCTGAAATTTCATAAGTCTTCTCTGGTTCCGTCCACAAAGCTAGACTATCTGGGTCTGACTCTGGACTGGCCTTAGTCAGAGTGCTCCTTCCTCTGGACAAACTTCAGGTTGCAATTTGTCTCCTGCTGTCCAGCAAATGGTCATCCCTCTGGTCTTGCATGCAGGTGCTTGGCTTGATGGTGTCTACCTTCAAGGCGGCTCTCTTTGCACAGTTCCATACGAGGTCCCTGCAGAGGGAGATTCTGGCCAAATAGGACAAGACTCTGCAGTGGTGTTTCATCAGTTGTTTCTCCGATGGGGTATTCCCAAGGTGGATCTGTTGGTGTCCCAGTGCAACAAAAAGGTGCAGAGGTTTGTGGCTCTGTAACAGGATCCTCTGGCAAATGCCACAGACGTGCTGGTGGCCTTGTGGGGTCAGTAGCGTCTGATTTACACCTTTCCTCCTCTCAAGCTTCTACCAAGACTTCAATGCAAGATAGAGGCAGAAGGGATTCCAGTCATCTTAGTGGCCCCGGACTGGCCTCGCCGGGTTTGGTACGCCGATATGGTGCTGCTGGTCTCCGACCTTCTTTGGAAACTTCCTCTCAGGGAGGATCTGCTGTCCCAAAGACCAATCTTCCATCCTGCTTTACAGTCGCTGGCTTTAATGACTTGGCTGTTGATTGCCAGGTGCTGATGGATAGAGGTTTGTTTGAGTCAGTGATTCCAATGCTGTTAAAAGATAGGAAATCTCCTTCTAGGAAGTTCTACTATCGTACCTGGAAGACGTACATTGTGTGGTGTGAGTCTCTTGGGTTTCATCCTTGTTATTTTTGGGTGGCTAGGATCTTGACCTTCCTTCAACGGGGGGTTGAGCTTAAACTGGCCTTGAGGACTAGGTGTCGGCCTTAGCGGTCTTCTTTCAATGGTCCTTGGCCACACGCTCCTTGGTGTGTACTTTTCCTCAGGATGTTCGGCACTTGGCTCCTCCAGTGCGTTCTCCGTTACCACCTTGGGACCTCAATTTGGTGCTCTCAGTCCTCCAGAAGCCTCCCTTTGAGAATTTGGGAGATTTCCCTGCTTATGCTGTCCCAGAAGGTGGCCTTTTTGGTGTCTATCACCTCTCCTTGCAGGCTGTCGGAATTGGAGGTGTTATCCTGTCGTTCACCTAATTTGGTGGTTCACAGGGCTAAGGTGGTTCTTCGCCCCTGTCCGTCGTTCCTTCCAAAGGTTGTCTCTGATTTTCATTTGAATGAAGACATTGTGTTGCCTTCCCTGTGTCCCAAGCCAAAATATCCGAAGGAAATGGCTTTGCATGCCTTGGATGTGGTCCGGGCGATTTAGGGTGTACCTGGCAGCTACCGAGTCTTTAAGGGAAAACAGACTTCCTATTTGTGCTTATGGATGGGCCTCGGAAAGGGTTGTCCGCGTCTTCTGTGACTATTTCTCAGACAGATGGTGGTTCAGGCCTATTCCATCAAGGGTCAGGTTCCTCCTTTCCCTGTCAATGCGCATTCTACTCGGGCGCTCAGTGCCTCCTGGGCCTTCAGTCATCAGGTGTCGGTGACACAGGTTTACAAGGCGGCCACCTGGTCATCAGTGCACACTCTCACAAAGTTCTATAAAGTTGATGTTTGGGCATCTGCAGATGCTTCCTTTTGGCTGCAAGATTTTGCAGGCTGCTGTTTAGAGGACCTGATATTCTTTGAGGGTGTATTGTTCTTTTCAGGTGGTCTCCAGTTGTTTTGGTTGAGCTCCTGTTTACCTGGTTGGCTATAGTTTAGCCTTCGGAATTTATTTTTCACTGTTCCCACCCTTCATGTTTAACACTGCTTTGGGACGTCCCAATGGTTAAGAAGATCAGGAGTTGTGTCCGTCAATGAACGAAAGAGAAAATTGGATTTTTGACTTACCGAAAAATCAATTTCTCTGATGTTCATTGACGGACACAGCACCCACCCCTCTGTGGAGTTGTAATTCTTCTGACACTGCTTGTAACAAAACTGAATATCTATAAGGAAGAGAGGGAGTATACCCCCTGGGACTGCCCATAGGCATAGCCAGATTTTTATTCTGCTTAGTGTTCGCCTCCTGTAGAGGGCAGTATAACCCAATGGTTAATAAGATCAGGAGCTGTGTCCGTCAATGAACATCAGAGAAATGGATTTTACGGTAAGTCAAAAAGCCTATTTTTAGTAGCATGTTGTGCAATTTTTTTTATTGATTTGTTTTTTCCCTGCTCAGATAAAGGAATGCTGCACAAAGCAATAAGTCGTGATGCTGAAATGCGGATTATTGAGGAGATAGTGTTATTCTCTGATCACCAAGCAGTCCAGACATTACTGCTTTCCAATAAGCAGGTAAACCGCCCGTTTTGAGTTCCTAAAATAAAAAGTACTGTTGTCAATATCCATCTCTGAGTTTTTGTTCTTTGAGTTTTTGTTCTTTAACACACAGCTTATGTAACACTTTAGTCACTTTTTCTTTTTGCCTAGATGCACACAGTTTATTTTTTATTAAAACACACTGCTAAACTGCATTCACAGTACAGTCAGCAGAGAGCTAATGGACTTTCAGGCACCAGAAAATACTTTTTACAGAATGGATGACTGACCATGAATGCAGCTTGTCCTCTTTATAATGGACTCCCACTAGGTAAAATGTCCTTGGGCATGCACATTCCATTTAACTCTTCCTTCACTGTGGTGTGAGTTAAGCATAGAAGCAGCAGTGATCTGGCTGAAATAATTGAAATACCAAACAGAATTGAGTAGTCCAAAAAAAACCTTGCATCATAGAGGAAAGCTAATATAGAAGGAATTTTGCACTGTTTTTTTTTTTTTTTTTGTGTTCTCACAACAACGGTACTGCTTGTCACAGGTGCCAGCAGCAGTTTTTTCCATCATTAGTGACTGTATTTCACCAACTGGCAGGATACGTAAACTTGCAGCGGAAAATGTCTATGCTTGAAAGCATAGGCTTTCTGATTGCATTTTCCATCCATCATGATTTAAAATTTCACAGTTGCTTTAATAATGGTTTTTAATCAGCATGACATTGCTTTTGGTGAAAAATTACTGCACAGTATCTGTTTATCTACCATATATTGTGGTGTCTAGCCCCTTGCTGATCACGTGTATGTGTGTATATGTATGTATAGGTGTGTATAGCGATTTATATGTATATATGATTCTGCTTTTCCAGATAGGTGGTGTGTGCATCCAGCGCCCCGGCTGTGCTGTGATTAGTCACTGCACAAGCCAATCAGTAGGTACCAGCCAATGGATGACTTTAAGCACCTGCTGATCGGCTAGGATGAAGACAGGTCAGTGCTCTGTGTATGTAAACAATACAGAGCTCTGTCCTGTTGACCCGGATGTGCTGGTTTTTGTTTCCCTGCAAAGCAGGGAATAAAAACCGGCATATCCCTTGTGAAAGCACCTCATAGTAAACATGCAAACACTGGTTAGGCACACGTTTAACCCTTTGATTGCTCTAGATCTTTAACCGCTTTCCAGCCAGTGTCATTAGTACAGTGACAGTGCATATTTTTAGCACTGATCAATGTATTCGTGTCAAGTGTCAAAGTTTGTTGATGTCAATTTCCTGCCATACTATCTAAGTTCTTCTAGTCCTACTATAAGTCACTGATCACCACCATTACTAGTATAAAAAAAAAAAAAAAAATCCTTTAAATATACCATAGTTTGTAGACGCTATAACTTATGTGCAAACAGATCAATATACGGTTATTGGTATTTTTTGTACCAAAAAATATGTAGCGGAATATGTATTAGCCTAATTTTATAAGAAATATAGATTTTTTTTTATTGGATATGTGCTATAGCAGAAAGTAAAAAAATTGATTTATATTTTCAAAATTGTCCGCCTTTTGGTGATCAAATACCAACAAAAGAAAGCTCTATTTGTGGGGAAAAAAGTGGGTAGAGTGTTGCATGTCGCAATTGTCAAAGTAACGTAGTGCCATATAGCAAAAAAGGCTTGGTCATGAAAGGGGATAAATCTTAAGAGGTCAAGTTGCTAGGGCAGTACATGGATAGGTATTACCAGCATGATTACTGTATTTGCATTGATTGATTGCCCATTTCTGCTGTAACTACACCATCCTTTATGTAACAATTTTGTTGTAGAACAAGAGGTACATCTATGCTGGCTCCAATCTAGAAGTGATTCAGTCTCCCATTGCTTTCTGTGAGAAGTTCACCTCCTGTGCAGAGTGTGTGCTGACCAGGGATCCCTATTGTGCTTGGCACCCAGTCAAAAATTCCTGTGTTGAAATCCTTCTGGAGGCTGACACTGACAGGTACATAATTCATCTTTCTCTTTTCTTCCTTTGTAAATCAGTTACACTACTCCAACCTTGCTTTGGGGATTGTTACACATTTGTAGTAGCTAAATGCATATTAGCGCAGATTAACCTGCAAAATCTAAACCTTGGGTATGTTGGTGTGTAAAATGTTTTGGAAACCATTAAAAGCTAACCTACATTAAAATTGTATGCACTAGCAGTATCTTGTATGTATGTATCTTGTATGTACAAATGTCTCAGAAGGTACTTTTAGCAAGAAGGGTATCTGGATGGTAAATTTACTGGAGGTTACAACCCGTAGCTGGCCATGCAGATTTTGTATAGAGTTTGATCATACTCTAGATGGCTCTTTCTGTATCTAACATAATAGTACTATGCAATAGGCTGTGATTGTAGCTCTAGATTCTTCTTCTTTTTTTTCTTATCACAACACAGAGCAAGGGAGAATAGCTAAGAAACATTCTTCCAGATATGCAATTATAAAGTGTAGAATCAAAGTTAACCCTTCAGTTTTACTTTCTCTTATGTGATATATTTTAGCCCAATATGGGAAGTGTTGTCTAGCTTGGAGTATCGTTCTAGTCAGAAGGGCAGTGAAATTCATTCCTTGGTTCCCTTTTGGATGTTTGAAGATACACGAGTGTGAAGTTTACCAAGGCTTACATTGATCTATACAGAGAATATAGCCTGTCAAGCCCCGTACACACGTACCGATGGTCGGCTTACAAATGTTCCTCTTTTCTCCCCGGGATGTCGGTGTCTGCTGAAAAGTGCAAAGACAGCACAAGGACAGCACAAGAATTTTGTCCGCCGACTGCAGAAGTGATGTCATGTAATGGTTAACTTTCCCTGTGTTTTCTATTTTCTGAGCATGCCCAGTCTTGCAAATCTGCGGTCTGTCGGCCGAATTGTGTACTGACAGGCGAACAATCGTCCGTTC
Source organism: Pelophylax lessonae (assembly GCF_965119305.1). Classification (NCBI taxonomy): domain Eukaryota; kingdom Metazoa; phylum Chordata; class Amphibia; order Anura; family Ranidae; genus Pelophylax; species Pelophylax lessonae. The sequence continues at coordinate 337,693,435 of NC_138768.1, forward strand.
TGGTGTCGGCATACAAATATTTTCATGTTTGCACGAAAGACTTTTGTCCGCGGATTGTGCGCAGACATCTGTCGGAGGCACCATACTAACACACGTACAATCGGCAGATCCTTCGTCCACCGACGTTTGTATGCCGACGATCGGTACGTGTGTACGGGCCTTCAGTAGCCTCTCTGATGTTCATTGACGGACACAGCACCCACCCCTCTGTGGAGTTGTAATTCTTCTGACACTGCTTGTAACCAACTTGAGTACCGATAGCGGAGAGAGGGAGTATACCCCCTGGGACTGCCCATCGGCGTAGCCAGTCTTTTTTTCTGCCTAGGGTCCTACTCCTGTAGAGGGCAGTATAACCCAATGGTTAGGAAGATCAGGTGCTGTGTCCATCAATGAACATCAGAGAAATTGATTTTACAGTAAGTAAGTAATAAAATCCTGTTATATTGCATATTATTAGTCCTCGGTGTGGTGGCTGCATTTGTTTGATTTTTTTTTTTTAGACTCCTTGCACACTAGCTTAAGATAATTTTTTCTTTCTTTCTTGTATCATACATACCTAGGTAGAGGCTGCATCTGTCCCAAAGGGCCTCTTAGACTGAGAATGGAGCGATCTAACACCGCAGATTGCTTGGTTCTCACAGCTCCCCGATCTCTGGATCTGGAACGCTGGGCTGTGGAGACAGCGGGACTGGCCGGGTCAGGTTCACAGTGGATCGCTGAGAGGCTGAGCCTAGTGACAGCCCAGGCATGTGGACTGGCTCTGTGATGTTAGTAGACAGCGAACTTCAGCCTGCTATCTGCTGAAAACGGGTCACAGGAGTGCAGAACAAACGAGTTTTGTCTGTACTTCTCCTTTAAAAAAAAAAAAAAAAAAAACTCCTAGCAGCAGCTTTTTTGTTCTCTGCTTCTAGAAGCAAAATTGTGTTATCCTATGTGTCCATGAACACTATTTTAGTCTGGAAGCCTTTTTTAAGTTTCAGCTTCTAGGAACAGAAAAAAAAAAAAACTTTTTTGCGCTTTTAGAGCAATTTTCCAGCAGAAAAAAATGCTGAATGCTCCTAACTGCTGCTATATACTGGCAAAAAAATGCTATCATGAGCGTTTTTTCTTTCAGCGTTTTTTTAATCTAGTTTTTTTCTTGTAATTTTCTGGCACCTTAGGCTCCATGCACAATGGTGTATTTTTAAGCTCCAAGAAGCTGTTAGCATTTTTTTCTGCTCATGGAGGCTAAATAGTGCTATCAAATGTGTCCATGCACATGATATTAGGCTATTAGCGTTTTTTGAGCTTCAGCATCTAGAAGCAGAAATAAAATTGTTTTTGTAGAGTTTTTGGGAGTGTTTTCAAGGCAGAAAAGAACGCTAAACGCTACAAAAATTATCCTAACATCTCTTTGCGAGCAGTATATATTTTTTTTCTTAATGTACTGTAAAAAACGCTAATAAAATGCTAATGCTCCTAAAAGCTACTAAAACGCTACTAGAAGCTGGCACAAAAATGCTATTAGTGTTTTTCATCCAGCGATTTTTGAGCTTATTAAAAATGCTAGCGTGCATGGAGCCTTAAGCTTCTGTTTGTGGCAGTCCTGCAAATAGCACACTTCCTGTTCTTGGGTGGCTACACCACTCCTCCACTGTATATGTGAAGGGAACCATGGTTTTTACCCAAGGCTGCTTTCCTGATATAGACTATAAGCATGTCCATATCTCCATCTCCATTACATGGAGGGCAGGACAATTGTTAGATTACGGCAGATAGCTAGGGAGGAAAATCATTTTTGGCGCGGCTCACAGGAAATTACAAGGACACTGGGTTTTGGCAAGATCAATAGTGATAAAAGCAACAGTTTATGGTGCAAATAAACTGAGTGGGGGGAGCCAAGAGAGGGGGGGGGGCATATAAAATAACCCACAAAAAGGGCCCAATAAAATATAGTAATGGTGTACAATCACTTCCGTGATGACTGCAGCTCCTCTAATCAGAGTATTCGATAAGCCTCTGTACTCATGTACCCCCAATTAAGTGGAGATTTTAATTAAAACATGAGAAAAAAATAATATGCACTCACATGCAATTAGTTAAAGGCACATCGTCCTGCAATATATGGGTATCCCCTCCGAAAAGTCCTGTGGGCATATGCACAGTTTGCCAGAGAAACATGTCTGGGTGTTGCAGAGTAGCTACTGGAAGAGACTGTGCGCCATCTGTAGAGCTTGCCAGGATGTTGCAGGAAGCGGCTAGGTGTGTAAAATAGTTCTCTTTTGTAGTTGCTGAAAAATGTTCTTAGTTTTTTTTTTTTTTAGCTATCGCAGTCACCACATCTAAAGACTATAAGCTGCAATATATAATTTTGTTCTTGGATTTAGTTATCCTGTAAGTATTTAGGAATCACAAAATGTATTAAGATTATTGTAGGATAAGAAACCCTGGCATGACTGAATAATATTTTTGAGAAGTATCTGGGACTGTGATTTTGAACTTATATATACATTGTCTTGTTTTACCACAGACCCTTGATTCAGTCTCTAAGTGGTGATTCTTCTAAATGCCCAGGTAAGTTTTGTCATCTGTTATTGTGAATAAATGAGAATCCTTACAGATTTGTAAAGTCATGTTGGTTCCTTGTGCTTTTCTATTAATTCAACCTGACTTTTTATTTAATGGTCTGTCATGAGGTTTTAAAGTAGTTGTAAAGGCTTGAAGATTTTTTTTTTTTACCTTTTATGTATTGTATGCATGAAGTTAAAAACCTTCTGTGTGCTGAGCCCTCGCTCGATCCAGCGATGTGCACAAGAGCCTTCACTGTCCAGGGACTCCCTCTCCTTATTGGCTGCGACATCAGTGGGATCCATTGGCTCTCACTGCTGTCAATCATAGCAGTGACTTGGTAATGAGTAAGCGTCATTCTTAGTCTTGAAACGCGTCTACCTTTTTGTCCCATGTCTCACAGTTTGATCTTGATGTTTGTTTGATGTAGAATAAATCACTCCCTTTTTTGATTTCAACCTCGGAGTGCGGTCACTTTTTCCTCTACAAATTCAATCATAGCAGTGAGTCAATTAGGAGACAGTGGGGAGTAGGCCTGAGCCGTGGCTCTATGTGTCTTATGAACTCATAGAGCAGGGCTCAGGGAGGAGCACACACTAGTGCCCCAACAGCAAATGGCTTGCTATTGGGGGCACTGGTCAAGGGGGAGGAGCCAGGAGCACTGGTGGGGGACCCGAGAAGAAGAGGATCGGGGCTGCTCTGTGCAAAACCACTGCACAGAGCAGGTAAGTATAACATGTTTTTTTTTTATATTTATTTTTTTCCTAAAAGCTGAACCTTTAATACCACTTTAAAAAGCCCACTTCTAGCAGCATACTGCATACAGTAGCATTAAGCCTTAGCACAATATAGATTTGCTTCAAACCAAGTCAGAGGTGCTACATTATGCTGAATATGCAAGAAGAAATGCAAGACTTGCCTTTGTACAGTTAAAATATTTGTTTTAATTGATTTTAGCTGTAGAGTAATATAAGAGAATCACTGTTGATGTATGCCCCGCTTTTTTAGATTCTGCTGATAAAGGGATCCAGGAAAGTAAGCGGTACACTGTCAAGGCAGGAAGCACAATAGAGATGAAATGTTCTTACAAGTCTAATTTGGCTTCAGTGGTGTGGACATTTAATAATGAAAGCCTTAGCATGGCCCCTCCCAAATATATTGTGAACGATGCTCTAATCCTACTCAATGTGACGGAGTCCGACGCAGGCATTTACCAGTGCTGGTCACAAGAATTTGTAATGAAAAATGTAGTTTCCCAGTTGGTGATCAAACATGTTCTAGAGATTGAGAAGCCACCACCTCCCGTGACCAGCACAACTCCACCACTATCAACGCGAATGGAAGGAATAATGGAACCCACTCGGTTGTATAAAATGAAAGAAGAGAAAACCACCAGACGGTCGACGTCTACATCAACTACTCCAATAGTAACTACATCTGTTGGGGGTGTGACATATCTAAACAACAAAATGACAACACCAACAGTCTATGTATCGGAAGAAATATTCAGCTCCCTTCCTAATGTAGAAAAAGCCTTATACTTGACCAAAAACAATGACTGCTCTCTTCTCATAATTCTGGTCATAGTATTCTTTTTACTTTTCTTCATCTTGTTGACATACAATTGCTACAAAGGGTTCCTTCCTGACACTTGTCTGAAATACCGCTCTGCTGTGCTGTCTAGCAAAAAGAAGAGTCCTCCGAGCTTGAAAGATTGTGAGCAGGGTTTGAAGGAAACCTTGGTAGAAAAAGGGTGTACTGAGAACCAGACTAGTGGGACAGGTAAAGCACCTCCAGACACTGGCTATGAGACAGATGCAGAATGTGGTAATGGCAACATCACTCATAAAGAAGACGAAACAACAGAGGAAAAGGAGACAGACCAACCATTTGATGTCAAATGTGAAATAAAATACGCCGACTCCGACGGTGATTGAAACCAATGCTTTCATTTCAAGTAATATGTATACTGAGCCAGAGGTAATAGGGCTACTTGGCAGCCAGCTGTTCAGCTTCACTCCATTTCATAAAAGGATATAGAGTTATTGTTTCTAGCTTTTATCTAAATTAATTGTTTGTATCTTTTCCATTTTTTTTTTAACATTCCTCTTAAGTTTTTGTGTTTCTTTCTTTGCACAAGACTGACCAAGTGCTTTCACGTTATAAGTTTAATTCCAAATTGGAAGTTTTTTTTTTTTTATCAAATTGGTAAGTATCTGGTACTTTGCCCACATAGGGCTACAGCTATTCTCATTAGTACTTGAAGATGAAACTTCCAGAACACAATTTGTAATGCTGTATATAAATTCTACGTTAATTTGCCTGCAGATTCGCTATGGATCTCTTCAGTTCAGTTTCTTCAGTTGAATTACTTTCTCAGGGAATACAACCTTTGCTGTCCTACTTTTCATAATGTAAAACAAAACTGTTATCCTTGTAAGCTTTTTGGTTTTAGAGTGATGGAGTGAGGGAAAAGGACAGTGATCTGTCTGAGCTGTTTTTACTTGTTATGCGTCACAACAGGAACTGGAATGTGGACTTAACTACTGACACTGGGAAAGATGCAAATAATTCCAGTACACAGGAAAACAGATTGTATATAGTAAAACAGGATGTATTTTAAGCATTTCCAAAATCCCTGTATTAGTTATGCCCTGGTAGAACTTAAATGGAAGCCCCAGTGGACATTTCTATGGACTATAAGGGAAAAATAAAGACTTTCAACAGTGACTTTTGGTCCTATCTGTGAAAACACTGGAGGAAAACTGCAGACTAAGAGACTGAGACTATTTGCCTGCAGAATCCACATGCTATGCAGACTGGAAAGCATGTTCGGTAAACTCATTGAAGGGCATTCTTTCAGTGTATTATATTGTGTAGCTGTAAACAAAGGACAAAACCACACTGTGATTCTTGCTGTTTATACTTTGAAAATAAGTTTATTTTTCTATAAAGGTTCTGTATAAATGTAAATTCATGATGACCTAATATTAAAGTATAATTTTATTCTAAGAAATTTCATTTACAGTTTTGTCATTCTTTGGTCCATGTACACGTGCCTGTTATCATTCTGATTTCAAACTTTTGTTCAATGCATGAACTTTCTTTTTAGTAGTGTTGTGCATCCTTTTTTACTTTCTTTGATCTTTCTTAGTTCCCTCTTTCTTTCTTTCTCTTGTGTCTTTGTCTGTCACACAGCCTCATCTCCCATACCTTTTCCTTCTTCTGCCACCTCCTTTGTGTCCTCTATGGCTTCCGAATTACATCCTTCACTATCCAGCATGCAGCCTGAAGTCCTGTCTAGTGCTGATACAGATGTTCTCAAATTGCTTCCTCCTTTCCTAAGTGATCAGGGCCAGATTGTTCATGTCCATGGAACCCTTCACCTGTTCTGTCATGCCACTGGTGAGTAAATCCCAAGTATCCCCTATGCAAAACATAGTACAGGTGAATGTATTTCTTTTTAATGTAAACACATTAAAGTAAAATGCCGTTTTTCTTGCCATCCAGTTTAATAATGCCTGTGTATAGCTGCTTTTAGCTCTTGGTTTGTTTCTCATGTCATTAGAAAAGTGCAGAATAGAAAGTTTTGTTTATTTTTGTTTCGGTTAAATTTATGTTACTAAAATTTGTTTTGTGGATTTGTTTAAGAATTTGTTTTGTATAGTTTATTCATTTTCTAACGAATTCCAAATATCCATAACGATTCGAAATTCCAATCAGCCGAAAATTTATCAAAGATGCAAATGTGTAAAAAATAGCTGGTAGTTACGGAGCGGGCCGGAGGGGGGCGCAACGTCCTTAACAACCGATAACTCATCAGCTGTCAGCAGGTTTCCCCACTGCCCCTCTCCATGGGAATCACACATTGCGCCCCTTCTCATTCGCTACAAAAATGTCTAAAATAAATAAAAGCAGACAATTTTTGACAATTCCTTTAAGAACAAAAGACAAAAATAATGTCCCCCGAAGTAAATCCAGCGTCAATCACAATGAAGGCTCCTGCCGACCCGAAAAAAAAAAGAGGTCCACACCCGATAAAGGCTCCGTGGTCTGACGGCTCCACCATTTGACAATTCTTAAATAACAAAGGGGTGGGCCCAGCCGATGGCGTCACTGGGTGACCACACCCCCTTGTGACGTTATCAACCCAGTTTGCCCCGGTTGATGACATCATAAGGGGGTGGGGACATCCGGCGACCTTATCGACTGGCCCCACCCTTTAGTTATTTAAAACTGTCAGATGGCGGGGGCCTTCGAAAACACTATTTTCCTGCTTGGCTGGGACACTTTTTTTTTTTTTGGCTGGGGTCAAACAAAAAAAAAAATTATTTCAGCCAATGGGGATTGCTAGAGAAATGTGATATGAGAGGGGAAGCAGTAAAGAGCTTACAGCAACCTGTGTCCAAACGTAACTCTTAGGCTGGCCATAGATGATACAATTTTCCACTGATTGTGATTGATACGATTACCATGGGTGGAAGGTAATAAAATCACTCGATTCCCCTATCAACACAATCAGTGTTGATGGGGTAATGCCTTCTGCTGCGCTATTGTATTCTGCCAGCGGAGGGTGTGGTGAGCATTCCTGGCCGGCAGAATACAATGGTTACTGCTAGCGGCTATAGTATTTACCTGCAGGAATGGATGATCTGGGAGGCATAAAAGTTATTCAGCTTTTCTAAATGCAGGATTATTGATCTGGGAAGTATAAACACAGGAGTGCCAGTGTATGAGGCCTAAGATTGAAAGAACCAGACGAATGAGAAGAAAAACGCTTAGATATTACCAGATGTTTGTCTCAGCTGTGTTGTCCATAGTTACTGGTGAGAGTTAGCAAGGTGTTGGCAGTGACCTTGTCTTTTTTTTTAACCACCTCCATAAGTTATTCAAGGTTCAGTAATGAGTACGTAAAGCCCAAAATGTTGTTTTATATAGAGTGGAGAATGACTAGAATTTCTGTCTGACTTTTACTGCTATCCACACGGGATAACACTCATCCAGTAAGTGTAAGAAATTCAAGCATAAAAACCACCACTCGCCCAACCCAATCCTGGTTGTTGCATGTGTTTGTGGCAGCCCCAGCCAGCAACATTACCATTACCAAACCAAATCTTTCTCAGTTTTCCAGGTGTGGAGGATTTCTTTAAGACAGACACCCATCAAAAGAGTGGACAGATTGTAAAATGTTGGTAACATATTCAGACTAAAGTTTATCTGAACTCGAAACCAAAAATATAACCTATTGCAGACAGTTTATCACTCTGCATTCGTTTTTTTTTTTTTTGTTTTTTTTTTTAAAGACTGGTAAGGTGCAATAGATTACATTTTAGGTCTTGAGTTTATATGTACTTTAAAGCCAGTATATAGAGATGGGGCCCCTGATAGACTGAAGGACTGGCTACTGCAGTAAAGATTTACAGGTAGGTAATTTCACCATAATAGCTTGAAAATACTTATTTTTTTGACTTGTGTTTACAGTCTACATTTTCTTGGAAAATAAGTTGAAGGTAAATATACATTTTGAAGCTCACCACACGCATTGCAATCTAAATGTGCAATCTCTGTTAGATCTCCCAACTAGCATGTAATGCCTAGAGTCTTCATTGCATAGGTTAGGTAGGTCATCATATTACAAAGTTTTGGTAGAGCTAAAGTTGATTGTGTGGTCAGATTGTAATGTGTACGGTGAGCCTAAGGCTGGGTTCACAATGATGCGGATTTCCCTGTATCCAATTCGCATGACAGGAAACTGTGACCGGCTCTTAATGGAGCCAGTTCTCACATCTCTGCATGCTGCATCCACCTTAATAGGCTGCCTGCTCTCAGCTCGGGGTGGATGCAAACACAATAATGAATGCGGCCTGCACACAGAACAGGTGTCAATGTCCGTCTTTATGGAGCCTTAGAATCAAATCGGGTTAAAATGTGATGGCTTGTGTTTAGGGGTATCAGACCTGGAAACAACTTAAATGCAGCCCCAAGATAGTGTGTTTTTATGCTTTTCATGTAAAAATGGAATGCCTTTAAAGTGGTAGTAAACGCTGTTTTACCACTTCTACCTACAGGTAAGCCTATAATCAGGCTTACCTGTAGGTACTGTGACTATCCCTTGAACTAGCACTCTTAAGGATATATTCAGAGTGCATGCAGCCAGTGAGGTCACCAGTGCATGCACTCTGATGGTTCAGCTTACTGTGCTGGACCTTCAGAGCCTGCGTCTTAAATGGCGGCTCCTGAAGCGCATACGCGGGAGTGACGTAATCGTGCACTCGGCCACTCATGTAGCCAGAGGACGCAAACACGGAAGGAAGACCGGGTGAAGATGGAAGCCCTCTCAGCAGTAAGACAGCACAGTGCTGGAAGGCTTAATTTTAAGATAAGTCTCTCATAATGACATTGCCTTGAAACTGTTTACTACTGCTTTAGGATTCATCCACAATACAGTACACTTACCATCCATTTACATTGCATTTGCCTTTCCTGCTAAGCAGGGCCATAAACATTTTAAATGCAGCAAAAAAAGGATATGCTGTGTTTACATAAATAAATATACCACGAATGCAAAAGCAACATAAGTAAAAGCTGAATTCCAGGGTAAACACATAAAGTGTAAATACAGGGGCCATGTGTATAGGGTCCTTTCACACGGAGCAGACCGTTTTTTGATCCGCTCCGGCACATTTTTTTTTTTTTTTCACGGACATGGATGACACTTTGGTGGTCCGTATGTACGATTATCATCCCATCCGTTTGCGGATGATAAACGGAGATAATGTATGTCAATGGGATTGCGGATGTCAGCGGATGACATCGCTGACATCCGTTTTTGCGTCCGTTCCGTTTTTTTAAATGGAAGAAAAATAGGGTTCTGTTCCGTTCCAAAAAACAGAACTAATAAGAAAGGACGCAAATCGGATGTCAGCGGATGGTCATCCGCTGACATCCGCAAACCCATTGACATGCATTATGTCCGTTTTTCATCTGCAAAAAAAATGGGATGAAAAACGGACATACGGAGCGCCCGTGTGAAAGGACCCTTACTTGAATCTTGTTGTCCTTTGTGTATATCTTCCAGAACTGTGCAGTAATCCTTTATGAAACAACTCCTATACTTTGCCCGTGTGCAGGAGGGCTTGTATCTGCCTCTTTTGTAATTTTCTGCAGACCACCTATAGTGGGTTGACCTTCTAGGCTCCTTCCACAGCTCTTTTTCGGTTAGATCAGTGCTACCTTTATATGGAACAAACCCATCTGTACTAAACTCCTGTATTAAAAACATCTGCACAAAACTCCTGTATTAAAAACACATACAATGTGACTAATAAAATATCAATACCGCACTTACAATGTGCTGGATGCAATATCGTCTTATTTAATTTTTTTTTGATAAACTTTTTATGACATAAGATTGCAATAAAGTATATCCATTTTACAGGGCTGCTGTTAGAAATCACGGGGCCCCATACAGCCTTCCTGACATGGTCCCTCCTCCCACCTCCAAAAATATCAAATGATATTTAGCTAAAATGCCATGGTTCCGATGCTATGCTTCGCAGCCATGGCAGAAACTATACCCTCAAAGATAAATACTCATTTAATTGAATAGTGCTGCTCTCCAAGTGCCCCACAACCACATTAAAAGCATGCAGTTGTGGTGTGCTAGTGTGGGCTTATCACAGGCGATAGGGAGGCATTAGAAAACAATTAAACCAGTCCTTAACTTTTTTAACATTTCTAGTTTTTAGGATTTTAAATTTTTTTACATTATTTTTATTTATTTTTTTGAATTGTATTACTTATTAATGACATTTTTTTAAACTGCCCTGTTGGGGGGGGGGGGCTTTGGTGAACTATCAGGAGAAATTGAGACAGAGAAAGGGGCTGAGGACAGAGATTCATCAGTTCCTTTCTCTGCAGCAGCAGCTGCACTGGATCCACAAGTGTCAGCAATAAGGCTCCTGCTCAGCAGGTGCTTGGGCACCCCTTTTGAACTTATGAGGGCCCGGGCCCAGTACAGGAGGGCTGGCCCTGACATATTATTTCCAATATATAGTGGGGAAAATAGTTATTTTATCCCCTGCAAATTTTGTAAGTTTGCCCACTTACAAAAAAATGAAGAGTCTATCATTTTTATCATAGGTGTATTTTTAAATAATAGAGAAAGAATGTTAACCAAAAATCCAGAAAAATATGTATTTGAGCCCCAAGCAAAACATGACTTAGTACTTGGTGGAGAAAACCTTTTTGGTAAGACGTTTCTTGTATTTGGTTAACAGGTTTGCACACATCTCAGGAGGGTCTTTACAGATCTTCTCTAAATTCTTAAAGTTTCTTGGCTGTCGCTTGGCAACTCAAAGATTTAGCTCCCTCCAAAAATTTCTTATAGGATTAAGGTCTGGAGACTGGTTAGGCCACTCCATGATCTTAATGTGCTCCTTCTTGAGCCACTCCTTTGTTGCCTTGGCGGTATGTTTTGGGTCATTGTCATGCTGGAAGACCCATCTTTAGTGTTGTGGCTGAGGAAAGAAGCTTCTCATCCAAGATTTTACAATACTTGGCCCCTCAATGTGGCAAAGTCGACCTGTACCTTTAGCAGAAAAACAGCCCCAAAGCATAAGGTTCCACTTCCATGTTTGATGGTAGGGATGGTGTTCTTATGGTCATAGTTGTCAATTTTCTTCCTCCAAACACAGCGAGTCAAGTTAATGTCAAAGAGCTTAATTTTGGTCTCCTCTGACCGCAGTACTTTCTCCCAATCCTTCTCTAAATAATTTAGATCTTCATTGGAAAACTTCATACAGGCCTGTACATGTGCCTTCTTGAGAAGAGGGACCTTGTGGATGCTGCAGTATTTCAATCCATGGCGTCGTATAGTGTTACTAATGGTTTGTTTGGTCACTGTGGTCCAAACTGCCTTGAGATCATTCACAAGCTCCTCCCGTGTAGTTCTGGGCTGATCCTCACTTTTCTCATGATCATCCTTACCCCTTGAGGCGAAATCTTGCATGGAGCTCCAGACCCAGGGCGATTGATGGTTATTTTGTATTTCTTCCATTTGCGAATAATCGCTCCAACAGTTGTCTCCTTCTCACCAAGCTTCTTGCTGATGGTCTTGTAGCCCATTCAAGCCTAGTGCAGGTCTACAATCTTGTCTCTGATGTCCTTTGACAGCTCTTTGGTCTTCCCCATGATGGTGAGGTTTGAATGGAAGAAAGAGATTCTATGGACAGGTGTCTTTTATACACAAAACAAATTGTCGTTAGGAGCACCCTCTTAAATTGACAGGACTAATCTGTGTACCACATGAGCACATACTTTAGCCAGTCTGTGGGAGCCAGCATTATTGTTGGTTGGTAGGGGATCAAATACATATTTTACAATTAACATTTGTATCGTATTGTAAAATATTTTTTCTGGATTTTTGGTTGATATTCTGTCTCTATCATTTAAAATACATTGATGATAGCAATTCTAGACCCTTCATTTCTTTGTAAGTGGGCAAACTTACAAAATCTGTAGGGGATCAAATAATAATTTTGGCCACTGTATATCATTCCATACTAATTCCTCCTTAATGCACCATTTATTGCAAGCGTAATACAATTTCAACATTATTACCCTTTAGTTCACCCACAGGTTGACATCATGCTCCAAACAATAAACTTGTTTTCCAAATACCCTATGCACAGGAATACTCTACAGTGGAACAGGGATCAACAACACCGCACCTCAACTACAATACAAATTACAATACTTTTTATGCTTTTAAATATTAATGCACTCCCAACTACTTATGCAGGCCATAGATTATACAATGTTCTTTTCTTCCATCATGGGTGAAAGGAGAGAAAATTGCTTGATTTCCCCATTAACACAGTCAGTGTTGATTGGGGAAACCCTCTCACAGAGCTGTTTTCTGCTGGGGGAGAGCTTTCCCTGCCGACAGAACACAATGATCATTGCTGGCTTCTGAAGCCACCGGCGGTGATCAAATACAAAATATGGCAGGTTGGTTGTACTGAAGTTAATCGATGGATCAACTTCAATACAACCAGCCTGCCCATAGTTAGATCGTATCTCAACTGGTCACTGCTGAAATAGCCAAGGTTTGATCCATCTATAGCCAACTTTATCGAAGTGCATGATAAAATGTCCAGTATAATGCTGGAATTTGCCCTTTAATGCTGGCCACAGGAAGGGAGTCTCTGGATCCTTGCAAGCGGAAAGCTGCTCTAAACTAGTAAACTGACCTCTCAGAGAAGGCAGCAGCATCCACTCCTGAGTGGCATTGTGTTGCTAGTCAAAGCATTTCCAGGATAGCCTCCTCTTTCTCAAGCCGCCTTCTTGCAATAGTGTTCCTGATTCCTGTCCCACTGCAGAGTATATCTGTGCATAAAAAATTTGGTAATCGGTGATTGATGCACAGATCTTCCCAGTCTTGGATGGAAACCTTTTAAGTTTGTTATACGTCCTACCTGTGTTGTGTGGTTATCAGAATTGCAGTGCTATTATAAGGCGATATTCCATCTGGCACATTGTCGGTGCATTGCTGACTTTTCATCAGGCGTGTATTTTTTTTTAAATACAGTAGATTGGTGTGCTCATTGTCTGTTATAGTTTTGGTTTTCCTCTGCCATTTCAAAGACTTGGGCTGGCTGATGGTTTGAACTGGGATTCGGATACTGTGTGAGCAGGCTGAGTGTACCAAGTTGATGGATCAACCTGGGTACAACCAGCCTGCTGGAACCACTTGCGATTATTGCTAGCAGCTACTATAGCCGCTAACAATAATCACTGTCTTCTCCTGGTGGGGTCACCCTCCTACTCGGCAGGAGGGATTCACCTGTCACCACGGTCTGTGTTGATGGGGAAATTGTGGTTGCAGGAAAGAAATTTGCACCGTCTATGGCTGGCCCTAATGTTTACCTGGACTTCAGCTTTTTTATTACTGCTCTACAATAATCAAATTGTAAACCTTCTATTTTTGACCGATTCTAGATCTGTCAAACATGTTTCACAACCATTTGCCAGCAGCAGGACACAAATTCCCATCTACACAAGCAGTTTACATGCTTTCAGGAAAAAAAAAAAAATGATGCTAATGTGGATGCTAATGTGGATGCCATGTGTTTACTGTGTTGACTTGTGTAGAAAAATGAGAGCAGTTAAAATAGATTGGAATAGAACAGGTTGCATGGCAGACAGCAAGAGAAACAAAACTCAAGTGTACAATGCTTTATTGCTGCATGTAGTTTCTCTGAAAATTCCAACCTTACCTTCAAGACTGTACAACTTGTTAAAGTGATCTTTTTTTTTTTGCATTCTTTAATCTTAAGCTTCCAAAAATGGAGCGACACATGTAAGTAATGTGAATTATGCTACAAAAGTGACATTTTTTTTTTCACTTGCTGTTGAAAATGTCAAGAGAGTTGTGTGCTTTGAGCAAACAAAGGGATTTTCTCAAGGTGTCACGTTGCTAAAATGTATTGTACACATCCACAGAACCTTTCATTCTCATGCTAAATCTGTCAACAGTCTGGCTTGTCCAGATTACTTTGTACAGGTAAATCGGTTGCCCAAAGCTATACTAAATCACTGAATGGAAACGTTGCATTGTCTTCCACGACTATAGCATTAGTTTGCTTCTGTATGTGCAGCCGGGAGTGGACCGCACTGTAATGCCTAGGACACACCATGCGAAAATCAGACGAAAAATACCGCTTTCGGGGCGATTTTCCAATAATCTGATTATTGGTACACCGCTTTTGAGAGCTGATTACGACATTTCATGCAAAATTATAAGGAACACGAAAAAGTTTCTCGTAAGATAAGATAATGAACGATTTTTATTTAATCTGTACAATATTCATCTGTAAAATAAAATCCAGTGACCAGGACTGCGCATGCTCAGAAACGAAAGAATACATTACATCATCACGGGAAGTTGTATTCGGTCTTACAAGAATTTTTATAACTTTAGTAACCTTTTCATTTTCGATAGACTAGCATGCAAAAAAAAAAAAAAAACAGATGATCATTCGTCTGAATTTTTTTAAATCCGTACAGTATTTATCCATAAAAAATCCAGTGACCAAGACTGTGCATGCTCGGAAACGAAAGAATACATTACATCATCACGGGAAGTTCTATTCTGTTTTACAAGAATTGTCATAACTTTAGTAACCTTTTCATTTTCAATATGAGAGTAGCATGCAAAAAAAAAAAAAAAAACACGGATGATTTGTCCGATATTCACATCATGTGTACCAGGCTTAAAGGGTAACTCCACTTTCGTGGGGAAAAAAAATCTGCAAATAAAGAAATAACAATACAGCGTATACAATTGTGTCACAAATCATATTGTAATTGAACGTTATTAAAAATGACCTTTCCTTTTCAATCTGCAGTTGTTGTATTTTTCTAAAAATGTAATATGGCTACCTGGAGGTGTTCTGTACACAGAATGTGTACTGACCACTCCCCAGAAACATCATTTCCTGCTTGTGTGATTGGCTCACCAATTTTCCCAGAAGTCTGCACTAAGATACAAGTCAGATTTCTGGCATCCCCTGCAACAAAAATGTCATTTTTGGTGAGATACTTCCAATAGGAACACATCTAAAGGGATGCAGACCCAGCAGATTTCCTCATTAGAGCCCTGCGCTGCCACAGCTGACAGATAATTATGAAATCACTCCCATTTGACCCAATCAGCACAGAGGAACAAACAGGGATTTCTTCAGAATAACAAAAGGTAGGAATCTGCAACAAAGTTTGTTAAAACCCTTGTAATGTACAGAGATCACCCAGAGGGGAATGTTTTTTTACAACAAAAGTGGAGTTACGCTTTAACGCAGAGTGCTAGCTCTAATGGTTTTCTATCTTGTTGCAAAGTGCAAAAGAAAATCTGTAAAGAAGGTCATCAGCTGTGTCCTATCCCCCTTTAAAATGACGGCATACCACAGGAGAGTTGGGGGGCTTGGGTCTTCCCGACATTGGAGACTACTACTTAGCCTCCTTGTTGGCTCAACTCCCCTGCTGGTTTGATACCCGCAGGGCCTCTTGCTGGATAACCTTAGAAGCCGCTTGTTCCCACACATCGGATCTCTCCCTTATGCTCTTAGCAGACTCTTGGAAACCGCTCTCCCTCACCGACCTACCCCCCCCTACCCGGGCCTCCATTCTGGCATGGAAATCCCTCCTTTCCCACTCCTTGACTAACATCAATAATACCAAAATTAGACTTCCCCTCAAAATATTGGAGTCTCTGATCCCCCATCTCTCCCTGACTCTGTTTCAAGCTGCCAACATCCTATGGATAGACCAGCTATATTCCGGTACAACCCTCTTGCCCTTTGAAACTTTGTCCTCAATGCACGGTATTCCCAAAAAGGCCATGTACTCCTACACCCGCATTTCGTCCTTTCTCCTCAAATATCCCCCCCCCCCCTCCCTCAACTTAGACTTTCAGGCCTGGCATCACCTCTCAAATCCTAAAACACACACCAAAGGCATTACCCTATTCTACTCCCTGCTTAACAATAAAACTCAAATGTCCAAAACCCCCCTGATGAAGGCTTGGGAAACAGACCTAGGCAGAGAATTCCCTCTTCATCAATGGGCCTCGGCCCTAAAACGGGCATATACCTCCTCTCATTGCATTAACTATTGGGAAACGTTCCAGAAACTCTTGACCAGATGGTATCGGACTCCCTTGTTGCTGTCGCGCTTCTACCCCACGGTGTCTCCACTCTGCTGGCGAGACTGTGGGGCTACAGGCACCATCCTACACACATGTTGGTCTTGTAAATCTCTCACGAGTTTCTGGAAGAAGATATTTTCCATCCTAGCTAGCATCACGAATATCACTGTAACCCCAAATCCTGCCCTTGCCCTCTTGCTCCTGGGGATTGATCTTTTTCCCCCGCCATACCGGACACTAGTATCCCACATTTTGCTTGCCTCCTCACTAGCTATAGCCCGCCATTGGCGCGACCCCTCACCTCCCAACCCCTCAGAGGTGGTATCACAGGTCCAACTAAACTACCAATATGAACGTCTACTGGCGATGCGTTCTTCCTCATATGCCTCCTTTGCATCCAACTGGGACCCGTGGGGGCAGTGGCATGGGGGATACCTCCCCCCTGCTGCTGCCAACACGGACCCCCCACCTCAACCTACAGCATCCCCCACACCCTCCTCTTCCCCTTAGACCGGAGCCTTGTTTGTCTCCTCTTAATATACTGTTGATATAACGGCATGCCGTAGCGGTACCATACGAACTCTTTCCCTGTTGATTGTCTAACTCACCTTGTTGCACATGTTATGACTTCTTTACGCTTGACCATCTCTCTTGTTCTTGTACCATCTGCAATGTTGCAGCTACACTGTTATGTATTACAGTCCTATTATTCGCATTGCGGCTGCGACCGCGTCTTTATTGTCTGTTTTTTCTTTTGTTGTGTTAAAACTTCAATAAAAATCATTTGAAGTAAAATGACGGCATAAAGGTAAGGTCTTGTTGAAGGAGGTCTGTGTAACAAAAGTAAAAGATCTTATGACTATTCTCACATTGAGGCCACACAGCTATAGAATACATAGACAGCAAAGCCATTGGCTTAAAACCTAATAGCCCTCAATCTTAAAGAAAAAACTAAAGGCAAAGCCTTTTTTGTTTTGGATGGAGTGAAAACAGATTAGCACACCTGTCAGATTGGCATTGCTGTCTGTGTCCCCAGTAGAGAGATTCACCCTCTCTATTTGTCCTTGTTGCCACTATCACGGAGAGTAAAAATGATAGAAAAAGTTGAGTTGTCACCAGAACAGAAATGGATGGGAAATCTTCCAATTGGGGCACTAGTTCTGCTGATCATGTTAATATCCATGGATTTCCCTCACTTTGGAAGGATTTCTTCTCAATTCCTATTGTGGTTAAGGGACAAAGTGAAACCTGACAGGTGTTATAACCTTCCCTTAGCCTAGGTTCACACTGAATGTGGGTTTGAAATCGTGCAAGCTAAGCTGAACTCACACGATTTCAAACCAGCATTTTAGTTCGACTTCGGGGGCTGATTTGAGAGAGGTGTGCGGGTTCATGCACAAATGTCTACTGAAATCACCCCTGAAGTCACCAAAAGTAGGACAGGAACTTATTTTCGGAATCGGTGTAGTGCCGCAAATTTAGCGTCACACGAATTTGGACAGTGACTTTGCTGGTAATAGGCTCAGATTCAGGGGAGGACTGGGCCACCGGGGGCAATTGTCCCCCGGGCCTTTTTGATCCCCCCTAAAACGGCTTCAGTGCTTAAAGACATGCCTAAATGATTCCTGGTAAAGAGAAGTAAAATGTCCCCACTGCTGACCTACTGAGTGCGGGATGAAGACAAAGACAGAGCGCAGGCCTCCTCACCAGCATGGATGGTGTAAACTGTGTCTGAGCAGAGGCCAGTTCCATGCCCCACTGGAGACTCTTCTTCCCCAGGCAGCCCTTACCGAGCTGTCCCAGCTCCCCTCAACTGCTGGCCGGGTCGGAAACCCAGATTTGGCCAGTGAGTAGAGAGTACCTAGAGCGAGCTTCAGCCTGGAATGGGGGCTGGGATGAGGGAGAGTGGGAGGGGGGCCAAGTCGCTGCACCATGGGCCTCTGGTTTGTACTTGCCCCCTGAGCTGAAAGTTGCCAGTCAGCCCCTGCTCTGATTTGAGATGTCAAATCGCATTTCAAATGAGCCCAATGTGAACGGGGGCTTGGGTCTGATTTATAACTATGCAATTTGCTTTTGATCCATTTCTGAACTTTTTACAGTACTTTTTTGGTGCGTTTTGCATTTTTTCGGGACAATTTTACTGCAAAATTGCAGTAAAATCGTGCCAAAAACACACTACATGATTTTCTGCAGCTCCTCTATTGAAGTCTATTGAACCAAAAAGTAACATTTTGCGTTTAAAAAATGTCCCTGACCCTTTCCAAAAATGCAGCAGCTGAAATGTGCAGGTGTCCCATAAAAAAACATGTTTAATGGACTGTAGTGTGTTTCTACAAAAAGCACTAAAACACATAGGAGTGAACTGAGCCGAACTTTATCCAAAGTAAAAAGAAAAAAGTTTTGCCTTTTTAGTTTACTTTTAAATTAATATACATTCAAACAATGCAAAATAATAATTTAAATACAGATAGCTCAAGTACTTTACAAAGGTTGGCATTTTTACATACATTTTTTGTTCTTTAAGTTAGTATTTCCAGGCAAAAATAGGCCTTTGATACACTTTTATTGATGGCAAGGAATAATAAAGCTTTTATTGATGGCAAGGAATAATAAAGCTATCTATAGCCATGGAAAAGTTAGTCCATGCTGATCTAACAAGCTAGTGTCATTTGGGAGGAACTATAAGACAGGCTACGAAGCCTGTCTCAATTTTTATTGTTGTTGCCTGTGCCTACCATAGCCACTGGTGTTTGCCAACACCTTTCCCCTCCAACCCCCTCTCAAAATACATAATGCACCAAGTAGTCAAGGGCATGAATGCTCGTGTAAACTCCTTCTGAAGTCTTTTGGCACCTAATGGGGATATCTCCCTATGAACAGCAGGCATGTACTGTGGATATTGGCCTGTCCTCCAGCATATTTTCTCTAGTCTCATATTCTCGTCAGACAGTGACAGCAGCATGTGCATGGTGTCTTGTTCCTCCTTTCCTCTACATCAGGGGTGTCAAACTCCATTTCATTGAGGGTTGCCTCAGCATTATGGTTGCCCTCAAAGGGCCAGTAAAGGGTTGTATCTGGAAGACTACATATCCAGAGCAAGCCCCCCATGGTCAGAAGTCGAGCCCCCCACCCTCCCTTGCATCACAGTGACACCCCCCCTTACCAGGTGCTGCTGTCGGGAAGAAGCTGGGGGTGGACCACAGGAGGAAAGAAGTCAGCTGCCGGAGTCTGCTTAATGCAGAGACAGAGGAAGTGAAGACAAGGTGATGTTGCAGCTGCAGAGAGAGGTGCAGAATCTTAACGTGGAGCCCTGCCCTCCTCTCTGCTGCCGACTGCTGAGATGTGCCTCTCTGCAGCTTCACAGAAATATGCAGGATCTGGTGGAGGAGTTCTGTCCTCCTCTCTGCTGCCAACTTCTGAAACAAGGTGACAAGGGGGGGTGCTACAGCTATAGGAGAGGTGCGAGGGCCACATGAAATGGCCCGGAGGGCCTTGTGTTTGACACGTGCTCTACATAGAAGAGTAATGGACTATGCCCATTTGTAGGCAGATTTTCCAAGAAGTTGTAATGTCTTCCTGTATAGTTTTATAGATGAAAAGTATTCTCATTCTTGGCAGTCAGAAATTATCTGACTTATCACAAGCAATGCTAGAATTTAGGATCAATGCTTGTACTTATAAGGTTCTTTATGACTTCCCAAATTTAGCCAAGCAGAGCCATATGTAACAAACTAAAGGGCTGTCCCATTTACAAATAAAATAAAGACCTAAACGCACAACTGTAACTTTGATCACTTTCACGTATAAAAGGCTACAGATCTAACTCCATCAACTGGCTACCATCAGTGTGTTGCCAAAGGGTCTTTTTTTCTTACAATACAGAAAATGCAGCAGTGTTTGGCATTGTAATGGCAAAGGGGAAAACAAATTATTGGAGTTTTAGGATTAAATAGGTCAGAGGGCGATTCCACTTTCTGCTGCACATCCACCACAAAAAATACAAATTATCATTTAAATCTATAAAAATCAGGGCAATTATGTTTAACCTCAGTGTGTGTGTGTGCAAAACGATAAAGATTGGACTGACTCTAACACTATGGGGTGGATTTACTAAAGGCAAATAGACTGTGCACATTGCAAAGTACAGTTGCTCCAGAACTTAATAAATGAGCAGAAGCTCTGCTGACTTCCATCATCCAATCATGGGCAAGGAAAATGCTGTTCTTTTTCATTTTCCTTGCACGTGATTGGGTATTCTTTGCAAAGTGAAGCCTTACCTCATTTAGTAAGCTCTGGAGAAACTGCACTTTGCGATGTGCACAGTCTATTTGCCTTTAGTAATCAACCCCATATATGTTCCCACATATGCTGAAAACAGTGCTATCCACTACTATTGCTATAATTCAATGTGAAATCTACCATATATAACAATACACAAAAGTAAACATAACCAAAACTGTCCTTACTTCTGGTAATCGATTCATTTATTCACTTCATTTGTGCGAATTATTTCCCGCACATATATTGCATTATCAATGTGCCAATCCGTGTCCTTAGTTGGATTAGTAATTCTTTAAATGATCGATTAGTATGCAATCCATGTGTTCACTCTGATTCCACCTATTGCAGTGTTCTCATCCCACCACTGACCTACAAATATAATCTCACCTCCAAAATTTAACCCAAAACTATTTTAGGCCAATTAGCGCTTTTCCTGTTAAATTGGGTAGGTTTTAGGCACAGGTATTCTCCATGGCAGTAATCCCCTGGTATTCAATTCACCGTCATCCTCTTTACTTGTGCCACATTATTTTTTCCAAAGCTCCGATAAAACAGACTTCTTATAGTATAAAACTGCTTCCCATCAATTTTTATTAACCACTTCAGCTCCGGAAAATTTCCCCTTCTTTATGACAGGCCATTTTTTGCGATACAGCATTGCGTAATTGTAACTGACAACTGCGCGGTCATGCAACGCTGTTTCTGAATAAAATGTATGTCTTTTCCCCACAAATAGAGCTTTTCGTTTGGTGGTATTTGATCACCACTGCGTTTTTTTATTTTTTGTGCTGTAAACAAAAAACCACCAACAGTTTTGGGAGGAAAAAAAACATTTTTTACTTCTATAAAACCTTTCAAAAAAAAAAAAATGTAAAAAATCGAATTTCTTTATCAGTTTAGGCCAATATGTATTCTGCTACATGTTTTTGGTAAAAAGAAATACCAATAGGCTTATATTAATTGGTTTGTGAGAAAGATATAGCGTCTATAAACCATAGGATAGATTTATGTAATTTTTATTTTTTACTAGTAATGGAGCCAATCAGCGACTACGATATTGTGGCGGAAAAATCGAACACTGACGCTTGACACTTTTTTGGGAACCAGTGACATTAATACAGTGATCAGTGCTAAAAATATGCACTGTCACTGTACTAATGACACTGGCAGAGAAGGGGTTAATATGGGCGATCAAAGTCTGCAGTTAAAGCACATCTTGTTTGTGTTTCATTTCAAATCCATTGTGGTGGTGTATAGAGCCAAAAAGTTTAGAATTGTCGATGTCCCAATATTTATGGACCCGACCGTACATGATCCTGCACAGTGCGGCCGCCCTGTAGCAGTAAAACTGCTATAGGGCGTTCGGCAAGCAGGTAAATATCATTACTCGCATTACAAAGTGCATTTCTAATGCACCACAGTGTATAGGCTCCTTTCCCCTAAAGTCACCGGTCTCCAGACACTCGCAAGATGATGGCTCACAAACTTTCAAGTGTGCGGCTTATGTCACCCTACGCGTTACGTCACCAAACGCGGGACGTCGTCAGAATTCTAGCAAAAGTAGTGGACAGCACTGCACTTGGATATTGTTTTCATGAAAACAAATTAATTTAGTATCCAAAAATAAAGAGCAAATGTAAGTGATCACTATTGATATGATCCTATGTAAACTGGTAGATATTTTCCTCAGAACAATGGATGAGGAAATATCTGCCATCAAATGAGTAATTGATGAGCTGGGCTCCCCTCGTGATGTTCCGGTGATCGTGATGCTGGTGCATTATTTCGACCCTTTGCTTTCTTCAGGGAAGATTACATTTTCAAGTTGATTATCTGTTTGTGCATGCTTTTTCTCTTGTTCATATGACAGCTGTAGTTCCCTTCAGGTCCAAGAGACATACACTTTACATGGGAGAAGGAAGAGGTTAAAATGGAGAGTTGTGCGAAGGAAGCGTTGCTTCCACTACCTGATGGGAACGTGCACATACTGAGCTGGGTGCGAGACATTGCCATTAAGGATGCCGAGTATCGCTGTACCATCCAATCAACAGCTGGACTCAAGTCTTCAAAAGTGTTTATTAGAGTTACAGGTAAATACCCTAATCTGTGCACCATATTGGCACTGGCCATCAGAACAACATAAACTATACGTTTTTGGTCAGTTGTGTTTTAATCTTACAAGTTTAACTGGTGCTTTATGATATGTTTATTAGAATAAAATATTTATTTCACAAATAAACACTTATTACAGTGTGTGTCCATGACACATTGACTGTTATACAAATGATTCTAGGCTTTTTAACCACTTGACCTCCAGAAGATTTATCCCCCTAATGACCAGGCCATTTTTTGCGATATGGCATTGCGTTACTTTAACTGACAATTGCGCGGTCGTGGGACGCTGTACCCAAATAAAATGTATGCCCTTTTGCCTCACAAATAGAGCTTTCTTTTGGTGGCATTTGATCACCGCTGCGTATTTTTATTTTACAGCGGGACTGCGATATTGTGGCGGATTATCGGGCACTGACACTTTTTGGGAACCAGTGGCACTAATACAGTGATCAGTGCTAAAAATATGCACTGTCACTGTACTGACACTGATCGCTCTAGAATGTTTAACCCCTTCCTAGCCAAAGGGTTAACTGTGTGCCTAGCCTGAGTTTACGTGTACACCGTATGCTACTTTCACTAGGGGAAGAGATTGATTCTAGTCCCTGCTTTGCAGAGACACGGTAAATATAAATATAATTTCCTATCTATTTACTAATGCTAGCAGCAGGAGGATTATAAATAGTCCATGTTGAATGAGAGTGAAGTTCCACTTTAAGTCCAGCACAGCCTGCTTTTTTTTTTTTTTTTGCTTTAATAGGCCGATGAGTTAAGATGTTATCATCCCTGCTAGAAGAGAGGTGATGTTGTGTTTGCCTGGGTTATTCAGCTTTGTGTGTGCCATTTGATGCATTGCTATTCACGTCTGTTCACAACACGGGCTATTCATAGTATTATTGTAAATTGGCTAAAAAAAGTTATTCATTACCCCTTGACCCACCAGAAGATTGACCCCCCTTCATGACCAGGCCATTTTTGCGATACGGCACTGCATTACTTTAACTGACAATTGCGCAGTGGTACAACGCTGTACCCAAATAACATTTATGTCCTTTTATTTACCCCCACAAATAGAGCTTTCTTTTGGTGGTATTTGATCACCTCTGCATTTTTATCTTTTGCACTATAAACAAAAAAAGAGCGACAATTTAAAAAAAAAAAACAAAAAAAAAAACTATTTTTAACTTTCTGCTATGAAACATATCCAATAAAAAAAAAATGAAAAAATCGAATTCCTTCATCAATTTAGGCCAATTTGTATTCTGCTACATATTTGTGGGATTTAAAAAAATCCCAAAAAGGCATATTGATTGGTTTGCACTAAAGTTATAGCTTCTTCAAACTATGGGATATGTTTTATTTATTTTTATGATTAATGGCGGCGACTTATAGTGGGAAATACGATATTGCAGCGGACATTGGGACACTGACACTTTTTGGGGACCAGTGACACTATTACAGTGATCATTGCTAAAAATTTGCACTGTATTAATAACACTGGCTGGGAAGGGGTTAATGGGGGCGATCAAAGGGTTAACTGTGTGCCTAGCCTGTGTTTTAGTGTACTGTGGAAGGTGCTTTTACTAGGGGAAGGGATGGATCCATGTCCCAGCTTTGAAGAGACACAGGATCCATGTCTTCCCTACTGTAAGAACAGCGATCTGCCTCTCTGATAGATCATTGATGGGTGCTGCCAGACTTTGAGTCTGCGGTACCCGCTGCTGGGCTCCTGCTGTGTGTGATCACAGCAGGGGCGAGCCCTGCAGTGGCATGCATGTGCGCCCCCTATGTAGAAGAGCCAGATCATGTATATATGCATGATCTGGCGCACAAGTGCTGCTCTGCAGCAGTAAAACTGCTATGGGGAAGACCTGAAGTGGTTGAAAAGCCCCACAGTTTTTTCTTTTTTAGGCTTTTTTTTTCTTTTACCTGAAGATCCAGACAGTAAGACCCCGTTCACACTGGGGCGACGCTACTTGCCGGGGCGACCTCACAGGTCGCGGTGCGCAGCTCGCACCGCGACCTCGGAGCGGCCGGCACGGACTTCATATCATTGAAGTCAATGCAGGTCGCTCCAGGTCGCCCCAAAGAAGCTCCAGACCCTTTTTCTAAGTCGGAGCGACTTGTGTCGCTCCTATTAGAACGGGTCCACAGCTACTCTATGGCAGGCGACCTAGGGCGAACTGTCAGGCGACCAGGTCGCCTGACAGGTCGCCCCAGTGTGAACGGAGTCTAAGTCTGGTATTTTTCATCATCCTTTACAAACAAAGCTGTCCAGACAAAGTAGGAGCTAGAGGTTTGAGACTAGTGATCGACCGATATCGTTTTTTCATTGCCAATACCGATATTTTGGTCAATGCATATCGGTATTGGCCGATATTTTCGTGCATTTAAAATTTTTTTTTTACTTTACAGGTACTCTTGTGGAGGGATATGGGGGGTCTAAAAGACTCCAAACCCCTTCTCTGCACTTAAAATCATTCAAAACGCCAAGTTTGGCTGTTTTGAATGCTGTAATTTTTTTTAATCTGGCACCAGACAGTACCCTGGAGTGATGTCACTCATGACATCACTTCTGGGTTTTTGCGTGGAGACCTGATCAGAGCTGAATGCGGCCTTGAACGGGTCTTTGGTGGCCATGCAGGCTGGTTGCGCGGTTCTCCAGGTGGGACAGGAGAATCGGGCAAGCCGTGGAAGGCAGCGGGAGGGGTGGGGACGTCCCCTCCCGCTCCTTGTAATGACAGCCGAGCAGCTTCTCTGCTGCATTGGTTGTCATTACAAGACAGCCGATCGTTTACTATCTCGTTTACCTCTAGCCAATCGTTTACCTCTAGCTGCAGGCATCACTCCGTTACAAACACTTTCCCGAAATATCGGTCACCATGGTGGCCAATTCCAATATATCTGGGAAAGTGCGTATCAGCCCTTGATATATCGGCTTTGCCGATAATCAGTTGATCTCTAGTTGAGACAAAACCATTTAACACTGACAGGGGTGATTACAATGATCAGTTTTTATTCATTTATGTAAAACATTTATCCAAAAAGGAAAAAAACTTTTGCTGTAACCTGTAACTGCGTAAAAAGTCTTAATTGGAGTTTGGCTTCAATTTGTTAGTCAAGTCCATCTAATTCTGCTATAACTACTCTCCCCCCAGACTGACAATGTTGCTGTCCTAAGGTGTCTGCTTTACTGCTTTCTCCAGAATACAGACACCCTAAGACAGGAAGTGTGTTACTGGCTAGATCTTGAGCTTTGACAGCTCTTTTATAGGCAAGGGGCGAGACCACCCGGTTACATCACTCGGTGGCACCGCCCTCCGTCTGAAGTCCAGCCCATCCCTAAACATGAGCACACAACAATGGAGGGACTTGTGATGCTAGGTTTTATAGATGGCAGGTCATTAGGGAAAAGAGGGCCTTTTACTTGTCAGACGTCTACCATCTTGATGAAACGGGCCTGAGTGACACCAAATCGTTATCTGCTATGTCCAAGGAAAAGACCCTCTTTGTCCTGATGACCTGCTACTGGTATCTATATACTTGAACCTTCCAATAAGGACAGCAAAGAGGAGAATTATGTCACATTGTATAGACTTCTTTCTCACGTTTGCTGTGTCTCCTGGACAGAAAGTGAAGGTAAATCCACTTAATGGGACACAACAGCAACAAAAAAAGTTTTAAAAGTTGTGACCATACATACATACATACTACTGGTGCTTTAAGGTTCGCAAGAGATGATCAGTTAGTAATATCACTTTACTAGAAACACTGGAATTAGTATGGTTTTACCTGTAATTTTACTTAAGTTTAGGCTTTCTACTTCTGTCAGCATTTCCACTTCATCACTCCCTGCCTTGGGCATACTGTAACATAACCACTCAATAATGGAATTAGTCAAGCCCCATGTTTAATAGCTAGGAGTTAACGACATCTCCCCTCTGTACTTAAATGTGTCACACCTGCAGTGGTGTGGTGATAAATAAGTGTGGCGTGTTTTTTTTTTTTGGTAGCAAATTTAACCACTTAAGCTCCGGAAGGTTTTACCCCCTTAATGACCAGGCCATTTTTTGTGAATCGGCACTGCGTTATTTTAACAAAAAATTGCGCAGTCCTGCGACGCTGTACCCAAATACAATTGATGTCCTTTTGTCCTCACAAATGCAGCTTTCGTTTGGTGGTATTTGATCACCTCTGCAGTTTTTAGATTTAGCGCTTTAAACAAAAAAAGAGAGACAATTTTGAAAAAAACGCCATATTTTTTACTTTTTGCTATAAAACATTCCCAATAAAAAAATTTAAAAAATCGAATTTTTTTTTATCAGTTTAGGCCAATTTGTAATCTGCTACATATTTTTGGTAAAAAAAAAATCCCAAAAAGCGTATTTTGCGCAAAAGTTATAGCGTTTACAAACTACGGGATAGCTTTTTGGAATTTTTATTTTTATTAGTAATGGTGGCAATCGGGGATTTTTAGCAGGACTGCGACATTGCGGCGGACATGCACTGTTACTGTATAAATGACACTGGCAGGGAAGGGGTTAATACTGGGGGTGATCAAAGGGGTTAATGTGTACCTATGTATGCTTACTAACTGTGTGGGGGAAGGGTTCTGTGACAGGCACAGAGAGATCGGGGGTTTCAGCTTAGCTGAAACTTCTGACCTCTCCCTGTCTGTGTGACAGAAGACTCGCCTGCTTTGTTTACATAAGCAGGTGGGTCTTCTATCAGTTTCTCTGACGATCCCGGGGGTCGGCCTGCCTCCCGCTGTGTCTAAACACAGCGGGAGCGCGGCTCTGGCGCCGCACGCTTGCCGCCGAGACCTCGTGCACAAAATTGCGTAGTACAACATGATTTTATGCAACCGAGCCCCCCTGCCGCAGTAATACTACTGTAGGCGGTCGGCAAGAGGTTAAGATCAGCTTTTCCCACCCAATGCTAAATATCTATCAATCAAATTGCTCAATCTGATCTCAGCATCAAGCTTCTAACTGGGGGAAAAAAAAATCTTTCCAAAAGTCAAAACTTTTAGGGATAGAGTTGGGAATGGTTAAAAACAGTCTTTTTTTTTTTCTCCTCCATGTCCCATTGGTAAAGTTAGGTACAGCTGTTATTTAGGGGATTTAAAGCTGGACATAGGTGGGTCAAAATCCGTTTTTCAGGCGGATCTGAACGGATAAACATAAAAGTGAAGTCAGCGCCTTAAAATAAAATACTTAATCAGCTTGCAAACGATGTGAATATACAAACATAAAAAACATGTGTAAAACATACAATTAGTGAACATATAGTGCATATGCTCAAAAATAATGAACTCAGTCCATAAAACTGCAAAAAAAGTCCATATGGATAATCAGTGTCAGTGTAAACAAGGTCAATCCTCCACCAGTGGTCCTTCACCCAAAAACAGAAATGCGCACTCACCAGACCATGTTGCTGTCTTATTGGGATAGCTAATGCGTTTTTGTATATTATACAGCAGGTCTTGAGCCAGAAAGCAAATCAGAAGAGACGATGACACCGAAAAAAATTCCTTCAAGTACTCCAACCAGCAGGAAGTTATACCAATAGATATGCAAGAGAGAAAATGCTTTCCATAGTGTAGTATTTATTAAAAGACAACTAAAAACAAGAAAAAGCCAAACACAAAGGTCCAATCTTCAGAACATCACTTACATTAAAAGCCACCAGAACCCACAATAGCACTGGTGGCTAGGACCTCTGGCATGTAATACTGCTCTATGGCCGTTTCGCGTGAAAACGCTTCCTCAGGACCTGAACGGATGCCCCATGCATCTCCATGGGGCATCTGATGTCAGTGGAGACATGTCTGCTGACATCCGATCCGATCCGTCAAATCTGGAGGGATGGAAACCCTATTTTCCATCCGTCCAGCGGATCGGATGAGAACGGACAGATGGTCCGTTCCCATCCGATTCCCTATAGAGAACAGCGGGACCCGACAGCTCTGTCTCCGCACACAGCGGAGTCCGCCGACAGACTGGAATGTGTGAAAGGGGCCTTAATTCTCACCAGGTGATCTGGCTAGTACTTCTGTTTTTTAATAGGATAATCTGTGCTAAAAATGAAGCAGTTAGAGGGATGAGACAAACCATTTGACCCCTTCCCGCCCAGCCTATTGTAAAATGTCTGGGTTGGAGCACTGTTGATCTGGGAGGATGTCATAGGACCTCCTACCAGAATTGTGCCCCATGCACACCCCACGGGCCATGCTCCGATGACAGATCACTGTATCAACTCACTGCCGGTATCATGTGATTGCTGTGGCCAACCACAGCAGAACACTTGACAGTTGTACACAATGAAAGGCTTTGTTATATGCCTTTCATTGTGTACTATTGTGATGAGCTCTGTGATTGGTCACAGGCATTACATTGTACAGACAGGGCCAGTCACAGCTCTTCACAATATTAAACACTAGTAGTTTTCATTCAGAAAAAAAATGGTTGCTTATAACTGTAAAATGCAGTGTAAGCAATCCTAGTGTGTAAAATAAGAAAAAAAATCCTGATCACCTTCCTAGAGTAGTAGAGTGTCACTGTGTTAACACTGTATTGGTCTGGTCACTGTAAAAAAAAAAAAAAAAAAATTGTGAAAGAAATGTAATAAAATTGAAAAAATAAAAAAAAAAAATTGTTTTTAATATTATTATACTGTCAGCAGTCACTGTCCCTGATCACTGCCACCATATCTAATGATTGATATATTACTTTTTCTGATTTTGGGTTTATTACCACTTTAAGGCCTCTTGCACGCTGCTGCCTGAAAACGCTGAGTTTTTAGTGTTTTTTTTTCTGATCTAAATACAACCCATTGCTTTCCATGTGCCTGTACACACAGGTGCATAAACATGTGCTGCCTATAGATTAGTTTAAAAAAAAAAAAAAAGAGAAATCTGAGTCGCCAGTCAGTATTTCTGCATGAATATGCACATATGCCACACTTCTTTCATTCAAAATAAAGTTAGAAGAAATTGTATATTGTGATATACAGCCTATCCTTGCATTTCTTTTTTTTTTTTTGCCGGGAATGTCTGATGCCCAAACATCAGTACAGTGTGCAAGAGGCCAAACTGTGAAGCAGAAATCTTAAAGTAAATCTTCACCAAAAAGGGGAGGTTTCACTTTATGGCCTCCTCCGCCACCACATTTGGCATATTATATTTTATGGGTGGGAGCAGGTAACTAGTTTTGATAGGTACCCACTTCCACTCGGTTTGAATAGGGGATCCGAGCTGAAATTCAGCCTCCCTTCTCTTTGCCCTTAGCCTCCTGGAACACGCCAGAGCTGGATCCCTAGAAAGGTAAGTTTTCTTTTATTAAAAGTCAGCAGCTACAGTATTTGCAGCTGCTGATTTTTAATATTTTCTTTCTAGGGTGAAAATCCTGTTTAACAAACGATCCTCATCAGTAGGACTGGCTCCCTTATTAATCAGTGATGCCACCTAGTGGTCACTGCAGTACTGGACATCAAGCATCAGATACCACTGTTAAGGAAGATTGGTGTTGGGAAGAACATTTTATTTGATAGGATTTAATGGTCTTTATATAGCCACTACTGGGTGGGAAGATGAAACATGAAAGTTTTGGCTAAGCAAATCTTTGTCTACTGTTACACAGGCTCATTAAACCCTGGCTGGTCCAATGAACTTGCAAGCTGGAAGAGCGCTGTTGATGAGCACAACAACATCATGGTGGCCTGGAAGAAAACATGGGTAATGCATTGCAGCTGTGTCATGATTTTTCTTAAAGAGGCAGTAAACCGGCGGCTTGCAAAAAAAAAAAAAAAAGTTCCTGCAAAGGCAATGACCTAATGTGTTAGTCTGCATCGCAAGCTAGCACATTGAAAAAAACTTTAACTTAGAATAAAGCTCTCCAGTGGCGCCCTGTCACCCACAGACAGGGCTTCCATCTCCCCCCAGTCTTTAGTCTGGGCTCCGGCTGTATGCGTGGCCAGGCCTCAATGACGTCGCGCAAGCGCAGGAGACCTCAGCTGCGGCACGGAGCTCTGAAGGTCGAGAACGGTATGCCAAGCCTTCAGTGCGCATGTGCCAGTGACATCACCGGCTGCTGGGAATATCTCCTAAACCCTGCAAGTTTAGGAGATATTCAATGTACCTACACAGGTAAGCCTTATTATAGGCTTACCTGTAGGTACAAGTAAAAAAAAAAAAGAAAAAAACAACTTTATTATCAAAAGGTACATTGCCTTTCACTAGTTTAGAGGAAACTTACGGATGCCAGTAAATATTTTGTGCTGTGAAGCCTATATTCAGATCCTAAATCCATCACCTGTGCAATAACTGCCCTAGCGCAGCCTGTGTATACATGTACTTGCCAAGTAGTAAGAAAAAAAACGGAATTTTTGTAAAATCTTACCGTAAAATTCCTTTCTCTGAGTCCTCCGACAGTCGCCGCCCCCTTCCAAGTCCTCACCAATGGGTATTGACCTTTGCTCCGTAGGAGTAGCTAGTCAACAAGAATTGTTAATACAAAAGCTTTTAGCATAGACACACCCCTAGGGGCTGTCCCCTCAGTCAATACCTCCCTGCACCAGCATTCCCAACTCAGTTTGGTAGCATAGCAGTAAGAGTACACAAAAACCCCAAAAGAGGGGCAGGGGGCGGCGACTGTCGGAGGACTCAGAGAAAGGAATTTTACGGTAAGATTTTACAAAAATTCCGTTTTCTCTTACGTCCTCCGACAGTCGCCGCCCCCTTCCAAGTCCTCACCAATGGGACGTCCCAAAGCAGTGTAGACATGAGGGTGGGAGACGCAACCATAGAAAGGCAACGCAGTACCCACATCAGAGAAAGGAACCTTACCACAGTAAGAGAACCAACTGGGCAACAGGAAAACGTGCTCAACAGGAGCAACAACCCAGGAAAACAAGTAACCCAGGGGTAAAACACCCCAATAACCAAGGGCCCACAAAAACAAGGGTCCCTAAGAAACTGCTGCACTGAGAAATTTACGGCCAAAGGAGGCATCAGCCGATGCCTGAACATCCACCTTATAGAATTTTGAGAAGGTGTGAACGGACGACCAAGTCGCCGCCTTACACACCTGGGCCACAGAAGCCTGATGACGGTAGGCCCAAGACGTACTCAAAGATCTGGTAGAGTGCGCCTTCACAGGGAAGGGGGGAACCTTCCCCTTCAAGGCATAGGCTTGTTCAATGATCTGTCTGATCCATTTGGCGATGGTCGCAGCCGACGCCGCCATGCCCTTCCGAGGTCCCTCAGGAAGAACAAAGAGGGAATCCGACTTGCAAAAAGATTTAGTGGACGACAGGTAAACCCTGATCGCCCGGACAACATCCAAGGAATGTAAGGCAACCTCCTTCGGATGCTTAGGCTTCGCGCAGAGCGAAGGCAAGACAATGTCTTCATTTAGGTGAAATTCCGAGATCCTTTTCGGAAGAAAAGATGGGTTAGGTCGCAGGACCACCTTATC
This sequence comes from Pelophylax lessonae, assembly GCF_965119305.1. Lineage (NCBI taxonomy): Eukaryota > Metazoa > Chordata > Amphibia > Anura > Ranidae > Pelophylax > Pelophylax lessonae. Next base: position 337,725,556 of record NC_138768.1, read on the forward strand.
CTTGTGGATCACCAGGTAGGGAGAGTTGCAGGACAAAGCCGCCAGCTCCGACACCCTGCGAGTCGAAGTGATCGCCACCAAAAAGGCAACCTTCTTGGACAACAGAGACAACGAGATCTCCCTGATCCTTTCAAAGGGAGCCTGTTGTAACACGGACAGAACTAAGTTCAAGTCCCATGGAGGCAAAGGCTCCCTCCTAGGAGGGGCCAAATGTCGCACCCCCTGAACAAAGGTGCTAACCAATGAATTAGACGCCACAGGGCGTTGAAAGAGAACGGCCAGCGCAGAAATCTGACCCTTAATCTTGGCCAACGCCAAACGCTGGTCCACTCCCGTTTGAAGGAAAGCCAACACTCTCGACACCGAGTATGAGCGAGGGGAATACCCCCTGGACTCACACCAAGCAAAATACGCTTTCCAAGTACGGTAGTAAATTTTCCCCGAAGAGGCTTTTCTAGCCTTGATCAAAGTGGGAATGACCTCAGAGGAGAGACCCCTATCCTTCAGGACCTGGCTTTCAACAGCCAGGCCGTTAAAGCCAGCGACTGTAAAGCAGGATGGAATATCGGCCCTTTAGACAGGTGGTCTTCTCGAAGCAGCAGACGCCACGGAGCGTCGACTGCCAGATTTACGAGGTCTGCGTACCAAGACCGGCGAGGCCAGTCCGGTGCCACCAGAATCACTGTGTGCGGTTCCGAGGCTAACCTGCGAAGAAGCCTGGACAGTAGTTGAATCGGTGGAAAGGCATACATCAGACGATACTGATGCCAGGGCACCACTAACGCGTCCGAGGCGTCTGCCCGAGGGTCGCGCGTCCTTGCCACGAACCTTTCCACCTTGATGTTCAGACGAGACGCGAACAGGTCCACATCCGGGGGGCCCCACTTCGTGCACAACATCTGGAAGACATCCGGGTGAAGGGACCATTCTCCCTAGTCCAGGGTCTGGCGACTCAGATAATCCGCCTGCCAGTTCTCCACCCCCGGAATGTGAACTGCCGTTATCGCCGGGACGTGCGTCTCGGCCCAAGACAGAATGTCGGCTACTTCCCGAGTCGCTCGGGCACTCCTGGTGCCCCCTTGGTTGTTGATGTAGGCCACCGCGGTGGCATTGTCCGTCTGAACCCGAACTGGACGGCCCCGAAGCCGGTCCGTCCATCTCAGAAGGCAAAGCTTTATCGCCCTCAATTCCAGAATGTTGATCGGAAGGGAGGACTCCTCCCCCGACCAAGTTCCCTGGGCAGACAGAACGCCCAGAACACCACCCCAGCCCGACAGACTGGCATCCGTGGTGAGCACCGTCCACGATAATGGACGAAAAGACTTGCCCCCCGACACCGCCGAGGACTGGAGCCACCACAGAAGATCCCTTCTGGTGTTGTGGCTCAACGAAATCCGCAGATCCAGGGACTGCGGCCGCCCGTCCCACTCGGCAAGAATCTCCGCTTGGAGACTCCGCGTGTGAAACTGGGCAAAGGGGATGGCCTCGAAGGCCGAGACCATCAAACCTCATGCACGTCCGGAGAGATGATTGTCGGTTGTCCCTGAGGGACCTGACCTCGTCCTGAAGAGTCCGAAGCTTGTCTTCCGGTAGGAAAACCTTCGCTTGGACAGAGTCCAGAATCATTCCCAGGTAGGGAAGACGAACCGAAGGACACAGAGTCGACTTCGGAATGTTTATGGTCCAACCGAACTCCTGCAGTGTCCGCATCGTGGTGGACAGGTCGGTCACCAGGCTTTGACTGGCGCTTGACCTTATCAGGATATCGTCCAGATACCCCAAGACAGCAATGCCCTGTGCTCGCAACAGGGCCAGAACCGGCGCCAGCACTTTGGTAAAAACCCGCGGAGCCGAAGCGAGACCAAAAGGTAACGCCACGAATTGGTAGTGATCCTCCGCAATGGCGAATCGAAGGTACCTCTGGTGACCCTCGAAAATGGGGATGTGTAGGTACGCATCCTTCAGATCGATGGAGGCCATGAATTCCCCCGGACTCAGGGCAGCCACCACTGAGCGCAGGGATTCCATGCGGAACTTGCGAACCCGCACAAAGCGCTCTGGAGACAGCTGAAGATTTGAGGGAAAAAATCTGCCCGCCGGCCGAGAGAGAAATTCGATCTTGTAACCAGATCGAACGATGTCCTGAACCCATCTGTCCCGAATGCGGGCCAGCCAAGGTTGTAGGAAACCGCGCAGACGTCCCCCCACCCCAGAAACGGGTGAGGGCGCCCCTTCAGGCGGAAGTGGTATGGGAAGTTGAACCGGACTGGCCGGATTTCTGCTTCCCCGCCCACGGCTTCTTCTGGGAGCCTTGGCCTTTGAAGGGCTTGCCCTTGGACTGCGACCGAAAGGCACGAAAGGACCCCTGAGAGGGCCTAGACGAGGAATTCCGTTTACCACGGAAGGACTTATGCTTGTGGGACTGGGGCAGGAGAGTACTCTTGCCCCCCGTAACCCCTTTTATCAGGGTATCCAAAGCCTCGCCAAAAAGGCGAGATCCCGCGTAGGGAAAATCCGCCAGTGTCTTGCGAGAAGATTGGTCGACCGACCAATTCTTCAGCCAAATCAGACGACGGTTCAGTATCGCCACGCTGGACAGGCGCGCAGCCAAGGGAGCTAAATTCAAGTCCGCATCACACAAGTACATAACACCCTGATGGATCTGGTCCACCATAGCCAACGTGGTAGGTGAAGCTGAATCAGCCACTAAGGTGCGCCTGAGCATTTTTGTCCAATCTGCAACAGCCTGTGCCGCCATAATGGAAGCAAAAATAGGCTTCAGCATAGAACCAGCAACCATATAGGCATGAAGGGCAAGAGACTCCATTCTCCTGTCCGTAGGGTCCCGGAAAACCGGGGTATCCTCAGAAGGCACCGCAGTAGCCTTGTTCAAAATGGCCACCGCGTGATCCACCTGAGGTGCCACACACCAACGCTCGTCGGTGGAGGGCGCAAACGGATAAAGCAGTTTAAACTTATTTGGCACAGTAAAGGGCTTCTTTAAATTGCACCACTGTTCATTAACCGTATGGTGAAATTCAGCAGGACAGGGAAAAACCTGCGCTGATTTGCGAGTCCTCTGCGTTCCAAAGGAGGACACCCTAGCAGGAGGAGGAGTAGGCTCATCCTCCAGGTGCAAGGTATCCTTTATGGAAGCAATCAGCTCATTCATGAGTGCAAGCTCTTCAGGCGAGCCATGGGGAGAAACATCAACCCCCTCCACCTCTGCCTCCCCCTCGGACCCCAGAAGGTCCAAAGATGAGCGGGACCCCGAGAAGGGTACGCCAGCCACAGCAGCCACATCGCCCTCTGAATCAGAGGAAACAGACACCCTGGCCCTTTTTGCGGATCGTTCAGCCATCAGCATCTGCACCTGAGACATTAAGGAAGCCACTACAGTCAGATCGGCCCCATCGGGGGGTGCAGCAGCCCCCTGGTCCCCCACCAGGGCGGGGGGAAACTTGCTATCCTGAGAATCCATGCCCCAGCACAGAAAAGTAATAAAGGTACTGGCCCTTTAAATACCACGGCGAGCGCAGCCCACCACACACTGCTGTATGCACCGACCCCGCAGGGATAGATAACACTGAGCAAGGAATGACAGGACAAGAAGGTAAAAACCTGGAGAGCACACCAGACTGCTGCCACCGATCGCTGTTCCCAGAGAAAGAGGAAGTGAAGCAATGCGGGCTGACTGATATAGCCTATGAAGGCTCCGGCAAAATGGCCGCTCGGCTGGGGGGAGAAGGCTACAGTAAAATGGCGCCGACATGTGCTCGGGCGAGCACCGCCCGCCAAAATGGCGGCGAATGGCGCCAAAACACGGCGCTGCACAGGGACAGGGCCGGTCACAGTATTCAGGCCAAGAAAATGACGGATCGCCGCACACACACGTCTGCACACAAAACTGCACCCAGAGCATAATTCACAGCAGAGCAGGATGGCCCCCCCTCGCAGCCCACAGGCAGTGCAGCCACACAGGGATCTGACAGGGAGCCCGCAGTTACACAGACATGGGGGGTACTACACAGCCACAGACTGACACCCACACAGAAGGTCCCCACACAGAAGGTGCTTACCGTACCAGATGGCGTGGGGAGCCGTCTCCAGCGGCAAACAGCTATCAAGGCAGACAGGGAGTGCCGCAGCCAGGACGCTTGTGGACCGCAGCCATGGCGTCCAGTGAGGTAGCCACCTCACAGGCAGCATCCCTGCAGCGAACAGGGATGGGTCGTTCAATGTGCCAGGGTAAAACCTAAGCTGAACGCTCGATGGCAGGCTGGGGATCCATCTGGCTCTCAGCCCTGGGATCCAGGGCGGCCAGTCCGAGACCCAGCTCCACATGACGATTCTTCATTTGAAGATCCCTAAACTAAGGCTGACAAAATAACAGCTAGTAAAGAAAAGAGAAACAATACTTGAAATAAAATCAAATAAAGGGTAGAAGGCTGAGACCGAGCCCCAGCACAGGAAAGCCAGCTACTCCTAAGCTAGGCAAGATCAAACTGAGTTGGGAATGCTGGTGCAGGGAGGTATTGACTGAGGGGACAGCCCCTAGGGGTGTGTCTATGCTAAAAGCTTTTGTATTAACAATTCTTGTTGCCTAGCTACTCCTACGGAGCAAAGGTCAATACCCATTGGTGAGGACTTGGAAGGGGGCGGCGACTGTCGGAGGACGTAAGAGAAAATGTAAATTTTAATACAGGAACAGATAGAGTTCACAATTTTAATACAGGAACATCTAGTGCCAACAATTGTAATACAGGAACATCTAGTGCCCACAATTGTAATACAGGAACATCTAGTGCCCACAATTGTAATACAGGAACAGATAGAGCTCACAATTGTAATACAGGAACAGATAGAGCTCACAATTGTAATACAGGAACATCTAGTGCCCACAATTGTAATACAGGAACAGATAGAGCTCACAATTGTAATACAGGAACATCTAGTGCCCACAATTGTAATACAGGAACAGATAGAGCTCACAATTTTAATACAGTAAGTAAGAAAGGGGATTGGGACTTTTAGACAATACACATGGGGAACACATGTGTCTCCATCCCTATTTGAGGAATAAGAGAAGGGAAGTTGGGACTTTGGATGAGGTGTGCTAATGAACCAGAGCAGGGTGTGATAGGTAATCACACCGATGTAAGGCAACCAAAAATAATGAATGATACCAACAGTGTTTATTAAAAGCATCATCACATCAATGTAAACTTTACAAGTTGCATAATAATAATAAATACAAATGAAAGTCATGCATCACAATAAAAAAAAAGTAATGACAATAATACATAGACGGCATAAGCTGTATGGTAGAGAGCTGGAGATTGCAAGATCAGATAATAGATGACAACACATGCCAACATAGAATTGAGTAGGGGATTGCATCCTATGTGCTCAACGCGTTTCATGGAACATTTTCCACTTTTTCAAGAGCAGATGCCAACAGGGGTCTGTAAAAAGTATAAAAGTATGTTATTATTTAAAGTCCCAACTTCCCTTTTCTTATTCCAATTTTAATACAGGAACATCTAGTGCTCACAATTGTAATACAGGAACATCTAGTGCTCACAATTGTAATACAGGAACCGATAGAGCTCACAATTGTAATACAGGAACCGATAGAGCTCACAATTTTATTACAGGAACATCTAGTGCTCACAATTGTAATACAGGAACATCTAGTGCTCACAATTGTAATACAGGAACCGATAGAGCTCACAATTTTATTACAGGAACATCTAGTGCTCACAATTGTAATACAGGAACTGATAGAGCTCCCAACTGTAATATTTGAATGCCTATTGCTTACAATTATCATTATTATAGAAGCTTTTAGCAACTTATTTCAGTCATAAAGTGGTCTTACCTTTAGCTATAATATGCATATCCACTGATATGTTTACCCTTACAATTTTCATGTAATTAGGCTCTCACACATTATGAGCACTTCAGCATAGCCATTAATCAAGTCAGAATTTAGCAGGACCAGACTGCCCAAAATAATGCTGAAATTGTTTTCCATTATTCTAGGGGAGCTGCAACAAAAAAGATGTTGATTCAACAAAATGAAGAAAATGCATCAACCTGAATTATGAGAGTGAGCAGCTTCCATGAACAGTTCTGTATTATGAGGACTGAATATGGCTTCCAAAGGACCTTAGCTGCAGAAGAGGGCACGGGATACACACACATTGTTCTATGGCTTTGTGTATTGTGTAGATAATGTAAGAGCTCTCTAAAATACGCTCTAAATTAACTATGCAAGACTTGTACCGAAAACATGAATATTGTCTATCCATTTTTGTGGAGGAGAGTGCATGATTTAAAACCTTTGTTTATGATTGTGTTACCATGTTACTTACAGTTAATGGGTTTGTCTTTTTTTTTTTTTCCATCCTAAATGTGAAAATGTTAGTCTGCACTAACAGATAAGGTTTTATTTATGTCATTTTTGGTGTTGGCATCATTTGTTACTTGTGCCAGACAAGGTTCCTTTTTTTTCTTTTTTTTTTTAAATCCGATGCCGTGTACTATTATCGGGTTCCTATGGATTACAGCACTTTAACAATTGCACTGTGTTCAATAAAATAACCTTATGGTCTGATAAATGAACACACAAGGAAAAAGGAAAATAAAATGGGGACATCATCCACATCGAGCACATTTTTTTTTCCTAGGAAAATGGTCCTCATATCAGCAGCTTGACTTCATTATTTACACATCTGACCATGTTTAACCCTTGGACAAATGAAGATCACATGACCCCTCTGCCATGAGGGACATATTATCAGTGGGTATGTCAGCTTATAAAAAATGAATAAAACCAGCGATCTCTATTGGCAGATATGTTTACAGCAAGCTTTGAGCTAACAATTGTTTGCATTTTTGCAGAATTTTTGAGGAATACAATATGCCATGTACACCTTTAAGTAAGGTTTACTGAAAAAGTAATGCATTTTGATCATTCCCAATAAAACATTTATATATTGTAGCTTTACAGTCTGTGGTGTCTTGATCTACACTATGATTTGTCCCTGTATTAGTTTGTAAAAATATGCTAACTACCGTATATACTCGAGTATAAGCCGACCCGAATATAAGCCGAGACCCCTACTTTTACCACAAAAAAGTGGGAAAACTTATTGACTCGAATTTAAGCCTAGGGTGGGAAATGCAGCAGCTACTGTACCCAACTGGACCACCATGAGACACAAAACAGGGGCTGAGGGCATGGTACAGGAGATGGCGCAGGTCATAGTACAGGCATTGCACAGGTCATGGTAAGGTCATGGCACAGGTGATGGTACAGGCATGTCACTGGTCATGGTACAGGTATGGCATAGCACAGGTGATGGTATAGGCATGGCACAGTAAGTACAGGCATGGCACAGTATGTATAGGCATGGCATAGTAAGTACAGGCATGGCACAGTATGTACAGGCATGGCACAGTATGTACAGGCATGGCACAGGAGATGCAGTGCTGCGGGCAAGGTACAGGGGAATGTCCTGTACCATGCCTGCAGCACTGCATGAGGAAATCTCACTTACCTGTCGGTGAGGCGCCGTCTTCGATTTAAAAATCGTCCCGCCAATAAGTCACGGCAAATGCGCCACCCATGCTCGGGAAAGGCCGAACACGTTCGGCTATTCCCGGGCATGCGGCACATGCGCAGTGACACGTCGGCGCCGAGCGGCGCCATTTTTAAAAAGGCACTCTAGCCAGTGACTCGAGTATAAGCTGAGGGGTGCGATTTCAGCATGAAAAACATGCTGAAAAACTCGGCTTATACTCGAGTATATACGGTGCTTCATAGTCTGTTTTAATGCGGTACAGTAATCTCTACTAGAAGCTGATCATTAGGCCGGCTTCTGTCGAAGGGGCATGATTGAAAAAGGTCTGCTGATTGGTACAGGTTGCAGGAAAGAAAATCACTCAATTCCCCCCAGCAACACAGTGTTGCAGAGCTATTGTGTTCTTCGGGCAGAGGGGCGCAGGGAACCTTCCTGGCTGGTAAAACACAGTGATTATTCCTGGAGGCTATAGCCACTGGCAATAATCATATTCTGAAGATCCAACATGCTAGTCGATTAATGGATTGACTTCAGTACATTCAGCCTGCCCATAGATAGTTCGAATCTTGCAGATTCCTGCAAAACCAGCCAAAATCTATGGCCGGCTTAAGGGATATTACCATACTACTGATAATAAACATAAAATAAATGACATGCCTATATAATCTTAGAAGAAGATTATTTTTGAAATCAAGGCCTGGCAATACTTTCTGAGTCTCTTCAGACCATCTGTGGAAATTGTAAACACCTGATCACTCTACAACATGTCAAGCATGAATCTTGTAGGTTACATTTCTGAAACTAATGGCTATTGGTGGAAGCTGACCAGCCAATTCCACAGATCTGTCTGTCGGATTGGACCATCCATTGCCCTCTATGGAGTGGTGGGTGTCAACGGACATGTGTTGACATCCGATACTATCCGGTAAAAACAGACAGCTGGGGATTCGTTCCCCATCCATCTAGTGGACTGGATGACCATCCGATATAAATGGACAAAAGGTCCATTTACATCTGACCGACCAAAGAGGAGAGCGGGCTGAGTCTGTGTCCGCTCTGCATAAGCAGACAAGCCATCCGCCTGTTCAGTGGGGATCAGTGAACAGATTTCTCGCTGAGCTGACGGAATCCACCTTATGTAAACGGGGCCTAATGCTGCCTACAGCCTGAGTCTCATCCAGTACTGGAAGCTTTATGTACAGTACAGGGAAGAACTTTTCTATTCAACCAAACCAGTTTTACTGGGCTATTTAAGGTCAGAGTCAGAAGATAAATACATTGAGATGAGATGATGCTTCCTCAGTACAGTTGTAAACTGGCTTTTATGAAGGTCCTAATAACTGGCAGTAAGAAACATAGTATAATTTTAATGTGGCCCATTCTAAAAGCAGAGGCTATCTCTGTAAACTGTAACCTCAAGGGAAATTAAGGAGAAACATCAGAAATGTGCTCTATTGCTGGATGTTATACAGGAAATGAAACGTACTTTGCTGATTTCCACATTCAAAATGCTCTGGGCATGTTCTGTCTGCTAATTCCTGAGCCAACTTTAACCCACGAAGGGTTATAAAATATCCACAGTAAAAGATAACTATGCATATAATGGCCTTGTTAATACTCATAACTCAAAAAAAGCCCTCTGTAACAATAGATCTGTCTTCTTGGAGAGATCCAGAACATCTAGATCAAAGGTCAGCCATAAGTCTCTCTCTCTGGCACAATGGCCCTACCAAAATCATAAGATAAAATAAATAATACATTGATTCTTCATTCCTCTGGGACACCTTTAACTTTCTACATATTTTCTTACCTTTTAGGACATTACATGATTATGGTTAGATGCCAGAGAGTTCAACCAACTATGTATATAACTTCCACCCTGTATCAGGAGATGCAATTAATTCCCTGAAAGGAAAATTACACCTATCAAACAAGTTAATAGTACCTATCCATCTCAAGGGTGTACTCCACCCACGATCCCGTTCTCGTACCCCAGGCGACATGTGAGCAATGCACTCTGTGATCACTGCTTCCTTGGGACTCAGTTGATCACAGAGCAGGGTAAAGGGTCAATCACAGCGAGCCCTTTACCACGTGATCAGCTGTCAGGCAATGACAGCCGATCATGGAAGTATACAGAAGCCGGTTACCGCCTTTTTTTTTTTTTTCCTTCATGCTGTCAGCGTAAAGAAAAGAAAGCTATTTACCTGGCTTATGTTAGAGGGACATCGGTCCCCTAAGTGCCCACCAGTGCCATCTATCAAGTGCCATCTATCAATACCTATCAGTGTAACCTATTAGGGACCATCAATTAAGGAGAAAAATTACCTGTTTGCAAAATTTTTTAACAAAATATGAAAATTGTTTTGTTTTTCAAAATTGTCAGTCATTTTAGGTGTGAGAGCGCTGAAAACTGAAAATTGGTCTGGGCAGGAAGGGGGTTTAAGTGCCCAGTTAAGCAAGTGGTTAAAGACAGACCCACTTTCATAGAATTGTTTATGGACATATGTTTGTCACCCTTACTGACACCTACTAGTAATACCCATCTCTTAAAAGTGTGTGTGTGTATCTATATATATATATATATATATGAAGAATATTGTACAATCTCAAAAGTTAATTAATTCTAGACACACTATCAACATTTGTGATTACATTCTGTAAGCATATTCTGGGTGTATTGCTAGCCTGTCTATTATTCTAGTTCTCACGTTCAGTATCATCTTTTCTATGCTGCCACATAGGAGACTGTTCAGCTAAAAAGCAAATGTTAAAGAATCACTCTAAGTTAAGCCACAGTAAAGCACAAAGTAGGGCCAATATTAAGGGGGGGGGGGTCTTTACAAGACCCTTTACATTCTCTACTGGCAGTAGAGCCAGGTTTTCACCTGAGCAACTGCAGGTATCTAGGGACTACAACTTTTTTAGTGTTTGCACAGGAGGGAAGTAAAAAGCAGGAAAAATAAGAAACAACTGAAATAAAGACAAATCTATTGCAACTAAAACATTTACATGTTAAAAACATAGTTACATAATTTCCTGACATTTCTGAAGATTTCGTAGTTTCCTGACATGATATTGCGATAGATGAAATAAACAAAATATGAAATGGTACCCTTTTATCATTAAAAAGCCAAACTTGTAGACCCTTCAGCTGTCTTTGTGCCATGTTTCGTGTGTGTCTGCACCATAGAACCAGTTACCTCCAGGCATACCTGCTCTTAGGTGCCAGTTCACACCTACCTGCATACTGAATCACACAGGAACGTGGTCTGTGATTATCAGAATGGGCTGAAATCGCACCATAAGTTGTGCAGTACCATGTGATCCGAAGCAGGCAAACGCAATATGCTTGCGGTGTTTTTAGGAGTACATTGGCACCCGCAGCAGCTCGCTCACCCAGTGTGCTTTGCACACGGTGCAGGACAGGAAACGCACATGAAACACGGGTTTTCCAAACTGCGTTCTGGTGTGAATGTGTCCTTAATCGATTTACTGCTGTTTGTGTCCCAGGATGGATGCTTTGGTAATTTAGAGCTAGGAATCATGCTGTGCAGAGGGGCCTTGATGAGGCAATTAGGCTTCCCAATAGATTTGTAAATGATTTAATAAATTAAAGCGGAGTTCCAGTCTTTATTGTGTTGCAGCTACAAAAAGTGTTTATGCTGACTTTTAATAAACACACACTCACCTGTCCCACGGTCCAGCAATGTGGCCGCCCAAACCCTCGGTTCTCTCCCTCTCCTCACCCTGGCACCGAAATTACAACTGTGGCTTTACAGCTGGGTGTGCACTGCTCAAGCCTCCTGAATGGCAGGGTAATCTTCTGGGACCTGTGATGTGTTCCAGAAGACTGCAGGGAGGGAGGGGGAGAGGAGAACTTCTGCTCCTATTGCCTTAGGCGCTCCGAGTGGAAGTGGGAGCGGGTACCTGTCCAAACTAGGTACCTGATCCTCCAAAAAAAAATGACATGCCAAATGTGGCATAGCAGGGGAGGAGTGCTTAAAGCGGAACTTCCCCTTTTGGGTGGAGCTTCGCTTTAAATATCATACCACCACACTACCAGCGTGTTGAAAAGAACAAATATAAATTAACCAAAAACCTAAACTGAACTTGACAGGTTGCAGCATTAATGTGTTCTCGCACCAAGTAACTAGAAATAAAATAATAAAAAAATGCCACGCAGCACTTATATATAGATACACAGTCCTCACAATTTCTACTCGCCTGCGTGCATTTAGCGAGTGGAAATTTGCTGAGGGGCGCTGAGAGCAGATAAGCACTCAGCACTCCAGGAGCACGAATGACAGGAGTGACACTGCCATCACTCCTATCATTCCGAACAGTGCAGGCTGCGATGGCTGCTGGAGGGAGGATTTTACTCCCCCCTCCCTCTAGCTTCGGGACTGTCAATTTTAGACTCTGGCTGCTTGTTGTGTGGGCAGGATGGGGATGCAGAAATCTTCTGAGATCCCCCCCCTGGCTGAACCACCCTCCCACCTGCCTGAACCACCTGCTGTCCGGCCACCCGCCTGTCTGCACTCCTGGAAGAGAAGAGCGATGAGGTTACCAGGAGCGTGTGTGCGGATGTAAGCTCAGCTGACTGTGCTTGCTTCATTGCTCCTGCTCCTTGTCCAGGACCATAGCCCTAGGGGAATGGGACTGGAACAGACTGGAATTGAGGAAGGGGTTAACATTGCCATGTCCACCACTGCAGGTGGGGGTCAGGGGGGGGTGAAAGTTAACCCCCCCTCCCCTCAACATGCATTGGTCTTAATGCCAGTGAATGTTAACCCCTAATCCCCCACCTACCATGATGCCTTGCAGCTGCAGGCATCATTCCGATATTTTTTTTTTAGCCGCCGATTCCCTTCACCAAAAAAACAATCATAGGGACTGTTCAACCGCCTGATCGTTCTTACAAGCGACGAGAGGGGACGTTGAAGAAACAGGTCTTGTACCGCTCCAAACAGACCCTGTAACTGGTCTGGGGACAGGCGCAGGTCGGAAGGAAAAGATCTTGCCGGGGGACAAGAGCGAAACTTAATCTTGTAGCGAGCCGAATGACTTAGTGGACCCACTTGTCTGGTACCAGGGAAGTCCACGGATCCCCCCACCCCCGATACGGATGAGGGTGCACCTTCATGAAGAAGGAGCCTTGTCCGCAGGTCTGGAGAAGCCCGCTCTTGGCTTGCCAGACCAGGTTCATTTGGATCCCCCAAAGGAGGTCCTGAAAGGCTTCGAGCCCTTGTCAGTCGCCTCTGAGGGACGAAAAAATGTATTTTGAGCCGAGAAGGAAGGTCTATGTCTATGACAAGGTTCCTTGCCCTTAGTAGCCTGTGGAAGAAAGGTACTCTTCCCCCCCCCCCCGTGAGACCTTTAATGATGTCATCCAGGGTAGTTCCAAACAGACGATCTACTTGAAATGGAAGATCAGTCGAGGCCTTTTTAGAAGTCTGATCCACAGACCAGCATTTAAGTAAAAAGAGTCCAAACGGCCACTGCAGGCCATCAGAGGAGCCGCATCCAAAGAGGCATCAGAGATAAACTGCAGCCCCTTGACCAGCTGGTCCGCCAGCTCAGCAAAGGCAGGGTAAAGCTGTTCTCCCTCCAGGTCACGGCGTAGGAGCTTAGCTTCCTCGGTCAGAGTTTGCGACACCAGGGCAATAGTAAATACCGACCTCATCGCCAAACCAGCTAAGGTATACATAGTGAGGGCCACAGCCTCCACCTTCCCGTCAGCCGGGTCCTTAAAGGCCGGGGACTCTTCAACCGGAATCATGGTTGCCTTGTTCAATCTGGAAACTGGAGGGTCCACCACTGGTGGGATAGGGGTAATGCCTAGTAAAGCGTTTAGGAACCCCACAGGACGCTGTTCATCTCCACACTTTGGCGAAAATTCTGTCAAAATAAGCAGGGAAAGGGAATACCTTTGTTACTCTGGATGGGTTGTGAGTGCCAAAGTGTACCTGTGCTTCCATCGCAGCTTCAACTGCGTCTTCCATCTTCAGGGTCTCACGCACAGATACAATCATTGCATCCACTAGCGCCTTTTCATGCGCGGTCACAGAGGTGGAGGAATCATCCTCACGATCCCAGTAACTAGATCTTTACTCCTGACTAGGCAGAAAAAAACTGTGTGTGCATGTGTGACTATAGCAGGGAGAGGGAGTGTGTATATATAGCTCCTGAGATTTGCCCATGGGTATAGCCAGATGTTTTTTCAACGTAATGTCCTACTCCTATGGGGGGGGGGGGGGGAGTATAACCCAATGGTCAAGAAGGACAGGAGCTGTGTCTGTCAATAAACGAAAGAGAAAAATTATGATTTTTACATGTAGGAGCAGAGTGCCAGAGATGGTCTGGTGTGGTAGTAGTTTCATAAAAAAAAAATCAACATACGTCATACCTCCCTGCTCTGTGCAGTGGAAATAGAATGCATGAAGGTTAAAAAAAAAAAAAAATCATCAGCCTTTACAACTATTTTAAAGTGTTACTTTATCCAGGACCCTGCATTCACTATAACTGGTCTCCCACAGAACATGGAAATGCATTTATTTTAGCAAATATAAAACTACTAAATAACTTTTCGCATTAGCAGTATATAGCAGTCTTGTGATTTCTATCTGTTCCTGGTGAAGCTTGTAGGAGTTTTCACAAAGCACTGAGCTTTCCTTTGAGGCTACAGGGCTCAAGATCCTCTGTCTGGACATGTCTGGGCAGTGCTGATTGGGCCCTGTACTGATCACATGCACTCTCCCAAGGAAAAAAAAAAACAAAACTTTCTAGCAATAAAAAAACACCAAACTGGGCATGTGCAGCCTAAATCTAAAGGCGCTGTCTTATCCGGACATATTTTGGAATCAGTGGAAGAGGAGGATCTGTGCATACAGGATCAAACAGCCTTTTTGCACAAGGCAGCAATAAGTATAACAAGCAAGCTTTACTGCATATACAGACTGATTTTATTGTTGTGGGTTTAGGAACACTTTAAGCTAACTTTCTGATGTCTGCCCAACAGCCATTGTTCAATACAGTCAAATGGAGTGTAAATTGCAAAGGGGTATAGTTATAAAGCAGGGAATGTGACATTCACCAAACTTCCTGGTTTAGGTGTTTTAAAAGTAAACTGATTTACCTACAGGAAATGTGTACATTCACATAACAAAAAAATGTAAAATGCAATGAAAGAAGGAACCCAATCCAAACTTAACATTTTTATTTTCCACAGAAAAAGCATTGCAGCCTCAGTCATGAAAACACAACAAATTAGACTTCATTGCCACACTTTGCTAGTACACAGTTTGGTATGAGAAATGCCCTAATCTGAATGAATTTAAATGAAATCTACCATTACTTTCTTTTTTCCCCCCATTAGATATGAATTTTCACATTTTGGGATAACTGGAATATTTCTTCTTTAATTACAAGAATACTTATACAAGCTGCTAGTGCAATATTTTACATAAGAATCTGTGAAATAACCAAATGTTTGTCAGAGACCATGATGATTAAGCATAACACAGATGACATAATGAAACAGTGGCTTTCTGATGATCAGGAGAGAACTATTTGTTGATATCCATCTTGGGATTTTCATAAGTTATAATATAAAATAGCACAGGGAAGATTTCTTAAAACTGGAGAGTGTAGAATTTGGTGCAGTTCTTTATAGAAACCAATTGGCCGCTCTTCCCCGATCGTCGGGGATCGAGTGAGGAAATCCGCCGCTTGTGTAAACAAAGCGGGCAGATCTCCTATGTGACAGGCAGGGACATATTACAGGATTCAGCATAGCTGAACCTGCGATCTGTGCCTGTGTCACACAATCCCCTCCCCCCCACACCAATAAAGTTAACCCTTTCCCTGCCAGAGTGTCATTATTACAGTAACAGTGCATATTTATAGCAGTAATGTATGTAGTATGTAGTAGCAATTATGTAGTAATGTCACTGGTACCCCCCAAAAGTGTCAAAAATGTCAGTTAGGGGTCCGATCTGTCAGCCGCAATGTCGCAGTCCAGCAAAAAAAAAATCGCAGATCGCCGCCATTACTAAAAAAAATTATTATTAAAAAAATAAAAAAAAACAATAAAAATGACATAAATCTTTCCGGTAGTTAGTAGCTGCGATAACTTTTGCGCAAATCAATCAAAATACGCTTATTGCTTTTTTTACCAAACATATGTAGCAGAAAACAAATTGGTCTAAAATGTTAAATTTTGATTTTTACATTTTTTTGGAGGGAATTTCATATAAAAAAAATGTGAAAAATATTGTTATTTTTTCAAAATAGTCGCTCTTTTTTTGTTTATAGCGCAAAAAGTAAAAATACCACCAAAAGAAAGCTCTATTTGAGGGGAAAAATGTGGGTACAGCTTCGCACGACCGCGCAATTGTCCGTTAAAGTAACGCAGTGCTGAATTGCAAAATATAGCCTGGTCAGGAATGGGGTAAAATCTTCCGGGCCTTAAAGCAGTTAAAAATACACTCATTGAGAATTTTTTTGTCAAAGACATGTAGCTAAATACATTTTGGCCTAAATATATGACAAAAATTGAATATATTGGATATTTTTTAACTGTCAAAGTAGAAATTTCGCAAAATTTTCGCTCTTTTTTTTATTAATATTGCAAAAAATGAAAAGCGCAGAGGTGATCAAATACCACCAAAAGAAAGCTCTGTTTGTGGGAAAAAAAGGACGTAAATTTCGTTTGGGTATGGCGTTGCATGACTGCGCAAGTGTCAGTTAAAATCGCACAGTGCCAAGTTGCAAAAAGTGGCCTGGACATAAAGCAGGAAAATCCTCCGGTGGTAAAGTGGTTAATTGAAGAAGCTGATTAGTTACCATGCACAGCTGCACCTGATTGGAAGTGCTCCAGTTTTACTAAATCTCCTCCATAATGTCTAGGCCTTAAGATTACCTGTCAGTCCAGTACAGAGGCTTATAATTTTCATGTCCACTTTTTTACTTTTTCATACTAAAAAAGTAGTTGTAAACTGTGACTTGTAAACTTGTACAGGATCCAATATTACACAGCCTGACAGCTACAACAAGTTGCACTGGCATTTCATACTCCCTGTTCACACTAGCCAGTTACGGTAAAGCATGCATGTTTAAAGTAGTGTATACATGTGATGCGTTAGGAAACCCATTCAAATTGAATGGGCTGTCAACACACCACAAAGCACCTAAAACCCGACATGAACCATTATTTGTTTTAATACAGTGCACCACAATTTAATTGTGTTATGGTGCATTGCCTGGGTTTTCAGGGCATATCTCAAAATGAATTGAAATGCATGCATTGCGGTAAAATGCTTATTTTTATAATGGGTTATCGCAACGTTTGTGAACAGGGCCTAAGCAGTGTGTAATATATGGAGAAAGGCACAAAGTCCCACAAATACAAGAGAGCACAGTTGAGAAGTTATAAGTAAGAAGAACTTGAGGATGCTTATATTCAAATATGCAAAGGAAAGTGTAATATGTAAATTATTATGTAACATCCTTCATTACATCAGCTGCTTTGAAATCTCAACCCCACTAATAGCCCGTACACACGATCCGAAAATTGGACGAAAGATTGTCCGTTTTTTTTTGCATGCTAGTCGCATATCGAAAATGGAGGTCACTAAAGTTACGAAAATTCTTGTACAACAGAATCAGAAGTGATGTAAAGTGTTGTAGTGTATTTGTATTGTATTTTTGGACGGCAATTGTCCTGATTAACCTAAAACCGTACAATCTGGTATCATACAAGAAACATTTTCGTGCTTGTCCGATCGGATAATATCAGATGAACTGTCGCTCTCGAAAGCTCTGTACCAACGATCCGATTATCGCAAGATCGCTTCAAAATCGCTAATTTTGATCGCGTGTAAGGGCAATAAGACCTCGTTCACATGGGCAAGCTAAAAAATATGCCTGTGCGAGGGCCCACATAGGTGCATAAAGAAAGGAAACCCGCGCTATGGAGATGTAAGGAAATGAAAGGGCTGCAGCCTCCCTAAAATATAGCAATGCTATATCTGATTATTAAGTGTATAAAGGGATAGGGAATTGGCGCTGCCCAAGGGGATAATGGTGTAAATCTAGTAGATATCAGAAATAAATATTGTGTATACTCTTGGATATATATATCTCAAATCCTCAAGTTATTCATAACCATAATACATATAAATATAAAGTGGCTGGTGATATAAAAGTGATATAGTGCTGTGCAATAAATAAAATCTGAAATCAATAAAATTTACAATATATATATATATATAAAAACACATAGAATAATTCCTTTGGGTGACACGGTGAAAAATGCATAAATGAAAATAAATGTAAAATATAGATATAAATATGTGACAGAGTCTAAATATATTATAAATAGATTTAAATGCTGTGATAATTATGCAAGTGGTCTGTGCATATAAGCAGTAAAGTGCAAGGTGATTACAGTTTCCTGCTGTGGCTTCCAGTACAATTTACCCTGCCTAACACCCCTGTGTGGAGTTGGGCACTCTGGTGAGTGCAATCTATTTCACCATCCACTTTGAGCACCTATCCTAGTGCACGAAGATTGAATGCCAGCACCACTAGATAATCAAGCACTCCATTATATTAACTGTATTTACTATGCCGCATCTTTTATACATTTAAACCAATCCGAGATGCACTTTGATTAAGGAGTGGAGTGCACTGATTTATCTGCACTGATTCTTTCGGTTTGCTTTGAGATTCCTGGGAATATATTTCCCATACACTTACCAATGGGCACTTTAGTAGGAGTATATATTTGCCAGTTATAGACCACGCACGTATTTGGAATCACCAATCACCTTGCACTTTATTGCTTATATGCACAGACCACTTGCATAATTATCACAGCATTTAAATCTATTTATAATATATTTAGACTCTGTCACATATTTATTTATATCTATACTTATATTTACATTTATTTTCATTTATGCATTTTTCACTGTGTCACCCAAAGGAATTATTCTATGTGCTTTTATATATATTGTAAATTTTATTGATTTCAGATTTTATTTATTGCACAGCACTATATCACTTTTATATCACCAGTCACTTTATATTTATATGTATTATGGTTATGAATAATTTGAGGATTTGAGATATTATATATATATATATATATATATATATATATATATATATATATATATATATATATATATATATATAAATCCAAGAGTATACACAATATTTATTTCTGATATCTACTAGATTGCAGCGCCAATTCTCTATCCATTTATACACTTAATAACCACACAGGTGCATAGCCCCTGCTGAGAAATTGGGAGCAGCTGCTACGTCTTAACTGATGTGGATGGGACTACCTGCACTGTGATGCACGGAACATCTTTGCATCCCTGTGCGGGCAAGCACTATAGCAAACCTGTGTAAAAGGAGTGTACCTGCTACTTGCACATTTCTGGTCTCTAAACTCTGATGCATGCTGTGAAGTTGGGAAATTTTGACATTCCATGGTGTTGATTTCTTCAATCTAAAAACAATGCAGTACAGAACAGAGATGGCCATCAAGTAAGTAGCAGGGACACTGTGAGAAGAGCACAGACGACATGGCAGCAAACTAATAAAGGAAGACACACTTCTTCATATTTAATGGTCAGGAGTTCTTCCTTAATCACATGGCTTTCTGGTTTCTAGACAGATCTTATCTGCTATAAAATTCTTCTGCAGAGAAAGGTCATTAAACACCTTAGTATTAAACCCTTTATATAAAGGATGGTCTCATTCTGGTGGTCTCAGACTTGTGTACAACAGAGATTGTTGGAAAATGTTTCCTGCCAGCACTAAAGAAGTAAAGGTGAAAATCAAAATGCACCTGCAAAATGCAAAATGTAATTTGTTCAACAAATTTGAAACAATAAGTAATAAAACCGTCACTTTTTGTCTACATTCTACACTGTGAAAAACAAGTGATCAAAAATTAAAATCCAAAAGAAACAAATTATATTTTTAAGTGAATTTGCACTCACTAAGATTACAGTCTGAAATCTACGGGAGAAAGTTGCTGGTGTTTATTTGTAAATATATGCAAGTAGAACTTTTTCAACCGTTGTTTAGACAAAATCTTTCTTATGTTACAGGGACTTTGAGGTGCTATGAAAAACAGAGCGCCACGACTAAAATGGCTTATTGTATTTTCTAGCAAGTCAAATAGCTGTTTCCTGTAGAGTCTATTAGCATTTATATATACAATTTATACAGACAACATTCATGCCATCTGCAGGCTAGAATTGGTACTGCATTTTAAATGGATTAAACTAAACTAAGGAAACCAAACTGGTGTCAAACTAAACACAATTTTATACATCTTTTCAAAGAAAGTTTACATTTAATGTTACATTACATCATCTTTAAAATCACATTATAATGATATAACGCTTTCGTGGAGAAAAAAAAAAAACTTAAAAAAAAAAAAAAAACTTTTTATGTGAATTCAATTTCATTTTTTTTGTTTTACAAAAAAAAAAAAAAAAAAATGAAAGCCCATTTCTGTCTGTAGGGGCATATATTTCTGTCTGTTTTGCTCGGAATGTTCCTATTACACATAAAGATACCATCACAAAAGCCATTGGGGTCGTAGTTCATTAGTATTTATGTTATTGTGTCATTTATACCAATTTTCAGCAAATTTTAGTATATAATGCAAAAAAAAAAAAGTTTTATAAATGTCTGTTTTATAAATGTGCCTTGCGAGGTGGTCCCTGCTTTCTAATAGACTTTCTAGTGGTATATAGACAAATACAGCTTTAAAAATTGTGTCATGTTTAAACAAATAAACTTAAAGAAGAACTCCAGGAATTAAGTCACTATTTAAAACCTGCTGGCTTACAATGGGTTAAATTAAACAGCGCTCTAACGGCAAAGACACGGCTGCTGTGTGACTGCCTGTCCTTACCCTACACTGTCCATTCACAGAAATCTTCATATTTTGGCAAGAGGAAAGGAGAGACAGGCAGAGTGGTTGCACTTAACTGCAGCTGCAGTATCTGAGACCTAAAGGTTCAATGTCAGAGCACCAAAGTATAGCTGAAGACAGCTTACTGTTCAGGAAAATTTTAAATAAAAGGTAAGTGGTAAGCCATCACATTTTAAATAGTGACCTAATTTCTGGTGTTCTTCTTCAAGACTGACCACTTAAAGGTGGCATTAAAGCCTCAACATCAAAAGACTAGATTAATAGGCTTAGAGAATATGCGCAAGAACCAAGTGCTAAATCCATAGTGTATTACATGCAGTAACCAGTCAGGACCTACCTTATACTGGTCTAGCTTAAAGTGATTGTAAAGTCTCATTTTTTTCTTCTATTAAAATAACAAACATGTTATACTTACCTGCTCCATACAGTTGGTTTTGCACAGAGTGGCCCGGATCCTCCTCTTCTCGGGTCCCTGGCCCCTCCCTCCTGTTGAGTACCCCCACAGCAAGCAGCTTGCTATCGGGGCATTCAAGCCGAGCTGTAGTATCCATTCAGACACGGAGCTGCCGTTCAGCCCGGCCCCCTCTCTCCTGATTGGCTGAGTTTAATTGACAGAGAGCCAATGGCGCCGCTGCTGTGTCTCAGCCAATCAGGAGAGAGAGTCCCGGATGGCTGAAGCACTCGCGGGCTTCGCTGGATAGAGAGGGGGCTCAGGGGGGGGTTGCTGCACACAGAAGGCTTTTTATCTTAATGCATTAAGATAAAACATCCTTCTGACTTTACAACCCCTTTAAAATTAATTTAGAAAAATTGCTGCAATGAATTACTAAAATCAACACTGTGTTCCTTGCACTATTTATTAAGACCAGACACATCATTATAACCCTTTACCGCTGTGGTCATTTCACATGCAGGCCAGACAAACAGTACACAATGCTGACTTCAAGGCCACAGTAGTAAGTATGGTCAGAAATGTTTATGACCTAATGTAATATAACTGTCTATAGAAAACATATTTTTAGGCGCCCTAGTGAAGGGACACAATTACATTCACCCATCCAGCTATACCAGCCATGTATCTACCACAAAGAGGCTCTGGAGCCAAATCAACATAGCAGCTTTAGGAATTCTGAGTGGTTCTTTGGACAGGGGCATCTACAGAGCAGTCTAGTTATGACTCACCTGCTGCTAACCCTGTACTGCTCCTCCAGGGTGTGACTTTACCAACCTTTCAAAAGTATCAAGACATAAACAATGCCACTAACATCAATTCACATATGCTTTGTTGTTGAACATTTGGTATACCAGAAAAAAATGGGAAAATGGGAAGAATGCTCCAGCATTCTTCAAACAGTTCCTAACCAGTCCTGTGCCCACATCTGGTTTTGTGGAGTGGAAAGATTATGTAGCTGAAGTCACGATAAATGGAAATTAAACATGTCATTGGAGACAGTTTCCTCAAGGCTCAGGGTGTAAGGAGTGTAAGGAGTGTATTGCTCTTCTAGCATCTTCTTCCACACTTTAACTGGGGACAAAAAAAATTTAAAAAATTACATTACATTCTCTTCACTAGTCTACAAATATTTCAGATAATAAATACTCCGTGTACGATTACACCCAAACACCTGTGGAAAGCTGCAGCCACCATTAAAGAGGTTGAAAACCTCAAGGAAAAAAAAAAAAAACATGTAAGACAAAGGCATAATGAGATAGTATGCATCGCATACTAGCTTACTATGACATACTTACCTTCGAACGATGCCCTCCAGCGGAGCCCACACACCGCTGATATGGTTGAGATTTTTCCCAGGTGTTTCTCCTGGGCTGGCAGGCTCCGGCGCTGGTATTGGCCAGAGCCGCAAAGACCTCACTCCCGCACATGCGCGTGGAAACCATAGTTCACGGCACGGGCTCTGAAGGTCCGGCACGGTAAGCCGGACCTTCAAAGCACATACGCCGATGATGTCATCAGCTCCAAGCACTCTGAATATCACCTACACTGTGCAAGCTTACGAGATATTCACAGTACCTACAGGTTAGTCTTATTATAGGCTTACCTGTAGGTACAAGTAAAAACAAAGGACTTTACTTCCACTTTAACCTGCTATTGCTTTGCACAGGTTGTGCGGCCACAACTATTCGCATCCATCTGTGAATCCAGCCACAGGAAATCGCTGAATTCCTGCCACTAAAATATTGCCAGAATAAGGTCTAAGGGTCATCTTTATAGCAGAGAGACAATAAGACTGTCCAATTAGAGCTGTACACCAACACCATACTGCACCTGCATTATGCGACTTACTTATAAAGTGAAAGCTAGGGTGTAGAGCTTTCAGTGTTCCACAAAGTTCTGTCTGTCTAATTCTGCAGAGATCATTCCATAACTAGAAGAGAGGCTGGTCACATGACTAGGATCTACCGCAACTTTTTTTTTTTTTTATGTGAACAGTGTGCCACTAACAGCTCTTGATGCAAGCAAATCACAGTGCACATTTTTAAAGCACATTATGCTCTATAAATGTGTAATGTTAGAAGGCAATATAGCAAGAAACTTCTTCAATTGATTTGAACTCAATTTTGAATTTGAGTTTAACAGTATAATCAATAAACTACTATAACAACATACTAGTCTACCAAAACTGCTCATTACTCAGAAGGCTCGGGCTAATACAGATAGTTAGTAATACTCACTGTAGTTTGGCTCTTCTGCCTCATCTGCTGTGGGCTCTGCATTCACTTCCACATGTTTGTGCTGACTGTTTTGTAAGACACTTTCCACCTTCTCTCCATCTTCAGTATCTTCCCTCTGCTGCTCTTGTAATGAGCAAACCATGTCATTATATGCTTGTCTAGCTTGCATTGTAAGTTCATTTAATTTGTGGAAGTGATCCTATGGGAAGAGAAATTGAACCAGAAATATATAAGGAGAATACCAAATAATATCAAAGCTTAGAAATATGAAACTATGAAAGTCATTCCACAATGATTCACACAGACACAAGAAATAGGGGAGAATATTTGTCATTTTTGTATTTTGACGCTCCAATTGTAAACTGCAACACATTAACCCTCTCATGCGGAGGTCATGAAAGTCTAGCTGTCCAGACTAAATTTAGCAGCATGCTTATGCATTGGTTAACTTGACTATTATCCTATGATTTATCTGCATACCTAAATAGAATTGACATTGCTCATTTTATATACAGGGCTTTAGTTTAGTACTCTTTTCATCAGAGCCGGTACAAGGGGGGCGGGGGGGGGGCGGATGCCCTGGGCAGTACAATTTATTAGAGGGAGGGGGGCGCAGTGAAGTGTACTTCTAAAAACTGTCTGGACTACTGTGTGTGTGATTGATACAGCTAGTAGCTGTAGCTGCAACTCCTGCAACGAAGTGCTGAGTGCGCTCCTGCACTCGGCACAAGCCTAGAGCAGCCCTGCCTGTCATTTCGGATAGAGCCGACACTTCCCCCTCCCTCACAGACAGGAGAGAGAGCTGCTTCTGCTCCTCCTCCTCCCACCCTCTCCTCCTGTGCTTGCACACCAGCAACAACCAGAAGTGGAAAGATGGAGCCTGATCCATCCCATCCATCCACTCCATCCCTTTTCTCTTCTGCTTTCCAGTGAGTACTCTGATGTAAGGGGACCCCTTCCTTCCTCCATCTCTCTCCTTTTCTCTCTCTCTATTCCTTTATTCATTCCTCCCTCCCTCTCTCTATATTTCTATCTGGCTGAGGGAAGGAGATTATTTACCAGTTATATTTAATTTCTGTAATATGTAGCATGAGGGGGTTAATGTATTGCTGCTGGTCACTGATACATCAGTAACACTGACACTAGTGCCACTAATGCAGCACAAAGGGGTTAATTAACTGCCACTATTCACTAATGTATCAGTGACCAGCGCAATACATTAACCCTCTCATGCTGCATATTACAAATTGAGTCAAACACCAGTGATAAACACAAAATCCCAATGTGCTAATAAAGGTTCTTTGGTAACACCCGCCCATCTGCCACCTTCAATTGAGTGATCCTGTGACAGTCACCTCCACCATAGATAAAGTGCTGGCTTACCAGATTGCACGGACTTCAAGAAGCGCGGTGACATCAGCACATCACTCCGTCAGCTGACGTCACCGCACTTCTCGAATTCCGGAAGGACAGGAAGCTGCGATTAGCCAGCTGGCTTGTTTTGATCCTAATGCGATTACATGTTCTTCTTGCTGTAAGTGCAATATTGTATATCTTGAATAAAAATTTTAAATATTTTTACACTACGGCGAGCAAGACTTTTGTATTTTGGGGACCATCTGTGATATATGTTTCCTGGGCGGTGGGTCCACTTGCCATAAGATGTTCCTGGGACAGCTAACCACTTCTATACCTGGCCTATATTGGCACTCCTCTCCTAAATGTAAAAATCATAATTTTTGTTTGCTAGAAAATTACTCAGAACCCCCAAACATTATATATATATATATATATATATATATATATATATATATATATATATAATTTTATAACATTTTATAAAGTTTGCCATCTTCGCCCTGGCCACCATGTGACCTTGTCCCAGCACTGCTTTTCATTATTTTAATGGAAAAATTTGATTTTTTGACTTACTGTAAACTCCATTTCTCTGATGTTCATTGACAGACATAGCTCCTCATCTTCTTGATGAAGTGGGTTATACTGCCCCCTACCGCAGTAGGATACTAGGCAGAAAAGAACTTGACCACCCCTATGGGGCAGTCCCAGGGGGTATACTCCCATTTTCTGCTAAAAGGTACTCAGTTTTGGTACAAGCAGTGTCAGAAGAAAAAACCCAACTCCATATAGGGTAGGGTGCTGTGTCCATCAATGAACATCAAAAAAATTGATTTTCCGTTAAGTCAAAAATCCAATTTTCTCTTTCGTTCATTGACGGACACGACTCCTCATCTTCTTGACTACGTGGGACGTCCCAAAGCAGTGTCAAACATGAGGGGTGGGAACAGCAAGAAAAAAAATACTTCCCAAGGCAAAACATTGCCAACCAGGTAACATGGAGCTCAACCATAAAACTGGAGCTCACGTGAAAAATTAAAACACCCTCAAAGAGGACCAAGTCCTCTTAACAGCAGTCTGCAAAATTTTGCGGCCAAAGGAAGCATCCGCAGATGCCAACACATCCACCTTAGAAAACTTTGTGCACAAACGACCAGTAGCCGCCTTGCAAACCTTCATCACGGACGCCTGATGATGGAAGGCCCTGACAGGTAAAGAAGGAACCTGGCCCTTAATGGAATAAGCCCGAATCACTGTCTGTCTGATCCATCTGGAAATGATCGCAGCAGAAGCAACCAACCCTTTGCGAGGTCCATCCATGAGGACAAATAGTCAGTCTGATTTTTTGAAAAGACTCCGTAGCTGCCAGGTACACCCTGACTGACCAAACCACATTGAGGGAATGCAAGGCAATTTCCTTAGGATGCTGGGAATGCAAGGCAATTTCCTTAGGATGCTGAGGCCTGGGACACTGGCAACACAATGTCTTCATTCAAATGAAAAACAGAGACCACCTTTTGAAGAAACGATGAACATGGACGAAGAACCACCTTATCCCTGTGAACCACCAGGTAAGGTGAATGACAAGACAGCGCCGCCAGCTTCGACACCCTGCGCACAGAAGTAATAGCCACCAAAATGTCCACCTTCTGGGATAACGCAAGCAGGGGCACCTCCCGAATATTTTCAAAAGGAGGCTTCTGGAGAACTGGCAACACCAAATGGAGATCCCACGGCGGCAATGGAGACCACACTGGAGGAGCCAAGTGTTGAACTCCCTGGATAAAAAGGTACACACCAAGGAATGTGTGGCCAATGGACAATGAAAGAGAACCGCCAAGGCCGAAACCTGGCCCTTGGAGGAAAACCAAGATCCGATCCACCGAAAAGGAGCGAGGGCAAGTCCCAAGAGACTCACACCACGCAATGTATTTCTTCCAAGTGCGATGGTAAATGTTCCTAGAGGTAGATTTTCTAGCTGTTAAGAGCGTAGGAATCACTGATTTAGACAAACCTCTATCCTTCAGCACCTGGCTTTCAACAACAGCCAAGCCGTTAAAGCCAGCGACTGTAAAGCAGGATGGGAAATTGACCCTCGGCCAGCAGTTCATCCCTAAGAGGAAGTTTCCAAGGAGCATCGGCTACCAGCCGTACCAGACTGGCATACAAAGACTGGCGAGGCCAGTCTGGAGCCACTAGAATGACCGGAATCCCTTCTGCCTTGATCCTGCGCAGCAGTCTCGGCAGAAAACTGAGAGGAGGAAAGGCATAAATCAGATGATACTGACTCCAAGGAGCCACTAAGGCGTCTGTGGTGTCAGCTAGAGGATCCCGAGACCGTGCCACAAACCTCTGTACTTTCCTGTTGAGCCAAGGCGCCAACAGATCCACCTCCGGAATGCCCCACCGGAGATACAACTGATGAAACATCTGCGGATGAAGAGACCACTCCCCTTGGTCCAACGCCTGCCGACTGAGGTAATCCGCCTGCCAGTTTTCCACCCCAGGAATGTGTACAGTGGAGAGGGCTGGAACAAACAGTTCTGCCCAGCTTAGAATACTGGCTACTTCCCGAGCCACCAAGGCACTTCTTGTGCCCCCTTGGTGATTGACATAAGCCACGGCCGTGGCATTGTCCAATTGAATACATACTGGACACCCCTGAATCGTCAAATGATCCAGACAAAGTCTGATCGCTCACAGTTCCAGTACATTAATCGGTAGCCTGGATTTTTCCTGAGTCCAGACCACCTGAGCACACTCCGTGCTGAGGATGCCTCCCCACCCGGACAGGCTGGCATCTGTGGTGACGACTGTACATTACAGGGGAAGAAAAGATTTTCCCTGACAAATTGCCGGAGAATGAAGCCACCAAACCAGGGACCCTCTCGTACTCCAGCTCAACAGGATCTGATTGTCTAGAGACTAAGGATTCTTGTTCCATTTCACCAGGATCTCTTTTTGCAGAGATCTCGTGTTTAACTGAGCAAACGGAACCGCCTTGAAGGTAGATACCATCAGGCCCAGCACCCACATGCAAGTCCAAAGAGATGACTGTCTGCTGGATCGCAGAAGCTGAATTGCCTCCTGCAATTCCTGGAGTTTTTCCAGAGGAAGAAACACCTTGGCTGATGCAGAGTCCAGAGTCAGACCTAGACAGCCCAGAATGGTGGACAGAACCAGAGCAGACTTCTGAAGATTCAGAATCCAACCGAACTCCCGCAGAGTTCGCAGAGTAATCTCCGCGTTGTCCAGAAGAGCAGTCGGAGACTCTATTTGCAAAAGCAGATCGTCCAGGTACCCCAGTGCCGCGATCCCCCACTGACGCAACAATGCTAGCACTGGGGCCACTACTTTTGTGAAGACCAGAGGAGCAGAGGCAAGACCAATAGGTAAGGCAGCAAACTGATAATGCTCCTCACTCACGGCAAAGCGGAGGAAGCACTGGTGGCTGGCACATATTGGGATGTGAAGGTAGGCGTCCTTGATGTCGATGGAAGCAAGGAAATCCCCCCCCCCCATGAAGTGACGCCACTACCGTGCGAATAGACTCCATTGGGAACTTCTGTACCCGCACAAAGCAGTTTAGAGCCTTGACCAGCATTTCAGCCAGATAATACTCCGCAGGATCACTGCCGAGACAGACAGTCTAGAAATCAAGGGAGCTGCATCCAAAGAGGCGTCATAGACAAACTGTAATCCTTGTACCCCACAGCTTGCTCCCAACCCACGCCTCTGTGTGTGCATTCACACACAGAGCCGCGGCTCGGCCCTACGCCCTCCGTCTCCAGATTGTCTCCCTGGCAGTGATTTACCGCAGCGGGAGCCAACTGCTTTTCTTGCCATTGTGACTTTGGGAGATTTCCTTTCACTTCCGGTCCTTTAGGCTCAACAGGAAATGAGAGGAAAACTTTCCAATGTAAGGGAAGTTCAAATTTTCTGCTAATCTGCATTAAAATCAATGTGTTCACATGTATAATAAGCATTTTTTTTTCTATTTTTTACTTACACCAGTGCCCATGTGTTCACATGTATAATAAGCATTTTTTTTTTTTTACACCAGTGCCTACTGTGCTCAGGATTATTTGGGACTTGGGTGTTTTATTACAATTTATTAAACCTACCAACCCAAAGGCTCATTTACTACTGTCATTCAGTAAATAGTCAAACTAAAAAAAATTAAGTCTTTGTTCTTCTTCACGTGTGCACTGGGTGAGAGCGAACAAACCTATAAAGCATAACCAAAAAAAGGTTAGGTATGTGTAAAAATGATCTTTACGCAATGGTATTACAAAATGTTAATTTTCACATAGAGTAGAATCTGAGGACACCACATAGACTATACAAGTTTGTATGAAGCACATGTAATAATTTTCTGTAGATGCCTTTATGCACGCATGTTGTACGATCAGTTCTTTGGCTATATAATAGTTTGTCCACATTGGTACATGACAATGCTCTCTTCAATGGCTGCTATTACTCTAATAGACAAAAGGTTAAACATGCCTCACCTGGGCTCCATCATAGCTGAATATCCCGACCACACTAACAGGGACAGCTTTGTTCACACAACGGCCCAGAGCTTTGCGATTGAGTGCAAACACAAAAGGGACATTCTGTTCAATAGCACAGCTAATAATTGTCTGCAGAGTGTCATCCAATCCACCTGCACAAACAACATATATACAGACAGACACAATCAGCACTTTATAATGGCAACATTTCTAGACAAACACGCTCGTTACAAAGACCCCTACTAATGGTTTTTAGTCTCATAACTTTCACAGTATGATTACAATAACGCTGAACATTTTAGCTTACTAAATATATTTGTGTATTCAGTGAAAAAAAACTGTAGTTTCACAGTAGAACATTTTGAAGGTCAAATGCATCAAAAAGTATTTTTAAAGTTTTGGATGGATGTAGTCAGATTTAAAACTGAACTTTTTTCTTTGGGGGAGAGATTTCCACTCACTTAGGGGAGCTTTTTTCTCATTAACCAGTTCCCTTTCAGGCCTATAACAAAATGGCGGCTGAGCGGGACTTGTCAATCCGGGTGGACATCATATGACGTCATCCCGGATCATGCCTGGGACTGTGGCTTGGCGCAATCTATCACTGGATGTGTCCATCAGAAACAGCCAATGACCGATGAGTGTACAGACCCACTGCCGGTACCCTGTGATCTCTATGACTAATCACAGCAGATTACAGGACAATTGTAAACAATGGATGGCTTCATTCATCCCATCCATTGTGTACAATTGTTTTGCTAGTTGTGATTGGACACAGTGATTACAAGGTACAGACCAAGCCAATCACGGCCCATCTGTACCATGTGATTAGCTGTGACCAATCACAGCCCATCACACTTAATCCGTTTCATTCAGCATAAATGGTTGCTTATACCAGTGAAATCCACTGGTATAAAAAATCATAAGGTGTTAAAAAAAAAAAAAAATCCTGATCGCGTCCCCAGGGTAATACAGTGTTCTTATGGAAACACTGAATTGCTCTGGTCACAAAAAAAAAAAAAAAATGTGACCTGTGTAAAAAATAAATAAATAAATAAAAAAATGTAATAAAAAAAAAAAAAAAAAAAAAAAATGTCCCTGACCACTACAACACCCGTTCTATAATAAACACTGTACTGCACTGGCTGGTGACAGTATGTAAAAAAATAAATAAAATTACTCAACATGTCACCTACTAAATACCTTGGACTGTGTACTTCCCAAAAAGGGTTCATTTGGGGGATATTTTTAATGTTTTTGGGCCTTAAGAAATGAGAGTCAGTACATCAGGATTGATTGATTTTCATATATATATATATATATATATATATATATATATATATATATATATATATATGCAGTACAATTTGGCATCCCCACTGATTGGCAACAGAGATGAGGGCCTAAATGCCCCATTTACTAAATACTTGACAATGCTAAACAATAATGATCATAGCAGTGTTGGACATGCTCTTTGAAAAAATAGCCAGTAGTCAATAGGACATTTTTCAAGGGCTCCCAATATAAATTTCTTGTTCAGAACCAAAGTACACAGGATTACTTAAAAAAAAATCAGATAGAATAAATTATCTTAACCCCAGAAGAGTACCGAGCAGTACTGTGCTTGTGATAGGAAAAGGTCAGTCACTATCCCTGTCCGATCTCGGTGAAGTTTAGTGTTGCCACCAACAGCACAATCACCAGATTTACAGCAAGCAGCAAGGCTTTCCTATGCACACATTTCAGAGGATTAAGCCGTTTAAAATGACAGATTGTCAGTAAAGTGAAATTATAGTGCATGGTTGCCAAGTACACATTTTATAATCATAACATTCCCTTGAAAACGGATGCCGGTGAGGCTTAAAAGCTCATTGTTTTATATTTTCTTTTATGTAGTATTTCATTTACAGAGGGTAGATTTTCACTATAATGACCATCTGATCATGGAATATGGTTAGCATCTTTGCTGAACTGCCACAATTACAGGATAAGTCACAAAGAGTCTACCATTTTCAATAAGGGCGAATAGCAGAAGAGATAAAGGGTTGAGTAAAGCATGGTCTCTGTGCATCATTTCTTAGCAGGAAACACAGTCCGTAATGTGCAAATATGGATGCCCACATGAACCTCTACATTACAAATTATTATATACAAACAAGGATCTTATTCACATACACACAATATAAGCCTTTAAAAGAGCAATATTTTAAATCTCTCACTTTTTAATAGTACCTTTAGACTGGATCTTTTCACAGTTGGGAGAAATGATTATGCACTTTAGTTTTTTCAGTTTTAGATGCTTCAACACCTCACGTAATCCCATAACAAGACGCCTTTTTGTCTTTGCTTTTACTGGATCTTTAAGGAACAAGCGATCCTGAAAGCGCACCAGTTCCTTAAGAAGATCTGTCACACAACTGTCCACTTCTTTACTGAGAACCTGGCTACAATACCTGACAAACAAAAAATGGCAATTTACATCTACTGTAAAATGTACAAATACATACAATTCATTATTACAATCTATAAATCCTAATGTTGTCCCATTCTTCTACTGCCCCCCACCCCCCATCCAATGTGTGCATTTTTTAGGGTCCACTTGGAACATGAGTGGGGCAATTATGGTGTTTGATTGGGGCAGAACTTAGCGGTTGGGCTCAAGATCAAAAGTGGCATGAGGCTGGAAGCATTAGAAGGTTTCACCAAATGGCTCCAACATACTGTAATGCAATTCTGTTCAAATGAGAAATAATGGCATGAGCTAAAAAGCACAATCAACTTACAAAAGGTGAACTTGAAACATCTTTTTAGATATACAGAACATTTTAAAACAAAGAACTCACTCTCTAAATCTTCTGCTGTGAATTTTTGGGAGGTTGCTTGTCAGTTGATGAATAGGAACAACACTGGTGCTATCGGAAAGATTTTTTGAAGAGTCACTTGTTGAAGCAGAGCAATCAACATTCGGTTCAATTTCCTTCTCTGAAATATGAGAGGGGATGGATATTACAAGATATCTGGTTAAAACATGATTGTGAATTGAACAGGACCTCCAACTAGAGACAGCACAGTGCCTAGCGGCTCATATGCTGGGTTTGAACCCCATCTGGGATACTGTATGTTTTCTCCTTCAAACCAAAAACACACTGGGAGGTTAATTGGATTTTTAGTGTGGTAGCTGTTATTAGACTGATGTGAATAGTTCTATGTATTCTGTAAATTATTTCCAGGCTGAGATACTAGAGCTTTTCCTTCATTAGGCCTAGTACATAATATTAGAAAATCAGATGAAGATTTTCATATTAGGAACGATCGTTCGATTTTCAGATCGTTAGTACACTGCTTTTGAGAGCTGATATGGATTGTTCAGATAAACATTTCAAAAGAGACATGTTGGAAAAATGTTCTCGTTCGTTATTAGGACATCTTTTTTTTGGTTTAATTAGTACAGCACTATTAAGTCCTTTAAAATCAAATGAGCAAGTCTGCGCATTATCAGAAACAATATATGACCATAGACTAGACATAGACCGTAGCTACGTACGTGGGAAGTTGTCATCTGTTGTTTGGGAATTTTCGTAACATTTTAGTTATTCTTGTTTTCAACATGGGACGAGGACAAAAACAATCACTTATCCGATTTGCTAATAGTGTGTACTAGGCTTGAAGGAGTTGTAAAGTCTCAAGGTTTTTCACCTTAATGCATTCTATGCATTAAGGTGAAAAACCTTCTTGGTTGCAGCTCTAGCCACTGTCTCGGGTCCTCATTGGATAGACTGATAGCACCAGGAGCCATTGGCTCCTGCTGCTGTCAATCAAATCCAGTGACACGAGAGCGGGGGGCGAGGCCGAGTCCTGCTTTCTGTGTCAATAGACGCAGCAGCAGGACTCAGGAGCGCACCTGCACGGGTGCCCCATGGATAGCGGCTCTTCGTGGGGGCACCCGATGAAGATGAGGACCCACAAGCGATGCCAGGGCAACCCAGGTGAGGAGGATTGGGGCTGCTCTGTGCAAAACAATTGCACAGAGCAGCCAAGTATAACATGTTTATTTAAAAAAAAAAAAAAAACTACAAAAAAACCTTTAGGCTCCATTCACACTAGAGTGACTAGTCAGGCGACTTGTCAGCCTGACAAGTCGCGGTCAATTGACTGCTACAGGACCCGTTCTAATAGGAGCAACACAAGTCGCTTCGACTTAGAAAAAGGGTCCTGTACTACTTCGGGGCGACCTCGGGGCGACTTGCATAGACATTCATTATATGAAGTCTGTGCAAGTGGCTCTGAAGTCGCGGAGCACGGGACTTCACAAGTCGCCCCCTAAGTAGTACAGAGTCGTGCCGCTGCAGTGTGAATGGGCTCTTACAAATCACTTTAAGATGGTTAAAGCATGTGCTTTGTGAATGAACCCCTACAGGCAGATATATTCGTGGTACATGAATACAGGCAGTCCCCGAGTTACAAACATACGACTAATACTTACAAAGGGAGGGAGACAACAGGAAGTGAGAATAAATCTACCCCTAGGAAAGGAAATTCACTCCTGTAAAAGTTATCATAGGAAAAAGGTTTCTCCACTAAAGCTTTATCATCACCAATCCTTGTTTCCACAACCCCAAATTTCCAAAATCAAATTGCCACAAGGACAGAAAGTGAGGTGAAATCTTCTGAACATGGGCACCAACAGCAAAACAAACATTACAGGGGGTGTTAATCCTTCCCTATGCTATTCAAAAAACTTTAAAATTATTTTTTTGTCTGGAGTTACACTTAAAAAATGTACCCGTTTCAACTTGCATACAGATTCAACTTAAGAGCAAACCTACAGAACCTATCTTGTTTGTAAGCTGGGGACTGCTTGTATTTCCACTTCTCGGAAAGTTTGGAATAGCGGTATAAACCTTTTCACTGAAATAAGATGGAAAATCTGTGGAATGGCAAGGCCTATGAGTGGCATTCTTAATGTGTTAGGAGCACTTGCATTTTTTTTTTTTCAAACGTAATCCAAAAATGTAATGTAAGATAGATACCTATATCTTCTGGGCTTGGAGAATCAAGAGGCTGTTCAGACACATCCTGGCACTCCACTATTCCCTCAGCATCATCTAAAGGAGCTTCCTCCACTTTCTGGGATGCATCCTGGGACACAGAAGATTGCAGCTGTTTCTTCTGTTCTCTTTCTTTCAAAATAATCTGAAAATGTGAAAATGGAACATGCATATATTACAGGAAGTTAAAGCGGAATTTTACCCAAAAAAAGTATTATAAAATAATGTTTTTTTAGCAAGGAACATACATTCCACATTAATAATTATGCTACCAATATTCGTGTGTGCTTTAATTGCTTCCAGCATTGTTCCTGTTTCTTCTTACTGGAGGCAGCCATCTTGTGGAAGTCCAGAGCCCCTGAACAGCAGTAAATCATAAAGTAGAACTAAACCCATCAATTTAACAGTTAAAAAAACCAGTTACATTCATTCCTGGAATTCCAGGATTGCTAACTGTCACATTTGCTTGTGTCCTCAACCAAACTGTCAAACCACTAAATGGCTGATGTCATTACTGATCACATGTGCAGCACCATGGCAGTTGCAGATCAAACAGAAGCAGTTTCCTTGGCTGTAAAGGATAGGAGGGTTTAATTCCAATGTTAAGGCTGTCAGCAGATCGGCCTCTACAATTTCGGCAGTGCCTAAAAATGCCTAAAATGGAGAGCAACTGAGCATGTGCAGAGCAGGATGAGACAGTGTATTACTGGATTTTACACAGTCTAGGGACTTTTACATAGCTATACCTGCAAAAGGGGTCAGCCTGAAGTGATCTAGCTGAACTTAATTTTCTGACTAAAGTTCCACTTTAACCAAAAAAGCGTCACATAATGAGACTTTACTGCATAACGAATAGTCTGCTCTTCCAAAGACTGCCTGTATATC
Source organism: Pelophylax lessonae (assembly GCF_965119305.1). Classification (NCBI taxonomy): domain Eukaryota; kingdom Metazoa; phylum Chordata; class Amphibia; order Anura; family Ranidae; genus Pelophylax; species Pelophylax lessonae. The sequence continues at coordinate 337,760,606 of NC_138768.1, forward strand.
TTACCTAAAATTGCACTCCATAAAAGGACATAACTATTTACATTGCAAAATAGGCACAGTGCGTTATAACTACAGAAATTCTAACGCATACAATATTCAAATGTTTGAAGTTTGTGACTGACTAGAGGTCCAAATGTTAAATTGTTCTGCACTAAAGCATCATTACATCAAGTTCAATGATACCCTGGCACAAGGGGACTCAGCTACCTTTTTACAATACTAGATTATAAGGTATAAGGAAGGGGCTGCACAAACAAGGCATAAAGCATGGCAAACAAATGATTAGTGTGCAAGCTGGTAGTTTAGGGTCATGTCACTGTAGTGTGCTAATTACAGTTGACCTCAAATCTCCAGCAACTGTGTTCCACTCTGATTACTTTGCTGTTTGTCAAGCCTATAACATATACTCCCTACATCCAGGAAGATGGAAGAACTTGACACAGGTGGGACCAATACTTGAAGCCAAAGATCCAAACAATTAATTTGAACTAAAAAAAAAGCCTATTCTGTACTTCCTGGAGTCCCCCATTTAACAAAAAAGAAGAAATAGCTTTGCAAACATAGTATAAAAAACTGACAGACTTTTGTTGCACAATGTGTCCCATGTGATCAGGAATAAGCTGCATGTAAAATTCCTGCATATGTATTTCTAAAAGTATAAATCAAAAATAATTTTATGTATATTGGCATTTCATTAAACTTAAAATGTTCAAAGAAATGTTTTATTTACAGGCTTAGAAGCAACATTTCAATATCAGTGAATACAAACCTTTTTTAGGGAAGTTGGTTTTTTGGCTTTGGGCACCTCTCGCTGCTTTCCCTTCTTGACCAGAGGAGCACTAGAATCAAGAGGATTGTGAGGTGCCGGGCCTTGCTTTGCCTGAGGGTTCTTAGATATATTGTTGGGCTCTCTGGATAGCACAGGAACACCACTACCAACTAGAATACAAATATATCATAAGAAACACATGGAAACTGGTGCTTGTTTACAGAAGGGCCTTCCTTAAACAATTGTTACAATGTCAGAAGCACACAATTGGCTATAATAAATTTGCACGTTGTAGCAATATCTACAAGCACGGGTACACACGGACTGAATGTCGGCAACAATGGCCGGTTAAAAAGTACCTTTCAATGTAAACTGATCAACTTATATATATATATATATATATATATATATATTGTATGTGAATATAGCAAGGCTTAAAGCAGTATTAATCCCAAAACCAAAAATGTAATATACTGCAATTTACCAATCATTAGATGTGGTGACTGCATTTGTTTTTTTTTTAGTTTCCTTTCCTCTGTTTTTACCTGGTGATTGGGGTGCCTCCACTCTGGATCAAGGAGCAACATGGGCACCTTTGGACAGCAACATTATCAGTCCGGGGGAAGGGGGGTATTGGGCTACACTGGATGTTTTTGCAGCCGCTTCAAGGAGCATCAGGCGTTTTTTTTCCTGCCGCTAAACTCCCAAGCATGTATGCCTATGAGTCCAAGCACACATAGATTTTTAGCAGCGTTAAATGGCAGGGGCTTTTACAGGAAGGAAAACAAAAATAAAACATTGCCGGTTGATGGGTGTTAATGTTTGGCACTTTTAGCGCTTGAGTGGGAATTAACTTCAATGGACAAAATAAATTATTATTCTGGCCAATTAAATGAATTACCGTCCAAGCAATTGACGCCTCTAAATGCACCTAAATGCTTGTTAAATTGTTAGGCACTTTTACAAGCGTCAGGTGTTTTTTCTGCTAAAAATGTTGCTGCCAGAATTCAAGGCTTCTAGGAGAGTTTGCAAAACATCCTGTGTGCATGAGGCCTTAGATGTACTAGAATATTTAGATACACTAAACAAAATTGAAGCCAAACTCCAAACACTTGTTAAGCAGTTACAGCAACAGTTTTGTTCTTTTTGGGATAAAGCTTTTATATAAATGAATAAAAGCAGACCACTGTGAGCACCCGGTCAGTGTTAAATGGTTTGTCTCAATACTCTAACTGCAACATCTGCAGGATAGCTTTTTTTTTGTTGACAAATTGAGTTACTGGCCAAGTACCTATAAAAGAAAGAAAGAAAGCTTAAAAAAAGAAAAAAATCTCTTTTGCATGAAGTCAGAACCCAGGGATCCACAGGAGATTGGAACCTCTCCCCTACCCCTATATTTAACTATGCACAATCTGTCACGAGAACCAAAGGTTTTATTTTATGGATCTATGATGTGCTCCTTCCTTCTTTGGAAGGATACCCATATAAGGCTAAAGATAAATGGGATAAATATGTCGGCATTGCTGAGAAATACCAATGGGATAATGTCTTAGAGTCTGTATTGACCAGCTCTCAACACAACACAAAGGCTTTTACAGCTTTACATTGTCCTTCTAGCCCATTCCCCCGTCCCCGAAATTATACCACTTGGGATCCTGCAATCCTCCACTCTCTGTGCCAAATGTAATTCTAGAGGAGTACGACTTAACTGAGTTTCAGACACCAGCAATTAATAGAGCACTATTTCAGGCAAGGAGACTAAAGGGCCATACACACTATAAGATTTTCTGAAGACTTTTTCCTTCAGATTTACCTTTTCTATGTAGTGCAAGGGCCTGCCAGATTGCATACAAATTCAAAGTGTTTAGGTTTGCCTCATATGATATGGTTTTGGTAAGTCTAAAGGAAAAAGTCTTCAGAAAATCTTATAGTGTGTATGGCCCATTATTCTACAATATTGGAAGTCAGATCAGTCTCCAACTCATAGGGAATGGGTTAACCACATGGGAGATATCCTCTGGTTAGAAAAAGTTATATTTCAATACAGCGGTTGCCTAGGGAAGTTTGAAAAGCTATGGGGACATTGGTTGGCTGTGCCAGGCTTATCGTTCATTGACATTTTCATTGACAGAATCTTGGAATAGCGTGTATTGTTGTATTGTTATTGGACTGCCTTACCACCTCTATGCTTACTGTAAGGTGCTGCTGGTGAAGTTTATGATGTTAGCATGGCTACAGTCTGAAACTAAATGATCAATGCGTATTAGGTTTTTATCCTGGAACACTGTTGTTGCAGTTGACAATGTATGTATGCATTGTGCTATTTATTTCTGATCAATACCCTTTACTACTGGAGTTAAAAAAAAAAAAACACTAATACAGCCATCACATTTAAGAATTGGTAACCTGAAATATAATAAATGTTTGCTTTTGGGTTTTAATACCACTTTCAATTCTTCAGCATCTAAAAATGGTAAACAAGTTTGCCATTCCAAACACGTTTGAGCTGATTAATTACACACAGTCATAAAAACATTTTACACCCTATGGAAGTTTTTTCAACATATTTGATCAGGCAAACATTAAATCTTCATTTAAATGGTGCCCACAGATAAATGTGATATAATTGAACAAGTCACACATAAAATTATCAATGTGTATTTATTCTCATAATCCAAATTAATGAAAAGATAAATTTGTAATGTAGATAAAATAAATACACCCCTACATTTATCACCACAAAATTCATGAATTAGAATCTGGAGTTCCAGATTAGGCGCCAGTGCTTAGAACCTCCTTAGGGAGTGTGCAGGTGGAACTGCAAATATCTAAGCTCTGGTGTACTCTTTGGTATTAATGTTTGTGGTGTCATCATGCCAAGATAAAAAGAGCTCTCTAAGGCCCTCTGGAAAGAAGGCCCCCGAAAGGGATTTAAAAAGTTTGCCAAATTATTGGAAGGCGATCATTCCACTGTAAGGAAAATAATCTAAAAATGGTGCAAATTTAAACCACTTCCAATTTGTGTAGGTCTCGCTGGCCCAGCAAATTCAGCCAAAGGCCTGGTTCACACCTATGCGTTTTTTGGTGCTTTTTGCAGAAACTCACTACAGTTTATTTAACATGGTTACCTAAGGGATACGTTCACATCTGTTTTTTTTTTTCTTATCCATTGCCTTTTTGGAAAGGGTCAGGGGCTTTTTTTTTTTTATTTATTTGCTTTTTTGGTTCAATAGACTTTAATGGAGAAGCTGCGAAGAAGCGTGTAGTGTGTTTTTGCCGCAATTTGCATTTTTTTTAATCTGCTTAACAACAAATTGGCCAAAAAAAAAAAAAATCCAACACACAAAAGCGCACCAAAATCATGTGTGCAAAAACAAAATGCATAGATTGTAAGCTCCAACGAGCAGGGCCCTCTAGTTCCTCCTGTTTTTAATTGTATTGTAACTGTATTGCCTTCCCTCACATTGTAAAGCGCTGCACAAACTGTTGGCGCTATATAAATCCTGTATAATAATAATAATATAATAATAATAGCAAAAAGCACTGCAGAAACGACTAAAAGCAAACTGCATAGGTGTGAACCGAGCCTAAGAGCCAACTGTTTGATGCTAAAATAATTCTCCAAGCACATCAAAATTTCATTAGGGGGTGTTCAAGTAAATCTTTCAACAGTTGGGGTCAAAGTGCAATAATGAATGTAAAAGGAGGACAAGGAACGCATCAAAGATTCATTCACAAGGGCACATAAACCCGTACCTCTGTGCAGAGGGTTGGGCTTATGAGCCTTGAGCTCTGTACAGACAGCCTGTTAAAACCAATGACATGCTGAGAGACCCAGTGACTCTACAGATCTTCCTGCATATGGCAGTGTTTACATGCATACAGGAACAGATGCACAGCATTGGACGCAGATTATTTAAACATTGGCACGTATGGGAAAATCCATACAGCCACAGTATCTCTCAGTATTGCATTGATTTTAACAGGCTGGCTGCACAGAACATTTGTCATTCCCTTGGTGCATAAACCATCTACACTGAGTTATTGCTATATGTGCCAGTGTGAATGAAGACCAAAGATGATTCATTGAATTGTATAAGGACTTCGGGAAAAACATATAGATATCACATTGATATCCCACTTACCAGACAAGACGACTGGCTTAGTAGATGGTTTGATTTTATCTATGTGTTGTTTCTGCTCAAGTGCTGCCAGCATGCCTCCTAAATCCAGCTGTACAGGAGTTTTGCTCTTTCTGCCACTGCCTTTTGTCTTTGATGACTCCTGGGAGATTTAAGGATATATTAGGTGTATCTGTGCTTCAATGGGCAAAAGGTTAATTCCAGCTAAGACTCACAATTCAGCATTGCAAAATGGTTCCTAGGAGAGGAACATGATAACCGCCTAAGTGTCTGGTTACCTTCTGCAATGGTTTCAAAGTAAAATTATTGCCCCATTTTCACTTGTGCAACGTCATTCGACTTTGGTCATTAAAGTCATATGATAAGTTGTACCCCTTGTTTTCCAATAATAACCACTGCAACAACTTCAAAGTAATTTATGCACTACTTTGGTCTGACTTTCATGCAACTTAAGGGCCATAGACTTCATGTTAACCCTAAAAAGTTGGATGAAAGTTGTACATACAACAGTGGGTCCGACTTTGCAGAGGGACAACAAGTAAGTTGCACCCATCCAAAGTTGCGTCAAAATTGCATTAAGTTCTGCTTCAAATATAACAGACATCCACTCTTTTACCTTTCCTAATTTAATAGAGTGGATTAAGCTCTGTTAAGTTTTCTAGTTAAGCTTGTTTAAAGGCTGATGGCATTGCTTACATTTTTATCTCAATTGTTTTTATAGTATCCCAAAAACCCAGCATCTAAATGTTGTTAAGCTATACTGATACTTTTTGGAGACATTTACTCATATTCTTCCATCAGAAATATTTCTGTGTGACTTCATATATAAAAATGTTAGTATGGTTCTTTTTTGCAGTGTTGTAGGACTAAACAATATCAAGGTGGCATGAAGAACCTTTTTTTGTGCACACAATAAAATCTATAAGGGTAACCAGCTTTACCTTGAGGTATAGCAGGCAGGTAGTGTTGTGGTTGGGATTTGAACAAACAACCCTAGTGCTGCTAGACGGAAGTGCTAACCACTTAACCACTGTGCTACCCCAATATAAACATGGACTAAAGGTGGGAAACAAATAGAAACCACATCTGGGATCTGTGTTCCCCAATCAACTCACCAAGAAAGATTTTACAGCGTGTACAAAAAAAAAAATAATCCTCTTTTCTATTGTCATTCACGGAGGTACACAGCTATACCGTGGCAATGCTTTAGAGGAGTTCTGAATAACATTTACTTTCTTACCAATGTCTCTCGAGGTCCCCGGCTGTAACTAGAATAACTTCTATTTTCAGGTCTTAAACCTCTTTCAGCAACACCAGTAGAGGACATCAAGTCAGGGAATTCCTCATCATCCTTTTAGAAAAAAGACTGTGTATAATAATCAGGTTTACAGAATATAAAACAAACAGCAGGGTTCTTTCAGAAAAGAGTGCCTGTGCTTGACACACTTAGGAGAACTTATGTTTGCATATTATATTTAGAGAAGCTGGTTGTATATGTGACAAATGCATGCTGCCACATAGAGTAATGTTACACACTGCTTTGCTGGCAATGTGCTAATGTATTGGTAGTCCCTAGCTAGTTTCCTGCTAGTGATAGATGGCCTGTTCTTTGCAGATTTACAACTGTGCTCTACTCTACATAGCTTAATAACTGTCTTATAGTAACTGTACTACAAGGGCTAATAAATGGCTTTGAATCATCTCTTTTTTCAGGACCAATAATGCTTTAAAGGATATGTTCACCTTTCATAACATGTTACACCCATATTCAGTATGTAAAGGACTGGCCCCCGCTCTGACAGCTAGAGGGGATTTTCTCCCCCACAGCCACGTCACTAATTCACAGTGTTCTAAGCGGCTGTCGGTTTGCAGTTCTCAATTACCATGGCGCTGTGAGCGCTGTGGTAGTTCATTGTCAAGAGTGTATCGGATGCCACTATGAGGTACGAGCAAGCAGATAAACTGACAGGTCTGCAGGAGTCCTGCATGACATCAGCGATCTACCAACCGCTGATACAATGCTTTCCAGGCTGCTGCAACAAAAATAATGCACATTTTTTTACCTGAGAAAAAAAAAATGTGCATTTATTATTTTTTTGTAAAAGGTGAACTTATCCTTTAAAGGATAAGTTCACCTTTAGTAAAAGGTTACACCCATATTTTGGGTGTAACATGTTACTATAAAGCACCCCCTACCCCTCTGACAGAGAGCAGGGGATCCTCTCCTCACTGTCACATTTTAAAAACAACACAATAGGTCATAAATTCACAGGAATCTGAATGAATAAAACTAGGCTGCTGAAAAAATTAAAGAAAATTCACATTTTTTACCTGCGAGAGCATGTGCATTTATTTTTTAAAGGTGAACTTATTTTTAATTTGGTGGAGATTTGAATACATATATTTTTATTTTCTTCATTTTTGTAGAAATTAAAAGCAAAGAATTTGAAAAATTGCATTTTCATGTAGTTTTTATCTTTTTCTGCACGGTTTGTTACATGGTTATTACTTTGAATTTAAAGTGTTGTGCTTGTTTTACTTTCAAAGGCAATGTAGTCCCACCAACACAGAGCATGCAGAGAAAGTAGCAATGACTGTATGTTACTTGTCACTACAGTTGTCGCTGTTTAAAGCAGTCCCCTTTCCCTTCACCCAATTCAGATCTTTGAAGCTAGTAAAATTGGTGTTTTTTCAAAATTGATGCTCCTTATTTGTTTATAGCAGAGGTGATCAAATACCACCAAAAGAAAGCTCTATTTGTGGGGAAAAAAGGACATCAATTGTATTTGGGTACGGCGTCGCACGACTGCGCAATTGTCAGTTAAAGTAACGCAGTGCAGAATTGCAAAAAATGGCCTGGTCATTAAGGGGGTAAAACCTTCCAGGGCTGAAGTGGTTAAGGCACTGTAAAAATGAAAAGGTAAAACATTTTTGTATAGATAATAAAATTCATTATAACCATCCCCCCCCCCCCACCTTTCTTTTGGAAGTGATCACATCCCCCTCTGTTCTCAGCTGCATAAGAGCTGGGGGAAGAGAAACAGCACACTGATCTTCCCAGTGTAAGGCTGTGCCTGAGGGGAAGGGGGGGGGATGTAAGACAAGTCTGATCATTAGAGGAGAGCAGGCTGAGTTCCCAGTACATCTAGAGAACTGACCACAATGTGCTCTCCTGCTTAGTGTGGTCAGTTTTTAATAGGGAAGAAGAGGGACTGGCAGGAACACCAGGGATTTCACATAAAGGAAGCAATACAAAGAGAGCAGGATACTTTTCTTTACAAGTACAAAGTATAGCAGGCACATAGTGTGACTGCCTACCTAAACAGTCCATTTAACCTGCAACAATAAAACAGGCACACATTTACAGCCCATTCAGACTGGCGCGATCCGACTTCGAGGGGCGACCTGTGAAGTCGCGGTGCACAGCGTGCACCGCGACTTCGGCACGACTTGCAGGGACTTCACATAATGGAAGTCTATGCAAGTCGCTCCCAGGTCGCCCCAAAGTAGTACAGCACCCTTTTTCTAAGTCGGAGCGACTTGTGTCGCTCCTATTAGAACGGGTCCTGTACTAATCAATGGCAAGCGACCAAGTCGCGCTAGTCTGAATGGGGTCTGAAAAGAATAAATAATAATAATTATTATACAACTTACTTGAAATTTTGGGGGTTCCTGTATAACAATGTTCTCATTTGCAAACCTGGAAACATTTTCGGGGTGTTCATTGTTTGGACTCGGTTTATTTTTCTTCTTCCTTTTTCTCTTTTTCTTTGCAACCACTTCTTCAGCCTCTGTTTTAGTAGCTAAATTAGGGGATGTTAACATCTAGAAAGAAAAGGTTCATTAAATAAGCTACTAAATAAACCTTTACATTTTATTTGACAATCAATACAATTACAGCATGTTAGGAGTGGTCTAGAATCAAGATATATTGGAGGTTTTTACATGTCCCAGGAGATCAGAGACACACAAAAAATGTATTGATTCTGAAATACGTTTCCTTGTTGAGAATATGTATAAATTGGATTCAACTCACATAAAGGTGTAAAATGTAAGTTCTGCAGTAATTCAGAGTTTTGTAATATCCATTTTAAACCTGGTGATGTTAATGAACTCAGAGGATAGCGGCACAAAGGATTCTAGATGCTTTCCACCACTGATTTGGAAAATCTGTCAGCAGAAACAATCAAAAGGGATCATTTCTTGACCTCAGGGTGTACCAATAGATGATCCTGATCCCTAATTGATAATTATATTTGCCAGCATTACGCATAGCAAGGAATCATGGGATCCAAGTGGTTTACTCTTGTTTAGACTGCTCAGCTGTGGCATGCTTGGTCAGAGGAGTGGCCACAGAGAAAAACAATGCCTCCCACTGCTGTCTCTGAGCCAATGAGGAGGCAGAAAGCCAGGATAGCAGTTTCTCTTGTGCACATTGCTGGATCAAAAGTGAGCTCAGATAAGTATTAGGGGGGTGGTCTGCATACTGAAGGTTTTTTTTTTTACCTTCATGCATAGACTGGATGGAGTAAATAAAAACCTTCAGCCTTTACAACTTCTTTAAATGATCGGTTCACCTTAAAGAAAAAAAAATTATTACACAATATATATATATATATATATATATATATATATATAAAATAATTGCACATCTTTTTTTTAGGTAAAACACAAACGTGCCTTTACTAGGAGCCTGGAAAGCATTACACCCATTATTACCAGATCACAGGTGCGATGCAGGACTCCGACTCCTGCAGACTTGTGAGTGTATCTGTCTGCTCGTACCTCGTACGGGCAGGCAGATACACACTGACAGGAAGAGACATGAACTACCAGAGCAGAACTACCTCAACAGGCTTCTGGTCATTCACAGAGACTTACAAGCTGGGTACTTGTAGCTTCCCCATTCACATTCAGGGGAGACAATCTACCATTGCTGTCACCAAATGCAGTGGATTGGGGATCGGGGCGCTGCACAAGAGGGAACGTTACATGTTCCACCCTAAAAATGGGCGGAACATGTAAGATGTTCCCAAAGGTGAACATATCATTTAACAAGAGTCAATTTGGTTGGGGGGCCTTGGAACTCAGCTTACCTTAGAGAGGTTGGGAAACTCCTTGTTCATCTACCCAGGCCCCTCTTATGTGTAAGTCACCCTCTGTCTATTAGGGGCACAGGGTGACTGAGAAGCCCAGTGTGGTCTGCCCTAACCAGACTCGCCATACAACCATATGGGGTTCAGCATTTCGATAACAGAATACCCCTGTTATCCTGGGTCTTATATGTGTGGTTTGTGTTGAAAGTTAGAGAGGCTCCTTCACTTGGGACAGTAATATTTATTAATAAAATTCCTCAAGAAATAGATGAAGATAAGTTAATTCCACTGTATTAGACTACTGGGACTTTGTATGAGCTTTGCCCCATAGGCTTTTGTAGACCGTTGTCATGCAGTCTGCGATTCCTTATTAATCAAAGCATTGCTTAGATGTGGATTTTATGGTAATTGGATCCCCTTATGCTAGTATTTTCTCCTCCAGGTAGGCTGGTTTAAGTGACTAATTAATTAGCTCAAGTTAAATATATTACTGTCAGCTATTAGTTGCTAGAGGTGGATTAGCATATAGTATATGTTGTTTGTTCCTTAGTTATGTTAATATTCCTGTATACAGCTGTATACATACGATAATGTGATCAGGCTCACCTAATTGTGTGGTATATAAATTCTGTGTGAGTTTTCAATAAACAGTTCTAGTTCTCATACAAGCTATTGTCAGCTAGTCTTGTATGGTCTGCTATAATATCTGGTTTCTATGTCCAGACTGGAGGAAGCTGTATACTAAGGGAAGCACACAAGCAGAGTGGAGGACGGTTTTGTTACAGCTTGTATGAGTTGAACTAGAACTATGGGCAAAACTATTCTTTTTTTCATTTTGGATAGAGCAAGGGAGGGTTATAACCAGTCAGATTTTTTTTTTTTTTTTTTGCCATCTCTGTCCTATTGCAGAGTTTTACCTTCACTTCCTGTCCCATAGCGAAACAGGAAGTGAGAGGGAATCCCTGCAAATTAAGGGAATTTCTTGGGGACCCCCAGATCACCAAAATGAGTGTACTTATTGGAAGACTTCCCATCTATTACTTTTCTGGGGAAAACCCCAAATTTGGTGTTTTCTTTTACTTTCAATAATTATGGTAAATACGACAAATAGAGAGGGAGAATCTCCTTAACGGAGGCACAGACAGCAAAAAAAAAAAAAAAGAAACTGGACTGTCCACAAAAAAAAAAAAAAAAGTTATACTTGAAATAAACATCTTTACCATTACAGACCAGTTTAAGTGGAATGTGGCTTACTACTAAATATGTTCTGACCTAGATATACCCTCCCTTTTAGATTGTAAGCTCTAATGAGCAGGGCCCTCTGATTCCTTTTGTTCCAAATTGTATTGTAACTGTACTGTCTGCCTTCATTTTGTTAAGCGCTGCGCAAACTGTTGGCGCTATATAAATCCTGTATAATAATATACGAGAACCTTAAGGCTCGGTTCACATACACTATATTACCAAAAGTATTAGGACACCTGCCTTTACACACACATGATCTTTATTTGCATCTCAGTCTTAGCCCGTAGGGTTCAATATTGACCCACCCATAACAGCTTCAACTCTTCTGGGAAGGCTGCCCACAAGGTTTAGAAGTGTGTCTATGGGAATGTTTGACTATTCTTTCAGAAGCACATTTGTGAGGTCAGTCACTGATGTTGGACGAGAAGGCCTGGCTCGCAGTCACTGCTCTAATTCCTCCCAAAGATGTTCTATCAGGGTGAGGCCAGGACTCTATGCAGGCCAGTCAAGTTCCTCCACCCCAAACTTGCTTATCCATGTCTTTATGGACCTTGCTTTGTGCACATATTGGAACAGGAAGTAGCCATCTCCAAAATTTTTCCACAAAATTTGGGAGCATTCATTTTTTTAAAATGTCTTGGTACGCGGACTCCTTAAGAGTTCCCTTCAATGGAACTAAGGGGCCAAGCCCAACCTCTGAAAAACCCCATGTCATAATCCACCTCCATCAAATGATTTGTACCAGTGCACAAAGCAAGGTCATTAAAGACATGGATGAGTGAGTTTGGAACACCTTTGGGTTTATTTAGTGCGGAGACTACAAGCCAGGCCTTCTCGTCCAATGGTCAAATATTCCCATAGACACACTCCTAAAAATTGTGGACAGCCTTCCCAGAAGAGTTGAAGATGTTATAGCTGCAAAGGGTGGGCCAACCCAATACTGAAACCTACGGACTAAGACTGGGATGCCATTAAAGTTTGTGTGCGTGTAAAAGGCAGGTGTCCCAATACTTTTGGTAATAAAGTGTATATGTGAATTGGATGCATTTTGAACCGTATCTGATTCATACAACATGTGAGCCGGACCGGCTTACAATGGGGCCGAATCACACATGTCTGGAACAGCTGCGGCCAGTTTTTAAAAAGAGTCCAGTGCGTTTTTAGGGTCGGCTCAGGTGCGAATTCAGGTAAAAATTCCCACCTGAATAACAACTGAACCAGTGAACAAAACTGCATCACACTCCTTTAAAATCGGACTGCAAACTGTAGCTGGACATGCGTGAACCTAGTCTCAATGAGAACCAATGGTATTGTACAGAGCAGTCCCTTACCTCATATTTTGGGGTCTCCCACCAGCACTCTCCTCTCCCCCCTGCTCCCTCCTCACAGTATCTGATTGACAGCAGCAGGAGTCATTGGTTCCTGCTACTTTCAGTGTAGTGTAGGGATAGCAGGGGGAGAGGAGAGAAAACCTGCACCTGGGCACATCGCTGGATTGATGGAGGACTCAGGTAAGCGTTTTCTATCTTAATCCAGACAAGGCTAATAGATACAAAAATGTTTAGCTTTAGAGCCACTATGAAGAGAACCAGTCACAAATCTGCTTTTTGTAACACTAGTGAACAGGTAACGGTGTGCCTAAGCACAACAGGTGACAAAACACCTATATGCCAAAATGTTTTCTTCTACATTTTTAACATGACTTCCCTGGTTCAGCAGCACACAACCCATAAATCTCTGTGCCCTCTATACCCAAGTTAGCAATGCCCCTAGTGAAATAGCTTTCCCCAATCCAGAATTGCTCAACTCCAACTCGAGCATCAAAACACAAATACCATAAATTCTCACTCTTCATAGAGCCTGGGCTTGTCCGCCTATTCACGATTGGGGTGGCTGGCTGCAGCGTTCTGAGAGCATCTCTCTCATGGAGCATAGAGCATGTGTTGACAGTTCCCTACTCCCCTCCGCACAGACAGGAGAAGAGAGATAGAGCTGGTGAACTTCTCCTCCTTCCACTCTCTGCTCCTGTCTTGTGACACATGGAGCCACATCAGGGCTGGTGGGATTGTGGCTTCAGCAGACGGGCCTAGCTACATACTGTATATCCTGGAGGGGGTGAGAGTAAAATACCAGTCCTTACAAACTGTCTCTCCTGTTATTTGAAATAGGGACTCCCTAGTAATTAACCCTCTGTGTCCTTGGATGCTAGGGGGAGGACAGTGCTTATCTACTCTGCTTCAATCAACACATGTACACTGCTGCTTACCTAAATGGTTAACTCTTTACAGCTTAACATCTGCAGACTGGTGCTTCTGGTATGAATGGCATTTAACACCTTAGTGTTTGCTTGTATATATGGTCAACCTGTATGGTTAATACTGCCTTCTGACACATGGAGAAAAGTGTAATTTCTCATTATAGATCAGTCTGGATTTTATGGCCTATCCTGCTGACTACATTTAAGACTGACAGATACTTTTTTTTTTGGTGTCTTTAACTACATGTGTCTCTCGTCGGAGTGAACAGTGCAGTTTGCTGAAAGGGCCAATTATTTTTCCCGCCTCCTTATGATCTATCCAATCTCTTTTGTGCCTACCCCATCACCTGCATCCATACTCCACTCCCTGATGCACACACAGACACACTTTCTGTGTGTATGTTAATGATTGCAGGACGGGTGGCAAATTGGAATACATGCACACTAGAGGCTGAAAAATTGGTCAGTAAGTTTAAACACCACCTCCTCCCTAGACAATTGCACTAATGCCCCCTCTGCTGCTCTGAGTCTCTGATTGAAAAAGACTGCCACTCCTCTGAAAAGCAATCCACATACGAAATGCTTTTCAGAAGCAATTGCTAGGCAATGATATGCTACCTCCACACCACCTATATTAAACCCCTAAATGCTGCAGCACAGACCCTTTTATTTGAATGGGTTGCATTCAGTAGTAGTGGGTTTCTAAGAAGGGTTTTAGGCAAAAGCTGCGAGGCATAACTGTATGTAAACCTGTGTCATGCATCTGTAATGATACACAAGGGCTACATAAGAGGAGGGGTGAGGAGGGGTTTGTCTTTAAAAATAAGGCTTTGTTTAAAAAAAAAAAAAAAAAAAACCTGGCTCCTAACTATTTTAGCTGGCTCCTAGTTACAAAGCAAATGTGTCAAACCCTGTCTTATAGGAAAGGTTTACTTTGCCTGCAGAAACCATCCACAATGCATGACGTATAAGCATGGGAATGTGTGGACTAGGATTGCACATATACTGACAGCCGTATCGGTGCTGGTATTAAGCATTTGCACAAGTACTTGATTAGCGCAAATACTCTGATACCCCATACAAAATAAGGGCTTAAATCGCACTGCACAGAACTGCATGTGATTTGAACAGGAATGCGGTGCGATTCCTGTCCAAATCACATGCGGTTTTCTGCACTACTCCTATGTGAACCCAGGCTTGTCATAATGACTTCAGCTTGGTTTCAAACAGGAGAAGTGCAAGAAAAAGGAATGAGATTCGGACAGGATTTGCACTACATTCTCCTTCAAATTGCGTGCAATTCCTTGCAGTGCGATACGAGCCATTTCATTATGTATGGGTTCAAATCGCATCGCAAAGGTATCGGTGAGTACTTGAGCACAAGTATTGAACCTCATACTCACTCTTAAAAAACAGGTATTGGTGCATCCCTAGTGTGAACCATACCAAGTAGGACTGGGGGGATTTGTGTAACTTAAAGAGGTTTAACTTGCCAATAGCTACCAAAAACTGAAATATCAGCTAAAAAAAAAAAAAAAAACGAACACCTGAAACACAAACACATAATGAGCTAGTATGCATCGCATACTAGCTCATTATGAAATACTTACCTTAGAATGAAGCATTGCAGTGCCGCCCGCTCACCTGTCTCATGGGTGACATGTTCGGTCACCCTTCTTCTGGGTTTGCGGCATCCGGCCATCTGATTGGCTGGAGCTGCGATGACGCATGCGCGGGGGAGCCGATGGTCACAGCACGGGGCTCTGAAGGAACCGCATGAGCGGCCGTTCCTTCAGAGCGCATGCGCCAGTGATGTCACTGGCTGCATGCAAAGTAAAAATCTCCTAAACGGTGCAAGTTTAGGAGATATTTACAGTACCTATAGGTAAGCCTTATCATAGGCTTACCTATAATTAAAAGTTGCAGAGGAGGGTTTACTTCCTCTTTAAACTTAGTGTTGCTTCTCACATACAAAGCATGCATGTAGGGTGGCCAATATGTGCTCATGTTATGTGGACAGTCTTTCAGACTCCTAATCACACATCCTTTTGCACTGAACTATATCCATTGTGTGAGCAACGTTCCAAATTCAGCAAGTGCAATCATCTTGGCTGTGATATGTATATCTAAAATACTTACTTTTTAGGCCCAGTACATCGCAAATATTAAAATATTCGTTATATTGCCAATATTAAACCTTGGCATATTTTTCTGGTTCAAACATTTTATTGGAGAACAAAGTAAACAGGTAACAACAATTGGTAAACAGAGTGACATGATAAGTACAAGCCAGATGCGCTAACAAAATAATGGCTACAATAACCATGGGTCAAACTTAGGAGTAGGTGGATAAGAGGCAACCAGGGGGGCTGTGGCTAGGACTCTTCAACCGGCGTAGCCAACCCATAGGCACCCCATAAAGGGGACACTCTGTGCCCAGGTGGGGAGGCGCGGCCAAGCAGCAGGCGAAGCAAGGGTGAGCCTTGGCATATTTTTAAAACTCAGAATACCTTAGAAAAGCCATTTAATAACAAAAAGACAAAACATAAAACTGATATTTCAGTTTTTGGTAGCTATTGGCAAGTTAAACCTGACACCTGACAATATTGAGGACTCTGTGAGATCACTGTGCTTGAACTACTGGGTCTGAACAACTACTGAGGGCATAATGAGGGGTTCCGACTGCCCCTGCTGACTTTTCTATTTATTTAAATATGGAATGTAACAAGAGGAGATTAACATGCAATTGTAGGTGAAAGCACATAGGACTTCCAGTTGGACAGGAACAGAATCAGGAACTATAGCAGGGAGCCCTCACTCTTGGGGGGTATCCAAGGCTTATAAGAAGCCATGAGCTGATTTAAAGGAGGGGTATACTGACCATGACTGTATGGCGCAGCACATCTCAGGACTGGCCGCAATGGTCAACAGAGGGTGAAATCATGGAAAGGCTTGATAACATTAACACAAATAAATCACCAGGGCCAGATGGCGTGCATCCGAGAGTACTCAAAGAACTCAGTAAGGTTATATCTAGACCACTGTTCCTGATCTTTGCAGATAGTATTTTGACAGGAACTGTACCAGGTGACTGGAGGAAAGCTAACGTGATACCAATGTTCAAAAAAAGGGCAGAGGCATATCCCGCGGAGTTTTAGGCCAGTCAACCTGACATCAATAGTATGTAAATTACTGGAAGGTATGATAAGGGACTATATTCAAGAATTTACTAAAGTCAACAGAATCATCACCAGTAATCAGCACGGGTTTTCAAAAGGAAGTTCTTGTCAGACCAATCTGTTAACATTCTACGAGGAGGTGAGCTGTGAGCTAGATAGGGGGAGACCTGTGGATGTGGTGTATCTGGATTTTGCTAAGGCATTCGATACAATTCCCCACAAATGTTAAATTTACCAATTAAGGTCTGCAGGCATCGACCACAAGGTTTGTTTTTGGATAGAAAACTGGTTAAAGGGGCGTGTCGAAAGGGTGGTGATAAATAACGTGTACCCAGACTGGTCTGTAGTGGTAAGTGGGGTCCCCCAAGGCTCAGTCCTGGGTCCAGTTTTGTTCAATTTATCCATAAATAGCATAGAGGACGGAATCACTAGCTCAATCTCAGTTTTTGCAGATGACACAAAAATAAGCAGGGCAATAACTTCACATCAAGATATAGAAATCTAACAGAATGACCTGAATAAAATAACAGAGTGGACAACTACGTGGCAAATGAGGTTTAATGTAGAGAAATGTAAGTACTGCACTTGGGGACTTAAAAACATAAACGCAAAATATACGCAATAGGGGGGGAACCTCTGGGGGAATCCAGGATGGAGAAAGATCTGGGAGTCTTAGTAAAAGATAAACTAAGCCAGGGCTTCCCAAACTACGGCCCTGAAGCTGTTGCAGAACTACATATCCCATGAGGCATTGTAACACTCTGACATTCACATACATGACTAGGCATGATGGGAATTGTAGTTCCTGAACAACTGGAGGGCCATAGTTTGGGAATCCCTGGACTAAGCAAGAGCATGCAATGTCAAGCTGCAGCTGCCAAAGCTGGCAGAATATTAGCATGCATAAAGAAGGGGATCTATTCCAGAGATAAAGCTATAATCCTTCCACTTTATAAAACTCTGGTCCGACTGCATCTGGAGTACCCTGTCCAGTTCTGGTCGCAAATCCTCAGAAAGGATGTGTTGGAACTGGAGAGAGTCCAAAGAAGGGCAACTAAACTAATTAGGGGATTGGAGGACCTTAATTATGAGATGTGTTTACAAGTGCTTGATTTATTCTCCCTAGAGAAGAGACGCCTGAGAGGGGACATGCAAGCGATTTACAAATACCTCAATGGTGAGCTCAGCATAGAAAAAAGAAAAAAAAAACTATTCAGTCGCAAGGACACGTGGCCACACAATGCAATTAATGGAGAAGCGATTTAACCTCAGGCTACTCAAGGGTTTTTTTACAGTAAGGACAATAAAATTGTGGAACGCTCTTCCACAAATGGTGGTACCTACGGGGAGTATGGCTACTTTTAAAAGACTCTTGGATGTACATCTCAAAGATCAAAACATTCAGGGGTATGGGAAATGAATACGTCCACACACACCTACATAGGTTGAACTGGATGGACTATTGTCTTTATTTGACCTCAACTACTATGTAACCCACCTAAAAAATATTACCTATAAGCAGAGGAACCCTTTAATAAAGAGTACTATGCATGATGTATCAGATTGAGATACTATAAAGAAGCACACAAGCCAATAGCATAAGTATTTGATATAGTAGCTTGAACAGATTCTCACATAAGGGTTTTAGCTCTATTCCAGCATTTTTACTTTGAAAAAGTAGACCTACCTTATTCCAGGTCTGCGATTTAGAATCCTCAGCAGTGCTAGGTGAAGAACATACAGGTTTCACAGAGGTAGCTGGAAGGATCCTAGCTTTTGGAGGTTGTTTCACTTTGCTGGCCCATGTCTCTTGACTAAAAGGGCTGCTAAAAGACACTTGTGATATATCTGGAAAGAAAAAGCACACACAAAAATAAACTACTAAGAAAAGTAAGGCTAGCCATAGAAGGGCACATAGACCAAGTGGCTGATAATATCTGCCAGTCCTCAAAATTAATCTCACCGCAATACTTGTCTGATAATGACAGAAAATAAAAGGTTTGACCCTTCTCCATACAGTAGGAAAGGATAGGGCCAGATAGTTCTCACTAAGTAACAATGAACGTTTTTAGCACTACAATTAGGCTTTAATGCAGACATAATAAGGACTATAAGCACATATTTACACATCTGTTATGAAGTTGTCAGCACTGAAACACAATGTACAGTAACACATGGTAACCAGTCATTTTTTATTGTCTATGTCCCACTGGGGAGATCTATCTTTTTCGTCATCGGGGCTAGAAGTGAGCGAAAATCCATACGTACAGGAACAGAGGAATTCGCCAAGAAAGAAAAGGAAGGCAAACACTTTTTTTTTTTTTTTTTTAAAGTGTAAGGCACTGCTGGCTAGAACTGACTTCCTGCACAGTAAAATGTGGCAGTTTACCACACGGGAATGGTGAACCAGTCCTTAGTGTGCGGCCTAGTGTTTGCTGTGCCAGACAGTGATATGCGCAGTTTTACTGCATTGCACTATTTATTGTTTGTTTAACCATTTGTCTATAATGGTCGTTTATAAATAGGTAAAAAAAAAAAAACAGACGGGATTTAAAAACACACTCCTGGCTGTTATACACACACACACACACTTAGGCTGGCCATACACTATACAATTTTCTTGTTCAACTTTCCTTTAGATTTACCAAAACCATGTAATATAGGGTCAAACCTAAACACTTTCAATTTGTATGCAATCAGGCAGGCCCTTGCACTACATAGTTTAAGGTAAATCTAAAGGAAATTGAATAAGAAAATTGTATAGTGTATGGCCAGCCTTATTCACCCAGTGCTGGGCTGTCTAATGGAAATTATTCTGGCAGCTGTAAGGCCACCCAATCACTTCTGCACCCTGCCGATTGTACTCCTCCTCCTCCTGCCAGCCATTTTACCCGGTGCTCCGCTGAACCACCTGTAGGCCCAAGGACCATCATGGCAGGTGATGGTAGTGTAACAGAGGGGGATCAGCAAGCAACTGTCTGCTGATCTCCCTTCTGGTGAAAGAACACAGCGCCAGGCCAGGCCAGTCTAAGTGTGCCAGAATGACGGCCTCCTGTGCCAGCCAATAAGGACAGTCAAACACCGCCACACAGGAGAAGATGCTGGTGCAAGACCATTGGAAAGGTGAGTATAAACCCCTTCAGTTCCACTTTAAAATGACATCACCGGCACACCTTTCCACCTCATCCAATCATTGTATTCAATAGCGTTTTGTGAATAGTGGTGGTGCCAAGCGTGCAAAGCCCTATGGTCAGTGTGCAAAAGACCAGACGCTCAGCAAAGAATCTGGAAGATCGTGGGAATCAACATAGTAGTAGTGATGACTACTGCAGTGATTTCCAGCTTCCACAGTGGTCCATCATCTATAAACATTATATCTATGAAATTCATGTTTAAAGTAGAACTGAAGGCAAAACTTTTTGTTTTTAGTTTAGGATAGAGTGGAGAAGGATTTGAACGCTTGTCAGTTTTTTTGCTGTCTGGGTCCCGGTTAAGGAGATTCACCCTCTCTATTTGTTGTGTTTACCATTATCATTGAAAGTGAAAGTAAGAGAAAATCCCACATTTTGAGTTGTCCCCAGAAATGTAATAGAGGGGAGAGCTTTCAATGGGGACACTATTTTTGGTGACCTGGGGGTCCCCAAGGGATTGCCTTAATTTGCAGTAAAATTTGCATTTCTCTCAATTCCTGTTTGGCTATGGGACAGGCAGTCAAGGGAAATCTCCACAATGGGACACAGATGGCGAAAAAACATAAACTACTACTTTCACAGAAGTGTGATAAATTTACACTTCATTCATGGTCTATGTACAGCAGTGCATTGCGATGCAGAACAATGCAGCATGTCTACGTTTTTCTCCAGCGCGTATTACACCAGCGTTGTAGTGTGAACAGGGACAGGGGAGAAGAAAAAAAAAAAAAAATCAATCAATGAGGGAAGGTAGAAGCTTAATGGCCAGGTACAGTAAATTCAAAATAGTAGGCTGCGGTTTGGGCGCAGTGCAATTGTATGCATGTTTCACACACAATTTTAGATGCAATCCCTTTGATTTCTAGTAGACCGTGCATTTTGTGAAAGATGCAGCATGCAGGACTTTTATATGCATGAAAAAGCACAATCTAGTAGAATTCAATGGAATTGCACCTAAAACAACATGTAAAACTTGCATAGAATCTCACTGCGCCCAAACCATACAACACCAGTGTGAACCCAGCCTTAGCGTTCTCCTCCAGGACAGGAGGAGAGAAAAATCCCTACCACACTCCAAAGAGTTGCTGGTAGGTTAATTGGCCCCTTTATAAATTGGCCCTAGTATGTGTCTGTATAAATGTGAGTTAGGAACCTTAGACTGTAAGCTCCTTGAGGGCAGGGACTGACGTGAATGCATAATATATGAAAGCGCCGCGTAAACTGATGGCGCTGAGGTGTGTCTAAAAAGTTCAGCAAATGGCATCACAAAAAAGATACAAAAAAATTACCTTTAGTGGCCTTCAAAATAAATTGCCATCCTTCAGAACTCACTTTTGGCAACATTCATAAATCTTCTGGAAACTGGCAGCAAAGGCCTCTTTAGGAATCGATCGCAGAACCGTGGTCACACATTCTTAGGAATACCGCCCCATCTGCAAAATGTGCACCTTTCATTACACTCTTTAGGCGGGGAAACAGAAGGAAGTCGGAAGGTGCCTGATCAGGGTAGTACAGTGGATAATTGAGAACAGGTACGCCCCGCTGAGCCAAGAATTGGCTACCACCAGGTCTCATCCCCTGTACGATGGTTGGCATAAAGGATGGATCCTGATTACACATGGTAATGAAATCTCCAGAAGTTTCCATCCCTCTTGCTTTCTGTTTGTCTGTCAGATTGTGCGGCACAAACCAGGGACAGATCTTCCACTTAGCCAAATCTTTGCGGATGATAGTGCGTACTGTGTCCTTGCCAATGCCAAATTCCGCCGATCTCATGCCAGCATTTGTAGCACTCGCTCAATCGTATCTGGGGTTCTGCTTGTCGAACGTGACTCATCCTCACTTGTTTCCTTCCCATGGCGAAAGAGTTTGAACCAGTCATAAACACATTTTTTGCTCTTGATTTCAGTCCCGTGCCCTTGCACCAACATTTCATGTGTCTCCGTCGCCGGTTTCCCCAATTTGTAGCAGAACTTTATGTTCGCTCTTTGATCCATTGCACTGTGACCCTAGCTCTCACACTGACTATGTTTGACTGCCTGCAAAGGATTTACCCTGATGGTCACGTGTACCCCACGCTAGGTGATGCTTCTCAACGTGTCTCTGGATAGGCATGTGCATTAGGGCTGAACGATAGTCGATGTGATATCGACTATCGTGCTGCGAGCATGGGCGATAGTCACATCGCCGAACATACGATAGTAGGCAGAAGTCAGGACTCACAGTGGTTGTAGCAGAACACAGCCCAGCATCCGTCCCACACGTTCAGTCTGCATGCCTGCAGCTAGTTCTCCTGACTGAGCGGTGAGCAGCACGCCGTGAGCAGCTGCACAGCTAACCAATCACACGTGCCTGCACACCTGATTGGTTCGCTGTGCCGGTACTCACGACGTGATTGGTTCGCTGTGCCGCGCTCACCGCTCGGTCAAGAGAACTAGCTGCAGGGCGGCAGACTGAACGTGTGAGACGGATGTCATGTCAGGCTGTGTTCTTCTACGTTCTACCACCACTGTGAGTGCAATGACTATCAGAAGAAGGCTGCGCTGCTGCAATACTTCCATCCCATCCCTACAGTAACATTAACCCTGGCTGTCCCTGTATACAATCAGAAGAAGGCTGCGGCACTGATTGACGGCTCTCTCAATATCGCGATATATGTTGTTGAAAAAAAAATATCGCAATGTACTTTTTTTCCAATATCGTGCAGCCCTAATGTGCATGCTCGTGTACCTGGTCCATGTTGCCGCTGAGATATCAGACCATTCACTGAACTTTTAAGACACACCTTGTATAAGTACTTAAACAAAAAAATGATTTATATATATATATATATATATATATATATATATATATATATATATATATATATATATATATATATATATATATATATATATATATATACATACACATACATACACACACACACACACACAATGTATATATATATATGTGCTCTAATCAGCAGAGCCCTCTGATTCCTACTGTATTAAAGTGTGTTGTATTTGTACTGTCTACCCTCAAGTTGTAAAGCGCTGCGTAAACGGTCAGTGCTATATAAAATCATATATATATATATATATATTTATATATTATCCAATGGCTGCCACCGCACACACATCAGGGATAAAAAAAAATGGGCCCGGGTGCGCATCAGAGACTGCAATGCATATAAACCAAAGAAAAAGTGGTACTCAAGGGTCTTGAAAGGTAAATGCACAATGACAGTCATCCTGAGGAAGACGAGCTTGTACCTTGTCCAAACATTGCTTAAAACTGTCATTGTGAGTTTACCTTCCAAGACTCGTGAGTGCCGCTCTCTTTGTTGGTGTGTATATTATATATATATATATATATATATATATATATATATATTTTCCCAATAGGGACAACTGTTTCCCCAATGGTACACACACAGCATACAAAATCCCTACTACTAAAGAGAACAGTTTTGGCTTTATATTTTTATTGTTTTTGTACAGCTCAGTGGAGGAATAAATAGGGAGATGCCCTGACACAGCAGTGAACATAGGTAAGGTTGTGTTGTGGAAGTGTTGTCAGCTATGTCCCCCAGTAATGTTGTGGGGATAACTAGAAGCTGTAACTCACCCCCAGGCTGCATGTCGGCAATGCGTACTGCTGCAACACTACTTCCTCCGAGTGCTGGTCTCCTGGGGCACAGACATCATCTACTAGTCACGGTAACCGAAGCCTCCGACATGACAAAAACCACCATGGTAAGTTTCTTACTGCTCACTGCCATGACGTCTAAGTAAGTCGCATTTCTATTACTTCGGAAATGATAGTAAACACGGAAGAGGCACACTTCCTGGTTGTCTCCATGAGAGGAAACATTTTGGTGGAGTCCACTACCTAAATTGTAACCTAAAAGGGCTACAACAATATGGCCGCGGCTGTCCATCTCCAGTATAAAGTCTGGAAGCGCTATTACAAGGAGAGTCGTGCTCTAGTGACAAAGCCCATGTTTTCATGCCTGTTCATAGGGTGTGGGAAGACGTGACTTTTGGCTCTATCGTTTAGTTTATAACTCTCATTTAGAAGACTATGGCCCTAGTATTAGGTGTGGGTACATGGGCACTGGACAGCTGCTAAAGCTGCTAAAAGTTCTTTTTTTTTTTTTTAACTGCTTGCTGTCTGGGGCATTTTTTACATACGTGTTTAAATCAACATTTTTGCTAGAATCATACATTTACAGACATCCCAACCTGCAAAAACTCATTTCAGGGAGGTGAGCATCCCCCCCTCCCACACGCCGCCGCCGCCCCCCCCCCCCCCACGCACGCCTGCGCCGCACCCCCCCCTTTCTAATTTAACACTACCAGAGAATAATGAAATGTAATCAGTATACCTGGTTACTGGTGCTGGTCACTGATGCTGGTACTGGTCACTAATGCTGGTACTGTTCACTGGTGCTGGTACTGTACTGGTCTGGTAACTGGTACTGGACACTGGTGCTGGACACTGATGCTGGTACTGGTCACTGGTGCTGGTACCGGCCACTGGTGCTCGTACTGGCCTGGTCACTGGTGCTGGCCTGGTCACTGGTGCTGGCCTGGTCACTGGTGCTGGTACTGGCCTGGTCACTGGTGCTGGCCTGGTCACTGGTGCTGGTACTGGCCTGGTCACTGGTGCTGTTACTGGCCTGTTCACTGGTGCTGGTACTGGCCTGGTCACTGGTGCTGGTAATGGTCACTGGTGCTGGTCACTGGTGCTGGTACTGGCCTCTTCACTGGTGCTGGTACTGGCCTGGTCACTGGTGCTGGTACTGGCCTGGTCACTGGTGCTGGTACTGGCCTTGTCACTGGTGCTGGTACTGGCCTGGTCACTGGTGCTGGTACTGGCCTGGTCACTGGTGCTGGCCTGGTCACTGGTGCTGGTACTGGCCTTGTCACTGGTGCTGGTACTGGCCTGGTCACTGGTGCTGGTACTGGCCTGGTCACTGGTGCTGGTACTGGCCTGGTCACTGGTGCTGTTACTGGCCTGGTCACTGGTGCTGGTACTGGCCTGGTCACTGGTGCTGGTGCTGGTCACTGGTGCTGGTCACTGGTGCTGGTACTGGCCTCTTCACTGGTGCTGGTACTGGCCTGGTCACTGGTGCTGGTACTGGCCTGGTCACTGGTGCTGGTACTGGCCTGGTCACTGGTGCTGGTACTGGCCTTGTCACTGGTGCTGGTACTGGCCTGGTCACTGGTGCTGGTACTGGCCTGGTCACTGGTGCTGGTACTGGCCTGGTCACTGGTGCTGGTACTGGCCTGGTCACTGGTGCTGGTACTGGCCTGGTCACTGGTGCTGGCCTGGTCACTGGTGCTGGTACTGGCCTGGTCACTGGTGCTGGCCTGGTCACTGGTGCTGGTACTGGCCTCTTCACTGGTGCTGGTACTGGCCTGGTCACTGGTGCTGGTACTGGCCTGGTCACTGGTGCTGGTACTGGCCTGGTCACTGGTGCTGGCCTGGTCACTGGTGCTGGTCACTGGTGCTGGTACTGGCCTCTTCACTGGTGCTGGTACTGGCCTGGTCACTGGTGCTGGTACTGGCCTGGTCACTGGTGCTGGCCTTGTCACTGGTGCTGGTACTGGCCTGGTCACTGGTGCTGGTACTGGCCTGGTCACTGGTGCTGGTACTGGCCTGGTCACTGGTGCTGGCCTGGTCACTGGTGCTGGTACTGGCCTTGTCACTGGTGCTGGTACTGGCCTGGTCACTGGTGCTGGCCTGGTCACTGGTGCTGGTACTGGCCTTGTCACTGGTGCTGGTACTGGCCTGGTCACTGGTGCTGGTACTGGCCTGGTCACTGGTGCTGGTACTGGCCTGGTCACTGGTGCTGGCCTGGTCACTGGTGCTGGTCTCAGGTGCTGGCTCTCTGGTGCTGCTCTCAGGTTAGGTCACTGTGTCTGCCACAGAGTGGGGTGTCATGATGATTGGTCCCACGCGCCAAAATGCCTCCTGGAGTAGAAGATGTGGCTGTAGTAGAGAGCAAAGCCGCTGCTTGCTCTCTGCAGCTCCTCCCACAGGCGGAGTGCATGACTCATATCACTCCGCCTGTGAGCCGGAATCTACTTCGGCTCCGAGATGATTTCTCTGTGCAGGCTCAGCTTGCTGACAGCTGACACACTCTTCTGCCTGCATCGATGAGTCATCTCATCTGACTCACTGTGACTGACTCACACACAGAGCCGGGATATTGCCCTGAGCTCGCGGGTGTCCGTGAGCTCAGGGCGGAAAGCGGGAGTCTCCCGCGACTTGCCGGAGACTTGAGATGTCTGCATTTAAAGAAAAAAAAAGCACTGGCCCTGGAGGATAAAATGGCATTGTTGGAATTTGTTATGCTGCTTAAGGCTACGTTCACATGTAGGCGTTTTGGAGCATTTTTAGGATCAGCTCAAAAAACGCCCAACAAGACGAATCCTATTCATTTTAATGGCCCCTGTTCACATCTGAGCGTTCCGACACCTGGAGCAAAACGCCCAACACTCCAAAAAGTGCATGAGCTTCTTTTTGGGCAGATTACAGGCGTTTTTGCCCCATAGACTTCAATGCAAACGCTGGAAAGGTGATATAGAGCGTTTTACAGGCGTTTTGTAGCTGCTGATCTGCTCAAACAGCATCTCTCCACCCAGCTGTCCACCCCTTGTCACGCCTCTGCTTTAGCTCATGTTCTGCAAAATGGAGGACAGCACTTTACTTTTGGAAGCTGAAGGCTTCATTGCACTAGTGAGGACACATCCATGTGTGTACGATGCAAAGAATGTGCATTACAAGAATTGTGTGTATTGGAAGAATTTGTCCTCATGCACACAAAGGTCATCATACATTGCGCAGAACTGGTCACGCTGTCGCCGATTAGCGATCACAGGATGGACCCAGTATTGTCCATCCCTCACTTCCTCCTCTTCCTCCAGCATCAGAAGTGCAACTGATGCACAAAACAGAAATCTGTATTTGTCTGCCATTTTAAAGACAAAAAGCAGGAGAGCACACAGTAACAACCTCATACAGACACCAAACACCACCACAAAATCCTGAGGAAGAGGTCCCCTTTTATGCAAATGTAAAAAAACACGATGCTTTTCATTGGTCACCTAAACTCGTATGACTACACAAAAACGCCTGTAAAACGATTGTAAATAGGCCTGAAAAATGCCTATAAAATAGCAACGCCTAGATGTGAACATAGCCTAATATTTGCAGAGCCATTTATCAAACGCAAATTTTCAGGAAAAAATACACTTAACCACTTAATCCCCGGAAGATTTTACCCCCATTCCGACCAGGGAGTTTTTTGCGATTTTTTTACTGCGTGACTTTAACGGACAATTGCGTGGTCGTGCGACGCTGTACCTAAAGGAATTTCACGTCCTTTTTTTCCCACAAACAGAGCTTTCTTTTGGTGGTATTTGATCACCTGTACGATTTTTTGATAATGCGCTATAAACAAAAAAAGAGCGTAAATTTTGCAAAAATAACAATATTTTTCACATTTTTTTATATGAAATTCCCCAAAAAAAATGTAAAAATCAAAATTTTTTAACATTTTCAGCCAATTTGTTTTATGCTACATATGTTTGGTAAAAAAAATCGCAAAAAGCATATTTTGATTGGTTTGCGCAAAAGTTATCGCGTTTACTAACAAAGGGAAAGATTTTTGTAATTTTGGGTGTTTTTTTTTTTAACGAGTAATGGCGGCGATCTGCGATTTTTTTTTTGCGGGACTGCGACATTGCTGTGGACAGATCGGACCCTTGCCTGACATTTTTGACACTTTTGGGGTTACCAGTGACATTACTGCAGTAATCAGTGCTAAAAATATGCACTGTTACTGTAAAAATGACACTGGCAGGGAAGGGGTTAACTGTATTGGAGAGGGAGGGGTTAAGTGTGTCCTAGGGGCGTGCTTCTAACTGTAGTGGGACAGGTCTCCTATTATAAAAACAGAGATCAACGGTTCTACATAGTAGATGCGTCTGATCTCCATTTTTACACAGGGGAGAATGACAGGCGGCTTGTTTACAAAAGCCGCCCGCCTTTCTCCCGCTCTACCGACGATTGTAGTGTGACCGGCGGACATTGGGTCCGCCGGTCACATGCGCGGACTCCTCCGTGAACGAGCCGTGGTGGGCGCGTGCGTCAGCGGGCGCGCGCGCGCTCGTCCGCTATTGGCTCACAAACCGTATATATATACGGTATATATACGTCACTTTGCCTGGCCGGGGCTGACCGCCGCAGTATATCTACTTGCGGCGGTCGGCAAGCGGTTAAATGAGTCTTAGTGCACACAAACACAATATAATACCTTTTTTGTAACCACTTGACCTCCAGAAGATTCCCCCCCCCCCCCCACCCTTCCTTTATGACCAGGCCATTTGTTGCGATACAGCACTGTATTACTTTAGCTGACAACTGCTTGGTCTGAAACGTTGTACCCCAAAAAAATGTATGTATTTCCCCCTACAATTAGAGCTTTCTTTTGGTGGTATTTGATTACCTCTGCGTTTTTTGCGCTATAAACAAAAAAAAAAAACGGACAATTTTGAAAAAAACTATTTATTACTTTCTGCTATAAAACACCAATAAATTAAAAAAAAAATCAAATTTCCTTATAAATTTACGCCAATATGTATTCTGCTACATGTTTTTGGTAAAATAAAATCCCAATAAGCGTATATTGATTGGTTTGCGAAAAATAATAGCATCTATAAACTACAGGACATATACTAGAATTTTTATTTTATTTATTTTTACTAGTAGTGGCGGCAATCAGTGATTTATAGCAGGACTGCAATATTGCTGCAAATATTCTGATGCCAACGGACACTTTTGTGATGAGGGTGCAGGGCGAGAGGTGACTACTGTAAAAGTCATTGGGGGCTGTAGCGCTGCCCAGATCACTTTTACAGGAAAGTTGATTGCCAACTTGCCAAAAATGATAACAGGATCATGGCTGCAGCTGCCAGCGTGAAATGATCCATTCACTCTCCCCACATGATTTCACCTACCTGTGTGCACACATGCAGACCACTGTACAGTATAAATTCGACATTGCTGAATTTGAGCTCCAGTACATGTGCAGGTAGACATGTGCAATTAGTTTCGGTCTGAATATAAATTCCGACAAATTTTTGGTGATTCAGATGTATCTGTTTAATTTCGCTATGTATGTTCATTTTCTAACGAATTCCACATTTTGGAGCGATTCGAATCGGTCAAAAAATGATGTGAAGAAGAGCTGGTTGTTAAGGAGTGGGCGGGAAGCCGGCGGCTGCGTCCTTATCAACCGATGACTCGTCAGCTGTCCTCACTGACAGCTGAAATGTAGACAAAAGAATGCTGGCAGTGAAAAATTCAGAAAAAAAACAGCATGGACCCCCCCCCCCCAAATCCATACCAGACCCTTATACGAGCATGCAGCCTGGCAGGGCAGGAAGGGGAGAGGCAAGGGAGCACCCTCCCCCCTCCTAAACCATATTAGGCCACATGTCCTCAACATGGGGGGGTGCTTTGGAGCACCTTGTTCCCATGTTGATGGAGGCAAGGGTCTCTTCCCCACAACCTTGGTCTGTGGTTGTGGGGGTTTGCAGGCAGGGGAGCTTATCAGAATCTGGAAGCCCCCTTTAAAAAGGGAGCTCCCAGATCCCCCCCTATGTGAATGAGTATGGGGTACATAGTACCCCTTCCCATTTACCAAAAAGAGTAAAAAGTAAGTAAAGACACAACACAAGTTTTTGACAATTCTTTTATAAAAAAAAAAAGTCCCTTGAAGTAGATTCAACTTCAATCACGATTCCCGCTGCACCGCCAGACCTGAAAAAAACCTCCGGTCTTGTGGAAGACTTCCACTGTCTGCCTGCTCCGCTGTCTGAGATTTCTTAAAAAACTTAGGGGCAGAGTCGCCAGATGACCTAATCGGATGACCCCACCCTCTCGTGACAGCATCGACCAAGTATGGCCCGCTCAATGACTTCACGAGGGGGAGTGGCCAACTGGTGATTTTGTTGGGTGGCTCTGCCTCTTAATTAAAACCTCTCAATTTAAGAACTCTCAGACGGTGGAGCAGTGGATCATGTACAGAAAGTTAGACAGCGCTCAATAGTCTGGATGGTAATGTGTGGATGAATGAGTAGTGGGGAATGGGACCCAGAAGGTACCCAAACTGAGCCAAGAGAGAAATCAATTCAATTAATTGTCCATAATGTGAAGGGGTAAAATTAAACCAGAAAGTAAACAATACCAAGCTGGAGACTGTGGGTGTTAATGGGCTACTGTCATCCAGTCCAAAATTCGGGGGTGCATGGAATCGGGCCCCTCTAGTAGCTAAGCCGGGACACGTCAGTGTGCCCAGATGACGTCACTGCAGGCCGACAAGCGGAAGCTCGCAATCGAAGATGAATGCCTCAGGGAGTCAGCGTGTAGTGCAAGCGTATCTGATGCTGTGATGACGCACTTCGCGCACATTTGCTTTGTCAAGGCTTGTGTCAGAAACCATGAACCAGGCAGAGACAGAAAATGCAGTTAAAAATCACACCTTTAATGTAATAGTAAAACAATACAAACTAGGGATGTAGTCAAAAACAGAAGTCGAAACAGGTAATCAGACGAGCTGGAATCAGGGATCCAGGAATCAGCATAGTCAGAAGCAAAAGATCAGGATCAGGAACCAGAAGAAAAGCCAGCCAGGCAAAGTCAAACAGGAACACAGCAGAGAGACACACAGGATATGTTGACCAAGGTGAAGGCACTGAAGGAATGAGCAAGGCAGTTTAAACAGCCAAAGGGAGCTGGCTGTAGGTTGGACTAATGAAGCAGGTAATGGTAACCAGGTGAGTCAGTGTGGAAACAATGAGTGGCTGGTAATTATATGACAGTTGAGCAGCCAGAACATCGAGAAGAGAGTTGCTAAAAGCCCAGCCCTGAAAGTACCCCCTCCTCAATGACCCCTCCCTCTTGGAGGGGCGCAAGGCTTGAGAGAAAACATCTATTGAAAGCACAGAGGAGGGCAGGAGCATGTATGTCTGAGGATAAAACCCAAGAGCGTTCCTTCAGACCGTACCTCTCCAATGAACAAGGTTCTGTATGCAGAAACCTACGGGAGTCAATGATAGATTGTATCTCATATTTAACATGGTTGTAAACCTGAACCGGGTGAGGATGTGGTACTGAGGTGGTATAACGGTTGCACGCCAAAGGTTTTAATAAGGAAACATGGAATGCGTTAGAAGTACACATGTTGGAAGGAAGATCTAATGCGTAGGCCACTAGTTTGATCTTACGGAGAATGCACAAAGGACCAATATACCATGGCGCCAGTTTCATTAAGGGAACACGGAGTCGAAGGTTATGAGAAGACAGCCAGACCCTCTCCCCAACTTGGTAGGAGGGCGCAGGTAGGCTTCTGTGGTCAGCATGGAGTCTGTAACTGACACTGGCATGTTGCAAGGATTCTTGGACCTGCACCCAAGTGGAACAGAGTTCACGAAGATGTTCCTCTAACGCAAGAATCCCTTGTGAAACAAATGTGTCAGGCAACATGGATGGCTGGAACCTCAATAATAAGGTAACAGGTCTGACCAGTTGTTACGGTGGTCAGAAATATAGCAATGTAGGAAATTCTCTAAGGCTTGGTTGGCCCGTTGTGCGGCCCAATTGGACTGCGGGTGACATGCCGAGGAGAAAGAAAACTGAATTCCCAACTGAGCACAAACTGCCTGCCCCTGTCTGAGAGGATAACCTTAGGTAACCCACGTAACTGAAAGACCCCCAAAGCGAAAATGTATGCCAGTTGAGACATTTTTGAAAACCAGTCACCACTATAAGAATAACTATAAGAATAACAGTGTTGCCTTGGGAGCTGGGTAAATCCACAATAAAATCAATAGACAAGTGAGTAGGGATGGCCTTG
Organism: Pelophylax lessonae; assembly: GCF_965119305.1. NCBI lineage: Eukaryota > Metazoa > Chordata > Amphibia > Anura > Ranidae > Pelophylax > Pelophylax lessonae. Next base: position 337,792,396 of record NC_138768.1, read on the forward strand.
CAGTTCGCCCAGCGGTCGGTTCGTGGCAAATTTTGCTTGTTCGCTACCCGCCAATTTTGTGAACACATGGAGTTGTTTGCGGCGGCCATATTAGTTTACATTGGGGAGAACTTTGACCCATGACACAGCCGTCAGGTGGAACGGGACAGCCAATTGAAACATTTCAGCACATGGACATGCCCCCTACCCTATAAAGAGACCTGAGCTGTCGGCCATTTCACATTCCGCTTTTTGCCAGTGTAGGGAGAGGTCTGCTGTGCTCATGAGGGAGAGATTGCCAGACACAAATAGCTCTGTGAAGATCCACAAAAGTCCTTTTCAGGGCTGGTATTTCGGTATAGGTCTACTAGTATCTTTTCAGGTTAGAGACAAGTATCCAGTCGGTGCTTTAGGGACAGTTAGAGATCGGCAGCAGTCACACGCAAATCGCTCTGTTAATGTCCACAAAAGTCCTTTTCAGGGCTGGTATTTCAGTATAGGTCCAGTCTCTCTTCAATATTGTAACAATCACGTAATTACCTGTATGGATCTCAGCTGCGGAAGTCAACCACTCAGTAACGGAGCTATGTTTACCAATGTGAGGTTTGGTCATACAGGCTACAGTAACATCACAGTGAGACTTTTTTAGCAGAGGAAACAATTTAGGTCAAGGCAATATACTTGCTGTTAGCTGAGTTAATGGGAACTGCAGTTTAGCTGAAATTGTAGTACACTGTTCTGCCAGTAAATGAAGCAGTGATCCAAGAAGTCGTGTAGAAAGGAGGAAGGACGGAGGCAGTCTAAGTACAGTTATAGGAGATGAACGGCTTGAGGGAGCAGATCATGGGCGTCTGATGTGTTGCTGAGACACTGAGGGAATGAAGTTCACGCCTTAAGTAAAGGATGGGTGGGGCCACACATGGAACGAGGAACAGGACGTCAGGTAACATGGAACGAGGAACAGGAAGTCAGGTAAGTCTGTTACAGGATCCCCCCCCCCCCCCCAAAGGAACCCACCCCGGGGGTTAAGGTGTCTTTGGTTTATGAGGGTAACGTGCATGGAACTGACGAACCAGTATGGGAGCGTGTGCGTTAGATGCATCCTCCCATGAATCCTCGTGAGGACCATAGGACTTCCAGCGAATTAAATATTGTAATTTCCTTCTTCTGATTCTAGAATCCAAGATGGAGTGAACCACAAACTCTTCCTGTCCAGCAACTAGTACAGGGGGTTCTGGGGGTAATGTTCTATTTGGAAAATTTATTGTTTTATGAGGTTTGAGTAGTGAAACATGGAATGTCGGATGAATCTTTAAGTGAGTGGGTAGATGTAACCGCACAGCCGATGGATTAATAATTTTTTGAATAGGAAACGGTCCAATAAAGAGACTGCTGAATTTTCTAGAAGGTGTATTGAGGCATAAATTCTTAGTGGATAGCCACACCAAGTCCCCAACTTTATAAGGAGGAGCGGGTCTCCGTCTGGTATCATAATACTTTTTTTGATAGAGTTGGGCTTGGGAAATACTCTTTTTTAAGCGGTCATGGATATCCTGTAGGGATTGCAGATAATCCTGAGAAGCTGGATTGTTGGAGGGTAACATTTGTGATGGAAAAAAGGATGGGTGGTACCCATAATGTGCGAAGAAAGGGGTTTGTTTTGTAGTGCAGCTAATCGTATTATTGTACGCAAACTCCGCAAGAGGAATTAATATATGCCAATCATCCTGTAGATGAGTACAATAGCAACGAATGTATTTTTCCAAAACTCTATTAAGTCGCTCTGTCTGCTCATTTGTCAGGGGATGATACGCACTGGAGTATTGATGTTCAATTTGAAGAGCAGAACAGAGAGTTCTCCAAAATTTTGAAACAAACTGTGGACCTCTATCAGAGCGTAAAGAGAATGGGAGACCATGTAATCTCACTATTTCTCCAATAAAGGCTGTAGCAGTTTCCTTTGCTGTGGGAAGTTTTTTAAGCGGAATGAAATGAGCCATTTTAGTTAAGGTATCTACCACAACAAACACTGTGGTGTAACCGCCTGAAGAGGGTAAATCCACAACAAAATCCATGGAAAGAGCCTCCCAAGGTTTACTTGGTATGAGTTAATAAGCTGACCAAATGGTGAACCAGTGTCATGTTTGGACTGTGCACAGGTTTTACAGGAACCAACATAATCTCGAACAGTCTGGTACAACCCAGGCCACCATTAATCTCTTTGTATTAATTCCAAAGTTTTCCGTACCCCGGGATGTCCAGCAAGGGGGAGATCATGGTTGATATGCAAAATCTTACTACGTAGTGTTGTGGGAACATAGAGTTTCGACCCTTTATAAAGAATCCCTTTATTATCACTCTGTAACTTTATTTTGGGTTGTTCCTGTAAGAAGGCTTGTTTAAACTCTTCTTTGAGTGAGTCCAAAACGTTAATGAATTTCTCTTGTGGTATTATGTTATTGTAAGAAGAATTGGAGGACGACCCCTCAACTTGTCTGGATAGGGTATCAGCCTTACCATTCTTAGATCCTGGTCTATACGTAATGTTGCAATTAAATCTATCAAAAAAGAACGCCCATCTTATCCGTCTGGCGGATAAAGTTTTACATTGCTGTATGTACTGTAAGTTACTATGATCGGAATAGATAATTATCGGTAGTACAGTACCCTCTAATAAATGACGCCAATTCTCTAAAGACGCCTTAATAGCTAGAAGTTCTTTTTCAGCAATTGGGTAATTCTGTTCTGGGACGGTTAATGTGCTGGAAATAGAATGCAACTGGATGTATTGGTGAGAAAGAGTTGGGTCTTTGGGATAGTCCTGCTCCGATTGCAACCTGAGAGGCGTCAACCTCAAGTATGTACCCTCAAGTATGTACTGCAGATTTGGATCAGGTAATCTGAGAATAGGTGCAGAAGAGAATCTGGTTTTAAGTTCTAGGAACGCCTTTTGGGCTTGTCTATCCCATAGAAATTTGGTTTTACTACTGGTTAAGAGGGTTAAAGGTCTAGCAATGTGGGAGAAATTCCGTAAGAACTTCCTATAAAAATTGGAGAATCCCAGAAACTTTTGAACTGCCTTTCTACTGGTTGGTGTTGGCCAGTTCAATATACAATCAACCTTGTTGTTTTCCATCTGAATTCCTTCCCTGGAAATGGAGTAACCAAGGAAGAAGATCTTTTCAGCTTCAAAGATACATTTCTCAAGCTTGGCATACAAGTTGTGAGCTCTTAACCCAGCCAATAGCCATCTAACGTGTCTGCGATGGTCTTGAAGTTTATTGGAATAAATCAATATGTCATCAAGATAAACAAAACAACCACGCAGATGTCTGGGAGGTCTCGTAAAACATCATTGATGAAATATGAAATATTGGAAAGTTGCGGGGGCATTGGAGAGGCCAAATGGCATCACTAAGTATTCAAGTAAGCCGTACCGAGTTCAGAAAGCTGTCTTCCATTCATCACCTTCTTTAATGCGGATGAGATTGTAAGCACCCTTTAAATCAAGCTTTGTGAAAATTGTAGCTTCCTGTAACCGCTCTAAAAGTTCAGGGATTAATGGAAGGGGGTACCTGTTCTTAACTGTAATTTTATTCAATTGTCTGTAGTCTATTATAGGCCGCAGACCTCCATCCTTGTTACGGACGAAGAACATTGCGGCCCCTGCAGGTGAAGTGGAGGACCATATAAACCCTTTCTTCAAGTTCTCATCAAGGTATTGTTTTAAATGTACCAACTCAGGTTGTGAAAGGGGGTAAATATGTCCGAATGGTATCTTACTGTCTGGTAGAAGTTCTATGGGACAGTCATAGGTCCTATGGGGTGGTAGTGCTTCAGCCTTCTTTTTAGAGAAGACGTCATAGTTCAGTAGCTGGCATTTTGAGTTTAGATTTGCAGTACGAAAGGGAGATCGGGCAAGATCCTGTAAAGAAGTGTGCTATTCTATACAACCCCTTATCTAGCCACCATTTAAACAAGGTAATATTCCGGCCCGGAGGGAAATTGGGGTTTTGGAACAAGAGAGCCAGAGGTCATATGGGGGAGGTGATTTCAGGTTTACCCCGAAGCCTGTCCCAGAGAGAGAACGAGTGTGAGAGAGTAGGTGCTAGAATTGCTGGACAATACTTTTCTTGACACCACATCAGGTAGTCTATCGCATGGAGAGGGCCCGCTTGGCGTTCCATATTGACCCAGTCAGGTTTTACCCCACGAGAATATATGACTGATATCTGCGCCAACTGTGCTGCTTGGTAATACCACCGCAGGTTAGGAAGTCCTAGCCCTCCCTGTGATCTAGTTCTGAATAATATATTCTTAGAAAATCTGTAGCCTTTTGAGCCCCAAACAAACTTGAGGATTCGAGACTGGAACTTGTGAAGATGAGTGCTATTGACGGGAATAGGAAGTGATCTAAAGTAATACAGGATACGTGGTAAAAGGGTCATTTTGACCGCATGTACCCTACCTATCCAAGAGATAGGTAAGTGTGACCAGGTTTGGAGGTCCGATTCTAGTTTAGAGTAGAGTGGGGGATAGTTAGCCTTATATAGTTGGTCTGTTTTCTTCGTTAGGGTGACCCCCAAGTAAGGTATAGACTGTTCGCTCCATGCGAATGGAAAATGACCTTCAGGTTAGCTATCACTGGGGGGGGCATGTTTATGTTCAGAGCCATTGATTTGGCCATATTCACTTATAGTCCGGAAATAGTTCCGAACGTTGTTAAAAGCCTACACACATTGGGAAGGGAAATCAGCGGGGACGTGATAAATAAGAGTAAATCTTCTGCGAACAAGGCGCATTTGTGAGTGCCCTGGGCGCAGTGAACTCCATGAATGTTAGTGTCATTTCTGATAGCTACGGCTAGTGTTTCAATTGCAATCGCAAACAGGAGGGGGGAGAGGGGACAGCCCTGGCGGGTACCTCTTGATATCTGAAAAGATTCTGAGTAACAGCCTTGGAATCTGACTTTAGCGTTGGGGTTGGAGTATAAAGCTTTCAAGATATTAACAAACCATGTTCCAAAGCCCCAAGTATCTAATATAGAGAACAAGTATGACCAAGAAATAGAGTCAAAGGCTTTCTGCAGATCGATAGAGAGGAGAATACCCTCCTGGGGTGGGCCCCCGTCCCACCCTGATTGCAACAATGAGATAACATCAATAGCGTGTCTAATTTGATTGGGTCCTTGCTGGCCCGGGATAAATCCTACCTGGTCTTTATTAATATATTGGGCAATGAAGGAGGAAAGTCTGTTAGCCAATATCTTTGTCAGTATTTTGAGGTCATTATTTATAAGCGAAATCGGTCTATAATTACTAACCTCGCTAGAATCTTTGCCAGGCTTGGGTATTACCGTAATATATGCCGCATTGAGGGAGGTATCTAGTTGTGGGTTCGTGCGAAGATCATTGAATAGCCTTGCTAGGTAGGGGGCCAGGATCGGACCGAAGGATTTATAGTACGGGATCGAAAAGCCATCTGGGCCAGGTGCGGAGCTACTCTTAATGTCTTTAATGACTAGTTCTATTTCTTCTGCCGATATAGGGTCATCCAATAGTGCACGATGGTCATCAGTTAGTTTAGGGAGAGGAATAGAGGCTAGAAATGAGTGAAGTTGAGAGTGGGGCGGGTCAGGGGCCTTGCTGTAAAGATCAGTGTAAAAGTCTTTAAAGGCCTTTGTTATATCCTGGGGATTGCGAGTACCAGTACCATTTGGGAGTTTCACTAGAGGGGGAGCTTGCAGACACGGTTTGGGCGAGAGGGTGGAAGCCAAACATGAACCAATTTTATCTCTCTGAAAATAGAAGCGCGCTCCCGTCCAACGGAGGTACTTTTACATTTTTATTTGTGTCCTGCAACAATATTGCCTCTTTTGCTGAGTTAAGTCTGGTACACACAGTGCCAAACTCACTGGCCAATTTTTTTGAACTGCTGTGATAGACCAGTGGCCCCCCAATACCACATATTGAAGTGGGGTGTTGTTTAACAGTATAATTTTCTAAGAGTGTATTTTAGTCCTGCAAAAAATTGACCTCTTGCTGTGTAAACTGTGCTACACACAGTGACAGTTAATGGTCAATTATTTGTAGAACTGGTGTAATAAACCTGTGGCCCCCCAATACCACATATGGAAGTGGGGTGTTATTTAACAGTATAATTTTCTAAGAGTGTATTTTAGTCCTGCAAAAATTTGGCCTCTTGCTGTGTAAACTGTGCTACACACAGTGACAACAGTTACTGGCCAATTATTTGTAGAACTGGTGTAATAAACCTGTGGCCCCCCAATACCACATATTGAAGTGGGGTGTTATCTGAGTAAACTTTTACAAGTGTATTTGTGTCCTGCAACAATATTGCCTCTTTTGCTGAGTTAAGTCTGGTACACACAGTGCCAAACTCACTGGCCAATTTTTTTGAACTGCTGTGATAGACCAGTGGCCTCCCAATACCACATATTGAAGTGGGGTGTTATTTAACAGTATAATTTTCTAAGAGTGTATTTTAGTCCTGCAAAAATTTGGCCTCTTGCTGTGTAAACTGTGCTACACACAGTGACAACAGTTACTGGCCAATTATTTGTAGAACTGGTGTAATAAACCTGTGCCCCCCCCCCCCAATACCACAAATTGAATTGGGGTGTTATCTGAGTAAACTTTTACAAGTGTATTTGTGTCCTGCAACAATATTGCCTCTTTTGCTGTGTTAAGTGTGGTACACATAATGCCAAACTCACTGGCCAATTTTTTGAACTGGTGTGATACACCAATGGCCCCCCAATACCACATATTGAAGTGGGGTGTTATCTGAGTAAACCTTTACAAGTGTATTTGTGTCCTGCAACAATATTGCCTCTTTTGCTGAGTTAAGTCTGGTACACACAGTGCCAAACTCACTGGCCAATTTTTTTGAACTGCTGTGATAGACCAGTGGCCTCCCAATACCACATATTGAAGTGGGGTGTTATTTAACAGTATAATTTTCTAAGAGTGTATTTTAGTCCTGCAAAAATTTGGCCTCTTGCTGTGTAAACTGTGCTACACACAGTGACAACAGTTACTGGCCAATTATTTGTAGAACTGGTGTAATAAACCTGTGCCCCCCCCCCCAATACCACAAATTGAATTGGGGTGTTATCTGAGTAAACTTTTACAAGTGTATTTGTGTCCTGCAACAATATTGCCTCTTTTGCTATGTTAAGTGTGGTACACATAATGCCAAACTCACTGGCCAATTTTTTGAACTGGTGTGATACACCAATGGCCCCCCAATACCACATATTGAAGTGGGGTGTTATCTGAGTAAACCTTTACAAGTGTATTTGTGTCCTGCAACAATATTGCCTCTTTTGCTGTGTTAAGTCTGGTACACACAGTGCCAAACTCACTGGCCAATTTTTTGAACTGGTGTGATACACCAATGGCCCCCCAATACCACATATTGAAGTGGGGTGTTATCTGAGTAAACCTTTACAAGTGTATTTGTGTCCTGCAACAATATTGCCTCTTTTGCTGTGTTAAGTCTGGTACACACATTGCCAAACTCACTGGCCAATTTTTTGAACTGGTGTGATACACAAACGGCCCCCAATACCACATATTGAAGTGCAGTGTTATCTGAGTAAACCTTTACAAGTGTATTTGTGTCCTGAAACAATATAGCCTCTTTTGCTGTGTTACGTCTGGTACACACAGTGCCAAACTCACTGGCCAATTTTTTGAACAACTGGTGTGATAGACCAGTGGCCCCCCAATACCACATATTGAAGTGGGGTGTTATTTAACAGTATCATTTTCTAAGAGTGTATTTTAGTCCTGCAAAAATGTGGCCTCTTTTGCTGTGTTAACTGTGCTACACACAGTGACAACAGTTACTGCCCAATTATTTGTAGAACTGGTGTGATAAACCTGTGGCCCCCCAATACCACAGATTGAAGTGAGGTGTTATTTAACAGTATACTTTTCTAAGATTGTATTTTAGTCCTGCAAAAATGTGGCCTCTTTTGCTGTGTTAACTGTGCTACACACAGTGACAACAGTTACTGGCCAATTATTTGTAGAACTGGCGAACTGACGGACCAGCAGATAGGGAGGAGAGGCAGGCAAAACTTGCATTGCAGAAGAGGTACAAAGCAGACTGCAAATGTATCAGGAGCGAGCCATCAACCATGTAGTCACATCTGGCGCTCCCAGGACGCCTTCACATGGCTCCGCAGTGTGGGCTTTTTTTTTAATGTATCCATTGCTTACAACAGTGTTGCCATCTGCAGCCTTTGCAGTCAACGCATAAGTCACGGTAAGCCCAACACTCACCTAGGAACAACCGCCTTAAGAAGGCACCTGAAATCCCATCACCGAGCCCAGTGGGAGCAACACCGTAAGAACCCACAAAGCCACACTCCAGGCTCTCACCGTCCAGCCTCTTCTCCTTCTCCTATTCTCCTGTCTCCTCACAGTTGTCCAACACTCCACCTTCCATGATGCCGTCGTCATGTTGTTCTTGAAAAAGGCAGGCTTCTGTGGCTCAAATGTTGGAGCGTAAAAAAAGGTGTCCGACTACATCGGGTTAACGGCCGATGTGGACGCTCTGAGGAGTGATGAACCCCTGGACTACTGGGTGGGCAGGCTTGACCTCTGGCCAGAGCTTGCACAATTTGCAATGGAACTGTTGGCTTGCCCCCCGTTCAGTGTCCTGTCCGAAAGGACGTTCAGCGCAGCAAGGGGATCGTGACCGATAAGCGCACTCGCCTAGCTCATGACAGTGTAGACTACCTCACATTTATAAAAATTAATGAGGCATGGATCTCTGAGGAATTCAACACATGTGACCAGTAGACCATGTTTCATTGAAATTCCTCATGACAGGCCACAAATATCTGCCAGACCGCCATCCACCCACAACAATTCCTGGTCCTTGTCTTCGCTAAATACAGCAGGATAAAGGGTATTTCATGTCCATTGAATGGCTAATTTCTGGGGCCTATACAGGCCGACACTTACTTCTGTATACTGTGAATGCCTAATGTACCTCTAGCCATCAAATACACTACATTCTTTGCTGTCAGTTAAACCCATGTGAGCTAATTTTTGCAGCCTATACAGGCCGACACTTACTTCTGTATCCTGTGAATGTCTAATGTACCTCTAGCCATCAAATACACTACGTTCTTTGCTGTCAGTTAAACCCATGTGAGCTAATTTTTGCAGCCTATACAGGCCGACACTTACTTCTGTATACTGTGCGAATGCCTAATATACCTCTAGCCATCAAATACACTACGTTCTTAGCTGTCAGTTAAACCCATGTGGGCTAATTTTTGGGGCCTATACTGACCGACACTTACTTCTATATCTTGTGAATGCCTAATTTTTTAGACTGGAATTGAAAATCAATGGGTCTGTAAAGGTTCTGCCAAATTGTGGAATGGATGCGGACCCATTTAACAGATGTGTGAATGGACCCTATATGTATTAGACATGAATTTACTGGCTGCTGTCAGTTCTGGCTGATTTATGAAAAAAAAAAAAATATTTTTTGCTGTAAAAAAAAAAAAAAAAATATGGGGCAACTTTTTCAATTGCAATACTTCTGTTATGACATTGTCCATGTGCTGGGACTATCGGTGCACAGCTAGGACGTCTTTTGTGGCTGCAAATATGACCTAAAGGTTTTTGTCAAGGTCAATGGGGCCCGCCGTGAACAATGCGGCTGACGTTCGCGAACCGCCCCGGCCGATGTTCGTCCATCTCTACAAGTGAGTCCAAGGCCTCTTTCCACTGGGTATGTGTTGAAGGAGGCCCAGTGGAAGGTGTTGTGGTATTTTATTCTGAGCACACATGGGAAAAGCGGCTACGAATGTGGTTACTTCAGTGCGGAGACTAGGACACCAGAATTGTTGAGACATAGACCATATGAGTTGATTCTTCCGTGGGTGCCCAGCTGCCTTAGGAGAATCATAGGTCTGGAGCAAAGCAGTTCGGAGATTCTCATGGACAAAGCAGCCGTCACAAGGAGAATGGATCTGAGAGGCCAGAATTCTCTCACCCAAAGGTGAAGCGATACTAGTGCGAATAGTGGCTAAAATGGGATCCGGAGGTATCGCAGGAGTAGGAACTGGCTCCATCTTGGAAGAGGAGGAAAACTGCCACGACAATGCATCAGCCTTTATATTCTTCGTACCGGGTAAGAATGAGACTATGTAATTGAAGCTTGACAGGAAAAGGACCCATTGTGCCCTTCTGGGAGATAAGGGTTTTGCCTCTAACAAAAATGTGAGATTTTTATGATCAGTCAAAATGAGGACCGGCACAGTGGTACCCTCGAGGAGATCCCTCCATTCCTTAAGAGCTAAAATTATTGCTTACAATTCTCTGTCCCCAATCTTATAATTGCATTCTGCAGGAGACAATTTATTATAAAAGTAGCCACAGGGATCAGGGCCGATCCTGGGCGGGTGCGCGTGGTGCACCACGCCCAGGCACCGCCTGAGGGGGGGGGGCGCACGCCGCACATAACCCTAATCTCCCGCAAGTCGCGGGAGTCTCTCACTGCAGCCGCTACATCCTTTCTAGTTCCGCCACACAGGCGGAGTGCATTTGAGAGGATGAGCCGTACAGAGGAAGCACCGGCTTTTCTCTATACTGCAGCCCCCTGCTTTCTCTGTAAGGCTCCCCCTCTCACAGGCAGGGTGCATTTGATATCACTCCGCCTGTGAGCCGGGACTATGAAGGAATTAGAGGCGCCATCACAGTGACAGCCGCAGCCCCGCCGGGATCTCGACACAAGAGCCCACACCACAGAGCCAGCACTGCACTACAGAGCCCACACCACAGAGCCAGCACTGCACTACAGAGCTCACACCACAGAGCCAGCACTGCCACCACAGAGCCCACACCACAGAGCCAGCACTGCCACCACAGAGCCAGCACTGCCACCACAGAGCCCACACCACAGAGCCAGCACTGCCACTACAGAGCCCACACCACAGAGCCAGCACTGCCACCACAGAGCCCACACCACAGAGCCAGCACTACCACCACAGAGCCCACACCACAGAGCCAGCACTGCCACCACAGAGCCCACACCACAGAGCCAGAACTGCCACCACAGAGCCAGCACTGCCACTACAGAGCCCACACCACAGAGCCAGCACTGCCACCACAGAGCTAGCACTGCCACCACAGAGCCCACACCACAGAGCCAGCACTGCCACCACAGAGCCAGCACTGACACCACAGAGCCCACACCACAGAGCCAGCACTGCCACCACAGAGCCAGCACTGCCCCCACAGAGCCTACACCACAGAGCCAGCACTGCCACTACCGAGCCCACACCACAGAGCCTGCACTGCCACCACAGAGCCCACACCACAGAGCCAGCACTGCCACCACAGAGCCCACACCACAGAGCCAGCACTGCCACTACAGAACCCACACCACAGAGCCAGCACTGCCACCACAGAGCTAGCACTGCCACCACAGAGCCCACACCACAGAGCCAGCACTGCCACCACAGAGCCCACACCACAGAGCCAGCACTGCCACCACAGAGCCCACACCACAGAGCCAGCACTGCCACCACAGAGCCCACACCACAGAGCCAGCACTGCCACCACAGAGCCCACACCACAGAGCCAGCACTGCCACTACAGAGCCCACACCACAGAGCCAGCACTGCCACCACAGAGCCAGCACTGCCACCACAGAGCCCACACCACAGAGCAAGCACTGCCACCACAGAGCCCAGCACCACAGAGCCCGGCACCACAGAGGCCAGCACCACAGAGGCCAGCACCACAGAGGCCACAGAGCCCGGGAACCACCGAGCCAAGCACCACAGAGCCTAGCACCACAGAGGCCACAGAGCAGAGCCCAGCACCACAGAGGCCACAGAGCAGAGCCCAGCACCACAGAGGCCGGCACCACAGAGGCCAGCACCACCGGCTCCACAGAGCCCAGCATACCACAGAGACCGGCACACCACAGAGGAGCCAGGAATCAGGACCAGCAGCCAAGAATCAGGACCAGCAGCCAGCCCCAGTACCCATTATTTAAGGTAAGTGAAGTCTTCTAGTTTTGGGCCTGGGCATCAAAGTGCTATTAATTAATATAATATTGTTTATTTTTCTATTGTTCAGTGACACTCTAATGTAGTTTCTCATGGGGGCTGGAGGTGATTCTTTCTATCAGAGACTCTCCAATAGGCACAGAGAGGGCCTCTGTAAGATAAACCCCCCTCCAGGTCCCATTAAACTCCATTGTAGTCTCTAATGGGGCCTGGTGGGGGGTCTTTCTAACATAGACTTTAAAATGCACATAGAGATGACCTCTGTTAGAGAGACCCCCCTCCTGGTCCCATGATACGACCCCATTGTAGTCTCTAATGGGGCCTGGTAGGGGGGTCTTTCTAGCAGACAGTCTAACAGAGGCCCTCTGTGTTCCTTGGAGAGACCCCCCTCCAGGTCCCATTAGGAAAAGGGGAGGAGTTAGTAAGATGACCACGCCCATGTGGGGCGCCATTAATATTTCTGCACCCAGGCATCTGTTACCCTAGGATCGGCCCTGACAGGGATGCATAGTGCTCTCAGAGGTAGGACGCTGAGACAGGAGGGCACCAACCCCAGTCTCAGATGCATCAACCTCAAGAATGAAGGGTAACATAGGGTCAGGATGTGCTCGCACAGGAGCTGTAGCAAAAGCGGCCTTGACTCAAAGGCTTTATTGGAATCTGGGGATCAATTCTGTGGGTTGCTGTCCTTCCTGGTCATGTTAGTCAGGGGTTTGACCTAAGAAGAGTAATTATGAATACATTTCCGATAATAATTAGCAAAGCCAAGAAAACGTGGTAGCGGACGTAGACCTACGGGTCAAGGCTCCTGTAAGACTGCAGATAGTTTCTCTGGGTCCGTCGAAAATCGGGCAGTAGAAATGACATAACACAAAAATTTAACCTGTTCACGATGGAACACGATCTCATCTAAACATTGTTAAAAAATTCCTGAAAAACTGCAGGAGTGTTGCAGAGACCAAAGGGCATCATGAGTTATTCGTAATGTCCAGTCCTAGTATTAAATGCAGTTTTCCATTCGTTGCCCCCCCCCCCTTAATCCCCATGAGATTGTATGCCCCTCTCAAAATCGAGCTTAGTGAAGATCGTTGCTCCCTTGAGGAGGTCAAATAATTCTGTAATCAATGGAACCAGATAAGCTTTCTTAACTGTAATGTGATTAAGACCCCTGTAATTGATACAAGGTCTCAGTTCACCACTCTTTTTTTTCACAAAGAAAATGTCTGCACTGGCAGGAGACGAGGATTTGCGGATGAACCTCTGTGAAAGTGAATCTGCAAAATAGTCCTCCATGGCTTTATCCTCAGAGACAGACAAAAGGATAAACCTGGCCAAGAGGAGGAATGGCACCAGGTTGAAGGTCAATTGCGCAATCATAGGACCAGTGTGGAGGCTAAATACCAGCCTGACCTTTGTCAAGGACATCACTAAATCCACGGTATTCCTCTGGAAATGAAGAGAGTGAAGACATGCACATGACCTTAATCAATTTCTGTAAACAGGTATTACTGCATTGTGGCGTTTAATAAAGGACCTCAGTATGACACCAATCAAAAGAGGGATTGTGCCTCTGTAACCAAGGATAACCAACGACCACCATGAGGTGAGGAAATTACTTGAAAAGGGTGAAGAGCCCCTACAGTCATGGTCAACAGAGAAGTTTTATGAATCAAATGAGCAGGCTGTAAAAGTCTCCCATCAATAGCCTTAATGGCAAGTGGGGAGGCACGAAGCTGAAGCAGTATCGAGTGCTTTGACATGAAGGCACCATCTATTAGGGATCGACCGATTGTCGTATAAAGCAATTAATATCTAAGTCTATGTTTTTTTGCTTGCCGTAACTGCAGATCCTGAAGGCAGGTCCATACACATTTGAGAAATTTTACAACGTTCCATTCATTGGCCAATGGGCGAAACTTTGACATAAAGGACTTCATATCATGTCATACGACCCATGTGGTATATGGCCTCGAATGCCCTTGTGGTCTCATCTATATTGGTAGGACCAAGAGAACATTAGCAATCAGAATTTCAGAGCACATAGCCAATATCAGAAAAGGGTTCAAAGACCACAGTGTATCCCTACACTTCAGGCGACATCATAATAGGGACCCATCATCTCTGAAATTTTGGGGCATAGAGAGGGTTGATCCAGTGTGGAGGGGTTCAAATAGGGTTTGTGAACTCTCCAAAAGAGAAACAGTATGATTATGACTTACACCTACTGTGTGGATGATCTTCGCATGATCTGGCCTATAGGTTTGACCATCAACTCATTGAGGAATGTGAGGGGTTAACTGTGCCAGAAAGGAGGTGACGCATAGCGGAGGCAGTAATATATTTGGAATTATGCTCTCCCGGGCTGCGGAGCTAATAGGCGTGTCTCCAGGTCATTTGTAGTAGTGATTGGGAACACGTACCACCCATCCCGGAGTGAGATAAAAGATGGTGATCGTGCCACATGCCCACGCCCTCCGTAGAAGTCCTGGATGATGAAACGCATAAGTGCGTGAGTACGCAGTCATCTAGGATACCTACGTCTGACGTCCTACCCGAAACTCGTTCGTCCAGGTACCAAGCGACGAGTTACCACAAGCTGGGAGTTACTGCAAGACACAGGTTTTCCTACATTACAATTTACATGCTGTATGGAACTTTATCATATGTGAGTGCATTTGTAAGAGGGGAAGGGCTTTTCTTAATAAAACATTTGATTTTGTGAGATTACGCTATGAGTCCTTTCTCTGATTACATGGCACATCTATGAAAACGGAGCTTGTTTACTTGGAGTACTTACATTTACTGCTGTGAGGATTGGAGGATCCTGGTCTGCAGAGCAGTGTGCCAGTGCTTTATTCCCAGTGTTACAAGTCCTTAATGGTCTTTCAAAGCATATATAAAGTTTCCTTTTGGTGAGTGTTCATTACCACAGGCACCGTAGTGAAGAAAGTGATTTATCACTATACCTGAACATTCCACAGATGACTTAACATCGTGTGTCTATGCTATTTTGCATCATCACAGCACTTTCACTTTATTGGACTATTTTATTATATCAATTTTGTTTATATCATTTATACGTTTTCATTGATATAAGCGCTGCTAGTGTATTGTTGTTTTCTACTTTGAGCAATTTTACACCCTGTTGACATTTGATTTCTTATAATAGCGGCTGCTCCATTATGCATATTATATTTTTTTGTATGTATAATCTCTTATATATTATATAATACGTTAGCGCTGGGTGAGTGGGTTTATTACATTTGTGTCACACCTACTCCTATTTTATTGATAGAGAAAACGGAATTTTTGTAAAATCTTACCGTAAAATTCCTTTCTCTGAGTCCTCCGACAGTCGCCGCCACTTCATAATCTTCACTAATGGGGTATTGACCTTTGCTCCGTAGGAGTAGCTAGGCAACAAGATTTGTTAATATAAAAGCTTTTAGCATATCACACCCCTAGGGGGCGGTCCCCTCAGTCAATACCTCCCTGCTTCCTGCATTCTCAACTCAGTTTCAGTAGCATAGCAGTAGAGTACATAAACAAACCCCAAAAGAGGGGCGGGGGCGGCGACTGTCGGATGACTCAGAGAAAGGAATTTTACGGTAAGATTTTACAAAAATTCCATTTTCTCTTACGTCCTCCGACAGTCGCCGCCACTTCATAATCTTCACTAATGGGGACGTCCCAGAGCAGTGTAGACATGAGGGTGGGAAAAACGCAGCGGCGCCTAAAGCAACGCAGTACCCACATCAGAGAAAGGAACCTTACCAAAGTAAGAGAACCAACTGGGCAACAGGAAAAAACGTGCTCAACAGGAGCAACAACCCAGGAAAGAACAAGTAACCTAGGGGTAAAAACACCCCCACAGCCAAGGACCCAAACAAGGAACCCTAAGGCACTGCCGCACTAAGAACTTTACGGCCAAAGGAAGCATCTGCCGATGCCTGAACATCCACTTTGTAAAATTTTGAGAAGGTGTGAACGGACGACCAAGTCGCCGCCTTACACACCTGGGCCACAGAAGCCTGATGACGATAGGCCCAAGACGTACTCAGAGACCTGGTAGAGTGCGCCTTCACAGGGAAAGGAGGAACCTTCCCCTTCAAAGCATAGGCTTGCACAATGGTCTGTCTGATCCACTTGGCGATGGTCGCAGCCGACGCTGCCATGCCCTTCCGAGGACCCTCTGGAAGGACAAATAGAGAATCCGTCTTGCAAAAGGATTTCCACGATGACAGGTAAACCCTGATCGCCCGAACAACATCCAAGGAATGCAAAGCCACCTCCTTTGGATGCTTAGGCTTCGCGCAAAGCGAAGGCAAGACAATATCCTCATTGAGGTGAAATTCCGAGATCCTCTTCGGAAGAAAAGAAGGGTTAGGTCGAAAGACCACCTTATCCAAGTGAATCACCAAGTAGGGAGAGCTGCAGGACAAGGCCGCCAGCTCCGACACCCTGCGAGCCGAAGTGATCACTACCAAAAAGGCAACCTTCTTGGACAACAGAGACAACGAGATCTCCCTGATCTTTTCAAAGGGAGCATGCTGTAACACGGACAGAACAAGGTTCAAGTCCCATGGAGGTAAAGGATCCCTCCGAGGAGGGGCCAAGTGCCGCACCCCTTGAACAAAGGTGCTAACCAAAGAATTAGACGCCACAGGGCATTGAAAGAGAACGGCCAGCGCAGAAATCTGACCCTTAATCGTGGCCAACGCCAAACGCTGGTCCACGCCCGTTTGAAGGAAAGCCAACACTCTCGATACCGAGTATGAGCAAGGGGAGTACCCCCTGGACTCACACCAGGCAAAAAACGCCTTCCAAGTACGGTAGTAAATCTTCCCCGAAGAGGCCTTCCTAGCCTTGATCAAAGTGGGAATGACCTCAGGGGAGAGACCCCTATCCTTCAGGACCTGGCTTTCAACAGCCAGGCCGTTAAAGCCAGCGACTGTAAAGCAGGATGGAATATCGGTCCTTGAGACAGGAGATCTTCTCGAAGAGGTAGACGCCACGGAGCGCCGACCGCCAGATTCACGAGGTCTGCGTACCAAGACCGGCGAGGCCAGTCTGGCGCCACCAGAATCACCGTGTGCGGTTCCGAGGCCAACCTGCGAAGGAGCCTGGACAGCAGCTGATTCGGTGGAAAGGCATACATCAGACGATACTGATGCCAGGGCGCCACTAACGCGTCCGAGGCGTCTGCCCGAGGATCGCGCGTCCTTGCTACGAACCTTTCCACCTTGTTGTTTAGACGAGACGCGAACAGGTCCACATCTGGGGAGCCCCACTTCGCGCACAACATCTGAAAGACATCCAGGTGAAGGGACCATTCTCTCTGGTCCAGGGTCTGGCGACTCAGATAATCCGCCTGCCAGTTCTCCACTCCTGGAATGTGAACTGCCGTAATCGCCGGGACGTGCGTCTCGGCCCAAGACAGAATGTCGGCTACTTCCCGAGCCGCTCGGGCACTCCTGGTGCCCCCTTGGTGGTTGATGTAGGCCACCGCTGTGGTATTGTCCGTCTGCACCCGAACCGGACGGCCCTGAAGCCTTTCCATCCAACGCAGAGATTTATTGCTCGCAATTCCAGAATGTTGATCGGAAGGGAGGATTCCTCCCCCGACCAAGTTCCCTGGGCGGACAGAACGCCCAGAACACCACCCCAGCCCGACAGGCTGGCATCCGTGGTGATCACCGTCCATGATAAAGGACGAAAGGACTTGCCCCCCGACACCGCCAGGGACTGGAGCCACCACAAAAGACCCCTTCGGGTGAGGCGGCTCAACGAAATCCGCAGATCCAGAGATTGCGGACGCCCGTCCCACTTGGACAGGATCTCCGCCTGAAGATCCCGTGTGTGAAACTGGGCGAAGGGAATCGCCTCGAAAGCCGAGACCATCAATCCCAGACACCTCATACACGTCCGGATAGACGAGCACTGAGTGTCCCTGAGGGACCTGACTTCATCCTGAAGTGTCCGGAGCTTGTCTTCCGGCAGGAAGACCTTCGCTTGAACAGAGTCCAGGATCATCCCCAGGTAGGGAAGACGAACCGACGGACACAGCGTCGACTTTGGAAGATTGATCGTCCAACCGAACTCCTGCAGATTGTGCATCGTGATGGACAGGTCGTTCACCAGGCCCTGACTGGTCGCAGACCGAATGAAGATATCGTCTAGATACCCCAAGACAGAGATGCCCCGGGCTCTCAACAAAGCAAGAACCGGCGCAAGCACCTTGGTGAAAACCCGCAGAGCCGAAGCGAGACCAAAGGGTAACGCCACAAATTGGTAATGATTCTCTGCAATGGCGAATCGAAGGTACCTCTGGTGACCCTCGAAAATGGGGATGTGTAGGTACGCATCCTTCAGATCGATGGAAGCCATGAATTCCCCCGGAACCAGGGCAGCCACCACTGAGCGCAGGGATTCCATGCGGAACTTGCGAACCCGCACAAAGCGGTTCAGAGCTTTCAAGTCCAGAATCGGACGCACTTTGCCCTCCTTTCTGGGCACAGTGAACAGATTGGAGTAGAACCCCCGAAATCTGTCCCGATGAGGCACCGGAACCACCACTCCCTGGGCCCGCAGATCCCGCACCGCCAGGTGCAGATCCTGCAAACGCTACGGAGATAGCTGAAGATTTGAGGGGACACCCCGACACCGGCAGTGCAGGGCGGCGCGCACGCGATCGTGCGCCTGCCCTGCTTAAAGTGCCGCCGTCATATGACGGCGGCCCAGGATAATGGTCGCTCCGCCGTCATATGATGGCGGGCGGGCGGCAAGCGGTTAACCACTTTCTGACCGGCCCATGGTCGAAAGACAGCTGCAGAGTGGTTGTCTAGTTCTGGGAGGGCGTACATGGACATCCTCCCAGAATCGCGCTCCCGCGCTCGCCAGGTCCCGGGGACCCGACGCATCACGGATCATGGTAAAGGGCCAATGAGAGCGGTCCTTTACCACGTTATCGCTCCATCCAATGATGGAGCGATCACTTCACGACAAACCGGCGCATGTCCGGTTCATTTCTCTCCTCGCACGCTGTACACAGCAATCAGTACAGCGTGCGAGGAGAGAAACTGCAGCTGCATGCCTCCTCTGCCTCAACCATGCCCCATCCATGTCTAATCTGTGCCCAATTAGTGCCTCAACCGTGCCCCATCCATGCATCATCCGCGCCTCATCCATGCATCATCTGTGCACACCCATGCCACCTCAATGCTTATCAATGCCACATCCGTGCCCACCCATGCCACCTCAGTGCTCATCCATGCCTCCTCCGTGCCACATCCGTGCTCATCCATGCCTCATCTGTGCCTGCCCATGCCATCTCAGTGCTCATCCATCCCACATCTGTGCCCGCCCATGCCACCTCAGTGCTCATCCATGCCACATCCGTGCTCATCCATCCCACATCTGTGCTCATCCATGCCACGTCAGTGCTCATCCATGCCACCTCAGTGCTCATCCGTGCCACATCCATGCCACGTCAGTGCTCATCTGTGCCACTTCAATGCTCATCCATGCCATGTCAGTGCTCATCCATGCCACATCAAAGCCACGTCAGTACTCATCTGTGCCGCATCCATGCCACGGCAGTGCTCATCCGTGCCATGTCAGTGGTCATCTGTGCCACATCAATGCCACGTCAGTGCTCATCCATGCCATGTCAGTGCTCATCCATGCCACACCCATGCCACTTCAGTGGTCATCCGTGCCACATCAGTGCTCATCCATGCCATGTCAGTGCTCATCCATGCCACATCAGTGCTCATCCGTGCCACGTAAGTGCTCATCCGTGACACACCCATGCCACTTCAGTGCTCATCCGTGCCACGTCAGTGCTCATCCGTGCCGCGTCAGTGCTCATCCGTGCCACGTCAGTGCTCATCCGTGCCACATCCATGCTATGTCAGTGCTCATCCGTGCCACATCAATGCCATGTCACTGCTCATCTGTGCCACATCCATGCCACGTTAGGGTGCTCATCTGTGCCTCATCCATGCCACATCAGTGCTCATCCGTGCCACATCAATGCCATGTCAGGGCTAATCCGTGCCACATCAGTGCCACGTCAATGCTCATCAGTGCTAAATCCATGCCACATCAGTGCCACATCCAGTCCACGTCAGTGCTCATAAGTGCCACATCCATGCCACGTCAGTGCTCATCCGGGTCACATCCATGCCACTACAATGCTTATCAGTGCCCTACAGTGTCTCACAAAATTGTAATGGGAAGTCAGGAAATGACGATGCTCCCTGCATGTTGGGCCTCTGTATGTGGTCAGGCTGTGGAAAAGTGTCACATATGTGGTATCGCTATATTTAGGAGGAGTGGCAGAATGTATTTTGGGGTTTCATTTTTGCTATGTACATGCTATGTGTTAGAAATTTCTTATAAATGGACAACTTTGTGTAAAAAAAAAATGGGTTTTGTTTTCTTTCCACATTTTCCAAAAACTTGTGGAAAAAAATGACATGTTCAAAAGACTCATTATTCCTCCTAGATCATGTGTTGGGGTGTTTTCTTTCCAAAATGGGGTCATTTTGTGGGTAATTCCATTGTCCAGGTGCTCCAGGACTTTCAAAAGTGTGATAAGTCGTCAGAAAATTATATGTGTACTTTTTGCTTCTAGAACGCCTGACGGTGCTCCTTGGATGTTGGGCCTCTGTATGTGGCCAGGCTGTGGAAAAGTCTCACACATGTGGTATCGCCATACTTAGGAGGAGTAGCAGAATGTATTTTGGGGTGTAGTTGCAAGTATGCCTATACAGTGTGTAAGAAATAACTTCGTAATATGACCATTTTGTGAAAAATCATTTTTTTAAAAAAAAATCTTCATTTTGCAAAGAATTGTGGGAAAAAAATACAACTTCAAAAAACTCACCATGCCTCTTACTAAATACCTTGGAATGTCTACTTTCCAAAAAGGGGTCTTTTGGGGGGTATTTGTACTGTCCTGACTTGTTAGGGTCTCAAGAAATGAGATAGGCCGTCAGTACATCAGGTGTGATCAATTTTCAATGATTGGTACCATAGCTTGTAGACTCTATAACCTTCACAAAGACCATAAAATGTATACTTATTTGGGTTATTTTTACTAAAGATATGTAGCAGTATAAATTTTTGTCAAAATGTATGAAGAAAAATGACTAAATTTGCAAAATTTAAAACCAAAACGAAGAAAAATGCATTTTTTTTTTTTTACAAAATTTTCGGTCTTTTTTCATTTATAGCACAAAAAATAAAAAACCCAATTATGATTAAATACCACCAAAAGAAAGCTCTGTGTGAAAAAAAAAGGATAAAAATTTCATATGGGGACAGTGTTGCATTCAAAATGTGAGAGCACTGAAAGCTGAAAATTGGTCTGGTTAGGAAGGGGGTTTAAGTGCCCAGTGGGTAAGCGGTTAATCAGACAGCGATCTACATTGATTGTATTGTGTGGGGGCGCAGTGCACAATCTTTATGCCCTGACCTGAGCCCAGTGAGGAGGAGAAAGGAGAAAAAAAAAACTTTTATCAGTCTGTTAGGTGGGTGGCGTGCGGTGCTGCACATTTAATGCAAGCTCAATGCATATGTGTCTGCTTAATCTGCATTTAAAAAAGAAAAAAAACTTTTTTCCTTGATATTTTACTTTGACATACAGTTTTTAGACAGACACTGCTTTTCTAACCTGCTCTTCAAAAAGCACCAATGTAAGGGGAAAATAATTATTTTTCAATATTTAGGGAAAAAAAAATATTTTTCAGTTTTTCATTCAAATGGGTTTTTTTTTATTCAATAGCGGAATAGAACAACAACAGTATCCAACCTGTTAGGCGTGCAGTGTTTAGTGGCAATTTCATGCAAGCTGAGTGCATATGTGTCTGCTTAATCTGCATTTAAAAAAGAAAAAAACTTTTTTCCTTCATACTTTACTGTAACTTACAGCGTTTAGACACTGCATTTCAAATCTGCTATTCAACAAGCACCAATTAAGGGGACAATTATTTTTAGGGGAAAAAAAAGTTAATTGCGGCCTAGTCTGCATATGTTACAGTGAGATACACCCATTGCATACTGTTGTATTGCGCATTGCAATAAAAACCCATTTAGGGGGAAAAAAAGTTAATTGCGGCCTAGTCTGCATATGTTACAGTGAGATACACCCATTGCATACAGTTGTATTGCGCATTGCAATAAAAACCCATTTAGGGAAAAAAAGTTAATTGCGGCCTAGTCTGCATATGTTACAGTGAGATACACCCATTGCATACTGTTGTATTGCGCATTGCAATATAAACCCATTTAGGGGGGGGAATTGCAGGCTATTCTGCAGATTTTACTGTGAGATACACCCTTTCTATACTGTTGTTCTATTCCGCTATTCAATAAACACCCATTTAGGGAAAAAATATTAAATTGCAGACTAGTCTGTATCTGTACGTGTGAGACACACCCTTTAGATACTGTTGTTCTATTCTGCTATTCAATAAACACCCATTTAGGGAAAAAAAATTAGATTGCGGCCTAGTCTGTATCTGTATGTGTGAGATACACCCGTTGTATACTGTTGTTCTATTCTGCTATTCAATAAACACCCATTTAGGGGAAAAAATTAAATTGCGGCCTAGTCTGCATCTGTAGGTGTGAGATACACCCTTTGGATACTGTTGTTCTATTCTACTATTCAATAAACACACCAAACAAACCATTTAGGGGACAGAAAGATATTAAATTGCGGCTTAGTCTGTATCTGTACGTGTGAGATACACCCTTTGGATACTGTACGTGTGAGATACACCCTTTGGATACTGTTGTTGTATTCTGCTATTCAATAAACACCCATTTAGGGGACAGAAAGATATTAAATTGTGGCTTAGTCTGTATCTGTATGTGTGAGATACACCCTTTGGATACAAACGCCAGGTACACAATTGTCCAGCAAGGGCACAGTTCTGGAGGATGACGAGGTGGAGGATGAGGAGGAGGAACCATGTTCACAGCAAGGTGGCACCCAGATAACTTATAACAGATACTACACTTGATCTCCGAGGGTGGGTTCCTGCACCCACAAACATCAGGTACACAATTGTCCAGCAAGGGCACAGTTCTGGATGACGAGGTGGAGGATGAGGAACCATGTTCACAGCAGGGTGGCACCCAGATAACTGATAACAACAGATACTACACTTGATCTTAGGCAAAAGGTCAAGAAGCGATGCTGGTGGCATTCCCACCTGACAGCAGGGGCACAGTGGAAGCACAAGGCGAAGGCAGAGAAGGAGGAGGTTGCCAACGCAGCCAGGGCACTGGCAGCACCTCAGAAGGCAGGGTTAGCATGTATGAAATGTGGAAATTTTTTTCGGCACGCCACAACAACCAGGACCACCAGCTGTTTTTTTTTTTAAGCCCCTGGTGTGTGAACACACTCAGACTATCACCCGGTGGGTGCATAAAAAAGTGCACACCAAAAAAGTGAAACACAAAAAGTGCACAGGGTGTACACATGGTCCTTGACCCTGATCCCCCGGGTTGCAAGGCTCCTGACAGGGACTGGGGTACTTACACTGGCTAACCTGGCCGAAACCAGGCAGCCCCGTTCTTTAGGAGATCTGCTGAAACAGACCACCCCAAGTACTAGGTGGGGCTCTCCCAAAGAGAGACCCCATGAGAGAGGGCGAACCAAGCCAGAAGGCCATATCCATCCCCTCCCAATACTTTCAGGGACAGGCCCAAGGACCTACACCCTACTAATCACGCTGTGCAAAATAAAGTGTACCGCCACAATAAAAAACACAAAACATGAGATACACAACACATAAAAGTGGGGAAAGGGATAGTGGAGAAATGCAAGGTTAGTGCCACATTGCAATACTATGGCAGGCCCTTGGGCCAGGAATAAAAAATTCCTCTGGTCCTGACCAAAAGGCCCTGCCCTAGAGGCAGGTGTGAAAAATGTGTGTAGGAAGTGCAGTGTCCTTGGTGCCATACTCATAGTGTTGCCACCCACCGTGAATTATGGCACCCCTGGACTGCCACTCCAGGGGCACATACACCACACGCTTTTCAGAATCCCGGTCCCTGGCAAGACCAGTGCAGTCCCGTCCCTACCAGAAGGCCTCAGAACTTGGACAGCTTTGGGAGAGCCCGGCCCACAACCAGGGACACATACCTTTTCCAAGGCCAGACTCAACCCAGAAGGGAGAAAAAAGCCCCCCCCCGCCATCACCGTTCCTTACCATATACAGTTCCTTACGTACTATACACGTACTGAATGACGGGTCTGCCCCCTTCAACTTCTGGGTCTCCAAATTGGGCACATGGCCTGAGCTTGCCCTTTACGCCTTGGAGGTGCTGGCCTGCCCTGCAGCCAGTGTATTATCTGAATGTGTATTTAGCGTGGCTGGGGGCGTTATCACAGACAAGCACAGCCGCCTGTCCAGAGCCAATGTGGACAAGCTCAGGTTCATTAAAATTAACCAGGCATGGATCCCACAGGACTTGTCCGTACCTTGTGCAGAATAGACATGTATACCGGGCTTACCCAGCCATTGTTGTATTTTTGATCTTTCTTACTCTTTTGGGGTGTACCCTCATTTAAAAAGAAATAAAATTAAAAACAAAAACCAGTGTTGGCTACCTCATCCTCCTACTCCATATGGGCCTCGTCCTCCTCCTACATCATTCAAGATGATTATTTTTTATTTTTATGTTTTTTTATGTTTATTTTAAGGTATTTCCCTGTCCACATTTGTTTGCAGAGCACTTGCCATGCTCTTAAGATGATTTTGCTGCCATTTGCAGCCCTCTAGCCCTTTCCATGTTTGTTTTAGAGCCATTCTAGTGCTCAAAAGTTCAGGTCTCCATTGACTTCAATGGGGTTCGGGATCGGGGTAAAGTTCTGGTTAAGTCCGGGTCACGAACCCGGACTTTTTTTTCAAGTTCGACCGAACCCGCACATCCAGGTGTTCGCTCTAGTCACAAGATGTAAAAACCTCAATAGACTATTCTTCTTAAGCCTTTACAGGTTACCAGTTTAGAGTTACACAGGTGGTCTGGTGCTAGAATTATTGCTCTCGCTCCGATGTTCACGGCAATACCTCATGTGTGGTGTGATCGCCGTTTATGTATGTAAACAATGTGTGTGTCCGCACACAAGCATTTTTTTTTTTTTACACTGGCAAATGTTTTTGTGCACTTTGGATAAGGACAGATGGTGCTTGGTGGCTGCAGTCTGAATAGCTGAACAATAAAATCATCCGCTACACAGAGATAAGCTGTCACAGGCTGCAGCATCACTCACTCCCCACCCGCCAGACAGAGCTTAGCAGGGAGAACTGCTACAGAGGCTTGTGTCTCTGGTTACATTTCATGAGGTCTGTGATTGGACACAGCTATCATCTTATCGGTAGGGCCAATCAGAGAGCCCATATCCCGATTAGTGATGTGCTGTGTCTAGAGATGTGCCGGTTTTCAGTAATTCGATGTATTGCATACCCACGGTATTGTTATTGTGGCATTTTAAAAATACCGTCTTTATCTGCTCCTCAAGTCTGACTTTTGAATTGATACATTTCAGTGAGCTGGATGACTCATTCACTCACTCAATAGAAACAGCTCTGGTAATATGTTCCTAGAGTGAGAGACTTAGCTCCTCCCTGTAACCAATCAGACGACTCCCAGCACACACCCACATGCTTCTTCCAGGGCTCAGACACAGACAGAAACACTGCCTAATACAAGTTTCTGCAGATAGAATAAGATAGATACATATATATATATATAAATCATAGATAGATAGAGATATATACACACGCATACATACATGGGCATAGCAGCATATTATAAATATATATATATACACACACATGTATAGCAGCCCACATTACATTATTATATAGCCATCAAGCAGTGTCTGGCGTACCTGGTGATGACTGGTCCTGGCTCTCTGATCCGATGGCCTGATCATTAAAGTGGAGTTCCACCCTAAAATGATACTTACCTCCATCTTCTCGCTTCGGGGCACCTGAAAAACAAATAGATAATCGCAATTTTTTTTTTTTTTTTACTTACCTCGTTTAGAAGATAATATACTCACCTTAATTCCTTCTTCCTCCCCTCGGCG
The DNA here is from genome assembly GCF_965119305.1 of Pelophylax lessonae. Classification (NCBI taxonomy): domain Eukaryota; kingdom Metazoa; phylum Chordata; class Amphibia; order Anura; family Ranidae; genus Pelophylax; species Pelophylax lessonae. The sequence goes on from NC_138768.1 coordinate 337,818,555, forward strand.
GCCATGGCGATTCGTCACTTCCTGGCATGCAATGATTCCTGGGAGCTGAACGTCATCGCTCCCAGGAATCAATGCACCTGCACCGGCCCCGTCAGTTCCGGTGCAGGCGCCGTCATACCTTGCAAAACAGCTTCTGGGCATGCCCAGAAGCTGTGCAGGGATGACACTGCGGCACCGGAAGTGACGGCGGGGCCGGTGCAGTGCATCGTGGGACCGAAGAAGATGGAAGAGGACACAGAAGAGGATCGCGCTGGCTTCAAGCTGCCCACACCTGAGATGGCAGTGCTGGAGAATACATTTTCAAGGTAAGTATTTCGTCTTGCAGGTAAGTGCAACCCGGGACAGATCAGAGGCTAGCCATTGTGGAATGCACTAGCCCTGACTGTCCCGGTGGTATTTTTATTAAAAAAAAGTTCACTGGGTGGAACTCCGCTTTAAGGGGGCAAATCCTTGCGGTCCAGAAGTGGTTAAACCTGCAGGAGGACCGGTGTTTTTATCTATAAATGACTTTACTATTGCTTTAGGCCTGGTTCACATGTGTGCGGGTTGGTGGTTCACATGTATGCGGGTTGGGGGCCCACATTTGCACAGGCATAGCAGCCCATTGATTCGAATGGGCTTGAGCTGCTATGCCTGCGTTTTCGGCTGAAAAAAGGTGCATGCAGAATTTTAAAAAAATGCAGTGGCCATGAAATCCATCCTTTTGCACCATGCGACTTACCTGCAGTTGCTGCACACACAAACTGTTTTTTTAAGTGCTGGGCCCACGTATATAAAAAATGCAGAAAGCTTGCCAGAGCAGGAACTGCAGGTTAGTCGCATGGTGCAAAATCAGGATGGATTTCAAGGCCACTGACTTTAAAAAAAATGCTGCATGCACCTTTTTTTCTGTGGAAAATGAGGGCATAGCAGCCCGTTCAAATTAATGGGCTGCTATGCCTGTGCAAATGTGGGCCGCCAACCCGCATACATGTGAACCGCCAACCCGCATACATGTGAACCAGGCCTAAAGCAATAGTAAAGTAATTTATAAATAACAACACCGGTCCTCCTTCAGGTTTAACCACTTCTTGACCACAAGGATTTGCCCCCTTAATGACCAGGCCATCGGATCAGAGCCGAGCACCAGGACCAGTCATCACCAGGTAGGCCAGACACTGCTTGATGGCTTATTTTAGGCCTGGTTCACAGAGTCTGGGCTGACTGACTATATAATAATGTGCATAAGTGAACCAAAGTCCCTAAATTCAGCAATGAAATTCAAGTGAGGTAGAAATGTAATAATTTAAATTTAATAATTGAATACCGTGATAATACCATATACCGTGGCAAAACCTTAATTAATCGCAGCATGAAAATCTGATACCATCACAAGCCTAGCTGTGTCTGAGGGACAGTATATCCACTCAGGATGAGGAAGCTCCTACCCGGCTGTTTTATGTACATTGGTCAAATGGGAGGTAGTTAAAAGCCCCAGACATTTCCTACAAGCACCTCTGCAAAATTAAAAAAAAAAAAAAAAAAAAAAAAAAAAAAAAAAAATGGGATTTTTGACCGTAAAATCAGTTTTGTATCAAAGCAGTGTCAGAAAGTAACACCAACCCAAAATAGAGGGGCAGGTACTGCATCCATCAATGAACTTAAGAGAAAAGGATTTTACGGTAAGTCAAAGAGAAAAAGATTTTACGGTAAGTCAAATATCCAGTTTTCTCTATCGTTCATTGACGGATGAAGTTCTCTCTGATTCATATAAGTAGGGATGTCCCAAAGCAGTGCCATAAAATGAGGGGTGAAAAGAACAAGTCCCAAGGCCAAACACAGCCAACCAGGCAACATAGGACTCATCAGAACAAAAGATGAGGCCCACCTGAAAACAAACAGTAAACACCCTCAAGGAAGGCCAAAAGCCTCCAAACAGAGCCAGCAAAAAACCTTGCGGCCGAAAAGAGGCATCTGCAGATGCCAGCACATCCACCTCATAAAACGGAGCAAAGGTCCAATCAAACGACCAGGTAATTGTCTTGCAACCTGAAGCACAGATGCCTGTATGGCAAAAAAAACCCAGGAAGCACTAGGCACCCTAGTAAAAAGCGCCGAAACAGAGGACCCATAAATGAAGAAGCCTGCAGCAACGACTGTCCGATTCACCTGGAAATAGTTGCAGCAGACACAGGCAGCACTGTCCTTGGGCCATCCGTGAGCACAGAGAGTGAACCTGACTATGGGAAAACTCAGTAGTCGCCAAGTACCCCTCGAGTGCCCGAACTCCATCCATAGTATGCAGCGCACATTCCGTAGGATGAGGGGGCTCAGGACAAGATGGCAACACAATGGCCCCGTGTAAGTGAACGGTAGAAACCACCTTCGGAGGGAAGGACGGATCCGGACGAAGTACCACCTGTCCCCATGAACCAACAGATAGGGAGAATGACAGGACAATGTCCCCAGTGCCGACACCTCCGCGTACAGCAACAAAGGCCACCTTCTGCAACAAGGCAAGCAGGGGATACCCTTCATACTCACAGAGGGTCTGGAAGAACCGACTGCACCAACCAAGGTCAACAGTTGGCGACGGAGGTCGCACCGGAAGAACCAAGTGTTTCACCCCCTCGAAAAAGTTACGCACCAGGGAACGGGCGGCCAATGGAATGTGGAATAAAAATTATCAAAGCCGAAACCTGACCCTTGACAGTACTCAAGGCCAACTTTTCATCAACCCCCCATTGAAGGAAGCCAGGATTTGGCCACTGAGCAAGAGCAAGGGGGAGCCCAAGAAGACTCACCACGCAATACAATGGGGAAAAAAAATCATCATAGAAGACGCTGCCCACGCTCTACACAGGGTGGGAATCACCGAAGCAGACAACCCTCCGTTCTGACACCTGGCTTACAACAGCCAAGGCAACAAGCCGTCGACCGTAAAGCCGGACGGGAGATCGGCCCCCGGAGTGAAGAAACCCTCTCTGAGAGGAAGCCTCCAAGGAGCGTCAGTGGCAAGCCTGACCAGGTCGGCGTAGCAAGCTCGGCAAGGCCAGTCCGGAGCCACGAGAATGACCGAAATCCCTGCCGCCTCGATCCTGCGAAGGATTCTTGGCAGCAACTGGAGAGGAGGAAAGGCAGACAGCATCTGACACTGACCTCGGCCCATCCGCGAGCACTCTCGCACGACCATGCCGGCGTCAGCCTTGCACAGGTGACCGGAAGCTGAAGGTGCCTGATCCAGTGAACTAGGGAAAGCTGGATCGCTCTCAGCCCCAGGACAATAAGCGGTAACCTGGATCCTCCAGGGACCATACTCCCAAAGCAGAAAACCTGCTGAGGACTCCTCCCCACCCGGACAAGTTTGCATCCGTGGTGACAATTGTCCAGTAGACGGGGAGGAAGGATTCTAGAGCAAGACTCCCCAGGATCCGCAAGTCCAGAGAGTTTTGGAATCCAGTCGCCTTCGAGAAAGATTGCCTCCAGGGGGATCCCCAAGAGGGATTGAGCGAAAGGGACCGTCTTGAAAAACAACACCATCAGTCCCAGAACTCGCATGCAGGTCCAAAGGGAAGACTATGTGCGGAATAGCAAGTTGACCGCAGTCTAAAGTGCCAAGAGTTTTGACCCCGTAGGAAGAAACACCCTGACCGAGGACGAATCCAAAGTCAGACTCAGAAAGTCCAGTCTCATGGAAGGGACCAGGGAGGATTTCTGAAGGTACAGAACCCACCTGAACTCCACCAGAGTTCTCACGGTGACAACCAACTTCGTTGTCAGCACCGTAGGGGACTCTAAACGGAGACGCAGAGCCATCAGGAAAACAGACCGATACGCCCCGCTGCCGCAACAGCGCCAGGACTGGAGCAAACACCGTCGTGTAGATCCTAGCAGCATAAGTGAAACCAAAGGGTAATGCCACAAACCAAGAAATCCTTCCCCACAGCAAAAAACAGAGATCCGTAGCTGTCCAGAACATAACGGGAAGGTAGGCAGCTTGATGTCTATGGAGACCAGGAAGCTCCCTGAGGTAGAGAAGCCACCACCATGCGAACCAATACCAACTTGCATTTGTGATCTGCACGGAACCATCAAAGGACCAGTAGGTCCAGCTTGCTGAACCAGAGCCTGAACTGCCCCACAGAGCGCCTGTAAGCGATCCGGAAACAGCCTTACATTGGAAGGGAAAAACCTTTCTGGAAATAAACGGATCGAAACTCGATCATGCAACTGGACCGCATGACCTCCTGAACCCAGTCACCCTGGGATCCGGGCCAGTCGCAGGTCCTCGACCCCCCAGATGGGAGAGGAAGCACCTTCAGGCCGAGTATGCCTTGTCCACAGGTCTGTAAAAAACCAAACCCATGTACGCCAGACCAGGGTCGTCTGAAACCAACGCGGAAGTCTGGAAGGACATTGCCACATCAACTGTTCCCGAAGGACGAAGAAACTGTTTGTGAGCCGAAAGGGGGGAACCCCGACTGCGACAAAGGCCCTCACCCTTGACAGCCTGTGTCAACAAGGGCAGCGCCAAACAGGCAATCCCCCTGAAAAGGGAGATCCATTAAGACCTTCTTAGATGTTTGATCCGCAGACCAACACTCCAGTTAAGTAGACTCCGGTCAACCACCGCCGAAAACGACAAAGTGACTATACAAGGGAGCCTCGACCAGCGCGGCATCGCAAACATAATGCAGCCCATGCTCCAGCTGGTCCAACAGCTGCCCCAGGGCAAGAGGGACATGCCCCACACCAAGTCGTGGTGTTGGGACTCCGTCCATCAGGCAGTGTCTGCGTGGCCAGGGAGCACAGAGCGCAGGCCACAGCCCGCGCCATCCTATCCCCCAAGTCCTTAAAGGACAGGGATTCCTCCACCGGAACAAAGGTAGTCCCATTCAGCTAAAGACCGTACTTCCACCAAAGGCGGAAACAGTCCTCTGTACCATAGACTCCCCCAAAAGGGGCAACGGCTAACGGCCGCTTAGACACCCCAGGGGAACGTCTCAGATGGTCCCCTCCTACATGAGCAGCCAGCAAAATGAGCAGCTCCGGGTGGCATGTGAGTGCCAGATGCCACCTGCGCCCTAGGCGCAGCCGCCGCTGTGACCCCCAAATTGCAGGGTGCCACGCACCGAAAACAGCCAGTGCGCGTCCACCAGCGCCTGTCGCGGCAGGGCAGGTGGAAATGTCATCCTCATCATCCGAGGAGACAGGGCGCGAGGTAACAGACCCAGCAGGGAGGCCCACGTCTGCGGCAGCTGAGCCAGACTCAGAAACTTCAGATTAGGCAGGGGTAGGCGGAAAAACGTCTCAGCGCACCTACCACCATCCCCAGAGCCCAAATGCGTCCCGAACTGCCGAAAAAGCATCAACGGACAGTAGAGATCCGGAAGGCCCTGTGGCCTCTGTGAGGAGGTCAGGTGGGAAAAAATGGCCTGCAGGGTCCATACTGAACCTGAGGAACCCACCAGCATCTTTTTTAAAAAAATTACATTTTTTTTTTTTGTAAACGGCCCCACAGCGCCCCCCGGAGGTCAGATACGCGCTAACGGACCCTCACAGAGAGGGAGAGACCACCCTCAAGACTCACTGTCCTTCATGCACTCCCACCGGCCTTCACAGCAAAATGGGCGAAAACTGGTGTACCAAGATGGCCACCTCCATAGAAGCAGACAGAGGCTACAACAAAATGGCAGCCCACCCAAAAATCGCGGTAATCGGGACCCACATGGGGACCCCCCAAACGCCCATCCACTTCAGAAGAACCCTAGCAAGGCCCCCTCCCTGCATGATCACTGAGCACCACAGACAGCGCACTTACCCGGCTCCCCATGCGGCCTGCACACTAGGCCCCAGGCTCAGGTAGGCCCAAAAAGTCCCCCATGCGGGGGGGGGGGGGGGGGGGGTGGTGGAGAGGAGGGGGGTCACAATAGGACAGAGGGAAACCCAGGAGTGTGAGGGTCCGACCGTCCCAGGGAGATGACCTGCAACCACCCCAAAATCCGCCAGGGAAGGGGGGGACATTTGCTCACCATACCGGGAACACAGGCGGGCGCCATCTCTTGACAGGACCCCACGCCACCGGAGTAGGGGGGCTGTCAGCCAAATAGGAACGCTGCGACATCAGCCTAGACCCTGTTGTGTGCGTCGGGGCGAGAGGTTTAACTCGCTGGGCCAGTCCACGTCCAGTGGGACTATGTCGCGGCCGACCCAGCTTGGAGCTAGGGCCTGCACGTGCTCGTTGGCCGGCTGGGGTGACCACTGGATCTCAACATCCAGCCCGTCGCCCAGATCCGGCATAGTTGCTTGTAGATCTCACAGGAACAATCCGGAGAAAAAAGCTATATATAAAAAAAAAAAAATGATCTAAAAAGGCTTGCCAGGACCAGAGATCCCAGCAAGGAACTTAGGTCCTTACTCCTCACTAGGCAGAAAAAAACTGACATCCTATGTAGGAAGAGAGAGGGTGTACCCTCCGGGACTGCCCATAGGCGTAGCCAGAACTTTTTTCTGCCTAGTGTCCTACTCCTGTAGGGGGCAGTATAACCCTACTGATATGAATCAGAGAGAACTGCATCTGTCAATGAACGATAGAGAAAAAAAACACACACACCACTTACATTTTTTCATCAGGACAAGTTTCCACTTGTGTGTATCACTGACTTCTTACCACCACTATTGATATGATAGAAATTTTCCCCACAATTACATTCTTCCAATTTGGGCACACCAGTTTCTATTTTCTTGCTCATTCCCCCCAGTTTCAGTCCCTTAAAGTATAACTAAAGGCAAAACTTTTTTTTTGTGGAGAGCAATAAAACCCCTCAGGATTTTTTTGCTGTCTGTGCCCCCGGGAGATTCACCTGCTCTAATTTGCCTGTTTACTATTAGCTAAAGTGAAATTAAAAGAAAATACCAAATTTTGGGTTGACATCAGAGCTCTAATAGAGGAGAAATTTTCCAATGGCCCTGAACCGCCTCTTCTCGGAGTGCCCCCATAGCAAGCCGGTAGCTGTGGGGGTACTTACGCAGGCATGCTTTCAAGCCAGGCTGTGTGTGTGCCTGTGAGGCCAGGAAGAGGTCAGAAGGGCTGCTGCAGATGGGACAGTGCTGGATTGAGAATGGACTCAGGTTAAATTGGATGTAAACCCTCATGAATACCCAGTGAAATGAACAGCCTCAGCTGATACACAGAGATTGAAAAAAAATTCCCTACGCAAGTTCTACTTATGTATTGGCAGTCTTCCCTTTTCTACACTCTTAGAAAAGTGCAGATCATGTTAGAAATGTTTCCATGCAGAGCTGTAGTCTGTCTAGACCAGCTCTCTGCTAAAATACCTCTAAGCACCCTCCCCAATACAAATTTTCTGCTGCTATCTCACGCGTCGGAGCTTGTCAGAAGAAACCCATGCTCGTAACAGAGACACAGAGCATCAGAGACAAACGACACTCAGAGCTTTGGTGAGTGATAAGTAAACACTACAGATATAGGTCAGATTTTATGAACCACTAGGCATTTAGAAGGAGCTGCTATTGAAAGTTTAACTTAATGCATCCTCTGCAACCTTTTGCTTTTAGAACGAGGAGATGGGCCTTCCTATGGACACTTACGGTGTCTGTACTATTTAAGACAGGGCCGTTTGAATTTTTGGTGATCCTTGAGGGCATCGGTTATAGCCAAGAGCGGGGAGAGAACTTCTACTGAAATTTGTTGTGGAATCTTTTTTTCTACATACAGTCTTTAATTGTGAACATCTCTTACTCCATGTCAGTCTATACATGGCCCACATCTAGCTAGCCCTTTTTTTTTTTTTTAGGGCCTCTAAGCATACTATGGCGCTGCTGAGACACACACTCAAGCGTCAACATTTTCTTATATCTCTGTATGTGTATTCTGCAATACCTAAACACTGTGTTCAGACCTATCTCCCTGAAGAAGGAATTGCTTTTGTTCTGAAACATGTTGGCTATGGATAGGTTACTCCATTGGGTTGGATTCACACCCTTTTGTTCAACGAACTGAACCGGTGATCTACATGTACTCACACAGACGGTTTATCATGTTTGTTCTTAGTTGATGTGTATTGTGATTTTTATTCCTGTCAATAAATACCGTTTTTATTATAATACTATTTTATGTTGTTATCTAGTGTCTGCCTATAAAGTACCAATTTTAGGGGGTTGCTTTCTTTTCTATGTTCTATTATTAGGCATGGGGCAGTCAGTCCTTTGGACATCTTTCACACTAGCTCCTTATACAATATTGTTTGTTTCTTGCTTTTATACTGAACAAAATTATAAAAAAAAACGCAACACTTATGTTTTTGCCCCCATTTTTCATGAGCCAAACTCAAAGATCTAAGACTTTTTCTATGTATACAAAAGGCCTATTTCGCTCAAATATTGTTCAAAAATCTGTCTAAATCTGTGTTAGTGAGCAATTCTTTGCCGAGATAATCCATCCTCACCTCACAGGTGTGGCATATCAAGATGCTGATTAGACTTTTTTTTTTTTTGCACAGGTGCGCCTTAGGCTGGCCACAATAAAAGGCCACTCTAAAATGTTGAGTTTTCTCACACAGCACAATGCCACAGATGTCGCAAGTTTTGAAGGAGCGTGCAATTGGCATGCTGACTGCAGGAATTTCCACCAGAGCTGTTGCCCGTGAATTGAATGTTCATTTCTCTACCATAAGCAGTCTCCGAAGGCGTTTCAAAGAATTTGGCAGTACATCCAACCGGCCTCACAACCACGTGTAACCACACCAGCCCAGGACCTCCCCATCCAGCATCTTCACCTCCAAGATCGTCTGAGACTAGCCACCCAGACAGCTGCTGCAACAATCGGTTTGTATGACCAAAGAATTTCTGCACAAACTGTCAGAAACCGTCTCAGGGCAGCTTATCTACATGCTTGTCGCCCTCATTCAGGTCTCGACCTGACTGCAGTCCGTCGTCGTAACCGACTTGAGTGGGCAAATGCTCACATTCTGTGGCATCTGGTACTTTGGAGAGGTGTTCTCTTCACGGATGAATTCCAGTGTTCTTAGATCTTTGGAGTTCAGCTCATGAAAAATGGGGCAAAAACAAGTGTTGCGTTTATAATTGTGTTCAGTAGAGAACCACTTTAAAACGATCATGTTCCTGTGCCTCTCAACGTATGATGCAAGAAACATGGTAGAGCTCGCCGCAGAAGAGAGGAAAAGGTGTTCATGCTCCTAGGACACTAGCAAAAACACAACACACTACTAAAGGCTTCTTTCACACGGTCTGCCTCCGTAGGCGGATCCGTGCTGCTCAGCGGGGCATCTCTATGGAGGAATCCTATGAGAACGGACCGCCTGTCCGCTCTCATCCCCTGGACAGATGGAAAAGGGGGTTTCCATCGATCTGGATTTTATGGACAGGACCAGATGTGGATGGCAGCAGACATGTCTCCGTGACATCCGCTGCCCCATAGGGATGCATGGGGGGTCCAATTAGATCCACCTAAAAAAAAAAAAAAAAAAACAGGCAGATCTGATCAGAGCGCTCGTGTGAAAGGACTCTAAAAAAGGTATGCTGAAGTAGAAGCCGTTTTACCAAGCTGGTGAGCATTTGTTTGCCAATGTCCACATCCTTCTGTAAACAGCAGCATAACCTTACAGTCCAATTGCTTGTCTCCCACAATATAAAAGTGTAGTGACAGACATCATATGCCTTTTGGGCCCAGTTCACAGGTTCCACATATAAATCAAATGATTGCCTATGAGAGCTGTCTAAACTTTTGAAAAGATTCCTGCACTACTTTGGTCCGATTTCAGCCCACTGAACATCATTGAAGTCATCTCAGCATCTTAACTGATCCAACTTGTAACATGGCACTTGAGCTCAGAGGCAATGTTAGCACTGCAAAATGTACTCAGGAAAAGAAAAAAAAAAAAAAACACCCAAATTCATACCAGACCTAAGTTGCACCCATCTCAATTTAGATCCTGTTCATTAAAGTCTGAATGATGTTGCAGTGCAAAGTCAGATCAGAAGTTATGGGACTTTCACACTGCTTCGACATGAACTAGGCCTTACTCCTTTTATAGCTACACTTAAAACTGATTGTAAACGATCACCTTCTAAAACAATCCATTCAGTTAAAAAAAAAAACAAATTGTGTATAGACAGCTAGAGAAATGACCACAATGTTGTCCTTCCTAGGGTGGTCAGTGTTTTTTTTTTTAAATAGTAAAGCAGAGGGAATAGCACAAACACCAGGAATTTAACAAAGGAAGCAATACAAAGAACAGGATACTTTTTCATACAAGTACATGGTACAGCAGACACATCAAGAATATGACATGTTGGGGGTAACAAAGCACTTTAAAGCTGAACTGAAATCTCAGAAATGTGCACTTCCTCATTCCTGCAATAGTGAACCCCTACCATTTTCCATCTTTGTCCAGGCTCCCTCTGGGTGCCAGTTTTTTTTTAGGCCTTTTGATTGGCTGGCTAGGGAATGACATCTCATCCCATAAGAGTCATTCCAACAGACAGACTGTGCCAGGAATGCACGTTCAATAGACTGCGAACAGGTAGGTAATCGTTTGGGATTGCTTAAAAGACATATGGGTTGATTTACTAAAACTGGAGAGTGCAAAATCTGGTGCAGCTCTGTAATGAAACCAATCAGCTTCCATTTTGCCAAAGCCTAACTGAACAAGCTGTAGTTAGAAGCCAATTGGCTACCAGACAGTTGCACTAGGTTTTGCACTTAAGTTTTAGCAAATCACCCCCATTATGCAAGAGATGCATGCTTGCAGTTGCAAGCTTAATTACACTTTAAGAACTGAATATGTAGGCTGTATAGACAAGGCAAAGTGTTACAGTAAAAATTTGCATTTAATTAAAAAAAGAGAAATATCTTTTAAGTGTGCGATCCAGTAAGCTAAAATAAAACAGCTTCATTCTTCATCTAACAGGATGCAGCTTTGCTTTATTGAAGCGCACTTGTTCTTAGAGTTTCATATAAACAGATGATCAAGCCTGTTCTTGGGTACACATAGTACACTTGGAAAACAGCTTGCATTCAATAGTGCTCACTTCGCATTACCCTTGACTTGCATAGAGTAACAAGCATACTGTTAAAGCAACAAAAAACAAAAAAAAGTGAACACTGCTCTATACAATCCAAATTTAAACTTCCTTCAAAAATGGAAAGAAATCCATTTAACATCCAATGCACTTTTCGCCAGAAGCTATAATAACATCATTTAGATGAAATACATAAACTTTATTATTAGCTAGTGGTCAAAAGGAGAAAAAAATAAAAAAATGTTGTGACGGTAGAAACACAGAAAATAGCAGCTCAATGTAGAAAACACTCCCAGAGCTCCGGTGCTGTTAAGAATACAGCTTGTGCACAGCTGTGGTTGTGAGGGTCATAGTCTTTGTATTCACTGAATATTACAATATATACAGATTGTCCCAAAAGATACAAGTGAAGAGCAATTCATTTCTGTTGGTCTTTTGGAAGAGGCCTTCTAAACAGGAGTATGTGAGGTTCTATAAGGGAAAAAAAAAAAAAGTTAGCAATGAAATGCTCACTTCTACAAGCTACCATAAGGTGACATCACTTCTAAAAATTGACAGACATTCATTCTGCCCCAGCCACCACCCTATAAACATAGCCCTCCCCCCCCGGTCCTTTAAATGGAGTTCTACCCAAAAGTGGAAATTCTGCTCATTTGCTTACCCCCTCCCCCCAGTGCCACATTTGGCACCCTTCGTTTTTTTTGTTTTGACAGGTACCCTTCACCACTTCCGGGAGATGGCACCGTCCCTCGGAAGTTTGGCCCCCTCCTCGCCACACCGCGGAGCCGAATGCGCTTCACACATGCACAGTAGGGACCCGCCCTTGAAGCCGCAAGGCTTCACTGCCAGATTCCCTTACTGGCAATGGCAGCACCCGACGGAAACATCGGGAGCGGTGCCGACATTGCTGGACTCCAGGACAGGTAAGTGTTCTAATATTAAAAGTCAGCAGCTACAGTATGCGTAGCTGCTGACTAAATTTTTGGAGGGGGGCGGCTGGAACACCACTTTAACGATTACTATACAAAAACCCAGTTGTACATGACAAACATGCCAATAATTGTCAAAAGCATAACAAAAAAAGGCATAGGCAAAAGGTGGCTGTAAAGGGGTGGGGGGGGGGATACCAGGATTATGGCTGCAGCCACTGTCATTGTACAAACCACTTATTGCTGAGGCCATAAAAAAATACTATATCTACATTTTTTTTGTGATACACATACACATTATATACATGGCCAGCAATAAATAGGCAAGAAAAGCAAGTATTATGAAGATAGAGACTGATTAGCAGTGACAGTTTGGAAAATACAAGATGCCTGGCTGTAAACCACCAAGAAGAAATATGAAAATCAGGAGTTCTGGAACACATGTAGCAGTGATAAAGTGATGTCAGATCAGCAACTGTTTAGCTATGGTCCTTTAACCACTTTTACCCCCTTCCTGCCCAGACCAATTTCAGCTCTGACTCACTTTGAATGACAATTTCCCGATTATGCAACACTGTACCCAAATTTTTATCCCCCCCTGACAAAAAAAAAAAAAAAAAAAAAGTTTGCTTTTGGTGGTATTCAATCACTACTGAGTTTTTTATTTGCTAAAACGAAAAAGACTAAAAAAACTTTTGAAGAACACCCCCCAACCAAACCCCCCTTTTCTTAGTTTTGGTTCTAAAATTTTTCAAGACCGGTAATTTTGATCCTTCACAGATGTGTGCCGATGAGGCAGCAGCACTGATAAATTAAGAAACTGATGATCAGTGCAGACGTTCCCTTTCACACTTGCCAGTTAACGGTTCTCTCCTCACGCTGCGACATGAGAAAAGTAATGCTAACCAGCAAGTGTGTTTACATCGTGATCAGCTGAGATTGGACACAGAAGATCACGTGGTAAACCGGACACAGATGATCACGTGGTAAACCGGTGTAACGTTAAAAAAACCATACCCCGTGAAGAAACCATACCCCTCGTCACTTCCGGTCTGAAACAGCAGAGCAGCGCAGCAGAGCGCATGCTCAGAGCCCCGGAGACGTAATTGAAGAAGAAAGAAGTTCACAAGTGCGCATGCTCGGAGGGTATGCTATGTTAACAGCACTAATACTTGCGGCGGTAAAATTAAAACAGTTCTGCTGCAACATCAATCATCTCCTCTCCTCTCCTCTCCTCTCCCTGTCACTTCCCTGATCTCCCCTAATAAATATAAAAGCGGCGGCGGGTGTATAAAATGTAAGTGATGGCGATCTGTGCTCCGTGATCCGCTTTTATATTTATTAACCGAGATCAGGGAAGTGACAGGGGAAGGAGCGGACATGAGGCATGATGCAGAGGAGCTGTTATAATGTAACCGCCGCAAGTTAAACTACCGTGAGAAATCCATACCCTCCGGAAGTGACGAGGGTATGGTTTTCTCACGGTTATGGTTTTTTCACAGCACACCGGACACAGATGATCACGTGGTAAACCGGACACAGATGATCACGTGGTAAACCGGACACAGATGATCACGTGGTAAACCGGACACAGCGTTCGCAGGGGCAGGGCACACAGATCTGCAAAGGACATCAAGACGCCCTCCCAAAACTGGACAACCACGCTGTAGCAGTCATTCGGCTACTACAGCGTGGTCAGCAAGTAGTTAAAGGTTCTTGTGGTAAAACGTCAAAGAACCTTAGACCTCTGTAGTGTATTAACTTTTTCTTAACAGAAAATCAGCATACACAACTGCAGAAAACACTTAAGAGCATGCAAATTATAACAAAACAAGCCGACTACATACCTAACAAATAAGCATGTACAATATGTATGCCAGCCCTCCACTTGCCTGCTCGCATTTGGCGAGTGGAAATTATCTGAGAGCAAGCATGGGGCCGCATCGGGAGGGGCAGGGCAGGGCTGAACGGGAGAGGATTCTCCTCCCAGCGATCAGCCAAGAAACTGCAGGGAAGGGAGAGAAGAGCCTGCAGGATAACAGAGGGGAGAACTCCTCTGTCAAAGTCCACCTCCTATGATAGAAAGATAATGCTGGATAATTAAAGTGGTGAAGTGTCTATCATAGGAGCCGGTCCAGGAGGCAGGACTTCAACAGCAGAGTTCCCTCTCTGTGTGATCCAGCAATGTTCTGCTCTCCCCCCTGCCCTACAGTTTTCCTGGCCGATTGCTGGAAGCTGGGCTTGACAAATTTGCTTGCAATCTAGGAGCCAGCTAAAATAAAAGTTAGGAGCTAGTTTTTTTTTGCGCATGCCAAATGGCCGGCTTTCTGTCAGACCAGCTGCCATACACGTGGGCAGAATGGCGGCCAGTTTTTAATGAACTGGCTGATGCTGCCCAGCATTTGACCCATGTATACGTGGCTTGATGGGCAGTGGCTCACTAGGGAAGGAGGATCTGATCAGGTCCGTCTGAAAAACTGACAGAAAGCCCATGTGAAGGGGGGGGGGGGGGGGGGGCCCTCCATTCAGCTGAGTGGCATGACAGGGAGAGAAAAAAAAAATAAATATCACCCGTTTCCCCATCTTTGTGGGGTTGTAAATGGAACAGAGGCTGTTCCAACCAGCTGCCCCACACTCTGTTCACTCACCAGAAAGGAAAGGGCACCCATCAAGCCCTCATCTTCAACCTCTTCTCCAAGCAGTGAGAACAGGCAGGGGAAAACCCTCAGCTCTGCCAGTGACTGCTTGTTGCAGCCCTGGCCATCACAAGAGGGTGCCAGTTCCCTGATGTGCCGTGATTACAGTACAAAAAAAAAAAAAAAAAAGTGCCACCTTATCAGTGAAGGAGAAAAAGTACTTATTTACAAAATTTACTAACAGAAATTAAGGAAAATGTTTTCCAAAATGCTGTCTTTTAATTAAAAGAAACCCAGCGGTGATTAGATACCACCAAAAGAAAGCCATTTGCGTGAAAAAAAAAAAAAAAAAAAAGATAACTTTTTTTTGTACAGCATTGCATTCAAATTCAAAGTGTGACAGCGCTGAAAGCTGAAAGTTGGCCTGGGCAGGAAGGGGGGTGAAAGTGCCCTGTATTGAAGTGGTAAAGGAGCTGTAGAAATATCTGGCAAGTACTGGCTGTGTGGTACATGTGACTGTAACAATCTCCCCTATTCTTCATATGTCTGGGCTATGGATCGAACACACTAAGTGCCGGTTCACATTTATGCAATGCGGGAATGCTGCGAATATACAGTGTTTTCCCGCATCGCATCCACAGCACAGGCAGTTCACACTGCCATATGCGATACGCTGGGGTGTGTCAATTCAAAGTTAATGACACCCCCAGATCAGATCGCAGTGCGAGCTGAGAGTTTGCACAGAATCAGTTCGCACTAGTGTGAACCACCATGCGATCGGATTCTGCTATGGACCAAAAAAAAGGGTCCTGTGCGTGTTCAGTGCGATTGCAGTGCGAATTCAGCCATACAAACTGCATGGCTGAATTTGCACCACACAGACATCACATATAGTTTTAGGAGCAGTGTGCTCCGAATTACATAAATGTGAACCGGCACTGAGTGTTTTTGCAAAGAAGAGTGGGCAAATATTGCCAAGTCGAGATTTGCCATTTTTTTATTTTTACTTTCCTCCACCTAAAAGATTTGTTTGTTGTTCAACTGAGTTGTACAGTTTATAGGGCACATTAAGGAGGTGGAAAAAGTTCTGAAATGATTTATCTTTGTCTCTTTTTACATCACAGTAACCTGACATTTTATCAGGGGTGTGTAGACTTTTTATAGCCACTGTACCAGTGTCATTTCAGGAGATAATTTACAAGTGCGTGTTGAGGGGCAAGATTGGGGGCAGGGTAGGATTTGGGTGGGTTATCTGGTGGCAGGTAACTCTTAAGGCCCGGTTAGTAGCTCAAGACATTTTGAGCCCTGATGTATGCAATAAATATACATACTACTCAACTTGGAGATGGGCTCTAATCAACCATAAAGATTCCAACTGCTTTCTGTTTCCTCCTGAGTCTCCAGAACAAATCTTGCTTCTGTCGCTTCTAAAACTCTATCTTCGGTCTGCCCACATGCTTGCTAAACAGTCCTAAACTCCTCCCCCATGCTTCCTGCACATCAGTCATATCCTATAACCTGACCTAAAGTGGTTGTAAAGGCTGAAGGTTTTTTACCTTCATACATTCTATGCACAAATGCAAAAAACCTTCAGTGT
This sequence comes from Pelophylax lessonae, assembly GCF_965119305.1. Taxonomy (NCBI): domain Eukaryota; kingdom Metazoa; phylum Chordata; class Amphibia; order Anura; family Ranidae; genus Pelophylax; species Pelophylax lessonae. Next base: position 337,834,760 of record NC_138768.1, read on the forward strand.
GCAGCTCCCTCCTCAGTCCCCCCCAATACTTAACCAAGTTCAATCTCGATCCAGCCATGAGCATGAGACCCCAGGCTTCCCACCTGATTGGCTGAGATGCAGCAGGAACCATTAGCTCCTACTGCTGTCAATCACAGCCAGTGAGGCAGGAGCAGGACTTAGCCGCACTTTGTCTTATGGACCCAGAGAACCATCTAGAGAGAGAGCACGCACGAGTGCCCCACAGCAAGCAGCTTGCTATGGGGGCACTTGGCAAGAGGGAGGGTCCAGAGAGCGCCGACAAGGGACCGGAGAAGAGGAGGATCAGGGCTGCTCTATGCAAAACCACTGCACAGAATAGGCAAGTATGACGTCTGCTATTTTTTTGAATAATTTTTTTTTCTTTACAGTAACTTTAGGCTAGTCCGAATGGTTCATTTGCATATCAATGGGAGAGACCTAGATTCTAAAAACAGCACATGGTCCTAAAAACTAAACTATTAGTCTATAAAAATCACCCAAAAATATACATACCGGCCCATTCCACCTCGATTTTATAGCATGAGATTTGAAAAACGAAACTATTCTAAACTAAACTTTGTCCAGGAAAGGGCAAACCCCCTCCCCCCCCCTCCGGTATTGTAAATGGGAGGAGGAAAAAAAAAAAATTCCCTTTAAACCGGTCCTTGGCAGTCTGTGTATATTGTAGGCATATTTTGTATGCTAGGAAGTGTGTTTTCTGTAGTTGTATGTGCAGCTTTTCTCTTTAGTAAAAGTATTAAGTCAAGGAATCTTAGACCTCTGTAGTGTATTATTACCACAAGAAGCTTGAGAAGACCAGGCAAAATGAAATTCAGAAAGGTCAGAAGTTACAGCTCCCATGCTTGTCCTAGTCCAGGTTTCCTTTTGCAATCACTATTTTAAACATACCTGGTTCATGGATCATGTAATGAACCCAGCCAAGGCTTTGTTGAACACCAAGTCTCCTCCACTCTTCTTCAGACATCAGATGAGTCTTTGGTACCTGCTTTGCCAATTCTTTTGGAAGCATAACATGCCTAGTTAAAGAAAATAGTGTGGATTTAAATTCAAATTCAATTATACACCAGGTCTTAAAAGTGAATGTGTTAAGATTAAAGTGCATCTATAGCAAAAAACAACAACCCCCCCCCCCCCCTACACACAAAAAAACACACACACACACACACACACACACACACACACTTTGGATAGGGTGGAGCTAGCATGGTTTTAAAGGTTAGCATACCACATGCGCTTGAACACTGGTTTCAATTGCAGAGCGTGGTTGTGACAACTGTCTATACAAGACCTAAAATATTGACAGTTCTTCAAATAGGTCCTTTAGGCAGGTTTACTTTTAAGGCTCCATTCACACCTGTGCGACTTGCCATGCAACCTTGGACATCAAAGCTGCATGACAAGCCGCTCCTCATGTTCTGCAATGATAACCATTCATATATGCATGACTTAAAGTTGCAGTGACTTCAAAGTAGTTCATGCACTAATTTGGTCCGACTTTCATGCAACTTGAGGGCTGTAGGTTTCAATGTTAACCCCTCAGAAGTTGCATGAAAGTCGTACGTGAATGTTATACAATGCAACTTGTGTGCAAAAAAGTTGTCTGTGATCACTGGTCAAAGCCACAGTAATATCAAAGTTGCACGAATCCAAAGACATCGCAACTTTGGGAGTCATACAAGTGTGAATGGAGCATAAAACTTCATAAACCAAAACCACAAAGCAAATCTGAAAACCAGGTGTGATCAAAAGTAATTCTCGGTTCCAAGCAAATTTTAAAGCAATAATGGATGAAGAAATCTACTTTGACCACTCTAAAGCCTCGTACACACGATGAGACTATTGGATGAATCATCGTCCTTTTTGCATGCTAGTCTCAGATCGAAAAGCAATAGGTTACTAAAGTTCTGAAAATTATCGCGCCAAAGAATACAACTTCGGAAGTGATGCAACTTCTTGTAATCTCTCCAAAATCATGCATTGTTTTATTACAAGAAAAATTCATGTTTTTTAAATAGATTATCTGACAATAGCTCCAAATGCATTTTATTTTGGTACAATATACTTACCAGGTGTACGGGCTTAAGAAGCCACCTTAAAATACTAGTCATCTTCCCAAATTATAACATTGTACATTAGTTACATAAAAGCAATGCACCACATGGGGGTGCAAAAGCTTTGCAAGAACACCAAATTGTATTGTGTGCTTGAAGATCCACTAAACAGTACATAGTTTACTCCAAATACCAGTTTGTACAAAACTAAGTGGCAAAGAAATATTCAATATAAAGTGCCCTATACCAGAGCCACCAGGTAAGGGCACGGATGGTGTGGCAGGACTATGTGGGGAAGGTAGAGTGGGTCGGGGTGGACTTTAAGGGCTCTTTCAGACGGCCGCTCCGCTGTTTTTCTCCGCTGCTGGACTTTTTTTTTTTTCACGGAGCGGATGACATTTGTGTCATCCGCTCCGTATGTCCGCATATTATCCCATCCGTTTGCGGATGATATGCGGACATAATGTAAGTCTATGGGCATTGCGGATGTCAGCGGATGACACCGCTGACATCCGATTTTCCTTCCTTTCCGTTTTTTGAACGGAGGAAAAATAGGGTTCTGTTCCGTTCCAAAAAACGGAACAGAACTGAAAGGAAGAAAATCGGATGTCAGCGGATGGTATTCCGCTGACATCCGCAATGCCATTCACTTACATTATGTCCGCAAAAAAATAGGATGATTTGCGGCTTTCACATGGCCGCTCCGTATGTCCGCAAATCATCCTATTTTTTTTACGGATGATTTGCAGACATAATGTAAGTCAATGGCATTGCGGATGTCAGCGGAATACCATCCGCTGACATCCGATTTTCGTCCTTTCAGTTCTGTTCCGTTTTTTGGAACGGAACAGAACCCTATTTTTCCTCCGTTCAAAAAACGGAAAGGAAGGAAAATCGGACACACGGAGCGGATGACACAAATGTCATCCGCTCCGTGAAAAAAAAAAAAAAAGTCCAGCAGCGGAGAAAAACAGCGGAGCGGCCGTCTGAAAGAGCTCTTAGAGTCATTTTGGAGTGAACGGGAAAATGGGGAGTCTCCAAATGAAATACAAAGTAGTTTTCATTATTAAGACAATACATTTCCTTTTTCGTCCAAGGGTAAAAAAATAAATAAATAATGGCATTTTCTCAGTTCAGCCCAGTAGTTAGAACTCCAAGCTCAACAGTTACTAGGCCGAGCATTACTTTTAAATGAAGTGACTCAGTCTCCATCCTGATGGCCACACATGACAAGCACCTGAACCAATAATGGTAAGCAATCCCTTTGAAATTTACACTCAAAGAGAAACTGAAGGGAGTGGTGTCGTGGAAGCACTTCGAATGTTGAGCACTTGCACATTATAGCAAACTTACCTTTGCCCACCTTCAGCAAGGACAGTTCTGTTCTCTCCATCGCCACCATGGAACTCTCCCCCAAGTCCTTGTTCACACTGGTGCGATGCAGGAAACCCTGCAAATCAGTGCGGTTCCCGAATTGCACAGTGGTTCACACTAGGGAATCGACAGATTATCAGCAAAGCAGATATATCGAGGGCCGATATGCACTTTCCTCGATATATTGGAATCGGTCCCTGAGGTTACCGATATTGCGGGAAAGTGCTTGTACCGGAGTGATGCCTGCAACTAGAGGCATCACCCCGCTACCAGCATCCATAGCCGATGGTCGGCTGTCTGGTAAGGACAACCGATGCGGCTGAGAAGCGGGCTAAAGAGCCAAGCTCTGGAATATCGTAACCACATTGTCAGGATCCACCTAGCTGTTATACTTACCTGCTCTGTGCAGGTGGACTCAGACACAGTCTGCTCTCCTCTATGGGTGGTCTGATGGGGGAACGGATTCCCATTCCTTTGTTTTTAGCAAATCAGATGGGATTTCGGCAGGTATAAACCGACACATGTCCAATTGCACCCACTGCTTCAAAGAGGAGAATGGAGGGTTTGATCGAGCCTGCCTGGAAAACCAATTGGTCCGCTCGTGTGAAAGGGGTCTAATATAGTATTCCTCCTGGTTGAAATACGGCTTTAAAGCAAACTGTCAGAGTGAAAATTAATCAAGACAACATGTCCCTGCAGAGCCTTCATGATATCCTTTCTGGTGTCCGGCATCTCCCACCTTTCCTCTGTTCCAGCACTGCAGCCTCTTTGGCATTTAACTAGAGGAGGGTTGAACAGCCTGTTTCCCCTGCAGCACATGGTTCCACCTTGACATGTATACCACTACTGAATGTACGAGCCAGTGGAAAGAACCACAGCGTGCAGTGCAGCAGGTATTGGACATGTCTGAAGTATCAAAACCCTGCAGTGGCCAGAGATCAGCAAAAGCAGTGAAGTTTTAAACACAAGAGCTGTGGGTGACGCATTTTTTTTTTTAATACAGGCCTTTCTATTATCCCTGTAGAGACAGAGTCTCTAAGTCCAGCTAATACATATTGTTTTGGCTAGAACAGGTAAAGCATTTCATTTGAGGGGAATCCTCCCCAGCAGGGATCGTCTGAGTCCCTTCATTGTGTGCATATCGGACAAGCAGACTCCTGCCTGTCAGAAGCAGCGTGGTGGCTGTGCTGACCTGATTGCCTCTACTTACCCCTAGTAACATGCTCTTCCCCCCTATATATCCCAGACTTCGCTTGCCAATCTACGGACCTGGGACCAGCATAGTGGGTGCCTCCAGGTAGGGGGGATTGAGCCGAGCGGACTCACCTGCCCCCCCCCCCTTGTTGCTGATCCAGAAGCAACATGCTTGACATCCCTTCTGGGTCCCCCTGTCAGTGTCATGGCTGGGAATGAATGTAATGCAATCTGCATTGCATAACATTCAGTGGAGCACAGAGGTGGGATGGGGGCGCATCCAGGGTCTTTTAGAACTCGATGTACCTTAAAGAGATCTTTTCACCAAAAAAGCCATCAGAGGCCTTTTTGTTCCCTATGTGATAGGGGGGGGGGAAATCATACACCCAAGGACATAAATCCCCCCAAAAATCATATATTCCCGTGCATGCCGGAGTGAGAGTGATATTTCTAGCACCAAACACGTGGCGCACGTGACCGCCCGCCTATCTCATCCTCTCCTCCTGGCTGACATCGGAGGTTCTCAGCCCCTTCCGCAGTAGTTAGCCTGGGAGAGGAGGCATTCTGATAAAAAAGGTAGATATCAGGCATTTTATGTTATTTTCATACAGCTCTTATAGTGGGGCACATATTTAACAGAGGTGATTGATCATGACCAAGTGGATTTACAAGCACTTTAAACGATGCATGTTTAGGAGAGATTTACTGTATCTATAGGCAAGCCTGATTATAGGCTTACCTACAGGTTAAAAATCAACAAAGGGAGTTTACGCTTTAAGCCGGTCATAGATTGTTTGACTCTCAGCTGAAACCGGCCAAGATTCAAACAACGTATGGTCAGGCTGAATGTTGGGTACAACCAGCCTGCTGGATTCTACATAGGATTATTGCTAGCAGCGCCTATAGCCACTAGCAATGATCACTCTGTTCTCCTGGCAGGGATGGCTTGCACCCCCCCCCCCCACCAGGAGAACATAATGGTACCGCAGGAGTGATGCCCCCATCAACACTGCCTGTTGCAACCCGTGGTTGCAGGAAAGAAAACTGCTCCCATTACTGGCCTTAACTGCAGAAGCCGATAATAGAAGCTAACTGGTTGCCACGTACAGCTGTTCCAGTTTTGATAAAATTCTCACCTTTGAGTTCCCAGGGTCAAATGCACTATATAAATGAAAAGGACTATAGAACAATGACCAAACACACACACAATCAGGCATGGTGCCACTTCAATGGCCGCATGCTTGTTCCAGGCCAGTGAATCTGCACGCTATGAAGGATAAAAGGTCCAGAACGCATTCCTTCATAGACTGGTCAGAAATGTCAGCTCCCATATTACTTTAATTACGATCTGCATCAGGTGTCAATATTAAGTTAATTACACACAAAATACAGGTTGCAAATGCTGTGCGTTTTACCACACTAGATTGTATGGTACAGAAGTACCATGTGAACAGGTTGCAGTAGTTTCCAAAAGTAGTGCATACACTACTTTTGGTAGAGTGCATCAGCCAATCAAAAATGTAATTGCACCATACAGAACTGTATGCGAATCGCGCAGGAATGCACAGTGTGTTACTGTGATAGTCCTGATGTGAACCAGCCCTTACAGAATTGCACTACGACAAACCACATAGTACGGAGGTACCATGCAGTGTGGGGTCTGCAGAAACAGTGTTTTCTAAATGCTTTTAGAGCCGGTTCACACTACTCCCGACAAGTAGCTCCCAATGCTGTGCAATGGAACCGTTCTAATTAGGGATGCACCGAAATTTCGTCCGATAATGGGTTAACATTGCCGAAAATAAATATGGCCGCCGTGGGGGAAGGCGCAGCGCAGGGCAAGTTTTAAAAGTCCCGCCTCTGGCCGGCGGCACCGCCTCTCAGTGACGTCCCTACTACGATCTGTGCATTATGAATGGAGGGGGCGAGCGGCCGCTATAGAGAGAACTAATGTGATCCATCCCTGTCAGCTCAGCACGACTATGTGTGAATGAGAACAGAACTGACCTGACACCGGGCGGGGGGAGCGGCCGCTATTAGCTGTAACTATGTGAGAGCTTCACTTCCCTGACAGGCATGTATCTCCGCTGACAAGGAAGTGAAGCTCTCACATAGTTACAGCTAATAGCGGCCGCTCCCCCCAAGGGTGTCAGGTCAGTTCTGTTCTCATTCACACGTAGTCGTGCTGAGCTGACAGGGATGGATCACATTAGTTCTCTCTATATCGGCCGCTCGCCCCACCCCCCCGTCTGGTATGTCCATTCATAATGCACAGATCGTAGTAGGGACGTCATTGAGAGGCGGTGCCGCCAGCCAGAGGCGGGACTTTTGAATGAAGGATACCCGAGGAGGGGGAACCGCTGAGGCAGCTTGCCAATGGTATTTGTATTATGCAGCATGAGGGGTTAATGTATTGTCACTGCTGGTCACTCATCTATTAGTGACCGACCAGTGGCAGGTAATTAACCCCTTTGTGCTGCATTAGTGCAACCAGTATGTGTTAATTAACACTGGTTGCACTGATACTGGTTGCACTAATGCAGCACAAAGGGGTTAATTACCTGCCACTGGTCGGTCACTAATAGATGAGTGACCAGCAGTGACAATACATTAACCCCCTCATGCTGCATAATAGAAATACCATTGGTAATTAAATTAACCTCTTGCCAACCCATCACAGTACATATACTGTGACAGGGTGGCAGTGACAGGTGTATGTCACGACCTGTTTTTGGTGTATGCCCCTGTTCTATCCATTTTAAAAAATTTTTGGGGAAAAAGTAATTTTCGGTTTTCGGCCAAGGGCATCCTGCATTTTCGGTCCAAAATTTTCAATTCGGTGCATCCCTAGTTCTAATCAGAGCGACTCAAGTCGCTCTGACTTAGAAAAGGGTTCCTGCACTATTTTTTGGCCAAGTTGGAGCGACTTGCATTGACTTCTGAGAAGTCGTTTGCAAGCCGCGATGAAGTCGCGCTGCATGGGCGACTTGAGTCGGATTAGTGTGAACCGGCTCTTAGGGTGCCATTAAAATAAGTACACCTTTGAATAAAAAAAAAAAAAAAAAAAAAAAAAAAAAAAATTCCCATTTTTTTCCCCCTGCAAAAACAAGTTCTATATTAGCTTTTTTTTTTTTTACTAGAAGCCTACAAAGCATTACAACTGCAACCAGCAATTCGCAGGTGCAACACAAGGCTCCTGCAGAATGTCAGTGTATCTGTCTGCGTGTACCTCAAATGGGCTGGCAGATAAACAAGTAGTTCTCCCATTCACAGAACTCAGAATGAATGACGCGGACAGGTGGATGAAGCCCAGCACGGCCCTGTTTTTCTGACCTGTGACAGCAAGTGCAAGGAGAAGATCCCCCACTCGCTGTCACAAAGGGGATTGGGGTGAGGGCATAGTGCTGCACAGTAACATTTAACAAAAGGTGATCTTATCCTTTATTGGCACCTGCACACATCTATCAAGGGTAGTTCTTTTTTTTTCCTCCAGTAGACGCCATGATGGATATGGCATAACTAGTAGAGGTACCAAGCGGTGGGCAGGTTTGATGCTTCATTTTTGATTATGCTGGATTTGTTATTGTCAAAGCTGCCTTTAAATTTGATAAATGTGAGTTTAATGATTGAAGTTAATTCATGGTTTCATCAATTTGTGGGTACTGCACCATTGGAGATGCTCCCTTGTATCTCTACATTTGCTTATTTGGAGTAACATCTTTCATGTGAAGTAATTCAGAGACCAGACGGGGGTATTTTATCTATCAATGCCTGAGATCCCCTAGTGCAGTGATGGGGAACCTTGGCACCCCAGATGTTTTGGAATCACATTTCCCATGATGCTCGTGCACTCTGCAGTGTAGTTGAGCATCAGGGGAAATGTAGTTCCAAAACATCTGGGGTGCCAAGGTTCCCCATTAGTGCCCTAGTAGGTTAAATGTGGAGGTGAGCAGACCCTTCACCTGGTGATTGCAGCACCGATTTTAAAGAGGGAACAGACACGGATTGAATTCACTTCTGCATCTTTAATAGGATGTTTTTGGACTGGTTTCATTGCACTGTAGCACTTTGGAGTGTCTTATTTTGTCATATACCTTTAAACACGTTTCACTTGCAATTTATTTATTCAGAGACGAGGTCTCTGCACCACTGTTGCACTTTAATGGTTTGAATTGCACTTTATATTAGTATTATATATTTTTTCACATGTTATATTCTATGTTTATTAGTATTTTTTCATCAATATTGTAAGCAGCGCTACCACATTATTTTAATATAACTCACTTTATTGCTAAAAATTACTCTAAAATCCAAAGTGTAGCTGGGTGTAGCAAGACGTCCACACAGGTGTTCCATCACATTACCGCAGTACGTTTTTGGTCGGAATGTCACTTCCGTTACACAATCTAATGGGTAGTGGTAATCTGACAGAACATTGGCAGTGTAAACAGAGCCTTAAAGCGGAGTTCCACCCTGGAATTTTTTTTTTTTTTAAATACCCCCGGGACAATCAGGGCTAGTGCATTCCACAATGGCTAGCCTCTGATCTGTCCCGGGGTGCACTTACCTGTTAGGACAAATACTTACCTTGAAAAAGTATTGTCCAGCGCTGCCATTTCAGGTGTGGGCAGCTTGAAGCCAGCACGATCCTCTTCGGCGTCCTCTTCCGCCTTCTTCGGTCCCACGATGCCCTGCGCCGGCCCCGCCGTCACTTCCGGGCACGCGCGTCATCCCTCCACAGCTTCTGGGCATGCCCAGAAGCTGTTTAGAAGGGGATGACGCGCGCGCCCCGGAACTGACGTCGGGGCTGGTGCAGGCGCAATGATTCCTGGGAGCGATGACGTTCAGCTCCCAGGAATCATTGCAGAGCCAGGAAGTGAAGACGGGCCGCGGCGGAGGAAGTAAGGAAAGTATATTTTCTTCGCTACGAGGTAAGTTAAAAAAAAAAAATGCGATTAGCCATTTGTTTTCCAGGTGACCCAGAGCGAGAAGATGGAGGCAAGTATAAAATTAGGGTGGAACTCCACTTTAAGCCCCTTTTACACGGGCTTTCCGATCAGGTCCGCCTGTCAGTTTACAGGCGGACCTGATTGGATGCTCCATGCACCTGCTGCTATCCGATCCTGTCCGTGAAATCCAGACGGATGGAAACCCCATTTTCCATCTGTCTGGAGGATCGTATAAAAACGGACAGGTGGTCCGTTTTTATCAGATCTCCCCATAGAAAAGAGGGGGGGGGGGGGCTCTGACAGGTCCATCTCTGCACAGTGAGCGCAGACGGCCCTGTCATCCACCTACTCAGCGGATCGACCCCCGCTGAGCAAAACGAAGTCCGGCGGGCAGAAAGCCGGTGTGACGATACCCTAAATATATATATATATATATATATATATATATATATATATATATATATATATAATGGGTGTATGTATTAAAGCGGTTATATCCTCAAAAAAAAAACATGCAGGAGAAAGGCATAATGAGCTAGTATGCATCACATACTAGCTCATTATGAAATATTTACCTTAAAAGCGAAGCCCCAAAACGGTCGCCCGGACAGCGCTGAGGGAGCCGTCCTGTTCCCCCCCCCCCCCCCCGACGTCTCTTCTGGGTTCGGCGGCCCCGGCGCTGAGACTGGCCAGAGTCACGATTACGTCACTCCCGCGCATGAGCTTACTTTCCGGCAAAGAGCTCTGAAGGTCCGCTGGATCTTCAGAGCGAATGCGCCGCTGGGGTCAGCGACTGCATGCAAGGCCAATATCTCCTAAACCGTGCAGGTTTAGGAGATATTCATTTTACCTACAGGTAAGCCTTATCATAGGCTTACCTATAGGTAAAAGTTTAATGGCAGAGTATACTACCGCTTTCCACCCAGATAGGAATGTCATACCATTGAAGCCATCTGGGATAATCACATGTGCCCCAGGAGGCTTTGGGGCATTCCAATGGAATATAGAAACCTGTTGCCCGTACTTACCCATAATGTTCTTTTCCTGGAGGCTCAATAGGTCAGCCTACAAATCCTGGGATGACATGATTAGCCGCCAGGAAACACGCATCGATCACAACGTGCCATTGGGGATGGCTGGCCTCTTCCTTCCTGCAGCTGGCCCCTAATGACACAGCACAGCACATGCATGCTGGGCCAGCTGTGGGAAGCAGGAAAAGACAGGCAGCGCCTGATGACACTAGACCAGGGATTCCCAAACTATGGCCCTCCAGCTGTTGCAGAACTACAAGTCCCATGAGGCATTGTAAAACTCTGACATTCACATACATGACTAGGCATGATGGGAATTGTAGTTCCTGAACAACTTGAGGGCCATAGTTTGGGAATCCCTGCACTAGACTATGGCACATGACCTGGTTTAAATTCAATCTTCGTGTAAGTTTATGAAGAACCCAGCAAGGGAAGAGGGAATTAACAAAAAAATAAATAAAATAAAGCAAAGGGTGCGGTTCCCGTTTATATAGGCCTGAATGAAACACGTCACAACCGCTGTGCTCTGTGACTTGGCGGTCCATGAAGAGCCCGCTGTCTGCACTTCTATAGCGGGGGCTGTCCGCACAGCAGGCCCGGCGGTATTCAGTACAAAGACACGGAAGGAAGCGAGCACCCCCGAGCCCTCCCCTTACCTGTACTCATACTTCTCATCCGAGTACTTGTCCGAGTAATAAATGTTCTTGAAGGACATGATTACGGCGGAGCCGCACACCACGCTCGTCCCAGACAGCACACAATGGCGAC